>NC_090930.1:39991866-40591866 GCF_040938575.1 Ambystoma mexicanum | reverse complement strand
TAGTTTTATTTCAAGGTGCTTTGGTGCTGGGGAGAAAGGAGAGCAGTGTGCACAAGGCACTATCCTACTGAGGCAAACGGACCAGCGCATGTGCAGACCGGGGGGCTCCTGCGCTGGTGATTGCAGCGCCAGACGTTGCATTTCTCGGGGGGCGGGGGCTTAGGGCAGCAGCAGTGCTGCACACACGTCTTCTGGCAGCCTCTGAAGGCAGAGGGAGAGCTTTGAAGCTGGAACGCGTTCACCTGGGGCCTGTGTTTCTGCAAACAAAGCAGCAAACAGACGAGAAACAAAGAAAGCCGGGTGGGGTTTAATGTCTACTTGAAGGGCCGGGAAGAGACTGGGGGGTGAGTGCTGGGACCCACACGTGCACACACTATTAGCGGCTAATGACTCAACCTCAAACAATAAACAGGAGGCGAATTCTTTGGAGAAAAGGCAGACATCACAGAAGCAATTGCATCATGTCTGTCAGCAAAACCGTCTCCCACTGCTAATGACAATCAACGCACAGCAGGCAACAGAGACAAGAGGAGGGACAGGCACAGCTGAGGAAAAGAAAGAGCAAACGCAGCAGAACTCAAGAAGACACAAGAAGTGACACACTGGCAGACCAGGTTACCCGAGAGAGCAGCAAACACACAGGACGCCTGCCCCGAAGAGAGTATGGGGACCTAGCAGACAAAAGACCAACAACCACACGAGGACCTAAAGCACCCACAGACCAGGGGCAAGAGAGCAGCAAACACACAGGACACCTGCCTCAAGAGACTATGGGGACCTAGCAGACAAAAGACCAACAACCACACGAGGACCTAAAGCACCCACAGACCAGGGGCAAGAGAGCAGCAAACACACAGGACACCTGCCTCAAGAGACTATGGGGACCTAGCAGACAAAAGACCAACAACCACACGAGGACCTAAAGCACCCACAGACCAGGGGCAAGAGAGCAGCAAACACACAGGACACCTGCCTCAAGAGACTATGGGGACCTAGCAGACAAAGACCAACAACCACACGAGGACCTAAAGCACCCAGAGACCAGGGACAAGAGAGCAGCACACATACAGGACACCTGCCCCAAGAGACTATGGGGACCTAGCAGATGAAAGACCAACAACCACACGAGGAACTAAAACACCCACAGACCAGGGGCAAGAGAGCAGCACACATACAGGACACCAGCCCCAAGAGATGATGGGGACCTAGCAGACAAAAGACCAACAACCACACGAGGATCTAAAGCACCCAGAGACGAGGGACAAGAGAGCAGCACACACACAGGACACCTGCCTCAAGAGACTATGGGGACCTAGCAGACAAAAGACCAACAACCACACAAGGACCTAAAGCACCCAGAGACCAGGGACAAGAGAGCAGCACACACACAGGACACCTGCCCCAAGAGATGATGGGGACCTAGCAGACAAAAGACCAACAACCACACGAGGAACTAAAACACCCACAGACCAGGGGCAAGAGAGCAGCAAACACACAGGACACCTGCCTCAAGAGACTATGGGGACCTAGCAGACAAAGACCAACAACCACACGAGGACCTAAAGCACCCAGAGACCAGGGACAAGAGAGCAGCACACATACAGGACACCTGCCCCAAGAGATGATGGGGACCTAGCAGACGAAAGACCAACAACCACACGAGGAACTAAAACACCCACAGACCAGGGGCAAGAGAGCAGCACACATACAGGACACCAGCCCCAAGAGATGATGGGGACCTAGCAGACAAAAGACCAACAACCACACGAGGATCTAAAGCACCCAGAGACGAGGGACAAGAGAGCAGCACCCATACAGGACACCAGCCCCAAGAGATGATGGGGACCTAGCAGACAAAAGACCAACAACCACACGAGGATCTAAAGCACCCAGAGACGAGGGACAAGAGAGCAGCACACATACAGGACACCTGTCCCAAGAGACTATGGGGACCTAGCAGACGAAAGACCAACAACCACACGAGGATCTAAAGCACCCAGAGACCAAGGGCAAGAGAGCAGCAAACACACAGGACACTTGCCCCAAGAGACTATGGGGACCTAGCAGACAAAAGACCAACAACCACACGAGGACCTAAAGCACCCAGAGACGAGGGACAAGAGAGTAGCACACATACAGGACACCAGCCACAAGAGATGATGGGGACCTAGCAGACAAAAGACCAACAACCACACGAGGACCTAAAGCACCCAGAGACGAGGGACAAGAGAGCAGCACACATACAGGACACCTGTCCCAAGAGACTATGGGGACCTAGCAGACGAAAGACCAACAACCACACGAGGATCTAAAGCACCCAGAGACCAGGGGCAAGAGAGCAGCACACACACAGGACACCAGCCCCGAAGAGATGATGGGGACCTAGCAGACAAAAGACCAACAACCACACGAGGAACTAAAACACCCACAGACCAGGGGCAAGAGAGCAGCACACATACAGGACACCTGCCTCAAGAGACAATGGGGACCTAGCAGACAAAAGACCAACAACCACAGGAGGACCTAAAGCACCCAGAGACGAGGGACAAGAGAGCAGCACACATACAGGACACCAGCCCCAAGAGATGATGGGGACCTAGCAGACAAAAGACCAACAACCACACGAGGACCTAAAGCACCCAGAGAAGAGGGACAAGAGAGCAGCACATACACAGGACACCTGCCTCAAGAGATGATGAGGACCTAGCAGACGAAAGACCAACAACCACACGAGGATCTAAAGCACCCACAGACCAGGGGCAAGAGAGCAGCACACACACAGGACACCAGCCCCAAAGAGACCATGGGGACCTAGCAGACGAAAGACCAACAACCACACGAGGATCTAAAGCACCCACAGACCAGGGGCAAGAGAGCAGCACACACACAGGACACCTGTCCCAAGAGACTATGGGGACCTAGCAGACGAAAGACCAACAACCACACAAGGATCTAAAGCACCCACAGACCAGGGGCAAGAGAGTAGCACACACACAGGACACCTGTCCCAAGAGACTATGGGGACCTAGCAGACGAAAGACCAACAACCACACGAGGATCTAAAGCACCCACAGACCAGGGGCAAGAGAGCAGCACACACACAGGACACCTGTCCAAGAGACTATGGGGACCTAGCAGACAAAAGACCAACAACCACACGAGGACCTAAAGCACCCAGAGACGAGGGACAAGAGAGCAGCACATACACAGGACACCTGCCCCAAGAGATGATGGGGACCTAGCAGACGAAAGACCAACAACCACACGAGGATCTAAAGCACCCACAGACCAGGGGCAAGAGAGTAGCACACACACAGGACACCTGTCCCAAGAGACTATGGGGACCTAGCAGAGGAAAGACCAACAACCACACGAGGATCTAAAGCACCCACAGACCAGGGGCAAGAGAGCAGCACACACACAGGACACCTGTCCCAAGAGACTATGGGGACCTAGCAGACGAAAGACCAACAACCACACGAGGATCTAAAGCACCCACAGACCAGGGGCAAGAGAGCAGCACACACACAGGACACCTGTCCCAAGAGACTATGGGGACCTAGCAGACGAAAGACCAACAACCACACGAGGATCTAAAGCACCCAGAGACGAGGGACAAGAGAGCAGCACACACACAGGACACCTGCCCCAAGAGACTATGGGGACCTAGCAGACGAAAGACCAACAACCACACGAGGACCTAAAGCACCCACAGACCAGGGGCAAGAGAGCAGCACACACACAGGACACCTGCCCCAAGAGATGATGGGGACCTAGCAGACGAAAGAACAACAACCACACGAGGATCTAAAGCACCCACAAACCAGGGGCAAGAGAGCAGCACAAACACAGGACACCAGCCCCGAAGAGAGTATGGGGAGCTAGCAGACAAAAGACCAACAACCACACGAGGAACAAAAGCAACCAGAGACCAGGGACAAGAGAGCAGCACACACACAGGACACCTGCCCCAAGAGATGATGGGGACCTAGCAGACGAAAGACCAACAACCACATGAGGACCTAAAGCACCCAGAGACGAGGGACAAGAGAGCAGCACACATACAGGACACCAGCCCCAAGAGATGATGGGGACCTAGCAGCCAAAAGACCAACAACCACACGAGGAACTAAAACACCCACAGACCAGGGGCAAGAGAGCAGCACACACACAGGACACCTGCCCCAAGAGATGATGGGGACCTAGCAGACGAAAGACCAACAACCACACGAGGACCTAAAGCACCCAGAGACGAGGGACAAGAGAGCAGCACACATACAGGACACCTGCCCCAAGAGACTATGGGGACCTAGCAGACGAAAGACCAACAACCACACGAGGACCTAAAGCACCCAGAGGCGAGGGACAAGAGAGCAGCACACATACAGGACACCAGCCCCAAGAGATGATGGGGACCTAGCAGACGAAAGACCAACAACCACACGAGGACCTAAAGCACCCAGAGACGAGGGACAAGAGAGCAGCACATACACAGGACACCTGCCCCAAGAGATGATGGGGACCTAGCAGACGAAAGACCAACAACCACACGAGGATCTAAAGCACCCAGAGACGAGGGACAAGAGAGCAGCACATACACAGGACACCTGCCCCAAGAGATGATGGGGACCTCGCAGACAAAAGACCAACAACCACACGAGGACATAAAGCACCCACAAACCAGGGGCAAGAGAGCAGCACAAACACAGGACACCAGCCCCGAAGAGAGTATGGGGAGCTAGCAGACAAAAGACCAACAACTACACGAGGAACAAAAGCAACCAGAGACCAGGGACAAGAGAGCAGCACACACACAGGACACCTGCCCCAAGAGATGATGGGGACCTAGCAGACGAAAGACCAACAACCACACGAGGACCTAAAGCACCCAGAGACGAGGGACAAGAGAGCAGCACACATACAGGACACCAGCCCCAAGAGATGATGGGGACCTAGCAGCCAAAAGACCAACAACCACACGAGGAACTAAAACACCAACAGACCAGGGGCAAGAGAGCAGCACACACACAGGACACCTTCCCCAAGAGATGATGGGGACCTAGCAGACGAAAGACCAACAACCACACGAGGACCTAAAGCACCCAGAGACGAGGGACAAGAGAGCAGCACACATACAGGACACCTGCCCCAAGAGACTATGGGGACCTAGCAGACGAAAGACCAACAACCACACGAGGACCTAAAGCACCCAGAGACGAGGGACAAGAGAGCAGCACACATACAGGACACCAGCCCCAAGAGATGATGGGGACCTAGCAGACGAAAGACCAACAACCACACGAGGACCTAAAGCACCCAGAGACGAGGGACAAGAGAGCAGCACATACACAGGACACCTGCCCCAAGAGATGATGGGGACCTAGCAGACGAAAGACCAACAACCACACGAGGATCTAAAGCACCCAGAGACGAGGGACAAGAGAGCAGCAGATACACAGGACACCTGCCCCAAGAGATGATGGGGACCTAGCAGACAAAAGACCAACAACCACACGAGGACCTAAAGCACCCAGAGACGAGGGACAAGAGAGCAGCAGATACACAGGACACCTGCCCCAAGAGATGATGGGAACCTAGCAGACAAAAGACCAACAACCACACGAGGACCTAAAGCACCCAGAGACGAGGGACAAGAGAGCAGCACACATACAGGACACCAGCCCCAAGAGATGATGGGGACCTAGCAGACAAAAGACCAACAACCACACGAGGACCTAAAGCACCCAGAGACGAGGGACAAGAGAGCAGCACACATACAGGACACCTGCCCAAGAGACTATGGGGACCTAGCAGACGAAAGACCAACAACCACACGAGGACCTAAAGCACCCAGAGACGAGGGACAAGAGAGCAGCACACATACAGGACACCTGCCCCAAGAGACAATGGGGACCTAGCAGACAAAAGACCAACAACCACACGAGGACCTAAAGCACCCAGAGACGAGGGACAAGAGAGCAGCACACATACAGCACACCAGCCCCAAGAGATGATGGGGACCTAGCAGACAAAAGACCAACAACCACACGAGGACCTAAAGCACCCAGAGACGAGGGACAAGAGAGCAGCAGATACACAGGACACCTGCCCGAAGAGATGATGGGGACCTAGCAGACAAAAGACCAACAACCACACGAGGACCTAAAGCACCCAGAGACGAGGGACAAGAGAGCAGCACACATACAGGACACCAGCCCCAAGAGATGATGGGGACCTAGCAGACAAAAGACCAACAACCACACGAGGACCTAAAGCACCCAGAGACGAGGGACAAGAGAGCAGCACATACACAGGACACCTGCCCCAAGAGATGATGGGGACCTAGCAGACGAAAGACCAACAACCACACGAGGATCTAAAGCACCCACAGACCAGGGGCAATAGAGCAGCACACACATAGGACACCTGTCCCAAGAGACTATGGGAACCTAGCAGACGAAAGACCAACAACCACACAAGGATCTAAAGCACCCACAGACCAGGGGCAAGAGAGTAGCACACACACAGGACACCTGTCCCAAGAGACTATGGGGACCTAGCAGACGAAAGACCAACAACCACACGAGGATCTAAAGCACCCACAAACCAGGGGCAAGAGAGCAGCACAAACACAGGACACCAGACCCGAAGAGAGTATGGGGAGCTAGCAGACAAAAGACCAACAACCACACGAGGAACAAAAGCACCCAGAGACCAGGGACAAGAGAGCAGCACACACACAGGACACCTGCCCCAAGAGACTATGGGGACCTAACAGACAAAAGACCAACAACCACACGAGGACCTAAAGCACCCAGAGACGAGGGACAAGAGAGCAGCACACACAGGACACCTGCCCCAAGAGATGATGGGGACCTAGCAGACAAAAGACCAACAACCACACGAGGACCTAAAGCACCCAGAGACTAGGGACAAGAGAGCAGCAGCACACACAGGACACCTGCCCCAAGAGATGATGGGGACCTAGCAGACAAAAGACCAACAACCACACGAGGATCTAAAGCACCCACAGACCAGGGGCAAGAGAGCAGCACACACACAGGACACCTGCCCCAAGAGATTATGGGGACCTAGCAGACGAAAGACCAACAACCACACGAGGATCTAAAGCACCCACAAACCAGGGGCAAGAGAGCAGCACACACACAGGACACCTGCCCCAAGAGACTATGGGGACCTAACAGACAAAAGACCAACAACCACACGAGGACCTAAAGCACCCAGAGACGAGGGACAAGAGAGCAGCACACATACAGGACACCTGCCCCAAGAGATGATGGGGACCTAGCAGACGAAAGACCAACAACCACACGAGGATTTAAAGCGCCCACGGACCAGGGGCAAGAGAGCAGCACACACACAGGACACCTGTCCCAAGAGACTATGGGGACCTAGCAGACGAAAGACCAACAACCACACGAGGATCTAAAACACCCACAGACCAGGGGCAAGAGAGCAGCACACACACAGGACACCTGCCCCAAGAGACTATGGGGACCTAGCAGACAAAAGACCAACAACCACACAAGGACCTAAAGCACCCAGAGACCAAGGGCAAGAGAGCAGCACATACACAGGACACCTGCCCCAAGAGACTATGGGGACCTAGCAGACGAAAGACCAACAATCACACGAGTATCTGAAGCAACCAGAGACCAGGGGCAAGAGAGCAGCACACACACAGGACACCTGCCCCAAGAGACTATGGGGACCTAGCAGACGAAAGACCAACAACCACACGAGGACCTAAAGCACCCAGAGACCAGGGGCAAGAGAGCAGCACACACACAGGATGCCTGCCCCAAGAGACTATGGGGACCTAGCAGACAAAAGACCAACAACCACACGAGGAACTAAAGCACCCAGAGACCAGGGGAAAGAGAGCAGCACACACACAGGACACCTGCCCCAAGAGACTATGGGGACCTAACAGACGAAAGACCAACAACCACACGAGGACCTAAAGCACCCAGAGACCAGGGACAAGAGAGCAGCACACACAGAGGACACCTTTCCCAAGAGATGATGGGATCTAGCAGACAAAAGACCAACAACCACACGAGGACCTAAAGCACCCAGAGACCAGGGACAAGAGAGCAGCACACACAGAAGACACCATCCCCAAGAGATGATGGGATCTAGCAGACACAAGTCCAACAACCACACAAGGATCTAAAGCACCGAGAGACCAGGGCAAGAGAGCAGCATACACACAGGACACCTGCCCCAAGAGATGATGGGGACCTAGCAGCCAAAAGACCAACAACCACACGAGGAACTAAAACACCCACAGACCAGGGGCAAGAGAGCAGCACACACACAGGACACCTGCCCCATGAGACTATGGGGACCTAACAGACAAAAGACCAACAACCACCCGAGGATCTAAAGCACCCAGAGACCAGGGACCATGTCATGAGACCAACACAAACAGTAGGACATAGCATGACAAAACAGCAGAGAAAAACACATGACACAACAAGGTACACTCAGTGTTACATCCCAAGAGAGCAGCAAAAACACATGACACCTTCGCCAAGGGACTATGGGGACCTAACAAACAAAAAACCAACAACCACATGAGGAAATAAAGCACCCAGAGACCTGGAACCAACATGTCATGAGAGCAACACAAACAGTAGGACACAGCATGACAAAACAACGGAGAAACACACATGGCACACCAAGGTACACTCAGAGTTACATCCCAAGAGAGCAGCAAACAAACAGAAGGACACCTGCTCCAAGACCCTATCAGGAACTAACAGACAAAAGACCAACAACCACGCAAGGACCTAAAGCACCCAGAGTCCAGCGACCAACATGTCATGAGACCAACACAAACAGTAGGACACAGCATGCCATAAAAACAGAGAAACACACATGACAAGCCAAGGTACACTCAAAGTTACATCCCAAGCACACAGGAAACCTGCTCCAAGAGACCATAGGGGCCTAACAGACAAATAAAGACCAACAACCACATGAGTACCTAGAGCACCCATAGACCAGGGACCAACATATCATGAGACCAACACAAACAGTAGTACACAGAATGACAAAACACCATAGAAACACACTTGGCAAACTAATGTGCACTTAGAGTTACATCCCAAGAGAGCAGCAAGCACACAGGACACCTGCTCCAAGGGACTATGGGGACCTAACAGACAAAAGACTGACAGCGACACAAGGAAATAAAACACCCAGAGATCAGGGACCAACATGTCTTGATACCAACACAAACAGTAGGACACAACCTGAAAAAACAACGGAGAAACACACATGACACACCAAGGTGCACTCAGAGTTACATCTCAAGAGAGAAGTAAACACACAGGACACCTGCTCCAAGAGACGATGGGGACCTAACTGACAAAAGACTGACAGCGACACAAGGAAATAAAACACCCAGAGATCAGGGACCAACATGTCCTGAGATCAACACAAACAGAAGGACACGTGCCAAAACCGCAGAGAAAAACACACAACAAACCAACGTACACTCAGAGTTACATCACAAGAGAGCAGCAAACACACAGGACGCCTGCTCCAAGAGACTAACGCGACCTAACAGACTAAAGACTAACAACCACACGAGGATCTAAAGCACCCAGAGACCTGGGACCAACATATCATGTGACCAACACAAACAGTAGGATACAGCATGGCAAAACAGCGGAGAAACACACACAACAAACCAAGGTGCAATCAGAGTTACAACCCATGAGAACAGCAAACACACAGGACACCTGCTTCAAGATTCTATGGGGACCTAACAGGCAAAAGACTAACAACCACAGCAGGAACTAAAGCACCCAGAGACCAAGGACAAGAGAGCAGCACACGCACAGGACACCTGCTCCAAGAGACTATCGGGACCTAACAGACAAAAGACTAACAATCACAGGAGGAACTAAAGCACCCAGAGACCAGGGACCAATATGTCATGAGACCAACACAAACAGTAGGACACAGCATGCCAAAACAACAGAGAAACCCACATGGCAAAGCGAGGTACACTCAGAGTTACATCTCAAGAAAGCAGCAAACACAGAGGACACCTGCTTCAAGGGACTATGGGGGCATAACAAACAAAAGATCAACAACCACACGAGGAACTAAAGCACCCAGAGACCAGGGACCAACATGATATGAGACCAACACAAACAGTAGGACACAGCATGCCAAAACAATGGAGAAACACACATGGCAAACCAAGGTACACTCAGAGTTACGTCCCAAGAGAGCACCAAACACTCAGGACACCTTACCCAAGAGACTAAGGGGACCTACCAGACAAACGACCAACAACCACAGGAGGAACTAAAGCACCAAGAGGCCAAGGACCAACATGTCATGAGACCAACACAAACAGTAGGACACAGCATGCTATAAAAACAGAGAAACCCACATGACAGGCCAAGATACTCACTTGCATACAACCCAAGAGAGCAGCAAACACACAGGAGGACATCTGTTCCAAGAGACTATATGAGCCTAACAAACAAAAGACCACCAACCACACGAGGAACTAAAGCACCCAGAGACCAGGGACCAACATGATATGAGACCAACACAAACAGTAGGACACAGCATGCCAAAACAATGGAGAAACACACATGGCAAACCAAGGTACACTCAGAGTTACGTCCCAAGAGAGCACCAAACACTCAGGACACCTTACCCAAGAGACTAAGGGGACCTACCAGACAAACGACCAACAACCACAGGAGGAACTAAAGCACCAAGAGGCCAAGGACCAACATGTCATGAGACCAACACAAACAGTAGGACACAGCATGCTATAAAAACAGAGAAACCCACATGACAGGCCAAGATACTCACTTGCATACAACCCAAGAGAGCAGCAAACACACAGGAGGACATCTGTTCCAAGAGACTATGTGAGCCTAACAAACAAAAGACCACCAACCACACGAGGACATAAAGCACCCAGAGACCAGGCACCAACATGCCATGAGACCAACACAAACAGAAGGACACAGCATGCCAAAACATGGAGAATCCTACGTAGAAAATCAAGGTACACACAGAGTTACATCCAAGAGAGCAGCAAACACACAGGACACCTGCTTCAAGGGACTATGGGGACCTAACAAACACAAGACCAACAACCACACAAGGACCTAAAGCACCCATAGACAATGGACCAACATGTCATGAGACCAACACAAACAGTAGGACACAGCATGCCAGAAAACAGAGAAACACAAATGACAAGCCAAGGAACACTCAGAGTTACATGCTAGGAAAGCAGCAAATACACAGAAGGACACCTGTTCCAAGAGATTATGGGGACGTAACAAACAGGAGACCAACAACCGTTTGGTGACCTAAACCACACAGAGACCAGGGACCATCATGTCACGAGACCATCACAAACAGTAGGACACTACATGCCATCAATGGTGAAAGAAATGAGAATCGATCACCCCAGGGCACCAACATGGTACATATTTTGCATTGATGGATCGGTCTCCTGGGAGGTTGCAGTCGCACGGTGGGGGCTCTGATTGTTGGTGGCAGTAGCAGAGGGCATCAGCTTGGTGAATTTGTTGTAGGCCTGGGGTGGCAGGTGGCATGGATGGTGGTGCGGTGAGTAGAGGTTCCCTTGAGGCAGGCAGCTGGGCATTCCAAGGATGCTTTAAGTAAGTAGGAGGTTGTGCCTGATGTTAATGCCAGTTGATTCTGCACATGATTGACTTGTGAATGTGATGTATGAATGTTTAGCTACCTGGCATTGGTGCTTTGAAGATGGGTACAATGTGGCAGAGACCTTGGCTACATCTGGTTGAGCATTAAGCAGCATGAGTGAGATCGGTGTAGTGGTTGAGGTTGGTGACAGGCTGGCGATGTCTGTGAGACCCGTGGGTATGGATGAGTGAGTGCTGTGGGGATGTGTATATTGGGGTGAATGTTGAGGCTGGGGCAGATGGCAGGGTGTGCAAGCAACACTGTGTCTTACCAGGGAGGGAACCATGCTTTGGCCAAGGATGTTGGGTATTTCAAACTCAAATTCAAAACCCGCAGTTTGTATAATTGATTATTTATAATGTGCTTAATAGCGAAGAGGTTTCCAAGTGTGGTCCTGGGATTTGAACCTGTGTTGCGCTGCGTCATCTTGCTTCAAAGACGAGCGCGTTGCCACTGAGCTATACTACCCGTGCAATTACATGGAGCTTCTACCATTGAAAAGGAATGTGGAACATGCTAGATTACAAGAGCCTACAAGCTACTGCCATCTCCACTGGACCCTGCACCATCATAAGTGGCTTCACTGGCCGGCTGTCAGAAACCAACACCCTTGCTCCGTGACGAGCCCCAACCCCTTCAGTCTATAAAGTCTATAAACAAAACCAGTGTTTGATTGCGGTCTCATCGCAGACTTTCTTAGTCCTTGACAAAGGTCTCAACAGACCTAATCTAGAGATAACTGAACCCAAAACCCTGAGGTCTCATTTCCTGAGGACTTAAAAGGGACTCAGCCATGATTTCACCATGAGATCTACTCCAAACATGCCTGGCTGGCCCGTGTTGCCCGGCTGCCAATTCAAGAGGAACGTAAGCCCATCTCACTGTCCAACTTCTTTTGACAAGAACACCTTTTGGGGGCGCCCTCTTGCATGCTATATGCCCCGCCGACCAACTCTCTAACACACATGACCTCATCATGGACAGGGCTATCATTTTGATGGCCATCTCTTATTCACTGACACGTTGACTCCCACATTCTGTGATCCACTGCTAGCTAGGAAGGAGAGCCAGGTAATGGCCACGTACCACACATCCAATACACTGGATTATGTATTGAGTGTGTTTAGTTTGGTGTCTTGTACAGCTCTGCGTGCAGCAAGGATCTCTTCAGGGCACTTCATACAATTATACATTCGCCACTTCAGTCTTCTTCTTTTGTGTACGCCCCCAAAGTACATGATTTCCCCCCATCTGTAGCCCCTTTATATGGACCAACACCTAGTGACAATCTGAAAGGGACCCCTCCTTCCCATACCCTGAAGATATGGGTAAAAAAAAACTCAAACTCGTACGCACAATGGGGGCATCGATAACCTCTTTTTACCCCAATTACTCAAGAAAAACACAGCCTTGAACTGCTGAGTTACCTGGGGGAACCCAGGCGTGGACTCCCGGCTCACTGTGCTCAGAGAGGCACAGCTCCACCTCACTGATGAGGCCCAACAAGGCTGAAACACGTGTATGGGGTTGCTGTTGGTACTCTTGTTCAGAAGGGAATTGCCAAAGCATTTTGGTGCTGGACGACCCATGTGGGCGGGACAAAGACTGATATGCAAATGGATATTTCCCATCTGTGAAAGGTGCAGTGAGCAAAAAGCAATGGCTGCGAACTCTCAAAGTGGGAAAAAACCACACAACAGTTTATCATGCCATGTTCTTTCTGGAGAGGGTGCCTGCTACCTTTTTGAAAATGTTAACTGCTGTTCTGGTAGATTGCAAACTTCCTCATTTCGGAATATTGCCGCTCTAAGGGTGAGATCATGCGTTAATCCTTGAGCGTGATTCCCACAATTGCCTTTTATGTCTACCTTGGGGTGACTTCCTTGGGCTCACGAATCGTATTAACTTCCATGCCAAAGCACCCACTCCGATGATCCGATGCCATCGACCCTCCATGACATGGCACCCTATCCTGCTTCCTTGCCGTAACTAAAAAAGGTCAGAGTCTTGCCCTCAACGGGCATAAGGAAGAGCACCGTTATAGTGAAGCAGATTCAAATTCTTCAAACCCTTGGGCAAGAGGTGGTCAATGGTTGTCCTCTACCAGGGAGATATGGACGGCAATCATGCCCTTGACAATCCACCTGGCACTCCGCAGGTGGATAGAGCAATTATCAAGAAGACAACTTGCCCGAATGGAACAGGAGCCATTTTATCATAGACTCCCAATGCCAACCACCGTGGGCAAGTGACAGAGAACTACGATTGGAGGATGTTATCCAAGGATACTAGGAGAGGATTCTAGCTTCTTCTGGGGACAATAATTGGGACAAAGATGAAGCACTAGAAAGAGAGGTTTAAGGTGTGCACCTACACCAGTTGGATGAAAAGATGGACCTACTAGCAGACAGGGCCTAAGGTTATCATGGCAGTGCAAGATACGAGCACTTCTCTAAAGAAATGGTCATCCCTAAATGAACCACCTGGAGAGGAGAGGGGGCATTGGATGCATGGTAGTATAACCATCGCTCATGGTACTAGTGATAACAACATTAAGCTCATGCTCCAAGAACTGGTGCAGAAATGAGAGCGCAACAGGAGTCATTAAGCAAGGATAGAGCTGGTGACCATGTAATGCTACAGAAGAGTAAAGCCTTGGCTCAAATGTGTAGACTGCCGGGAAGAGAGCCGGCTGATCATCAAATATCATCCAGTTCTGAGTTGCTATGTTGTTTGCATGGTTAGCGACTCCATCTTCAAGTCAACGATGTAACGGCATTGCTATGTTAGCTGTGTGAGGTATGCGTTCCTGCTTAGACTCTGCGTAAAATGCATGCATGCCCCCGGTGTGACATAGCCTTTCATCATTCCGATGTAGATGGAAGATAGGAGATAACAACCCTTGTTAGTTAAGCATGAAGAGACATTTTGCTTGTACACCACCAGTGATATACGAATTCTCCCTCCATTCATTACTTCTGAGATCCACCAGCTTCTGCCATTTTAGGTGCCCTGAGACTAACACGTCATGTGATTATCCTCAGCTAACGGTGCAGAGGGTGGCATCATTGAGCAGTGGTTTTGTGCAATTAAGGTAGACTTCAGACACTTCTGAATGAAGACACCACTTGCATACGTGCTGCATGTTTGCTCCACTAACTCCAATGGGAAGGTCTTGTGGATGTTTGCTTCAGAGAAGTGGTAGGCCTATTGGGGTGTGTACAAGAGCAGTAGAGTGGGCCTTCTTTGGGGTGTACAAAGGTGTTACACTGGGTATATCATGGTGGGTATATGGACATGGATCTGTCAAGTTCCTCGCATGAACTAATGTTTTGCAATTTTGTAAACCTCTAGGGTGGGAAGTAGCGGGTATTACTGGGCAGGACCAGGCCGCTGGAGGTCGGATCTGCCTCTATGGAGAATGGGATGAGGCCAGGCCAATTAGGGAGGGCTCCACACCTTAAGGACAGGCACATGAGGTAGGGCCCCTCACCTTGAGGCCTGTCCCATGAGGGAGGGCTACACATTTTGAAGACAGTCCCATTCGGGAGGGCTCCACACCTTGAAGCCAGGCCCTTGAGGGTGGACTCCACACCTTGAGGCCAGGCCCATGAGGGTGGGCTCCACACCTTGAGGCCAGGTCCTTGAGGGACGTGCTCCACACCTTGAGGCCAGGCCTCTGCATTTTGAAGCCAGACCCATGAGGGAGGTCTCCACACCTTGAAGCCAGGCCATGGGGGAGGGCTCCACACCTTCAAGCCAGGCCCTTGAGGGAGGGCTCCACACCTTGAGGCCATGCCCATGAGGGTGGGCTCCACACTTTGAAGCCAGGCCCATGAGGGTGGTCTCCACACCTTGAAGCCAGGCCCATGAGGGTGGGCTCCACACCTTGAGGCCAAGCCCTTGAGGGACGGGCTTCACACCTTGAGGCCAAGCCCTTGAGGGACGGGCTTCACACCTTGAGGCCAGGTCCATGAGGGTGGCCTCCACACCTTGATGCCAGGCCCATGAGGGAGTGCTCCACTCCTGGATGAGAACTGGAAGCTAGAGGGTATATAAGATCACTACGTAATGGAAGTGGCCATCATCCAGATGGACAAGAGAGACTGAATGTAACTTCATTTAAATCAGAGATTGACAATAATAATACTGGAACATCAAAGAGATGTGGGCAGATGCCAATCCTGTGCCCACAAGGTATGCAACCACCAGAATAAGTCAATCGTTTTTCACCATCCATGCCATTTACAGGCTCCACAGGGTGACTCTGGCCTCGGTTTCAATCTCACGCGGAAAGTAAATGTTGCTCATCCATCCAAGCTCAATTCACATTATTCAAGGTACTGTGGGCATGATTTTTTACATGTTGCTTTTAAACATGGCTGTATGACATTGGCATGCAGAATATACAAAAAGTGCAAGGCATGTTGGTCAAAACATAATGCTAAGAGTGAAGTTAAGAATGGTTAACACTGACACAGACCAATAAGCGGCTCGTGTGCTCCAACGCCACTTAATCAACAGCTTTTAATTGTGTGGTATGAATAATGAAAATCTACATCAAGACACCAGAAATAAGACCAGAAATGCCGACTTTGAATGGCAACTCCTTACCCAGTTTTGGCAAAGTTAGTCCAGTAGGTCATCACCACAGCGCTCAGCATCACGTCATTTCTGGAAAAGTTGCAGGGAAACAAGTCCGTGGGTCCAATCATTGGGATCCCAAAGACATAAGGCACCTCATCTCCGTGGGCAGCGTCAGACCATGCTGGTTTCATGAGACTCTGGCAGTGGTGGTAGAACGTGTAAAAGTAGGTTGGAGAGCCATAACGGGCGTGCAGGTCTGCCGTCACCACCGATGGCTCAACCCACTGGTGGTCTGTGAAAAGTGCCACCAGTGTTTTGCGGCGGGTTTCTGGGTTGTCACGGTCGGCCCAGTCAGTGTACATGAACTTGATAGTCTCCCTCAGAGTATCCTTTCCCTCTGGGTACCCGTAGAGATTATCCACAAAGTTGGAGACAGAGTAGTCAAAATCGCTACCAGATACACCATCCTCTGCGTCGACAACGCTCTCTACAAACTTCAGCCCTTCACCCTGGTTGACTCCCAGCATGATGTCATAGTTCAAAAACTCCCCCTGCTCCATGAGGATCTCCGGGTCATCAGGAATGACGTCCCCATCAATCACGGGCCCAAATGCCACATGGTAACGGGCTGGCTGGATGTCCTGTTCCACCAGCTCCTTGGCGCTTTTCTGGCGCAGGCAATCAACCATGTCCACTGTGTCCAGCACATTACAGCCCACCTTCTCTGCCAGCATGCGGGTGTACTTTACCGGTTGGTAGTTGACGGCCCAGCTGGAGAGTGCAGAGCCGCTCTGTATGATGGCTCTCTGGAACAGGCCTGCAATGGGGTTGGAAGAAAATCAACACATTAGATACACAGCCTAGAATATAGACATACAACAAAGAGAAGTGAGCGTCCTACAATGGTCATCCCAAACAATGAATGGTGTAATCTAATGCTCGGATTACTTCCGTGTAATCTTCATTAATCCTAGTAACACTCATCCATGTAGCAGTACTTACTGAATGAAGGTGCCCCTCCTTCAGACAGAACCCTTTCAGAAACATATCTTTGTTTTTTAGCCTCTCCCCCTTCTCTTAGCCTGGAGTATAAAACACCTTACCTGTCCAATAAACCTCCTAACTCCATTAAAAGAACCAGGATGATTTTAGTACTGGGGAGTGAGAGGACGGTGTCAGTACAGTGATGAGAAAGAGTAGACTAGGAGTAACAAAGGTTATCAGTAAGTAACCAGAGAGTAGAGGAGTTGATCCTCTGCCTCACTCTGGTGATGGACAGGTGACTATGCCATTTAGGGGTTGTGTCCCGCCCCCTGGTGTAATAGTGCAGATATTAGAAAAATTGTGCACTCAGGCAACTGTATTATCCATACCCTAAACAGAAGCAGTGATGATAAACATGGTGTGGACCAAGGATGACAGAAGTGATGTCATTTCACCTATGACATTATATAGTAGTATAAGAGACAAGGTAAACATGTATTCATTATAGAATAACACAGACATTAGGCCACGCTGTCTTTAGATATGGAGGATGTTACTCACACTAAATAGATATTAGACATCAGAAAACTGGTAATGCTCAAATACATGCAGACAAATCATTCCCTGACAATGAAATGTGATTGCAGCAGACGTCCATTATCTTAAAATTGACTCCACAGTTTGCCTTGCAAATTAATAAAGGCCTTAAGTCTTTTAGGAGTTTGCACATGTTTAGAATCACAGAAACGCAGAGTTGAGAAAAATCAAGATAAATAGTTGATCCCGAGCCATTGTTGACTGGGATCAGCTGAAGACATTTGCAGACAAGTTGGCAACATGTAATAGCACAATATGTGATTTCCAATAGTCTGACTCATAAAACAAAACTGGCATACAGTCAAAAGTAGATAAGCAGGGTGAGATGGCCTTGGACAGAATGTGCTAGGAAGTCAGAAGAAATGCTTCACACTCTGGGGCCAGATCACAGAAACTTTGCTCAGGTGCAAGTGCAAAGTTTGCACAGTATTAGCACTAGGTTAAAGTTTGCCCTATTTAAAAAAAAACACCTGGACATATTAGAAAACTATTTCACCATGACAAGTGCAGTGTGGCATGGTATAAGCACCAGGGCAAAACCTGCCATAGTGCAAAAAAGATACATTTCCAATGTGTTTTTTCACCAGGGTAAAGTTTGCCCTAGTGCTAATACCATTCCGTATTAGCACTAGAGCAAACTTTGCCCTGCTGCAATAATGGAGGGACAATTGATCTTTTTTGCCCAAGGGCAATTTTTGCCTTGGTGCTTATACCATGACAAACTGCACTTGTCATGGCGCAATAGAGTTCTAATATGTCCAAGTGTTTTTAAAAATAGGGCAAACTTTGCCCTAGTGCTAATACCGTGCACACATTGCACTTGCACTGGTGCAAAGTTTCTGTAATCTGAAGTGCTTTTTCTGGTTTAAGGTCGCAACATATATCTTGTGATTCAGAAAATGTGGAAAACACCTAATCATGCTAATTAGCATATACACCATGTGTTTCAGAAAGTGCTTATGTCCAATAGGAAACAAGTGATGTTTGACCTTTAAGTAAAATGGTCAATCAAAGCCTATCGAAATATAAGGTTTTTAATACCATAAAATGATTGCGCAATCTGTTGCCATGTATAAAACTGATGGATGCAGTCCAAAGTTGAGATATTCTTTTTGTCAACCTGTAAGATGGTTGATTGAAAACAACACACTCCCGGCTAGTCGATACCTGTGTCTGCCTTTTGCACACTGTGGGTTCCCCCCCCCCATTCACAGGAGGCTGGCAGCAGGAGACTATCCTAAGAAATTGACCTCCTACACAAGAACATTACCTCTATGCCCCCCTTCCTCATCATAGTAGTTACTTGATGATATATGCCAAAGATCCAAAATGACACATCTTTCGACCAAAAAGGAATAATCTCTACCCTGCACACCGAGAGTAGTGGCCATGTCACAGACAGAGAATCACAAGCAATTCCACCCTCCGCCCCCTAACCTACAGGAGCTTGAGGGGTGTGTGAATGACATCCCCCAGAGACACCAACTGGGTATGGGAAAAGTCCAGGTGCTATGGATAAACCCTTATGCTGGCAGTTTAATAGGATTACTTTATGAAATCCAAGGGCCCTTCCGTGGACAATCCAACTCTGGGTTCCACCAGGGAATCTATGAAGTCCCAGGAGAAAGACGAGGGAAGAAGGAATCAGCAGGCCCACTTCTAAGAAATAAAACATCTAACTTGTCTCCCATTCAGATCTTACTAGCTACCATACTGCCTGAAATGATTCAATGTTTGGAGGAAAAGGAGGCCATGCCCTAATAAAGAACTAGAACTCCTTATGCACTGAAACAACACAGGGCACAACCTTCCAGTGGAGTATCATCTCTCAAGCACCTAAAACAACCTGCACAGTAGCCAGACCTCTCCAACAAACACTTTCTGCTGTCAAAATGGGCATCAGGAAATTAGCCACTTGCAAGCACACACCCTGCCCAGTGTACCAAGAATTCTCCAACACAAGGTCACAAGCAGTAGGCTTAGTGAAAAATCTATAATCCACAGACAGGCTGAACCAATCACTCCACCGCCCTGTGTGTTATTGGCCTCACACCCAAACTAATGGAACTGACAGGAAGATCACTCTAAACTTTGTTGCAAAAATGAAATACTACAACATTGTAAAGGAACAGGTCCCCTGACTTCAGCAGGTAGAAGGTAAGGACCCAATGTGGGTCAACTGCTCCCCATTTCCCCACCATGGAGAAGAATGAGACTTGGAGTCACTCAAACTACCCACTTTCTCTGTTACAGCTCGAGATCCCAACGTAGACCACATCATATGTTGACAACGTTAAGTGGCTTTCTCCAACTAGCTAGCCTTTCCGGAGCTGCATCAAGGGCCTAGCCAAACCACCAATGGCACTTTTACATATGTCATCCAATTCAATGGCCCATGAGAAGATCCAGTCATGGCTCACAGAGGTCAGATGCTGGCTCCACATAAGTGGATAGAACCAACTCTCAGGTAGTGCAGAAATTCCAGCAGTAGCGTAGGCTACCCAAACAGATTCCAATAGACGTAAGAAGGCCAGAACCATGGACTTGCTTCAAAAGCAGTGACCCTGCCCAAGCTGGGCCAACAAACCTTCTGGCAGGTCCCAGTCCATGTCACTAAATACACACCCCAATGGAGTAACATCATGTACAACCCCGAGGCACGCTATCTTCTCCGGACCAGAGAAAAACTTGTCTCACTCAAAACTGTCACCATCAAATTCAGAGAGGAAGGGAAGCCTATCACCCCACTGCAGTCAGCAACTGGAGATGATCAGAAGAATGATTATTTCTTTTATGTAATTTCTTGTAGATATTATCAAGTGAAAAGGTTAACATGGAAGTTAAAAGGTCCAGAGACAGGGATAATATTCCCAAAACGCATAGAGCAAAATTGGTTATGGAATCTAGCATCATAATTAGTTAGGATGGTTGAAGAAATTGATGTTTATGAATTGAGTTTCTCATAAAAAACTGGAATATAATGGAAAATGAAAAATAGAATATATGATGAAATATTATTCAAAAGTAATTTTGCCTATGTGAAGAGTGAAATCTATACATTAGTTTTTATCAAATAATAAACAAAGCACAGCCAATCACTGATAAAAATACAGCCCAGAAGAGGACGAAAGCACAGCCAATCGCTGATATAAATCCAGCCCAGAAGAGGAACAAGGCACAGCCAATCGCTGATATAAATACAGCCCAGAAGAGGAACAAGGCACAGCCAATTGCTGATATAAATACAGCCCAGAAGAGGAACAAGACACAGCCAATCGCTGATATAAATACAGCCCAGAAGAGGAACAAAGCACAGCCAATCACTGATTTAAATCCAGCCCAGAAGAGGAACAAGGCACAGCCAATCGCTGTTATAAATACAGCCCAGAAGAGGAACAGAGCACAGCCAATCACTGATTTAAATCCAGCCCAGAAGAGGAACAAGGCACAGCCAATCGCTGATATAAATACAGCACGGAAGAGGAACAAGGCACAGCCAGGGTGACAAGTGTCTCCATGAAGTATTAACAGGGTAAACCAAAATCTCAGGCCTGCCCCTGCAGGAAACATGTTATCAGAAAAATATCTACTATTGTAGGTTTTGGGGAACCTTAAACCACACTACTGGACAAATGGCCAAACACTGACCCAGGTTGCAAGCCCTGCTACCCCAGAGGAGCAAGATACAGGGTCTTGTTGTGAGTTGGTGGTCATTCGGCAGCAAATCAGCGGAGTTTCCAGGAACATCGATTACTGTTAATGCTACTTGGTCCTGTGGATTTACAGCAGGATTACAAGTGGTGATAAAGCAGTTTTAAATTCCCATGTTCTGAGTCCATTGGACTCCATTAGGATTTTGACAGAAATTCCACTGATTTTGATGATTGTCGGCGGTAAGGTTGTTGCGGGCGATGATACGGTGGCGAAGCAATGCGTCAATAACAGAATTACTGTTGCATTGCCACAATTTGTACCCACAATGCTGTACTTGTAATGAGGCCCACATCAGCCAGAAAGAGGGCACTGTCCGGCCAACCTCCTTGCTCTGTGCCATCAGTCAAAATTCTCAGAGGGACCTGAACTCTCCACACCCCCTTCCTTCCCATCGAGATTCCTTAAAAGTTATGTTGCGCAGCCAAGGTCACATCTGCTATCTTTTGGTCGATCCCACTTCACGGGCCGAAAAGAGATCCCCCAGGTTTCCCACAAACCACAAGTATCACACAGACACAAACCACACTCAGGGTCGCATACTCAGAATAGCCATACAGAGCACACAGCAGCTTTGAGCAACTATCAAGAGCCTTAGAGTCCTGCCACAGAGCTGGTATTACAGGCATGCGCCATCCCTTGACAGGGGCTAAAAGGTTCCTCCCTGCCGCCAATGGGGCTGTGGTCTTGTAGCGTTGTCGTCTCTGCATCCCTCACATGTCAGGCAGGGATGAAACACTAGGTATCTAAAATTGCATGTGGACTTTTCTTTTGCCAAACTAAATCCAGAGAAGTAGAATTAAGAATATAGAGAGTCAGCCCTGTGTTGGTACTGAGCTGCCATCTGTGGGGGCACCTAGTCCAATACTCTAAACATTTAGCTACGCGGGTGCCAACAAACAGCAGCCAAACAATGACTTATACTGAAAATCAATCCAATTCCAAACTAATTGGTCAAAACTTGTCTCACTGAAAACAAGACCTTTATTGAACATATACCCGCTTCTCCCAGATTATCTGTTTCCTTTTTAAAAATGCATCGTTTCAACCAACATAATCTGTTTGAAGTCACTCAGATTCCTACAAGATGGAAAAGGTAACACAAAAACAGGGTTGCTCACCCCACAGCTGAATTCGATTTACTCTGTAAAGCTGCCTGGGTGGAAGCTTGATTAGTTTCAGCCACTGGTGGGGCCGGTTTGCCATGGTAACAAGTGAGAACGCCCTGACGGCACATAGAAAAAGTACAGCCCCCCTCTATCGCTAGGAGGTCCATTCCTCAGGCATGGTGCCCTGGCAAGAACCTACACCAGCTTTCTCATGTTCTCCAGATCCAGCTGGGACCGTCTGCCAAGAAACACAAGTATAGCTACAGGGGAGCGAGGGTGGGGCAGAGGGAAGACGTCTAGTCACATTGCCTTCTAACCTTTCTTTTAGGCAGTACTGATAGGCCGCACCTGAATTTGGGGCGAGGCAGGAGACGGGGGGGTTCCCAGCGGTACAGTCAGCCTGTCCACTGTGCTTTGGGAGGATTCACAGCCAACATGTGGCTCACTCCTGATCTTATGGCCAGTGCCCAGCTAGGCCAGACCTGCACCCATATCAGGAGACTGGGAAGTCCAGGCTTGGATAGTTTCAAACCACCAGATCCTACAGAAATAAAAGTGGCAACGCACAGGAGGAGAGGCGCATAGAACAGTGACCGTAGTGCTATTCTACCCTGCTCACTCCGACCTCTGGGCCCGTGGGACGGGTGTCTGTGATCCACACATCCTCATATTGTGCTCCTTTCCTAAATCATGGCCAAGTGTGGGCCCTAGTGACCACTGGTGCTGTTGACTTCTGTTGCTCAATCCCTGTGCCTATCCCCTTGCATGTTAGGGGTATCCCTCCAGAGCCATCTAGAAGCTTGCAGAGCCTTGGCTCCTAGCCTAGGAGCGATTCATGCGGTGCCCTACACTCACCATGCCTGGGCTGACCTCGCCTGCTGAAGTCCAAGCCCAGCAGGGAGTGAGGGACAAAGAACAAAACAGCGGTCTTAGACCCCCAAAGTCCAGCACCAGGGTCAAAAACCTCTGGAAGGACAGAACGAAAACCCACAAGCCTGGGTTCCTGATACTCAGCCCAGCAGCACCCCCAGTGAGTCCTCACACTTACGAGGCCTGGCCATGCTCCCCTGCTGAAGACCAAGCCCTGCAGGTGAAAACCAAAGCACTTTGAGAAGTATTAGATGACATGTCCAAGCAATAGTTTGCTGGTCTACGGCGCATGGAGTGCTTTCTGTACATCATAGGAGGTCATTCCCTAATGCCATCAGTGGAACTCAGGAATATGAGACACGGAATTCATCACTCACTTTTCTCAATGGAAATAAGATGTTTGAAGGGACCAGAGCTGAGGGTAAGCAAGACCTGCTACTACATTAATGCTAACAATGTTTGATGCTCCAGACATGCACTCAATATGTTAGGAGGCCAGTCCTGCACTATCTACCAAAGCGCGTTCTACTAGTGGCGCGACAATGGGAATTGGGGCTCCAATCAATGAAAAGTAGTGTGGTCTGGGGATAACTGGCACACTACAGGAAATTAGTGGGGTGCAAGGAGGACTTGGGTAAAGCGTGTGGTCAGGTGAGGGGCCCTCCATTATGGGAATTTGCAAATCGCTGCAATAAGCAGCTAGAATCAATGCGTCTGACGCTCGAGACTCTGTTGAGAAATCCGGAGGGGTTAAGTCAATGATCCATTTGAATGCTTGGATTAATACTGGAGAATACGTGAGTAAATATCGGATCTATGGTAATGTAACAGCAATTCCTAAAAAAGCAGCTAGAGAGGAACTATGTGTATAGGTCTCCTGACATTAAGTGCAGGATTGATTTTATACGGTTTCATCTCAATGTGTAAAGCACAAAAGAAGCGCGAAGTATTAGGAACCCTTGGGTCCAGGTGACATCCCAGTGAAGATTCTGCAAATTGCCAGGTAGCATTGAAAACCTAACCCTCTGCTGGTACAGTGTATAGGTTTGCAGACTCAACGAATTGAAGCATTTGGAAAATGTGTGCCCTGTTTGGAAAGAGTTGATGGAGAATTGTTGTGGCTATCTATGTTGAACAGGGCTTCAACCACCGTGATTTTGGCAGTGGAAAGATATTTAAAAGTATTTAAAAGTGTGTAAACCTTGTTGATAATGGATGTGTTTTTTTTTAGCTTTTATAAGATAGTAATGCATTGTTAAATGATGGCACAAGTACATTGTTTTATTGTTTTTACTTCCTGTTCTTTGTAAATAGATTGTAAAGGTCTATATTGATTTAAACTAAGTACAATAAAATCAACTAAATAAAAGACAATATGTTTTCAAATGATTATTTGGTGCATTTAAATGGTATCTGTACCAAATCTTTATAATATTGCATTTTGCAGAAACACGCCCTGCTAAGAGTTAACTCTGTAAATGTTGAACTGTGGTATAACTTTCTTGAATCAAAAGACCACTCCCCCAAACCAAAGCATGTTTTAAAAATGAACACAACAGATATTGTTTATCAGCCAAACACATATTTGTTTTATTAACACCTCAAAGACAGGCTTGTGTCCCCTGAAGTTAGAATGTGGGAGCACAGCAACATCTTTGCTAGGAGATTAGCTGTGTGTGTCCTGTCAAGAGCAGGTTACATTATTGATATTTTCTGCAGACATCTGTTCCAACTGGCCAGTCCAAAAACAGGTTAACAAAGTGTTCTGGGACCGGCCAGTGCAAACAGATACTTGCAGAAAATTGACAGAAATAAAGGAAATTCCATCGAATCCTGGTCACATAATTGTTGAGTGTTTAAACATTCCAAAGCGGCAATATTTACAGCTTAGCCTCTGGGTAATGAATTACGTGTGCATTATCTAAGTTAAGATTACAAGAGGTCAGACGCCTGGGGCATTCCTTCCTGACAAACTGTGAGAGCTGAAAAAATAAACACAATTGGAAGTATAAACACATATTTTATTACACGTTTGATGTTTTAGGAAGCATGGCAGCTTGCCACTGAGGATGCCTAGAGATAGAGAGGTGATGGAATGTGTATTACAAGAAAAAATAATAAATAATAAATGACTGACATATGCTGTACAGAAGAAATACAAATACAGGGATTCTTTAAAAACAGACACTTTGAATTTGATGTTTTTAAGTGTTACGATTGCTCATGACTTTTGTATTTATTGTTGCTAGACAAACATGAAGACATCATTGATTTGTTAATAAAAACACTTACAACTATAATTCTGTTTATCCCAGCCAAATGTAACTTGCTCATTAGAAAAATAACATTCTGAAAAGTCAAATTCTGTTGTTATTCAAAGTGTCATGTTTTGGGAATTCCAATTTTAGTAACATTAGACTTAATTTGCCAAAAATGTCTTCTTGGTGCAGAAATGAGGGTCAACATGGAGCATGTGAGACCAGGGAATAATCCTCCCACCCTAAATTGTTTCCTGATTTTTGGTAACATTCAGAGTAAAAAGACATAGGATCCATAAGGAATGTCAGGGATTCTATAAGAGACATACCGATTCCATAAGAAGAGAGGAGGGAGCTATCCTGGAAGAGTGTCCTGGGGTTATCGTGGGGGAGTCCATTCCAGATTGTGACTGGAGCAGAGGAAATCCAGTGCTGAAGAATTGACCCAAACGCGCCTCATGGGAAGTGCCTAATGGGGGTACCTGGGAATAGGTGGGGGATTTGCTGATCCAAGCGGTGAAAAGGGATTTGCCAAAGAGAGACAGTAGAATGACTGGCCTCTACACAGTCCTCGTGACCAGTGGCAATCAAAGAAACTTTAAAAAACTAAGTAAACTGATGCCCTGAAAGAACATTGAAATGTTTCCTCATCATATAATGTAATTAGTCCACAGTGTATTGGCCTCTGCCAAGAAGACACTGATACATATCTCAGGGGTTCACCGGAGTAAACTACATCTGGGTCTGCGAGCCATGGGGTGCAGCAAATCTTATTCAAGAGAGGACTGACTGTATTCATCACTCTTCACAATGACTAGACAAGGGATGCTGGGAAGCAGAACAGCATTCCAGTAGACACCTGTGGATGGGTTGGGGGGTACATTCTACCCTCCATTTCCAATAAGACATCAAGTGTCACTTTATAACTATTCTTTTCAACTGGGCTTGTGGTTTAAAGCCTCACATAAAATGGCTTGGCAAAGGTGAACTCCTGAGAGCAGTAAGAGAGTGAGATGTCGATTCCTTCAATGTTTTGGTTTTCTAGTCTTATGTTTGAGTGACATTTCTAAAGCGATTTAGGATTTGTCATCTAAACATATAAAACACATCGTGATTGAAAAGATGCAGTGGTTTTGTGTTTTTATGTAAGTTTGAGTGTAAGCACTGTGATGATAGTCAGAGGAAAAGTCCACCTATTAACAGAAGGGTTTGTGTTAGTGTTGTATAAGTTTTGCAAATGGAGCTGCATTGGCAATTGGCAGTAGAGAGAGAGAACAGTCAGGCTGCACTGTTTCAAAAGTACTTCAGGTGTATTTCCCTCATATTAAGTGTAGGGACCGACCTGCAAATTATGTATGATCTATTTCAAATAAAAATAATTATTGTTACAACACAGATTGGGCCAGCTTCAGAAGGAGTTTTTCAATTGGATTCCATTGTAAAACGCTTTTGTAAATCAGGTACATTGTCTCCAGTCCCAGATGGTGGGAGTGAGACGGTGGTGTGTGTGACCATCACACTGGGTTGCATGTGTCCATAAAAAGAGCCGGTAATATCAAAGTGTGCAAATCTTTTTATTTTTATTTGGGCGGGGGGGGGGTCTGGGGGTCGTCAAGTTTCCCTGGTGTTGCTACAGAGGATGTGACATCTTACTTTCTTCTTTTTTATTTCTGATGAGGGATGAACAGAAAATGCTGCATGGCGTTTACCATTGTGAGTTTTAGATGTGCAAGTCCAGTAGCTCCAGAGGGCGATATTAGCTGCCAGTGTAAACTCCAGCAAAGCCCAATGAAAGATGGCATCTGTGATGCAGAGGGATCCCCACCATTGAAAGACATCTCTGGTATGACATAATGTTTCCAGCCAGAGTAGCCGTGACAGGATTGCACTTTGAGTCGCATGATGTCCGCAACATTACACGTTACGCTACTATCACTCTGGACTGGAAATGGTCGTCTTCCTAGAGCTGCTGGACTCTGCTTGCCTGCCGGTGAGGAGCAAAGCAGCTCCAAGTGTTGGCCCAGCAGTGGCCTAACTGCAGAGGCAACACTGCCCCTGCTACTGGATATGTAAACCTGAGGAGATTGGGCAGAGTGCTGACAAGTTTGAATGGACGCCACCATGCCTATAAGAGCCTTCTGAGAGCCAGACATATGCGTGCACCTGCTCTGCCAAGGGGTTCATTTCAGAGCAACCCATTGCAGTGCTTTCCTGGGAGAGGCCTTGTGGTGACTGAGCCTGAAAACCTTCTTCTGTGCCAAGGCCTCCCCGGTGGAACGCCGCCTTATGCATAGTTTGGGAGACTGTGTCTCCTTGCAGTGCCTAAGGGTGAGTGTCTCTAACCTCAGTGTTTGCATGCACTGCGGTCTTGCCAAAATCAGCCTCATTGCACACTCTGCTTGTGGTGAAAATATACCTGTTGTCTGGAAGCTGACAGACTGATGGCGATGTGTTGTTAGTTAGTACCTGATTGCATCCTATGGTGTTTGGAAAACCACTCCCCATGGAGGAGGAGCTCCAGCACACACATTTCCTTGCCACGGTGTTAAGATGTGTGTGCACATCCTGTGTGCTGTCGCGTTCTTTATCTACATTGTTTCGAGGCAATTGTCTAGTGACACTATGAACGCCTCATGTTGGCCCTGGGCCTGCATAAACACAATGCACACTTTCCAATGGGCTATTCCTGTGTGGACCTCTTACTCTGGGACATTCCAGGTTAGCATGCAATGGGGGTCTCCACCATGAAACCTACATTGCCATAATGTTTCCTAGGGCCATATTCAGCCCTAGTTGGAAAATAATGCACACAGGCAATTAAAGGCACCTCGGGTGTGGAGAGTGGGGTCCTAAGTCAATGCACTAGTACAAATATAACAGACCTGGCAAAAATGATGTGGAGGGGATTTTAAAGGGATGGCTATCAGTTTCGAGGAGGGAGTATCAGGAAGTTATCACACAGGCAGGCAGGATGGAAGAAGGGAAGCAGTAGACCATGTTTGCTCCTGAAAGCATACACGTGTGCTCTAGCACCTTGAAGCGTCGCATGTGCTAGATGGAATTACCAATAACGATCCTGGACCCAAATAACCAGACAGACTCAAAGAATATGGCCAAGTACTACTTTATTAGCATAAAATAAAGTAGGGTGATCTGGTGAACAACAAGCAGTAGTTCACACACTCACACACCAGTTCACTCACAAATGTGATTATACAAAGGTGTTATACATCGATATGTGTCATCTATGATGTCATCCTTCGTGGCAAACTGTAAAACCTATTGAAGGGAGAGATTGGTTTAAGGGAAAACATGTACCTATAGTATGCATAAGTGTTAATAACATTATTGATTGCCCCTTATCTGTTAGGTACACCTCGAACCACCTCTAAATATGCAGAATACTGATTATAGTGGAAAAATGGCAGTGGGTTGGTCTTTGCAACATTGTATAGCAGGTTGCTACATAGACCCTCTGATTGGTTGGCATGCTCACCAAACCTTGGACTTTCTGCTCGTTGGCAGCACGCAAGCAAAGTGAACCTCAGGTGCAGAGAGCAACGTCAGACTACTCCCCACTTTCCCAATTAGTCCATCGTCTCTCATCGGTCAGGCCCCAAACCAAGGTTCCTCCTTTGTAGTTGACCTCAAAGCCTGTTCTCTGTTCTGGGACATTCAAGGGACTGTAGGTACATCACTATCTTCATCTGGAGCTTAATGAATAGCCCTTGCTTTCGACTTCTGAATCAAGTGCCAGGAGACCACAAATTTGTCCATCCCGACCTTCTGTTTACTGCTATTTGTTTCAATTGAGCTGGGTGTCATTACCATTCTTGGTCTCTGGAGACTTGCTCACTCCATCTTGCATAGGATATCCACATCTTTAATCATCCCATACTTGGCTCTTGCAGATGTTTTCTTCCTTGCTCAATCGAAGAGAAATATGTCCTACGTACATGGCTTATCCTTTTGACTCCCTTTGTGCTTTGCAATAATTTCTTGAAGTAGCATCCTTGATCCCAGGCCAATAGACTCCTCTTTATTTCTCACACAAAGCTCTTTTTCCAGTGTATCTTGACTCTTCACCCCTGGTCTGTCTCCGAGGTAGCTTGAATGGTTTCAACACGAGTCAGTCATCAATTTTTTTCATTGTCACCGCTCTAGCCATGTTATGTTTTCCTCTGCAGCAAGCTTCTATATGTCTCGCCTACTTTGCGTTTTTGCGTATATGATTTCTTTGTATCTTGATTACATGTTTCTCTACTTACTTTAATTAAATCTTTGTTCTTAAGTGTTTTTACATCGTTTCAGTACGTCTCAGTATCTTTCCACCGTAACATCTCTCCGCCCTCGTCAGATTTCACATCCTTCCACCCTCTCAGTGCGAGGGCACATTTGATACGGTTGCCTGAGTGCATATCGTCTCTCATACACTCGATGAGGTGTTAGAATGATACCTGGTGTCCCACATAGGGTCTTCTCCTGCTGTACCAGTATGATGTAGCTGAGGGCACGGGAGCTAGAGATGACATGTCCACCTGCTCCTCTACACATGTGTGAATGAGCTTATGTAATCATGGTGCCATTTTTTACCAGCTTTCCAATGTCAGGAGTCAAATCTCTATTCTTTGAAACATTTGTAACATATTTGCAATTTACAGAAACTGTTGATAAATTATGAATATGTTTCCAAGACCTCAGTAAAGTGCCTTGTAATTGCCTCAGCCGTTTAGCTGTATGCATGCTCTTAAATCGTGCATGACATCACCAGGTGCACCCCCTCGAGGCCCAGAATAATGTGAAAAGTAAGGGGTTCAGGCCAATGTCGCTACACATCTCCTGCTCCACCTTCTTTTGCACCCCACACTGAACTGGGCCCTTACTCTCCCGTTCTTTAGAGACTATTGTGGGTTTGACCATTTCCTGCAGTGTTCAAGGGAAGGAATTTGCCACCACTGTTGCTTGAGTGGCACTCCTGTGCGTGACGATCTTCATATGATAAACCTATTATTGCCGGTGTTTCAGAGCTAGTCTGTTCTGCTGCCATTTAATACCTTAAGTCTGTTCAAGAATGATTGTGTCATCTTTTTCTGTCAATAAAAAGTTATATCTTCATAAAAATCCGTCAATACCTTCTATTGTTGTGCAGATGGCATGAATATGCCATGGTGTAATGTGAGCCAGCATAGCACCCTTTGACAAAGAACAGCCTGAGTGTTCAGCCTTCCTACTAATCAATGAATCTGAGGTTCTTTTGCCCCTATTATTTTACTTTAGATCAAGGATTGCATTTGATGGGTGATCAGAGGACTTCAGGTTGACCGCCTCTGGCCCCATCTCCAAATCTCCTTCTGGAGAACAGACCTAGTTCTGGGTTTCACAGTTGACAGTAAGGTTAAGGATGCAACCACTCCTGCTTCTTTCACAACAGATGGGATTCATGCCCTAACAGAATTAATTATTTCATCCCTGTTGGATTCCATTCCGTCATCCACAAGACCGGCAGCAGTCCAGCCTGGCGGCAGCCATTTTGCAGCTGGTTCATGATATGATATAAATCATTAATAATGCGCCTGTACACAAGTGTTTCTAGGCGCGACAAGACAAGGAAGGGAAGACAGGAGGACAAAACAATGATCTTACTAGGCCTTGTGTCATTGAGATCGTGCAAGTGCGGGAAGAGGGATGGGGGTGGAGCCGAGGAGAAGTGCCTGATGGTGTATTGAAAATCCATGAAAGAACTCGAAGGAGATCTGAAGATCGATAACATTACCCATTGAGGACAAGAACCATCTTAGCCACTTAATGACGACAGTAGCTAAACTGGCAGATCCCCTTTTCAGCTACTCTTCAATAGGAGAGAGCAGTGGCAGCCCAGGACAGGATTGGGAGTGCTTTATAGTGACGAAGGCAGGGGTCTTATGTTTTTAAGGCAGGCTAGTTGCATCTGTTGGCTGAAGCGTGCCGCTCTTGTGCAGTAGGATCACACACCGTGTCAGTGGCTACATGAAGTGGTTTACAGGAAATGCAGGTGGCAGTGCTGTGCCAAGCACACGCCTGAAGACGGCATTGTGGCCCAAAGCAGCACTGCCACCAGCTGTATGTGATGTTGTGAGAATGCCTTCCCACCTGCATGTTACCCAAGGAAATGCCCTGTCAGCCATGTTGCTGTGTTCCTAAGCCTGTGGGAAGACGGCAGCCATCTTAAGTACACAACTACCTGGTTCACAAGATGGTTATTAAGAACGGGACTGAGGGGGGGATGAGATTAGGAGCTGGCACCTGCTAACCACTTCACCGCTCCACAGCGCTTCTTTTGTCGAATAAAATAAAATTAAAAAAAATAGCACCAAAGCTCAAACATTGTTTAGCACGCCTGTCAGACATGGGGGGAATGCAGTCTCCCCCCCCCCACTGAATCCCCACCATCCACGGCTGCGCCCCACAGTGCCAACCTATTAGGAGATAAAACTACATCTCCCACTGACTCCTTGAGGGTGATGGGTGCACTGCTTATGCCAGATTTGCGACTTATAACACCAATGACTATAACACAATGTTCCAAGGCGCAATGAGTGTGTCATGTTGTAGGGCACAGGTGCTTCCTCAGCCACAGCGCTATCATTAACAGCTTGCACTCATCCTATGAGTGGCAAAGGGGACCTGTTGACCATCTAGCCACAGAAAAAGAGCAAACATGCTTTTCTCCTATGCCAAATTGATGGACAAATGCAGGCAAAACCAGTACTTAACTGATGCACTAGCCTGTCAAACAGTGCAGCCAGGTCATCCTGTATAGGTTGGCCCTCATGACCTTGCCGCTGTGCTGGTGCTTCTGGCGGCTGGTGACTGCCCTGTTGCTCTCAGCCCACTCTGCTGTGGCAGTGATGCTGGTTATCCCAGTAGCGGTTCTGCACCAACATTCATGCGTAGTACAGAAGTGGGCCGGCATCGCCAGCGGTGCCACCTTCCAGCTCATTGTTATCCAGGAAATGAGATAATTAGCACTGCCCCGCCTGCCCGGGTCATCAGTTTCAAGAACAACTCTGAGCTGGCTCAGGATGCAGAGACCCTGGCCAGTGCACACTGGTGTCGCTTGTTGAGTGACTACAATTGACAGCTAAACGCATAAAGTTTCCAAAAGATCGGGATGTGGTCCTAATGATCAAGCTGAGCTCAGAAATAAGTGGCAGGGCTTAGCCCTGGCAAACACCCACACACATGAAGCACTGCTGCTCCACCGTGTGCACTTGTCACGAGAGGGAATACTGGCTTCCCTCTTGGGACACGTCCATGAAGCATGCAGAGACTGGGCAGGAGAACGGTGGAGCTTTCTCCAATTGGTTGGGATGTGGGACTCAGCCACATTGAACACTTGGACTGGAGGCTTTATTAACTACTAATACTAAAGATCAAGGATGCAGACCATTAGTTGGCGCTTTTGGGTAAGGATGCTTTCAGATGTGTGAGGGCTTCTATTTGGCTGAATCCTAAGATCAAGGACAACACCAAAACCATTTTTTGGCCTGATTGGTATCTTGCTGGCATTAAACAAATTGGTGATCTTGGGAGGGATGGTCGATGGATGACTGCCAACGAGTTAGGGGAGAAGTGGGACTCAGCTAATAGACGTATGAAGAGGTCCATAGGCGACATTGATTGGTCTAATACCATGGAACTGAATATTTTTCTTGCTACATCTGAGAAATAAGGTGGCTTAGCGAGGAGAGTGTGCAAATTGATTGTGTCAAATCATCGTAGTAATGATGCACTGCGGAATGTTAGGAGCACGAAGACTGGCCCCAAAATCACACCTGATTGTTGGCAAAATATTTGTAGAAATGTTTCCTTATGTTCTTTGAACTTGGGCGAAAGGTCCCAACAACTCAAAATTCTTAATCGTGTTTATTGGTGTCCAGAAAAACTAAAAATGAGAGGTATGGTAGATAATGACTGAGTTGCCAGGTAGTATATTAGGATCCAGTAGGTGGTGCCAATACCTGTATACAGTGAAAGGGATAGATCCCTCGCGCAGTGTCGAGCTTGACAACTCAGTCATTATATCCCGCTTCCACACCGTGGCAGCGTTTCTCACTGACCATAACTTAAAGGATTATTCTGAGAATCTCAGCATTCAAGCTATGCGCTAGTAGCAGAAAGGAATACATAAGGGATCGTTCCCAGTTATTTTTTAAAGCCACCATTAAAACCACCATTCACACCATTGGATGGTTGCTCTTTGCTTATTTTGAAGATATTTGAGTGCATGTATCAACAATAAGGACTTGATTATGTGAATATTGAGTCTTTTGCGCAGTATAACTGCACAAACCTTACTCTCATGCCAATAACTACTGGAGGAACCCAGGGGAACCTCCTGTGCAGTTCCTGCTGCATTGGACTACCTACACATTGTGAAAGTTGTGCGCACTGCAACCTGTCACTCCCCTTTTCTTGCTTACTATCTACTTGCCCAGCATACTGAAAGTTTAAGAAAACCTTCTTAAATTAGAAAAGTGTCAGTCTTTTAAGAAATGCTTGCAGGTCCACTGAAGCACATGTGTTTCCCACAACGGGATATTTTAGCAGCTTTTGCTGCTGGGAAGCACGACTTCTCCCCTCTAATCCTTCCACCCACCTCAGAATGGTGGTGCTAGAAAATGAAGGGGAGAATGCCGGCTTTCCACCCACCTCAGAATGGTGGAGCTGGAAACTGGAGGGGAGAATGCCGGCTTTCCACCCACCTCAGAATGGTGGAGCTGGAAACTGGAGGGGAGAATGTCGGCTTTCCACCCACCTCAGAATGGTGGTGCTGGAAAGTGGAGGGGAGAATGCCGGCTTTCCACCCACCTCAGAATGGTGGTGCTGGAAACTGGAGGGGAGAATGTCTGCTTTCCACCCACCTCAGAATGGCGGTGCTGGAAACTGGAGGGGAGAATGTCGGCTTTCCACACTACTTGTCTTGTGAGCTCAGAATTGGGACCTCAGTGTGTAGCTACCGAAAAGGCCTTGTCTGTAATCATGGTCCCCTGACAGAGAACTGAGGGATATCTGAAATGGAACCGCTTTTTAATATCGACATCAAAGAGAGCATTCTGCTTATGGCCATTCTGTGCTCAAAATGTGTCATGTTTATACGTTCCTTAAGATGTCACAAATGCAAAAAAGTGCACATCATAGTAATGTACCCATCTGCCACTTCTTATACTATTATAATTAGTCTGATTGACACATCCATGTGCATTTCTGATCTCTAGTGCCACAAGAAACATTGGCTCCAAGCCCCCACATCACTTATGCAAAACAAGCTCCTTAGTGAGGGGCTGCTTCCAATCTGGGGGCACACACTAAGGAGATTAGACATGGAATTAAACAGTTTAGTAGCTACCTATAACCCCTTCAATTAGGCATAAATGCTGCAAAATGTACACAATCGTGCTGCAATACTACCCTTTTCTTGTCGCACTATTTAGTTATGCCACTATATTCTGGGCGGTCTGAAATGTGCTCTGAACATGTGGCATATTTTGGAGACACATTAGGAAAAGAGCAGACCCCTGAAGATTCCCGTGGCCATGCATGAGTAGGTCGTCCAGCCCTGGATTCTGGGACTTGAAGTTTTTCATTTCCCATATGAAATTTAGGAAAACTGCAAGTCCCAGAATTCCAAGCAAAGCAAGGACTGGGTGGCCTTCTAATGCGTTACCACATGAAACTTGAGCGCTCTAAGGAGAAGCTGTCCCTGTGAGAGACCTGTGTCAAGTGTGCTCATCGGTGCGGTTGGGGGGTCGCACAGCCGTCACACTCCACAGTGGGTCAGTGAGACTGCATTGAATTCTGAGCTGCTGCTGCGATGTGGGGCGGTTGCAGGATACGCTGGGAATTCGTATTACAAGCATTGGCAATGCCAACAGTTTGGGCTTTTATGTAGGCATGGGAAATGCACTTCCCAGGCACTGCTGTCCACAGAGGTATCATTTGGCCATCGATTTTAGCAGCTGCTAAACGGTGCCAAGTCAGGGGCGTCTAACAGCAGTGCCTGGCAAATGCCTCATACTTATATACAAGCCCAAACTGTTGGCTTTGCCAATGCTCGTTTTTAACAGGACTTCAGTGAGGGACACACATAGTGCTTATAAATCGGGTGGTTGAGGCAGAGATGGTTAGGGCATTTGTATTACTCCAGTAGCGGGTTTACAGCTCCAATTAAGTAATTAACTCTTACAAGACTGCTTTAAGAAAACACTGGCAGGCACCATGAAGGCAAAGATTGATGGTAAGGCTTGATTAAAGCAAGCTCAACGAGGTCCTATGAGGAGGTGTTTTGGCCGGGGCAGGGACTGGGTGGAAATGGCCATAGGGATTAGCATGGCCATGGGCAGTCAATGCGTGGGTAAATAACCAAACAGCACCTCCAAGCTCTGTGTGCCTCCTCGTATGTCATTTCTCCCTAGCTGTACTCGAATGCATTAGTTTTGGCGTTCACTCTTTAATAGAAAAAAGTGAAAATGGAAGGTTGTGCTGAGTGTGGCTGTGATTTTTTAATGTATAGTCTGTTTTTCTTAACCACACTTAATACTGCAATATGAGCCAAGTGTTTTGTTATCATTGTGTGCAATTAATTTAAGAGGTAGGATTTAATTGGGGAAAAAAACATACATTTTAAAGGGTTAATTTTGAGTGAAATGCATAAAACCGGTCCTCTTTTGGATGGGGTTGTGTTTCAGTTTAGTCTATAAAGGGGTTTATAGACATGGCAACCCCACTTGAGAGGTCATGGCCCACTTGAGAGGTCATGGCCCCCCCCCCCCAACGGGACTGACAGAAGAGGTCTGATATGATATGATAGGTTATTTATAACGCGCTTAATACTCAGAGGTTTCTAAGCGCGGACCCAGGGATCGAACCTGTGGTGCTCCGTATCGTCTTGCTTCCCGGGCGAGCACGTTGCCTACTGAGCTATTCTCCCGAGACCGTAGGAACACTTATGCAGAAATCTATCGAATCACTCCACCCTAAACCAGCTGACGCCAGTCAACCGGTCGTGTAGAGGGACGCCCGCCAAGCAGAGACTCGTCTCATTTATTATTTGCATCTATAAGGCGCAAAGCTATTGGCATAGGACATAAATCTGGAAAGGGGATGCCATATGAGGAGGGACAAACAGCCTACAGATTTTGTGTGGCATTTCCCACACCATTACACAGCCAATTGTGTGCTAAGGCAATGGGACTCATTACAAGGACCGCAGTGCAGGTGAAAAGGTACCAGTGCATTACCACGCCGCCCTACTGTGCATTTGGTGGTATTGTGGAAGATATACCTCTAGCAAAATACTGGAGGTAAATGTCCCACCTTACCACCAAAAACCTTAAAAAATCAGTGCAAATACCACAGCTGAATTATCAATATTTCCGCCAAAATCCTGATGGAGTCCAATGTATTCTAGAAATGGGCAATTACACCACCCTACCACCACTTGTAATCGTCGGTAAATCCACGGGACCAAGTGGCAGTAACAGCGATCTTGTTTGGAGGTAATTTGGTGAGTATACCATCAAATTACCACCAAACTCGTGATGAGGCTCAGTGTCTTTTTCAGCCCACCTGCTGCACATAGCTGTCCAGACCCTTGCCCAGCTACGAGGCTGTCATCATTATCTTTAGGAAGTCTCCTCCGGGGTGATGACTTAATTGCAACTGAACATGCTACCCTACTGCATTAACTGTTTCTGCTGCAACTAGATTTATAAGCAACGTCTTCCTACAACCACTTTACACCTCAATATGTGTGTGTCCTTGCATCTCTTTCTTGCACTAAATTGTTGTTAAAACACCATTAGCAAAGCTAACACTGTTGGCTCTTCTATAAGTATTAGAGAAACATTTGCCGAGCGCTGCCAACATATGCCCAGGTACTTATAAGACTTGACAGCTCTTATCATCTTATGTGTAGGCAGTACCATTATGCTAGTGCCTGGAAAATGCCCATCCCAACCATACACACCATCCAAAATGGTTGGCTTTGCCAATGCGTGTTTATAATACAGCTTATAGTGCTTTCATTGCCAGTTAGCAGTTTCAAAGCGCTGCTCACACTTCCAAAAGAAATGAAAGTGACTGGAAGTCTGGTCAGGTTCAAAAGCTGGGAAACAGAGGTGCATTTTCAGGTATTCGAGAAGCATTCTGGAGCCAGGCTCAGGGAGGAGGGGGCCCAGGTTTGTCCAACGTCAGCCCTCGAGGGCCGGAATCCTGGCGGGTTTTCAGAATACATCTCATTAATATTCATGAGAATAAATGTGCATACATTTAGAATCATTGTATGCAAATTCATCTTAAGCATATTAATGAGGGATATCCTGAAATTCCTACATGTTTCTGGCCCGGGAGGCCTGGAGTTGGACATCCCTGTCTGAGGTGGATCGATGGGACAGATCAGACAAAGATGGGATCTAAACCCTGATGTCATTGCTTTGTGTGGCCAAGCGAGAGCTTTGTGTCTGCAGGGAAACACAACTTTCTGGAACAGAAACAAAGGACATTCAAATTAGTTCGCCCTGTTCTGGTGCAGTCACAAGGGGTCGACATGCCTCAAATATTGATCATAAGCTACAATGAGGAGCAATATGGCACCCAAGTGGCCTCATGACCCTCAGGGAAACGGCATACCTCTCTCCTTACATGCAATCTTGTGGACATACACATGCACTGCATTATTATTGTTTGCGAAGCCATATTTGCCAAAATATTCCTGTGCATATGGCTGTTTGGATTGGGGTAAGCCTACATTGTAATTCAACCCGCTGTTTTTCTTTCTGGCGAGCATGCATCCAAGGTAAGTGCATGCATGGCATCCTGCTGTTGCCTTTCTGGTGCATGCATCCAAGGTAAGTGCATGCATGGAATCCTGCTGTTGCCTTTCTGGCGAGCATGCATCCAAGGTTAGTGCATGCATGGAATCCTGCTGTTCCCTTTCTGGCGAGCATGCATCCAAGGTAAGTGCATGCATGGTATCCTGCTTTTGCCTTTCTGGCGAGCGTGCATCCAAGGTTAGTGCATGCATGCCATCCTGCTGTTGCCTTTCTGTTGAGCATGCATCCAAGGTTAGTGCATGCATGGCATCCTGCTTTTGCCTTTCTGGCGAGCATGCATCCAAGATTAATGCATGCATGGCATCCTGCTGTTGCCTTTCTGGTGCATGCATCCAAGGTAAGTGCATGCATGGCACCCTGCTGTTGCCTTTCTGGTGCATGTATCCAAGGTTAGTGCATGCATGGTATCCTGCTGTTGCCTTTCTGGCGAGCATGCATCCAAGGTTACTGCATGCATGGTATCCTGCTGTTACCTTTCTGTTGAGCATGCATCCAAGGTTAGTGCATGCATGGCATCCTGCTGTTGCCTTTCTGGCGAGCATGCATCCAAGGTTAGTGCATGCATGGCATCCTGCTGTTGCCTTTCTGGTGCATGTATCCAAAGTTAGTGCATGCATGCCATCCTGCTGTTGCCTTTCTGTTGAGCATGCATCCAAGGTTAGTGCATGCATGGCATCCTGCTTTTGCCTTTCTGGCGAGCATGCATCCAAGATTAGTGCATGCATGGCATCCTGCTGTTGCCTTTCCGGTGCATGCATCCAAGGTAAGTTCATGCATGGCATCCTGCTGTTGCCTTTATGGTGCATGTATCCAAGGTTAGTGCATGCATGGTATCCTGCTGTTGCCTTTCTGGCGAGCATGCATCCAAGGTTAGTGCTTGCATGGTATCCTGCTGTTACTTTTCGGTTGGGCATGCATCCAAGGTTAGTGCATGCATGGCATCCTGCTGTTGCCTTTCTGGCGAGCATGCATCCAAGGTTAGTGCATGCATGGCATCCTGCTGTTGCCGTTCTGGTGCATGTATCCAAGGTTAGTGCATGCATGGCATCCTGCTGTTGCCTTTCTGGAGAGCATGCATCCAAGGTTAGTGCATGCATGGCATCCTGTTGTTGCCTTTCTGGCGAGCATGCACCCAAGGTTAGTGCATGCATGGCATCCTGCTGTTGCCATTCTGGCGAGCATGCATACAAGGTTAGTGCATGCATGGTATCCTGCTGTTGCCTTTCTGTTGAGCATGCATCCAAGGTTAGTGCATGCATGGCAACCTGCTGTTGCCTTTCTGGTGCATGTATCCAAGGTTAGTGCATGCATGGCATCCTGCTGTTGCCTTTCTGGCGAGCATGCACCCAAGGTTAGTGCATGCATGGCATCCTGCTGTTGCCTTTCTGGAGAGCATGCATCCAAGGTTAGTGCATGCATGGCATCCTGCTGTTGCCTTTCTGGCGAGCATGCACCCAAGGTTAGTGCATGCATGGCATCCTGCTGTTGCCATTCTGGCGAGCATGCATCCAAGGTTAGTGCATGCATGGTATCCTGCTGTTGCCTTTCTGTTGAGCATGCATCCAAGGTTAGTGCATGCATGGCAACCTGCTGTTGCCTTTCTGGCGAGCATGCATCCAAGGTTAGTGCATGCATGGCATCCTGCTTTTGCCTTTCTGGTGCATGTATCCAAGGTTAGTGCATGCATGGCATCCTGCTGTTGCCTTTCTGGTGCATGTATCCAAGGTTAGTGCATGCATGGTATCCTGCTGTTGCCTTTCTGGCGAACATGGATCCAAGGTTAGTGCCTGCATGGCATCCTGCTTTTGCCTTTCTGGTGCATGTATCCAAGGTAAGTGCATGCATGGTATCCTGCTGTTTCCTTTCTGGCGAGCATGCATCCAAGGTAATTGCATGCATGGCATCCTGCTGTTGCCTTTCTGGTGCATGTATCCAAGGTTAGTGCATGCATGGTATCCTGCTGTTGCCTTTCTGGCGAGCATGCATCCAAGGTTAGTGCATGCATGGTATCCTGCTGTTACCTTTCTGTTGAGCATGCATCCAAGGTTAGTGCATGCATGGCTTCCTGCTGTTGCCTTTCTGACGAGCATGCATCCAAGGTTAGTGCATGCATGGCATCCTGTTGTTGCCTTTCTGGTGCATGTATCCAAGGTTAGTGCATGCATGGCATCCTGCTGTTGCCTTTCTGGCGAGCATGGATCCAAGGTTAGTGCATGCATGGCATCCTGCAGTTGCCATTCTGGCGAGCATGCATCCAAGGTTAGTGCATGCATGGCATCCTGCTGTTGCCTTTCTGGTGAGCATGCACCCAAGGTTAGTGCATGCATGGCATCCTGCTGTTGCCATTCTGGCGAGCATGCATCCAAGGTTAGTGCATGCATGGCATCCTGCTGTTGCCTTTCTGGCGAGCATGCACCCAAGGTTAGTGCATGCATGGCATCCTGCTGTTGCCATTCTGGCGAGCATGCATCCAAGGTTAGTGCATGCATGGTATCCTGCTGTTGCCTTTCTGTTGAGCATGCATCCAAGGTTAGTGCATGCATGGCAACCTGCTGTTGCCTTTCTAGCGAGCATGCATCCAAGGTTAGTGCATGCATGGCATCCTGCTTTTGCCTTTCTGGCGAGCATGCATCCAAGATTAGTGCAAGCATGGTATCCTGCTGTTGCCTTTCTGGTGAGCATGCATCCAAGATTAGTGAAAGCATGGCATCCTGCTGTTGCCTTTCTGGAGAGCATGCATCCAAGGTAAGTGCATGCATGGTATCCTGCTGTTGCCTTTCTGGCGAGCATGCATCCAAGGTTAGTGCATGCATGGCATCCTGCTGTTGCCTTTCTGGTGCATGTATCCAAGGTTAGTGCATGCATGGCATCCTGCTGTTGCCTTTCTGGCGGGCATGCATCCAAGGTTAGTGCATGCATGGTATCCTGATGTTGCCTTTCTGGCGAGCATGCATCCAAGGTTAGAGCATGCATGGTATCATGATGATGCCTTTCTGGCGAGCATGCATCCAAGGTTAGTGCATGCATGGCATCCTGATGTTGCCTTTCCGGCGAGCATGCATCCAAGGTTAGTGCATGCATGGCATCCTGCTTTTGCCTTTCCGGCGAGCATGCATCCAAGGTTAGTGCATGCATGGCATCCTGCTGTTGCCTTTCTGGAGAGCATGCATGCAAGGTTAGTGCATGCATGGCATCCTGCTGTTGCCTTTCTGGCGAGCATGCATCCAAGGTTAGTGCATGCATGGTATCCTGATGTTGCCTTTCTGGCGAGCATGCATCCAAGGTTAGTGCATGCATGGCATCCTGCTGTTGCCTTTCTGGTGCATGTATCCAAGGTAAGTGCATGCATGGCATCCTGCTGTTGCCTTTCTGGCGGGCATGCATCCAAGGTTAGTGCATGCATGGCATCCTGCTGTTGCCTTTCTGGCGAGCATGCATCCAAGGTTAGTGCATGCATGGCATCCTGCTGTTGCCTTTCTGGCGAGCATGCATCCAAGGTTAGTGCATGCATGGCATCCTGCTGTTGCCTTTCTGGCGAGCATGCATCCAAGGTTAGTGCATGCATGGCATCCTGCTGTTGCCTTTCTGGCGAGCATGCATCCAAGGTTAGTGCATTCATGGCATCCAGCTGTTGCCTTTCTGGCGAGCATGCATCCAAGGTTAGTGCATGCATGGCATCCTGCTGTTGCCTTTCTGGCGAGCATGCATCCAAGGTTAGTGCCTGCATGGCATCCTGCTTTTGCCTTTCTGGCGAGCATGCATCCAAGATTAGTGCATGCATGGCATCCTGCTGTTGCCTTTCTGGCGAGCATGCATCCAAGGTTAGTGCATGCATGGCATCCTGCTGTTGCCTTTCTGGTGCATGTATCCAAAGTTAGTGCATGCATGGTATCCTGCTGTTGCCTTTCTGGTGCATGTATCCAAGGTTAGTGCATGCATGGCATCCTGCTGTTGCCTTTCTGGCGGGCCTGCATCCAAGGTTAGAGCATGCATGGAATCATGCTGTTGCCTTTCTGGCGGGTATACATCCAAGGTTAGTGCATTCATGGCATCCTGCTGTTGCCTTTCTGGAGAGCATGCATCCAAGGTTAGTGCATGCATGGCATCCTGCTGTTGCCTTTCTGGTGAGCATGCATCCAAGGTTAGTGCATGCATGGCATCCTGCTGTTGCCTTTCTGGCGAGCATGCATCCAAGGTTAGTGCATGCATGGCATCCTGCTTTTGCCTTTCTGGCGAGCATGCATCCAAGGTTAGTGCATGCATGGAATCCTTCTGTTGCCTTTCTGGAGAGCATGCATCCAAAGTTAGTGCATGCTTGGCATCATGCTGTTGCCTTTCTGGTGAGCATGCATCCAAAGTTAGTGCATGCATGGTATCCTGCTGTTGCCTTTCTGGCGAGCATGCATCCAAGGTTAGTGCATGCATGGCATCCTGCTGTTGCCTTTCTGGCGAGCATGCATCCAAGGTTAGTGCATTCATGGCATCCAGCTGTTGCCTTTCTGGCGAGCATGCATCCAAGGTTAGTGCATGCATGGCATCCTGCTGTTGCCTTTCTGGCGAGCATGCATCCAAGGTTAGTGCCTGCATGGCATCCTGCTTTTGCCTTTCTGGCGAGCATGCATCCAAGATTAGTGCATGCATGGCATCCTGCTGTTGCCTTTCTGGCGAGCATGCATCCAAGGTTAGTGCATGCATGGCATCCTGCTGTTGCCTTTCTGGTGCATGTATCCAAAGTTAGTGCATGCATGGTATCCTGCTGTTGCCTTTCTGGTGCATGTATCCAAGGTTAGTGCATGCATGGCATCCTGCTGTTGCCTTTCTGGCGGGCATGCATCCAAGGTTAGAGCATGCATGGAATCATGCTGTTGCCTTTCTGGCGGGTATACATCCAAGGTTAGTGCATTCATGGCATCCTGCTGTTGCCTTTCTGGAGAGCATGCATCCAAGGTTAGTGCATGCATGGCATCCTGCTGTTGCCTTTCTGGTGAGCATGCATCCAAGGTTAGTGCATGCATGGCATCCTGCTGTTGCCTTTCTGGCGAGCATGCATCCAAGGTTAGTGCATGCATGGCATCCTGCTTTTGCCTTTCTGGCGAGCATGCATCCAAGGTTAGTGCATGCATGGAATCCTTCTGTTGCCTTTCTGGAGAGCATGCATCCAAAGTTAGTGCATGCTTGGCATCATGCTGTTGCCTTTCTGGTGAGCATGCATCCAAAGTTAGTGCATGCATGGTATCCTGCTGTTTCCTTTCCGGTGCATGCATCCAAGGTTAGTGTTACGCTCACCTGGCTCCCACAGGGGCGTCGGTCGGACCCGGACAGCTGCGGTCTCCACCCACGTGATGCGTAGTGCAGCGATGACTGACTGGATCTGCCCTCCTAACCTTGTCTGCTTAACCCGTGGAAATATTCTCCTGCAAGTGGAGAGATGGATTTAGCCACTTGTGGATTCAAGCGATGGCACCCCTACAGTCCTCCCCAACTAATCACCTCTGAAATGCCCTCACAGCAATCTCACCTTATATTCTTGAAAGATGAGCTCTCCATCCTGAGTGGATTTGCAGGGGTGCGTCGATTCCAGTTACTTCACTGGTTTGAAGGCTCGGGAGAGTTCTGGAGAGTATTGACTCTGAGGTTCCTGGTGAGGACCAGTAAGTATTAAGTTCATAGAGTTCAATATGTCCGATGCTCACTCTTGTTCCCCCCTTCCTTTCTTGTCTTGCAGCTGGCTCGTGAAAAGATGCTCTTGTGGCAGCTGGTGGCGCTCAGGTAAGACCCGAAGGATGCTGTGAAGACTGGTGAGTATGGCGCAGCGCGTGCAGAAATGATGTTCTTTACAGGTCCGGAGACAAGATGGATCCAGAATCAGGTGTGGAATAGAAATAAGTTCGTTTTCTAACCTTGTCCCTTTCTTTCCTCTTTGTTTTAGGAGCTCCGGATTCGAGGCGGACGTGGCAGAAGACTGGAGGCAGGCTGCAGGCACGGTGAGCGTTACGCTGCTGGATGCAGAATAACGCGAAGCATGTGTTGCTGGTCGGGTGTGGTTTAAATAGCCTCAAAAGTAGTCCCAGATAAGAAGTCCCTAGAACCACACCCGAGTAAAACATAGTCCCTGTAGAAAAATAGTCCCTTTCAGGCTTCATGTTGGATTGGAGTCATTTGCAGCATGGTCTGCCTGAGGTAAGTAATGACTATGAGCCTGACGCCTTAGGCGCCAGAAGTGATTCCTACTATGAGCCTGGTGCCTAAGGCGCCAGGACTGAATCCAGATAGCCCCTAGCCGGGGCTGCTGAGGTTTTACTAAATGTCTATATGCCTGCTCCTGGGGCTGATCGGCTTGGTCCGGATGCCTGGGGGTAGGCATCATGACAGCACTCCCCCCCAAGGTCCCTCCTAAAGTTGTTCTTCCCCTGGGCCCTAGTTTGTCTGGGAAGTTCCAATGAAATCTTTTCAGCAACCGAGGTGCATGGATGTGGTCACTAGGTTCCCATGATCTTTCTTGTGGTCCGTAGCCCTTCCAATCGATGAAATAAAAATGTTTTGATTTAACCATCTTGGAGTCCAAGATATTTTTTACCTCAAATTCAGGTTCTCCATCTATCAAGATGGGGTCGGGTGGTTTTTTTAATCTTGTTCCTGGTTCAATTGGTTTTGAAAGTGAAACACGAAAGACAGGATGAATGCGCATATTAGAGGGTAATTCCAATTTGACGGCTACCGTGTTGATAATGGCCTTAATAGTGTAAGGTCCCAAATATCTAGGGTTAAAAGTCTGAGTTCCCTTCAGAGGTATGTGTTTTGTAGCCAGCCAAACTTGATCCCCAATCTTGTATTGTGGAGTTTCACTTCTATGTTGATCAGCATTTCTCTTTTGCCTGTTTCAAATAGTTCTGTTGCCTCTTTAACGGCTTGTGTAATAGTAGAATGCAAATTACTAACTGCAGGCATTTCTAAATGCTGAGGCGAATCTAGTTCTGAGGTTCGAGGGTGATGTCCATATATGGTATAAAAGGGGATTTGTCCGGTTCCTGAATGTACAGAGTTATTGTATGCATACTCGGAAATCCATAAAATATCTTTCCAATTACTTTCAGTCTGGTGTAGCATGCAACGTAGGTACTGTTCAAGGGTCTGGTTGGTCCTCTCCGTCTAACCATCGGTCTGGGGATGGTGACTGGTTGATAACCTCACATCGATTTGCGCCAGTTGACAACATTTCTTCCAAAAATGTGAAATGAATAGACTACCTCGGTCAGACGCCAATACGGAAGGAAATCCGTGTATTCGAACAATGCTTTTGCAAAACAAACCTACTTCTTGGCTCAGTGAGGTCAGGGGGATTCAAAGAGAGGGGCATTATATAAGGGTTTATCATCCAGATTATAACTTGTCATAAAAATATATAAATAAGGGCTTCCCTTGGGCATCCCAGACCAGGCATTGACTTAGTTGGAGTGCTTTATTGAAGTCACTTAACAACATCAATATCAATATCAATCCAGGCGAGTGCAGAATGTAGCCAGTGCATTGAATCCAGAAGACTGTAGAATGCATCAGGTGCATTTAATCTAGGTGAGTGCACAATATAGCCAGTGCATTGTATCCAGAAGACTGTAGAATGCAGCTGGTGCATTGAATCCCAGTGCATTGTATCCAGAAGACTGTAGAATGCATCAGGTGCATTGAATCTAGGTGAGTGCAGAATGTAGCCAGTGCCTTGAAACTAGGTGAGTGCAGAATGTTGACAGTGCATTGAATCTAGACACATGCAGAATGTAGCCAGTGCATTGAATCTAGGCGAGTGCAGAATGCAGACAGTGCATTGAATTCAGATGACTGTAGAATGCAGCCGGTGCATTGAAGAGTGCAGAATGTAGCCAGTGCATTGTATCCAGATGACTGTAGAATGCAGCTGGTGCACTGAATCCAGGTGAATGCAGAATGTAGCCAGTGCATTGTATCCAGAAGACTGTAGAATGTTGCTGGTGCATTGAATCTAGGCGAGTGTAGAATGTAGCCAGTGCATTGGATCCAGAAGACTGTAGAATGCATCAGGTGCTTTCAATCTAGGCGAGTGCAGAATGTAGCCAGTACATTGAATCCAGGCGAGTACAGAATGCAGCCAGTGCATTGAATTCAGATGACTGTAGAATGCAGCTGGGGCATTGAAGAGTGCAGAATGTAGCCAGTGCATTGTATACAGATGACTATAGAATGCAGCTGGTGCACTGAATCCAGGTGAGAGCAGAATGTAGCCAGTGCATTGTATCCAGATGACTGTAGAATGCAGCAGGTGTATTGAATCTAGGCAAGAGCAGAATGTAGCCAGTGCATCGAATTCAGAGGACTGTAGAATGCAACTTGTGTATTAAATCCAGGCGAGTGCAGCATGTAGCCAGTGCATTGTATCCAGATGACTGTAGAACGCCGCTGGTTCATTTAATATATTTGAGTGCAGAATCTAGCCAGTGTATTGAATACAGATGACTGTAGAATGCAGTGGGTTAATTGAATCTAGGCATGTGCAGAATGTAGCCAGTGCATTTAATATAGATGACTGTAGAATGCAGCCAGTGCATTGTATTCAGGCGAGTGCAGAATGTAGCCAGAGCATTGTATCCAGATGACTGTACAAAGCAGCCAGTGCATTGTATCCAGATAGAATGCAGTTGGTGAATTGAATCCATGCAAGTTCAGAATGTAGCCAGTGCATTGTATTCAGATGACTGTAGAATGCAGCCAGTGCGTTGTATTCAGATGACTGTAGAATGCAGCTAGTGCATTGTATCCAGGCGAGTGCAGAATTTAGCCAGTGCATTGTATGCAGATGACTGTAGAATGCAGCATGTGCATAGTATCTAGGCGATTGCAGAATGTAGCCAGTGCATTAAATCCAGAGGATGTAGAATGCATCAGGTGCATTGAATCTAGGCAAGTGCAGAATGTAGCCAGTGCATTGAATCCAGATGAGCATAGCCCGAAGCATGTGCATTAAATTTAAGTGAGTGCAGAATGTAGCCAGTGCATTGAATCCAGAAGACTTTAGAATGCAACCGGTGCATTGAATCTAGGTGAGTGTAGAATGTAGCCAGTGCATTGAATCTAGGTGAGTGCAGAATGTAGACAGTGCATTGATCGCAGAAGACTGCAGAATGCAGCCAGTGCATTGAATCTCGGCACATGCAGAATGTAGCCAGTGCATTGGATTCAGATGACTGTATAATGCAGCCGGTGCATTGAATCTAGGCACGTGCAGAATGTAGCCAGTGCATTGGATTCAGATGACTGTATAATGCAGCTGGTGCATTGAATCTAGGCACGTGCAGAATGTAGCCAGTGCATTGGATTCAGATGACTGTATAATGCAGCCAGTGCATTGAATCTAGGCACGTGCAGAATGTAGCCAGTGCATTGTATTCAGATGACTGTAGAATGCAGCATGTGCATTGAATCTAGGCGTGTGCAGAATGTAGCCAGTGCATTGAATACAGATGACTGTAGAATGCAGCCGGTGTATTGGATTCAGATGACTGTAGAATGCAGCATGTGCATTGAATCTAGCCGTGTGCAGAATGTAGCCAGTGCATTGAATACAGATGACTGTAGAATGCAGCCGGTGTATTGAATTCAGATGACTGTAGAATGCAGCCAGTGTATTGAATCTAGGCACGTGTATAATGCAGCCGGTGTATTGGATTCAGATGACTGTATAATGCAGCCGGTGCATTGAATCCAGATGACTGTAGAATGCAGCATGTGCATTGAATCCAGATGACTGTAGAATGCAGCATGTGCATTGAATCTAGGGGAGTGCAGAATTCAGCCAATGTATTGAATCAAGGTGATGGCAGAAGGCATCCTTGTACTGAATCTGGGTGAATGTAGAACATGGCCAGTGTTTCAAGCCTAGATGTATGCAGTAGTTAGCCATTGTATTCATCCTAGGTGCGTGTAGAAAGCACCCACAGTGTTCAATCTGGGTGCATGTAGATTGTTACCATGGTATCTATTCTAGGGATTCTTAGAGTATGGCGAAGGTATGGTATCTAGGCATCTGTAACCAATGTACTGAACCTATCACACTCCATGCTTATGGAATTTAGCCTAAGGCACAGCCTTTGACCCACACGCATCTGCTATCATACACAACTCTAATTCACTTTGTACAACACTTCTGCCATAAGAATGCAGCTACCTTTCATGACATCAATTCAAACCGTAGATATACACATAATGAGTATGCTATTGTTTACCCCTTCTAGACCACCTCTCTAAACTACCTCTCTTCACCCATCCGCATGCCAACTAGACATGGGTGGCTAGCAGGGACTTGGTCACTCTCTGTATCCTCATACTAGCTGTAATGCACACACAAACACTAGCACCTCCTCAAATTTCCCATGCCTTAGACTTCACATTCAAATGACAGCGTGTTGTGACCATACCAAGGCGCTATACAAATGACCCATTACATTACATAAAACAGCAGGGAAGACTAATTAATATTTTCAATGTTATGAGAATGGATAACGAGGTCTAGTAGGATTTGAGAAATGAACATATGACCATTGTAAAGGTGGAAGGCAGGGAGGGGCAGTTTGGTGATTATGAATCACTCTGATTACACAGAAAAAGCCACTCAGCAACTGGCCGATAAAAACCTCTGCATAAAACGTCAGCCCTTTGTATGATTGAACCCGGATTGGGAATGACAAAGTTAATCACTGAAAGACTGGGGGGGCTTCTTGATAGTGAAGAGTCTAAATATTTGATTTGGACACTCCTTACTGTGCCAGTGCTCTATCTCTTCCCATACATCCATAAGAGCACTGAGTGTTTTCCTCTCGGCCGACCATGTATTTCCCGCCCGGCCGACCAAGCGTTTCCAGCATTACTTTAATAATGGAACACATGCCTGAATTTATTGATTACATTTTACTTCCTTTTGTGGTGTGCTTTCCATCTACCATAAGAGATACATGGGCTGTAATTAGAGTGAGAGGGATTCCATTACATGACTACACATGACTCCCTCCTTTCCTGACACTTTCTTGTTGGCCTCTCTTGGCCCTCTTCCTTCTCCCACTTGTGAGGCTAAAGACCTTGGGGTTATCTTTGACTTCACACTCTCCTTCTCTCCTCACATCTCGGACGTCTCTAAGAAGTCACACTACCAGCTGCACCTCCTCAGAGGTATTCTTCCTTTCCTCTCCTTCCCCCAGAAGCTCACTGTCTACAGAGCTCTGGTTCTCTCTAGACGGGACTACTGCAACAGTCTCTTTCTAAATCTGCCTGCCTCTACTCTCCGCCCTCTGCAACTCAAACAGAACAGGACTGCGAGATGTGTCCTTGGCATCAAACCCAGAGATTGTATCTCATCAGGACTGAAATCTATGCACTGGCTCCCAGTGGCTGCGAGGATTAAGTTCAAAACCCTCTGCATTATCCGCAAGTCCTTCTGGGGCCCGGGTCTCAATACCTCCAACTCTCACTTCCTAAATATCTTCCTTCTCAAGCTCTTCGCTCATCCACCTCCAATTCTCTCAGGATCAGTCGCTTCTCCAGCGAGTTGGTGGTAGATCCCTTTCTTTGGGTGAGGCCTACCTCTGGAACAACCTCCCTGCCTCTCTGAAACTTGACGAGAACTATCTCTGGTTCCGGAAGCACCCCAACACTTTCCTCTTTGTTTCTGCTTTTTCTCCTCCTCTCCCCTGCTGATCTCCCGGCTGTAACTGAAACTGTACTGGTCACCTGGCTACCCTCTGATCTCAGGCCCAGGTCCCCTCCCCGCCAGTTGCACAGCTGCACTGCCCACCAGGCAACCCTTGCACTCAGGGACTGTTTCTGTTTCCATTGAGCCCCTACCAGCACTTGACACCTGCAGGGTAATTCATAGAATCCAGCGCACAAGTAGCGCACGCGGCTGGCGCACAGCGTGCGCCTGCGATAGTCTGCGCCAGGCACGTGCGCTAAAACTGACTTCCGCGCACAGCGTATTCATGGATTTCATGCTCCCAAACCAGCCGTGGCGCAGAGAATCGCAGCGAGCCTGCAGCAGCGCCAGTAACGCCCCCAAGAACGCCCTTGCGCAAGGAAAAGCCATCAAAATCGCCAAATCATCGCTAAGGGCTGCGCTAACCCTGGACCACTTCACAGGGCAGGCAAACAAGGAAAGCAAAGCGGGCAATCTTCAAATCAGGAGTACGCGGGAAGTTCTACACGCGACTAGGCAGGGAACGTGAATTACAGGGGTACGCAGGAATTATCACACGCGAACAGCCAGGGAACGCGTATTACAGGGGTACGCGTGAAGTAGAACACGCGATAGGCCAGGGAACGTGTATTACAGGGGTACGCGTGAAGTAGAACACGCGATAGGCCAGGGAACGTGTATTACAGGGGTACGCGGGAATTATCACACGCGAACAGCCAGGGTGCGTGTATTACAGGGGTAGCGGGAAGTTCAACACGCGATTGGCCAGGGTACGTGTATTACAGGGGTACGCGTGAAGTAGAACACGCGATAGGCCAGGGAACGTGTATTACAGGGGTACGCGGGAATTATCACACGCGAACAGCCAGGGTGCGTGTATTACAGGGGTAGCGGGAAGTTCAACACGCGATTGGCCAGGGAACGTGTATTACAGGGGTACGCGTGAAGTAGAACACGCGATAGGCCAGGGAACGTGTATCACAGGGGTACGCGGGAATTATCACACGCGAACAGCCAGGGTGCGTGTATTACAGGGGTAGCGGGAAGTTCAACACGCGATTGGCCAGGGTACGTGTATTACAGGGGTGCGTGGGAATTATCACACGCGAATAGGCTGGGTGGGCCCTCACAGGTGTACCCTGTACACCCTCCACGGCCCCTGCAGGCAGCCCACAAAACAGGGGACTACCCTGCACACCTGATCATGTCCCCCTGCACCCCCATCCACCAGGGGCACCCTCCACCAGGCCCCCACCCATGTCTCCCACCACCCCCACCCCCCAGCAGTGCAGGGGCACCTGCCAGCAGGCCCCCACCCATGTCTCCCACCACCCCCACCCCCCATCCACCAGGGGCACCCTCCACCAGGCCCCCACCCATGTCTCCCACCACCCCCACCCACCAGCACTGTGGGGCACGTGGCCAGCAGGCAGTCAGGCAGCAGCAGATGGCAGGTGGGAGCGTGCTCAGGGCTCTGGGGGACTGTAATTTGGCCACCTGGCCAGGAGCGTGGTCTTTCGTGTTTGAACGCGTGGACAGCCTGATAGGGAGTGATTTTGCACGTGAAAACCCCACACTCAGCGAATCGCGCGAAAACCCGTCACCAGCATATGTGCGTCTATAGTTACCTGCACGTGCAGTGTCAAAGCGTGTGATTGGTGAAAATGGATCTACACGCAGGAGTGACAAAGCGTGTGATTGGTGAAAATGGATCTACACGCAGGAGTGACAAAGCGTGTGATTGGTGAAAAGTGAGCTACACGCAGGAGTGTCAAAGCGTGTGATTGGTGAAAAAGGATCCACACGCAGAAGTGACAAAGCGTGTGATTGGTGAACATGGGCCAAGCACGTACACGCCGTAAGTGACGCTGTACGTGTGGGCCTGTATATAAGGTAGTGTAGAACACCATTTCCTTGTACGTGCTTTTCGTGGAGAGCGAGTGGGTGAATTCTGTACTTCTTGTCGTTTCACACGCGATTTACTTCACGCCGTTTCCAGTTCGTACTCCCTGTTACCTCTGACAGCTTTTTCTCTTTTTCCTCTTGTACTGGTTTACCTGGGCCTGTTCCCTCAAACAGTGTCCCCTTCTACTGTTGTCCTGTCTCCTCAGACAGCGTACACATCTTCTTTTGGCGGGGGTGTTGCCAACCAAACGCGCTCATTTTTCACGCTCTTTTACCTGGCAGACGGTGAGTCACGCACGTATCTAACTTCTGTGCTTGCCCCGTGTGTAGCCTACCCCTTCAGAGGTCATTCTAGGCTGCGTGTGACACGCATACGTTCATTGTGTTACTGGATGCCACAGCGTAGTGCAGGGTTTTCCATCAGCACACGTGGTCTAGGAGGGGTATTGTGCACGTTCCTTAACTTTTCTGGGGTGCCTGTGCGTTGCGTGACCCGTCATCTTTCCCCAGGGGTGTCATATAGCCTTGCCACTGCACTAGGGTACGAATACCATCTGGTACCCAACCCCTTTGACACCCAATTGCCCAGGACAATTGTGCACACCGACTCCCATACGCACAATAACATCAGTGCCATGGTTGGGAGGCGTGCAAGCCGTAAGGGTGGCAAAGGTGGCCGAGCCACACGTGGTGGCCGTGGAGGATCCACTAGGGGACGTGGTTGTGACTTGCAGGGTGCCCCTGTCCCCCCCAGTCTGGAGGACCAGTCAGGGACACCCATGCCCCCCCCCCCAGTTGAGGGTCATGTGGCTGATACCAACCCTGATCAGCCCTTGTCGGACCAGCCCATTGTGGCAGCAGACCTGTCCGAGGGTGATCCCATTGCTGACATCCAGGTCAGCAGGTCCACTGCACGTGCACCGGTGCACATTGGTGTCATCAGGGCACGCGCATCTATGCCAGATAGGTCATCTGCTGGCCCCCGTAGCCAGGGTGTGGCTCCATCCACCCCACCTCTCATACACCCTGCCAAGACTGTGTCGGTCCTAGTTCATGCACCTCAGATCAGGCCTGACCCCATCCCACTACCCCCAATGCCTGCACCTACTCCCATGCTGAGTGTGCAATCCCACACACCCAGTACTGAGTCCACCACGGCTCCTGCCCCTAGTGTCCACAGCGGCGTAGGACACTCTGGATCCCCACCCCCTTCCAAGCGCAAGAGGAAGAGTGCACGTTCGGCACAGGCTGATGCCCCAGGCACGGCTGCACAGTCCGGCCCATCAAGGAAGCCAAGCTTCACAGACGCCGAACTGAATGCACTTGTTCAGTATGTGTCAGATCATGATAGGGAAATGGTCATCGTTGCAGGGTCCAAGACCACACATGCTAGACGCCAGGCACACTGGCAGACCATTGCTGACAGAATAAGTGCCCTTGGAGTAGTGAGGCGCACAGCTAGTGATTGCCAGAAGCGCTGGAATGACCTTAAGCGCAGGGCAAAGGATAAGCTGGCCTCAAGTCATGCCGCAACCTTGGTGACTGGAGGTGGGTCCCCAGCACAGGAAATAGAACTCACACCACACGAGTCCGTAGCTGGATCCTACGTCACCGAGGGACAACTCCAAGGTGTGGGAGATCTCCCTGATTACGAGGCATCATCCGGTGAGTGCACATGCATGTGTGTATTATCCATGTGCATGGTGTGTGTGTGAAGCATACATGTTGGGTGCCTGTCAAGGGGGTGTGTGGCAGAGTTGATAGTGGCACCCATGTGCCTCATCCAGTATGTTCAGTGCAACACCATCTGCCCACAGCACTATCCCAACTGGCAACAGTGCACATATGGCCCTACACCATGGAAGTTGCCCTTGAATTGTCATTTTGTCACTACATTGTTGCTCATACTCCCCTGTCTATTCATCTGATGTCTTACATACCATTCCTATACTTTCCCCCAGCCAATCAAGTTTCATCTTCACATGCCTGACATGCAATGATACCACATGCTAATGCGTCCTCTGAATATAAATGCCAACCAACATGCTGTCATACTGTGGATGTTGCCTTGACATCCACCTCCTACCTGTGTGCTTTGGTACCGTCTGGTTTCGAGCCCCATTCCCTCACACTCCATGCTGCTCTTCATGGTCTATCTTCCCTGACTTCTACAGTTCAGACCATCGTGCCCTACTCACGACACCTGCTTGCTAACAGTCAAATGAGGGCACCCTGCCCTCCAATGCGACCCACCCTATTGCTGACAAGTGCATCTGAGCCTACTCAAAGCCAACTCTCACTGACATCTGCTCATACATGCCTTTGCCTGTCCCATAGACCCTTCACATGGTCCCTGTCCTCTCTCCTTGCTCCTCTTCCACCATCAATGGTGGGACCCGTTGGGGTGTACTCCTGGCCTCCTTCCAATCCTCAGAGGCCACAATTGATGTGCATGGTAATGGGAGCATCTCAGTCCAAGGCCCTTAGGCCAACCTCATTCTCCTTGAGAAATGCTACCCACATCTCATCAACTTCCTTTCCTCTCCTGCTGTCCCCCCTCCTCTCTCCTCATCAATCCTGCACTGCCTCCCTGCACCCTCCCATGATCCTTCTCCGCCTCCCACTCCAACTCCTACACATGCTGCACCTCTGATCTCTAGCACTCCCCGTAAGTCCTCCAAGGCTGTCAACCTCCTCCACAATTACGCTCCTTTCACTGCGGCTGCATCAGGCATTCCTCCGATATCTGTCACTTACATGAGGTTATGCACCTTGACATCCTTGGTCTCATGGAAACATGTCTGACGGCCAGCTCTGTCTGCATCCTTCACACACTCCTACCTGATGTTCAGGAGACCCTCTCCTTGGCCCGCCACTACTGTGCAGGGGGGGTGTGCCCTTGGCTTCCCTGAGGGTATTCCTGCCACTGTCACTCCTACTTAGACCTACTCCACTCTGGAATGGCTTGTGTGACGTCTCTCTCTACCACACCTTGACATTCACAAACTGTGCGTACTGTGTCTGGGAAAACTGGTCAAATGTACTACTTCCTTTCTGAGTGTCCTCACCTCTCCTCCTCACTCATGTCCCCAGACACAGAAATCCTCTTCCTTGGTGCTGTACGCATCCACCTGCATGCTTGTTGACCCCCCCCACGTGACCTTTCTGTGACCTCAGCAACTCCCTCTCACCCTCTAGACTCCCGTCTGTCCCTACTCATTCTGCAGGGCACACTCTTGATGCTCTAATCTCATCTGACTTTCCCCTCTCCGTCCATCTCTGCACTCCTCTCTCCTGGAGTGATCACATTCTCCTCTCCTCCCAGCTCACCCTCACCACCCCACAGGCAAAGCCACCCTCACCACTGTCACACACCTTCTTGGTATTCCAACCCATGAAGTGTGTGTCAGTCGAGGCTCATGCTGCCAAAATCTCCCCCCCATCCAGCTCCCCCTTAGGCTCACTCCCATCCTGACAGGGCCCACTCCATGCTCCACTCTATGTCAGGTACACTGGATGTCTTTGCCACGGTCATGACCACCTGTCTGAAGCCCCATGCCAATGCAGAGTCCTGGCATGACTCGGATCTTGTGAACCCAGACCACAGGTGCCGGGTGGCAGAGAGGGAATGTCCTGCATCATGCTCATCCTCTGGCAAACTGGCCTGCCACATGCTCCAAAGGCAATAGCGCCTCACCCTTTTCACCAAGATGAGATCCCCAATCCAAGGGCACATATCTGCGGCATGTGACAACTCTGCAGGACACATAGAAATCTGTAAGGACCTTGCCGAGCCAGATGCAGTGTGTACCTCCCCTGTCCCCTCCGAGCCCACAGCACTGCATGATTGTCTCTGTACCCCTATAGGCCACCCCCCCCAGCACTTGTCTGCGCCTAACACCATCTGCCCTTGACGTTAAGTCCTACTTACCTTGTAGAGCACTTCCAGCCGCCACTTCACCTTGCACTTCATTGTGCCACCCACCCCTGCACTTGCGTGACATGAATGACACCAGCACCAGTAGGATTGTTGACTGGCATCCCCTACTGCCCCACCACCCCTCAGTGCTCCGCTGTACCTTCATACATTTCTGGACCGGTGCTTCACGAATGCTATATGATTCCTTTACAGGTGATGGGGAGGTGGAATCTCATTGTTTACTGCATTTTGTTGATGTAGACAAGGCACTGTGCATCGTGGCCAATTTGGACTAGCAGATCCATGTACAACATGTTAACTTATTGATGTGATGATGCAATGTCAGGACCAGAGTGGTTGAAATCCAAAAAAGTTGCCCTCCTCTCCCTCTTCACTTGGTGGCTATGTCACATGCCATGTGTGTGATGGCATGTGCCTTTGACATGGCAAACACCGGCCAATGTGTGATGGCAGTGCTAGGCAGCATGGTGAGCAGGCGTTGCTCTCCAATCTGTACATTGTATGCCCTGAGCCTCCCCTACAGACCCAGTGATGGTGAATGCATAGGAGGTCTCCCAGTCATGTGGGACATGTGTCGTAGAACTACTGCCTCTGTTGTTCATCAGCCCTTGTTGCATGCCATGGTGCTAATGCCTGTTTCCATTTTTCTCTTTCATGTCTTTGCAGGGGACGAAGCACTTGTTGATGCTGGGGATGTGGTGGTTGAGCCGTCCCAGGAGGGCAACCCGGGCCGACCTTCCACAAGTGAGGGACGTGGTGTGTTTGTGGGTGAAAACCCACAAGTGCTGCAGGTCGTGCTGTCGAGGGGTGTCTCTGGGGGTTCCTCCCCCGAGCAGTATTCAGGTGTAGACTCGGAGGATGACACCTATGTGCAGTCGCAGGTGAGTGTTCTTGGGAGAGAATCTCCTCTGTCCGACCCACCTGCAGCCGGGCCATTGCCCTCAATGGGGATGTCAGTGTCGGCAGCTCAGCCTCCGGTGGTTACGGATGCAGGGCCACACCACACAATCTCTGATCCTGTTCCTGGGGCTGCAGATCAGAGAGGGAATGCAGTCCTTCAGCCTGAGGCCTTGCCGGCACAGCAAGGCGCAGTCCGCCTTGCCCCAGGCAGGTGTGGTGCCCGTCAACGTGGTGGCCGTATGCCACCTGGCAATACCGCTTGGGAGCAATCCATCTACGGTATGGCCAACCAACAGGCAGCATCATCCGAGATGATTGCACAGGCCATGGATAGGGTGGCCACTTCCATTGTCCCCCCAGAAAGGCTGATGGAGCGACTGGAGCAGGCTACAGAGTCCATCTGCCAGGCACACAGGGAGGATATGTTGGCGTCCAACAAGGACAGGCGGGCGGCACTGGCGACTCTGCGGGAATCACTTTCCATGGAGTCCCAGCGCCACAGGGAAGGCCTGAGGGAAGAATTCCATCACCTCAGGTCGACCCTGTTAGAGCTTGAGGCTTCATCCCATAGAAGGACAGAGGAGCAGCTGGAGCGTCTGACACGGACGCTCTCGGCCGAGATGCAGGCAACTCGTGCGGAGGTCAGGTCATCCCGGAAGTTACTGCATGGGGACCTCCGCATGATTATAACCCAGAACCAGAACTACCAGACCCGCCTGCTTGCAGCCATGGAGGAGCAAACTCGTGCTTTGCGTGGGCTGCCTCCCATTGTCACACCATCTTCTGAGGCAGCTCCCCCACCTCCTGAGTCAGCTGCAGGGTCTGGCCAGAGCGATAGCGACTCATCTCCCACAACAGAGTAGCCGTGTGGGCCACGAGCCTATGGGGTGTTTTAGTTTCCCATGATCCACACAGGTGGATTGTGGCGTGCATCCTGTCCTCGGACCTCATAGGTGGCGCCCCCCCCCCCCGCCGGCCCTTTCATGGCCATTTTTTCTCAATTTTCTTTTTTCTTTTCCAAGAGTGTTGCCTTGTGTGGGTACCTGGGCATACACTGTATTGTGGCTGGGCACATGCAGGCTTGTCCTGAGTTTGGTTTCGATGCTTGGGTAGCAGACATCCACACCCCTCCTGCTTCCGTTTCCATGGGCTTGCAAAGGGTGTGCCCAAGTGACAGCAAATTACACGGTGACATTGGACTCCCATGAGCTGTTGGCCAGTCCATAGTCAATACTGTGTAGACATTCATAGTGTACATTGTTGTTGCACCTAACTATGCATGATGGTTTGATATGTGCCTCTACTTACATATGTTGCTCATGTTTTGCAGGTATTTCACACAGTTCTTCACACGGGCATACTCTCTGGTGTCAGACTACATGTCGGTAGATGTGCACTGACACTTTTGCGTGGCGCCATCACTGTACATCTGGACGGTGAGGACATACCAGCAGAATCAGGTAATGAGACTACCATTGATTACATGCATTGTGTCTTGTTTGGGTGGGCTTCAGGGTGGGTTGGTGTGTAATTTGATTGAAATTACTCTTACACAGGTGTGTAGTAGTGGCTCCAGCGCGGTTAGCTGTTCAAGTGCGGCTATGTTCCATTTGGGGCACTGCTATTTGTGACACCGGTGTCATGTTGTGATGGCCAGTTTGTTTGCTCTCACATACCATGACATGGTGTCCTCAGTGGCGGGACTGTGAAGGGAATGGGTGACATGGCAATGTTGTCATGTAGTGAATCGCCTGTGGCAATGCATATTTGATTGATGGAGTTGTGTCTTTTCGTTGTGATGCATTGCTGGTGTATGTGTAGGTAGGGGTGCACACATAGTGACACTTCCATGTTAACAATCTCAGGCTGATGTGTATCTGACAGTTTATTGTCAAGTAATTTTGTGACATTGTCAGGTAGTGTCATCATTGATTGTCAGATGGTATGTGCCAGAGCAGTGTGCACTAGCCAGCACTGTGATTCCTAGGTGAAGAAGTTGGCCACCAGTTGCGTACGGGCTGCCACCCCCCGTGCCCTTTCCCCTCCCATGCGCAGCGGGCGTGCATGTGGTTGTGGATGTGGGGGTACCACCATGTCCACGGGCAGGCCCCGGCGTGTTGCAACGTTGTGCAGGACACATGCTGCCACTATGATCCTGCACACTATTCGGGGAGCATATAACAGCTGCCCGCCAGAACGGTCAAGGGAGCGAAACCGTGACTTCAGCACTCCGAATGTGCGCTCCACTATGCCCCGTGTCGCAATGTGGGCTGTGTTGTACCTTACCTCGGGTGGCGTGGTGGGGTTCCGGATTGGGGTCATCATGTGGGGGCTGATAGGGTAGGCACTGTCCCCTGCGGAGGTGGTGATGGGTATCATTAGTGGTGTTGTGTCATGACCCAGTATCTGACATGCATGCATGTGCAGTGGCATTCATGCTCACCAAGCAGCCATGTATCTCCATGCTGGCCAGCCTCTAGGTCCCGGCATAGGGTAGACATTCTGTAGATGAAGCTGTCGTGGGTGGACCCGGGATAGTTGGCATATACTGATGTGATTATTCCCTTGGCATTGCATACAACTTGCACGTTGATGGAATGCCAGTGCTTGCGGTTTCTATAGATGTGCTCTGTTGCCCTGGGTGGACGTAGAGCCACATGTGTGCAGTCAATTGCACCAAGCACTTTGGGGAATTGAGCCACACCATAGAATTCCTGGATGCACGTCCGCCTTTCTGCATGAGTCCTGGGGAGATATATGTGCCTGCGGACTGATGGCCGTGCAGTGATGATGTTCAAGACCTGGTGTAGGCAGCGTGACTGCGTGGCCTGTGACACACCACCCACTATGGCACTTGTCCGCTGAAAGGATCCAGTGGCCAAGAAGTGCAGTACATTCAGGACCTTCTGCAGGGGGCTGAGTGCTTGGGAGCACAGGGTGGGTGATGTGAGGTCATCCTCCCACTCACTGACCAGGTCCAGTATGATGTGTGCTGGAAACCTGTACCTCCCATACACCTGGTCATCAGGCATCCCGAATAGGCTGGTTCTGGGTGTGAATATTCTGGCCCTGACTCTCCTCCTCCTCCTCCTTTGGTAGCCCACTGCCACTGCTGCTAGGAACGGTATGTTCATCCTGGCATCTGGCTTGTTTATTGAAAAGTGCGCAAATTAATGCCTTGCGCGTGTTCTAGGCGAGCGTGTGACCCTCGCACCCCTGGAATCTAGTTCCCACTCCAATAGCGTGTGGAAATTCCCACGCAGCAGGCATACAGGTGCGCTGACGTACTTGCGTGTGTAAGTGCCCGCGCACCCCTGAAATACACGTACATAGGCCAATGGCGTGTACGCGCACTTTCGGCCAATTACACGCGATGAAATACACGTACATAGGCCAATGGCGTGTACGCGCACTTTCGGCCAATTACACGCGATGAAATACACGTACATAGGCCAATCGCGTGTACGCGCACTTTCGGCCAATTACACGCGATGAAATACACGTACATAGGCCAATCGCGTGTACGCGCACTTTTGGCCAATTACACGCGATGTAATACACGTACATAGGCCAATCGCGTGTACGCGCACTTTTGGCCAATTGCACGCGATGACACTCTGACGTGCAGTATTTCCACGTGTGCTCCGTCATCACGTGCTGAGTGGGGAACGCCCGTGCGGATCACGTCAGACGCGCTTACGCGGTGAGGGACTCTGGTCCAATAGAATCGCGTATGCGTGCTGACGCACTTACGCGCTAAGGGCCTTTCCTCGGATTTCACGCTGACGTGCAGGAATTTCACGTGCCAAATCACTCCGTATCAAGCTGGCCACCCGAAAACACACGGAACACCACGCTCCTGCCCAGAAGGCCGAGTTACTGCCCCCACAGTGCCCTGAGCAGCCTCCCACGTGCTATCTGCTGCTGCCTGCCTGCCTGCCTGCCTGCTGCCACCGTGCCCTGCCATTTGGTGCCTGCACATCAGCCATCTGCAGGGGTCCAGTTGCTGTGTCCACCCCTGCTGGAACTGAAGACTCCCAACTGGTATTACATCGCTCCACAGCCCAGCCCCAGGACCCAGTTGCCCACCCACACCTGCCTCTGGGGTTGCCATGTCGGGCACTTCCACATCTGGCACCAGTGGCAACCCCAGGCCAGAGGGGCAGAGGGGCACCAGCTTCACTGCCACCGAAGTTGGTGTCCTGGTGGAGCATGTCCTGGGGCAGTATGATGCCCTCTTTGGATCGTCCCGCGCCAGCAAGGAAGGACGGGAGAGGATCTGGGCCGACTGTGTGGTTGCCATCAACGCGGAGGGGGTGGCAACCCGCAACGTCCAGAAGATCAAGAAGCGCTGGGAGGACTTGAGGTCCAGGACCCTTGTGAAGGCCCGGCGCCTCGTGGAGGGGGGCCGGGGCCGCATGAGTTCCATCCAGAAGAGGGTCCTGGAACGCGTACGCCCAGCGCTCCACGCCCAGGTCCTTGAGAGGGAGGCCCGTCTGGAGTTGAGCGGTAAGTGTCCAAGCATTACTGTGTGAGACAGGGCATGTTGCGGTGTGCTGGTTCTATGATACTTGCCTGTATGTGTGCCATGGGCCATGTATGCATGTATGTGTGCAGGGACATCATGGTAATGCATGTGCGACCAGTGATGTGTGACCCACATGGTTGTTGCATGTGTTGAAATGCGGCATGGGGAGCCCTATGCAGATTTAGGACATGAGAGCATGCCAGTCTCTGTACCTGGACATGGATGGGGGTGAAGGATGGGTGCTGATGCCAGGTACATATATGGTAGCAATGTCTGTGTGCCTGACCTGCGTGTCTGTGACTTGTGCATGCCATGGATGCATGACACATGTGTGTGACAATGCACAGATTCAGTGACGCACCCAACTTACCCTTGTTTCGCCTGTGTTCGTAGTGTTTGGGGCCAGATGGATGTAACTGAGGTGAAGTGTGTGCATGTGATATGCATGAGCCATGATGCATGTGAGTTACATATCATTGAATGTTTCAAGAGTCAATTGGACATGCATGGAAATGTGCATGGCATGCACCATGCCTGTTACTGTGTGTGTTTTGCCTGGACTGACCCATGTGTTGTGGAGGGACATGATGGAAGTGTACTTTGACAGAGGTGCTCATCTGCTATTGCTTCCTGTCTAGGGGACCATTTTACAGTAGCCTGATGCTTGTGTCCTTTGTCTCCCTCTACGCAGCGGCTAGTGAAGAAGAGGGCGGAGACGGCGCTGTGAAGCAAGGCGGCGGGGATGCCCCCACGGCTGCAGCGGAAGGGGTGGGTGAGCCCCCACAGGGGCCTGCTACGGCGGAAGACGGTGAGGAGCCATCCAGGTTGGTGGTTTGCACAGAGGAGGAGGAGGCCGACACTGGTGCACACATGGGGCCTGGTGGGAGCATCCCTGCTGGTGCAAGTGGTGCAGTCCAGGGCCAGGGGCAGGAGGCAGCACAGGTCACCGTGGAGGTGCCTGTGCATGTCGCTGTCCCTGACCCTGTGAGTGCACCACCATGCACCAGCAGGGATGCCCCGTCCCAGGCCCGTCCGCAGGTAGAGGGGATGTCCATGTCAACTGACTCCCCTCCATCTGCGGCCGTGGGAACCCCTGGCCGCGTGGAGCAGGTCCTGATTGGGGTCGCGATGCGCACGGCTGTGTTTCTTGATGCTGTGCGTGCTTCCCGGGAGGAGCACGCACGTCATCACGAAGTGCACCGTGCCGACGTGGCCCAATTGGGATCGGCCATGTTCGGGGGGTTCCTGCATGTGTTGGCCAATCTGACGGCCCTCTCCTCCTCTGTGCAGGCTATCCACCGGTCGTTCTCCTTGCCGTCTTCCGGCCCAGATGCCACCATGGCCCCCTGTGGACCTGCCCCGACCAATGCAGCCAGCTCGGTGGGGATCCCATCCCTGCCACAGTTGGGAGTCGGAGGTCCAGCAGGGGTGGACAACACAGCAAGTGGACCCCAGCAGATGGAAGATGTGCCGGCATCATCGGGCAGGGCACGTGCACGACGGCGTCGGTGGTTACCATCAGCCTGGATGCCGTCCTGCTGGCAGAGGCAGTGGCGTCGGAGGCAGCAGCGGGCTCGACGTGGGAGGCATCATGGCTCAGGGCCATCAAGATCAGAGGGGCAGGCATCGGCCGGAGGGCAGGGCAACCCTGGCATGGCGGTGTGTTCCGTGTGGGAGGAGTTTGGCCAGCGGATAGGTGCGGAGCGGCAGCGGGCGGAAGAGGAGCGGCTCGCCATGGCCAGGGCGGAGATCTCCATGCGTCGGGCATTGAGGCGGGCTGAGTGCCTCGAGGAGGCTCGCAGGGATTTTGGTGAGCACATGGGGTTGTCCCTGCGAGACCTCGGGGCCAGGACAGAGTCCCGCCTCCAGGACATTGACATGGAGTTCGAGGATGCCCTGGCCAGCATCACCAAGTGAGCCGCAGGACTAGCCCGCTGCCTTTGTATATAGTTTTTTAGTTAGTTAGTGCTAGGTTTCCTTTATTTATTTTTATTATTTTGGACCGCTTGGACAATGGCCACTTTTTTGTACATATTTTTTTAATTAGTTAGTATTAGGTTTCATTAGTGGTGTTGGGCTCATGGACCCTGGAACATTCCTGTATATATTGTTATTTTTTGGGAGATACATTTTTTTAATTTCTTATTGTTTACACCATGACGTAATGGTTTTTCTTTGATTTCCTACTACATGGTTTTGCTTTGGACAAATTCTATTGATTTTTTAATCCTTTGTTTTTTGGTTTATCATTTTTGTTCTCGGACATGGACCTTTTATTTACTTTGCCACATAGTTGTATGTTTTATTGGTTTACTTAATTTTTGTTTTTAATACATTTTTATATTATCTTACACTTGTGTTATTTTCTCTTTGGTTTCTTACATGTCATGATATGGGTTTTGACATTCACTTGCACCCATTGTGTATGTGTGTGTGACGGACATGTGTTCTTTTGCATACTTGCCTTTGGGGTTGTGTCATGTGATTGCATTCACTATGTGGGTGCATGCAATCCTTGCCTGGGTGTTTGTGCTGGGTATGCTGGCCATTACTGCCATGGTTGTGTATCGTCAGGACCTGGGGCCAGGGGGACATGGGTGGGGGCCTGGTGGAGGGTGTCCCTGGGGGGTGGGGGGTGGGGGTGGTGGGAGACATGGGTGGGGGCCTGGTGGAGGGTGTCCCTGGGGGGTGGGGGGTGGGGGTGGTGGGAGACATGGGTGGGGGCCTGGTGGAGGGTGTCCCTGGGGGGTGGGGGGTGGGGGTGGTGGGAGACATGGGTGGGGGCCTGGTGGAGGGTGTCCCTGGTGGATGGGGGGTGGGGGTGGTGGGAGACATGGGTGGGGGCCTGGTGGAGGGTGTCCCTGGGGGGTGGGGGGTGGGGGTGGTGGGAGACATGGGTGGGGGCCTGGTGGAGGGTGTCCCTGGGGGGTGGGGGGTGGGGGTGGTGGGAGACATGGGTGGGGGCCTGGTGGAGGGTGTCCCTGGGGGGTGGGGGGAGACATGGGTGGGGGCCTGGTGGAGGGTGTCCCTGGTGGATGGGGGGTGGGGTTGGTGGGAGACATGGGTTGGACATGGGTGGGGGCCTGCTGGCAGGTTCCCCACAGTGCTGGGGGTGGGGGTGGTGGGAGACATGGGTGGGGGCCTGGTGGAGGGTGTCCCTGGTGGATGGGGGGTGGGGGTGGTGGGAGACATGGGTGGGGGCCTGGTGGAGGGTGTCCCTGGTGGATGGGGGGTGGGGGTGGTGGGAGACATGGGTGGGGGCCTGGTGGAGGGTGTCCCTGGGGGGTGGGGGGTGGGGGTGGTGGGAGACATGGGTGGGGGCCTGGTGGAGGGTGTCCCTGGTGGATGGGGGGTGGGGGTGGTGGGAGACATGGGTTGGACATGGGTGGGGGCCTGCTGGCAGGTTCCCCACAGTGCTGGGTGTGGGGGTGGTGGGAGACATGGGTGGGGGCCTGGTGGAGGGTGTCCCTGGTGGATGGGGGGTGGGGGTGGTGGGAGACATGGGTTGGACATGGGTGGGGGCCTGCTGGCAGGTTCCCCACAGTGCTGGGGGTGGGGGTGGTGGGAGACATGGGTGGGGGCCTGGTGGAGGGTGTCCCTGGTGGATGGGGGGTGGGGGTGGTGGGAGACATGAGCAGGTGTGCAGGGTAGTTCCCTGTGGTGTGTGCTGCCTGCAGGGGCCGTGGAGGGTGTACAGGTAATGCCTGGGAGCACACAGCCAATTCGCGTGTGGAACTTCCCGCGCACCCCTGAAATCCACGTACCCGGCCAATTCGCGTGTGGAACTTCCCGCGCACCCCTGAAATCCACGTACCCGGCCATATCGCGTGTGGAACTTCCCGCGCACCCCTGCAATCCACGTACCCTGACTAATCGCGTGTGGAACTTCCCGCGCACCCCTGCAATCCACGTACCCTGACTAATCGCGTGTTGAACTTCCCGCGCACCCCTGAAATCCACGTAGCCGGCCATATCGCGTGTGGAACTTCCCGCGCACCCCTGAAATCCACGTACCCTGCCATATCGCGTGTGGAACTTCCCGTGCACCCCTGAAATCCACGTAGCCGGCCATATCGCGTGTGGAACTTCCCGCGCACCCCTGAAATCCACGTAGCCGGCCATATCGCGTGTGGAACTTCCCGCGCACCCCTGAAATCCACGTACCCGGCCATATCGCGTGTGGAACTTCCCGCGCACCCCTGAAATCCACGTACCCGGCCATATCGCGTGTGCAACTTCCCGCGCACCCCTGAAATCCACGTACCCTGACTAATCGCGTGTGGAACTTCCCGCGCACCCCTGAAATCCACGTAGCCGGCCATATCGCGTGTGGAACTTCCCGCGCACCCCTGAAATCCACGTAGCCGGCCATATCGCGTGTGGAACTTCCCGCGCACCCCTGAAATCCACGTAGCCGGCCATATCGCGTGTGGAACTTCCCGCGCACCCCTGAAATCCACGTAGCCGGCCATATCGCGTGTGGAACTTCCCGCGCACCCCTGAAATCCACGTACCCGGCCATATCGCGTGTGGAACTTCCCGCGCACCCCTGCAATCCACGTACCCTGACTAATCGCGTGTGGAACTTCCCGCGCAACCCTGAAATCCACGTACCCGGACATATCGCATGTGGAACTTCCCGCGCACCCCTGCAATCCACGTACCCTGACTAATCGCATGTGGAACTTCCCGCGCACCCCTGAAATCCACGTACCCGGCCATATCGCGTGTGGAACTTCCCGCGCACCCCTGCAATCCACGTACCCTGACTAATCGCGTGTGGAACTTCCCGCGCACCCCTGAAATCCACGTACCCGGACATATCGCGTGTGGGACTTCCCGCGCACCCCTGCAATCCACGTACCCTGACTAATCGCGTGTGGAACTTCCCGCGCACCCCTGAAATCCACGTACCCGGACATATCGCGTGTGCAACTTCCCGCGCACCCCTGCAATCCACGTACCCTGACTAATCGCGTGTGGAACTTCCCGCGCACCCCTGAAATCCACGTACCCGGCCATATCGCGTGTGCAACTTCCCGCGCACCCCGGTATACACGCACACGTTTATTTTTTCTCTCAGCGCGTGTCTGTGTTTGTGGGTACCTCTTTGTACGTCATTTGTCCTGGAGGGCCACAGTATTGGACATTGATCATGTCTGTATATAGGTGCTATTTGTTGGCGCACCTTTTAGCGCACATTTCTTGCAGGCGCAGAGACGCTACCGCCTGCTTTCTTGTGGCGGTCGTGTTTGTGCCTGTTTGTGCCTGTGCGCTGCTTTGAGCGTGCGCTTTTTTGCCCTATTCTATTCCATGAATACGTGTTGTATGCGAGCGTGTGGGCGTTCCGCGCACTTGCCTCCTAAACTTTCCCCGTGCCGCCCACATTCTTCCCCATTCCGAGTGTTGTGCCCCATTTTATTCCCCATTCCGAGTGTCCCGCCCTGTGTTCCGCCTAATTTAGAGCTGTGCGCTGCGCTCGGAGTGATAGCGCAGTGGCCGTGGCGCACGACGTTGGTTGACCTGTGCGCCGGCCTGCGCCGCGCGCTTTTTCAGCGCACGTCCTCTGCTTTTCTTGCGCACGGACTTCCATGAATCGACGTGCGCTGGTTTCCCTGCGCTTTTCGCAAATTTTCGGCGCAGCGCACGTATTGGCCCCTCTGCGCCGGGATTTTCGGCGCACATTTATTCCATGAATCGGCCTGCTGATGTCTGCACTTACCCTTGCACTTGCCACTAGCAGGCCGCACTTTTTATTTTGGTCTTTATTTATTTTACTGTTATCCTATGTATTGCACTTCCCCCTACCCCATTTCCTCCTGCACTTTCCCCTTCCCCCTCCCCTGCACTTGCGCAATCTCAATGTCACCTTTCCTAGTAAGATTGTTTTCTCTGTCTTCCCTCTGTTCCCCTTCCCTTGCCTTGTCACACTTTGAAACACTTGTGTAAAGGCATGTTATGAATGCCATATCATATCATACATTAGCATCCATAGATGTGTCATATTAAATAAGCAAGAATTAGGCCTATAAGCGGTTAAAACCTTTTTTGAAATCTAGATTAGCATTTTTTATGAACAAACTCAAATATTATTGGATATGATTAACTTTTGTCTGAACAGCATTTACTTATTTGACTCCCAGTTCTATAAACAAACAAATGGAATAGCGATGGGTGCAAAATTTGCTTCCCTGTAAGCAAACGTCTACCTGCAATATCATATAAAAAGCAAGCACGGAACTACCCCATTCTCTGAAAAGAATACGATCACCTATTGGGGATGGTTCATAGATGATGTTCATGTCATCTGGGACAGTAAGACAGCAAATAAAGAAAGATAGCTTGTGAATATTAGTATTATTATTATTATTATTAATTATTGAGTGCTGACTTAGCTTTGAGAAGCAACAGAGTGCTTTACAGAGGAATACACCAATACAGATACATAATGGAGCGCTTTACACAGGTAACAACAGAACAGATATACAGCTTGGGGTAGGATACAGAGGGGGACAGAGGAGGGGTACAGCTGTAAAGGGTGGCATGAGGAGAGGGGTGCACAGTGTCTAGCGAGTCAGGTGGCACGAGGGAGCATATGTAGCAAATGATGAAAGTACTGAGGACGAGTATGCTCGTCCTATTTCCATAGAACTGCATAATAGCCCAACAGTTGAAGGGTTAACATCCAACTGATCATATTGTAAATCAAGGAGAACATATATTTCTTTGAATTACACATGTGCATTGAGCACAGGCAGTTTCACATGACTATTTTGCAAACACAATTGCAACCAATGCCACTGTACACTGGTCATCCTAAATTGTGTATACATATGGGGAGTGCTTGCCGTTAAAAAGTAAATTGTAGAAGTAACATATCATATATCAAGCTGTTTAAAAACATGACTGAATGCTTCACTACCCTATGGAATGCACAGAAACAAACATGCATCGGGTAAAAGTACTCATCCCAAACGTCTGATCAACAAACAGAAGCAGTGATCAAACCCAAAACTGTATAAGATTAGAACATGAATTAGTTTATCAGCCCAGTGTTCACTGGTGCACCGACTGATATATAAACACTGGTATAGTCTAAACGTGGACACTGACATCATGGAGTTCATAACGGATACACCAGCCATCACTCACACAATAGCGCCAACGACAAGGAACTTTACAAATCCTAGCTCTTCAGAACATGCAAATATTCCCATTACCGATCGGAAGTGTTTACCACCATTTCCAGCTGCTCTCCATGGATTTGGCAGATGTTAAATGTGCACAGTAACATTAAATGGAATAAACCCATGTTCTCATAGGAACTGCAGAGTGGTTAACACTGTCGGCTTTTTAAACACTGAGACATCTTTTGTAGTTTATATAACCACCAGTATCTGCAAAAGAATATCCTATTAGACCAATACTGGAAAGGGCCGTGGAACACCACTGAACATACTATAAAGGAAAGAGTGGTGGAACGCCACTGCAAATACCACTAAAAAGGAAAAGTTGGTGGATCATGCTGAACAGACCTTTAAAGGAAAGAGTGGTGAATGCAGCTGACCAGAGCACTTAAGTAAAGAGTGGTGGCACCCTGCTGAACACACCATTAAAGGTGAACGTGAGGGAACACCCCTGAGTTTACCAATAATGGAAAGAGTGGTGGAACATTGCTGAAAAGAGCATTAAAGGAAGGGGTGGTGCAACACACTGAGCATGCCATTAAAGGAAAGAGTGGCGGAACACCACTGAGCATGCCATTAAAGGAAAGAGTGGTGGAACACCACTGCAAATACCACCAAAAAGGAAAAGTTGGTGGATCATGCTGAACAGGCCATTAAAGGAAAGTGTGAGGGAACACTGTTGAGCTTACCAATAATGGAAAGAGTGGTGGAACATTGCTGAAAAGAGTATTAAAGGAAGGGGTGGTGGAACACCACTGAGCAGACTAGTCAAGGAAAGAGTGGCGGAACACACTGAGCAGTCCATTAAGGAAAGAGTGGCGGAACACACTGAGCAGGGCATTAAAGGAAAGAGTGGCGGAACACACTGAGCAGGCCATTAAGGAAAGAGTGGCAGAACACACTGAGCAGGCCATTAAAGGAAAGAGTGGTGGAACACCACTGAGCAGGCCATTAAAGGAAAGAGTGGTGGCACACACTGAGCAGGCCATTAAGGAAATAGTGGCGGAACACACTGAGCAGGCCATTAAAGGGAAGAGTGGCGGAACACACTGAGCAAGCCATTAAGGAAAGAGTGGCGGAACACACTGAGCAGGCCATTAAAGGAAAGAGTGGTGGAACACCACTGAGCAGGCCATTAAAGGAAATAGTGGTGGCACACACTGAGCAGGCTATTAAAGGAAAGAGTGGTGGCACACACTGAGCAGGACATTAAAGGGAAGAGTGCTAGCACACACTGAGCAGGCTATTAAAGGAAAGTGTGGTGGCACACACTGAGCAGGCTATTAAAGGAAAGATTGGTGGCACACACTGAGCAGGACATTAAAGGAAAGAGTGCTGGCACACACTGAGCAGGCTATTAAAGGAAAGTGTGGTGGCACACACTGAGCAGGCTATTAAAGGAAAGAGTGGTGGCACACACTGAGCAGGCCATTAAAGGAAAGAGTGGCGGAACACACTGAGCAGGCCATTAAAGGAATGAGTGGTGGAACACTCTGAGCAGGCTATTAAAGGAAAGAGTGATGGAACACACTGAGCAGGCTATTAAAGGAAAGAGTGGTGGAACACACTGATCAGGCCATTAAAGGAAAGAGTGGTGGCACACACTGAGCAGGCCATTAAAGGAAAGAGTGGTGACACACACTGAGCAGGCCACTAATGGAAGAGTCGTGGAACACTGCTGAACAGACCACTAAAAAGGAAAGAGTGGTGGAACACTGATGAGCAAACCACTGAGGGAAGAAGTGGTGGAATACTGCTGTACAGGCCATTAAAGACAATTGTGAGGGAACACTGTTGATTGGACTACTCAAGGAAAGAGTGGTGAATGCAGCTGAGCGGAACACTGCAGTAAAGCGTGGTGGCACACTGCTGAACACATCATTAAAGGAAAGAGTCAGGGAACAACGCTGAGTAGGCCATTAAAGCGACACCGCTGAGGAGACTACTCAAGGAAAGAGTGGTCGAAGACTGCTCTGTGACCATTAAAGGAAAGTGTGAGAGAACACAGCTCAACAGAGTATTCAAGGAACGAGTGGTGGAACAGTACTGAGCAGACCGTTGAAGGAATGAGTGATGGATCACTGCTTAGCAAACAACTAAGCAAAGGAGTGAGGGAACACCACTGAACAGAAAACTAAAGGAAAGATTATTTGAACACTACTGAGCAGATCATTAAAGGAAGAAGCAGTGGACTAATGCTTAGCAGACAACTAAGGGAAAGAGTGAGGCAACACTGATGAACAGACTACTGAAGGAAAGAGTGGTGGAGCACCACTGAGCAAACAACTAGCACAATGAGTGATGGAAAACTGCTGAGCAGAAAACCCAACAAAAGAGTGATGGAACAACACTGAGCAGACGCCTTAAGGAAAGGGTGGTGGAACAATGCTTAGCAGACTATTAAGGGAAAGAGCAAGGGAACGCTGCTGAGCAGACAACACAAGGAATGAGTGATGGTACACTGCTGAACAGAACCCTAAAGGAAAGCATGATGGAACACTACTAAGCAGACCATTCAAGGAAAAAGTGGTGGAACACTGCTTAGAAGACGACGCAAGGAAAGAGTGAGGGCACATTGTTGAATAGACAACTCAAGGAAGGAGTGACGGAACACCACTTAGCAGACCACTCAAAGAAAGCGTGGTGGGACACAGTTGGACAGACGATTAAAGGAAAGAGTGATGAAACACTGCTTCTCAATCGCCAACTGAATGATGACATACCCAATGTTGCACCACTGGCAGGAATGAGGGTGTCAGCGTTACATATCAAGCGGCGTTTGCTTACACCAGCCCTAAGATTAAAAGAGGCACTGGATTCTTTTCTTTGTTTGTATTGCTTCTTGCACAAACCTATCTCAATGACAGGATTGTGCCAGCATTGGGCTTGCCATGGTATACAGTAGTGCAGTATTGTTGGTGGAGGGTGAACAGGATTTGTATTCCTCCTGCAGCTGTTGTTGAGGAGATATGTTTGTAGTGTTTTGTAGAACTGGTAGGATGGTTTGGGCATTTCGAACCTCTGCCGGGATTGAGTTCTAGATGGTTGGGGCACGGCAGGAGAAGGACAGCTTGTGAGTCTCCTCTCTACGGGCTAGCTTAGACTCCCACCTTTTGATGATTTTGTCACATGAGGTACGAGGGCCTCCAGAGGGGTTCCCTTTGAGGCTACTTTGTAGGTGATAAATGCACTTTTGAGGATCATCCTTGCAGAGATGGGGAGCAAGCAATGTTTGTGCGCCTGCAATGCAGCGGGTTGCCTTGAGATGTGCAGCTGGAAGCCCAGTACGGAGGGCGATAGGCACAGGCAACATGCCCACATGACGAGAGGTAAGCACAGGAAATGGGTGACATCCTGGTACATTGGGCAACAGATATAGGCGACCTTGTAGAACCGTGCGCTTTAGGCAATGGGCATGTGTGACAATCGGACAGGGCATTTTCTGGAAATTTGGGCGGTAAGCACTGGATATTGAAGAGCACCTGACATGGTGGACAATGGACATTGGCAACCTGCTGGCACGTGGAGCAGTAATCACTGAACGTGGGAGCCCACTGGCACATTGGGAAATAGACATGGGCCCCTTACTGGCACCTGGAGGGGTGGGCAGTGGGCTTAGGCAACTGCCTGGCACATAGGACAATAGACATGGGTGTCCTGCTGGCACCTCGAGCAGTAAGCACTGCACAATGTTTGCAGAGCAGCGGGCCCCACCCAGAGTGGGCAGGCCAAGGTCGTGCCCTCGGATGAGCTTCATTAAGGAGACCATGAGAGCCTGGGGAAGGGAGCTCTCTGGCTGATTGGAGGGGGTGGGGAGCAGCCCGCGACCTTTCGTGACTCCCAGGGCTTGTCTTCACTCATCTCTAAAGCAGTATCTATTAGCAACATGCACCTCATCACGCTAAGACAAGGCGCGAGGTGGTGGGAGTGAAAGTGGGGGGAGGTGAAGCCCCATAACAGCGACACAAAGGGATTGTTCAGACCCCCCACCCCCACCGACCCCTCCTACACAGAGAAAGCTGGAGCCGGAGTCAGTGCACAGTAAGGAGATGTGTATAGTGCCCCGGGATTGCCTCTCGGCACATGAGGATAACACCTAGTATGGAAGCACTTCCATACAGCAGGTGTCCCGCATCAAGTGCTATATAAACATGTGATCCTCTGATTTATCCTATGTACTCACAATGTTAGAAGCCAAGGGAATTGAGAGAGGGTGAGATGAAGGGTGCCCAGGAGCACACAGATGTGGCCAAAGTGGCAAAACAGGATCAGAAATCCACTTGATAACACATTCACATCTAGACAAGATCACAGATTCACTAGACGACATCTCAAGTAGGCCACAGCTCCATTCGGTCTAAGCTATCTGCTATAACCGTTCCAGCCCCACTCGATCACAACTTCTCTGCACCCCAGCTTCACTAGACCACATTTCCACTCGATCACAGCTTTGCTAGATCACAGATTCACTCTAACACAACTTCACTACATCACAATTTCTCTAGATCAGAACTTCTCTAGAGCACATCTTCACTAGATCACACCTTCTTTAGACAACAGCTTCAGTAGACCATATTACCCCTCGATTGCAGCTCCACCGGATCATTGATTCAGTAGATCATTTCTCTAGATCACACCTTCTCTAGAGCACAGCTTCACTAGACAACTTTACCACTCGATTGCAACGCCACTAGATCACAGATTCACTAGATCATAACTTCACTAGATCACAACTTCTCTAGATCACAACTTCTGTAGAGCACAGCTTCAGTAGACCACATTACCCCTCGATTGCAGCTCCATCAGATCACAGATTCACTAGATCACAACTTCACTAAAGCACAGCCTCATTAGCCCACATTACCACTCCATCGCAGCTCCACTAGATCAGCGATTCACTAGATCACAACTTCACTAGATTTTGTTTGCATTTTTAAAATGCTCACACAGCCCGCGGGCATGGAGGCGCTGTTACAGGAATTGTTTGTTTTAGTTGCATAGTTGTTTGTCTTAGTTACGTATTTATAACACGCTTAAATACCCAGAGGTTTCTAAGCGTGGAACTGGGGATCGAACCAGTGCTGCTTCGTGTCGTCTTGCCTCCAAGGCGAGCACGTTGCAGCTGAGCTATCCTCCCAGGACACTAGATCACAACTCCTCTAGATCAGACCTTCTCTAGAGCACAGCTTCACTCGATCACACATTCTCTAGAGCACAGCTTCAGTAGACCACATTACCACTCTATCACAGTTCCACTAGATCGCAGATTCACTAGATCACAACTTCTCCGAAACACAGCTTAACTAGACCACATTACCACTCGATCACAGATCCAATAGACACAGCATCATTAGATCACAACTTTTCTAGAGCATAGCTCCCTAGACCATACATTCACTATCTCAGAACTTGACTATTGATAATAATAATCTCACATTTTTGTATATAATGCGTCTTGCCATATCTATCCCTCTTCAAAGCACTGTAATAATATGTGTATTTTACGCAAGATAATGATACTCACTGTATTGACCATTAAAGGCTCAATGGCTCTGCCAGGACTTGGAAAGAGGAGACGGTCTCAATGTTTGACATGAGCATGCAACTCACTGAGTTTATGCACCTGCAGCACATCTCAAGTTAGACCCAGGTCTATTAGATTCCAGTTCCACTCCACCATATTATAGGTGTCCTAAATCACAGGTCTGCTACTCCCCTGGGCTAAGCCGGGATGTCCTGTTGGCCCATAGGCCTAGCATTTCGGTTTCTTGACTCAGATCCAGAGTCCCTCGGAAGATAAGGACCCGTTACAAGGATAGGATAGAAGGAGACTCGAAACCTTTGTACCGGTCAAAGAAATGTAAACAAAGACTAATAATCACCAAAAGTCATACAGAGGTGAAAGTAATGCAATTGGCCATATCATGAAGAGATTGGCCAATCAGTAACAAGGGATGTAGGGTGGAGTAGAGCAAGTAAAGTGACCATGAAGAATATGTTAAGATGAACTCAGGCAGAGCCACTACACAGTATCTGCTCTAGTCAAATTGAAAGGCATTGATTAAGCAATGACTAAGCAAAGCAAGCAAACTGTCCCCAAAATGCCTTTTTAAGCATTTACTGAGCCCTTCACAAGAATTTAGAGGGTACACAGCATGTCAATTACCTGAATAGTCAGTGAACATTTGTTTAAAGCTGTTTAGTCAATGCTTAGCAAACAAACGAACACGTTGTATAAGCCAAATGTTTATCAATGCTTCTGAGCTGTTATCCAAACAGTCCAACTGCTCAATCAGTGCTTGATAAATGTTAAGCAAACATTTCTCTTTGTCTAGAGCTTGTAGCCTAGCAGCAGCGTTCAGATGGATCAGGAAAGGAAGGAGTCTTCGAGCATGCAGTGATGTAGCTTTGGATTAAGGAATGCGAGGTGATCCTCTATGCAGCGGATGCTGAAAGGGATAGAGTGCATATTGTGGGAGCTTGGACGGAGAAGGAGGATTCCCCTATTTCTGACTTGGTGGAAGGGATGACAAGGAGGAGAGCTCTGCCTTACCTCAGGTTTCTGTTGGGCCTGTAGGAGGTGATCTTGTCTTGTAGATATTCTGGGCCTGTGGTGTGAAGAGCACAATAGGTGATGCACATAACGTTGAAGGTGGCCCGTCCACCTACAAAAATCCATTGCAGGACTCGGAGGGTGGGTGTGATTTGCTCTCTAGTGCCTAGGTGCAGGAGGACCCTGGCTGCAGTGTTTTGGTCCCGTTGGAGTTTTCCAGAGTGGAGATGCAGGGTCGCCCTGGTATAGGGACCTGACATAATAGTCCTGGCGAGAGAGGACGGTGGCCGTAATTACGGCAACTCTGAGAGGGGAGGTGAGGTAGGTAAGGATGCGTCGGAGAATACATAGGTGTAGATTGCATAAATTTGACACAGAGGTGATGCAATGTGAGAGTGCTAGATCGGCATCCATGCTGCATCCAAGGTTATTTGCAGTGTTGGAGGTGTGGGGGGAGGTTAGGGAGGACAGCAAGGGGTGGGTTGGGGGAAGAAGGCAGTCTTCTCGCAGATCATGATTTCAGTTTTTTGGGGTTGAGAAGGAGGTGGTTAGCTGTCTTCCGGTGCTCGACTTCTGTGAGGCATGAACCAAGGTCGGGGAGGGGCTGGGTGTGTCCTTTGGGATCTGGAAGATGATTTGGATGTCATACGTGTAGTTGCAGCAAGACAGGCCGTGTGAACGGATAAGAGCAGGGATGCAGAGAAACACTTTGATAAGGAGACACTCAAGTTTGTCCTTTTGGGTTAAAGGGTAAATGTACTGTAGGCAACATAGTGTACTGACAAAACATAGGTGAAATGTTTGTATTTCAAATATAAAAGCAACACACATATAATTCTGATTGTACCTTAATAATGGGATTAATATCAGCAAGTGGTTTCTAAGTGTGAGATCGGGATTCAAACCTGTGTTATCTTGCTTCGAAGACAAACACATTGCCCCTGAGGTATCCTTCCTCCCCATATTAAAATCCCATTATGGAAAGCCACAGGAAAATGAAAAAAAGACTCAAGAGAGCCATCTGCTACCTACTGGGTTATACACTGAGGGAGGGTGCGGGAGAAGCACAAACTAGAATGCTATAGGTTTTTCGCACACCAATCCCACATTATTGTCTACCAGTCCCTTAGTATTTGTGAGCAATCTCTCAGTATTGTCCAACACTCCATATATACTTGCCAGCAATTGCTCGGCATTGTCCAGAAATCGTCTATAATTTGCCAGCAATCGTGTGGTATTGTCCATCAATCCTTAAGTATTTGCCAAAAATCCACAGAATTGTCCGGCAGTCCTTTAGTATTTATTAGCAAACCCCCAGTACTGTTGGGAAGTTCTACATTATTTGCCATCATTCTCCTGTGTATGCCAGCAGTACTTCAGTATTTGCTATGAATCTAGGAATATTTTCCAGCAGTCTACCAGTAATTTGCAGAAACCCCCAGTATTTTCCAGCAATCCTTCAGTATTTACCTGGCAATTCCCAGTATTTGCAATCAGACCCACAATATTGTGCAGAAGTGTTCAAGTATAGTTCACCTATACTCCAGTATTGTCCATCAATCCTCCATTATTTGTCAGCATTGCTCGTGTATATGCAACAGCAGCCCCATAGAGTTTGCTAGCAATTCCCAAGTATTGTCCAGCAGTAATGAAATATTTATAGGAAATCCCCCAGTATTGTACACCAGTACACTTGAATATTCCAGCAACCATCCATTATTGTCCATCAATCATCGAGTCTTTGCCAGCAAGCCCTGGATTTGTCCAGCATCTCTAGAGACTTTGTGACAGAAATCCACCAGTATTGTTCAGCGGTCCTCTAGTATCTGCAAGCGATATTCAGTGTTCATCACTCCTTTAGTATTTGCCAGCGAGCCCTGAGTATTGTTTAGTATTCCTCTAGTATTTACAAGCAATGCCCCAGTAGTTTTGTGCAGCAGTCCACTAATATTTGCCAGCAAACCCAGCATTGTCCAACAGTCCTCAAGTATTTACTAGCAACCTTCCAGTATTTGCCATGCAGTCCTCTAGTATTTGCTGGTAATCCCCCAACTGTCCAGAAACCCTCTAGTATTTGCCAGTAAACCCCATGTATTGTCCATCAGTCCTCTAGTATTTGCCAGCAATTCCCCTAGTATTGCCCAGAAGTGTTCCAGTACTGCCCAGTACTTGTCAGTCATACTTCAGTATTTGCCAACTCCCATCCACAATTGCCCAACAAGTTGCCAGTAATCCCCCCGTTTTGTTCAGCAGTCTTCTGATATTTGTCAAAGCCACCCAAATATTATCCAGCTATCCTTCCGGTGTTGCCTGCAATTTCATGCATCTGGCATCAGTCCCCCAATATTGTGCACTGACATCCAGGTACTGACCAGATGTCCAGTACTGGAAGTAGATGGAAGTAGCGTCCAGCAATTGTTCAGTATTTGTCAGCAGTACTAAAGTATGTGCAACATCCCTCCGATATTTTGCAGCGTTTCAATCGTATTTTCCAGCGGGGCCCAGTATTATCCAATGGTAATCCACTCTTTGTGACATTTCGCAATATTGTCCATCAGTCCACTACTATTTGCCGGCAATCCCCCAGATGTGTCCAGCAATCCTCCAGTATTTGACATATATCCACCAGTGATGTCTAGCAGTCTTCTAGTATTCAACAGCAATTTGTTAGATTTGTTCAGATATCCTCTAGTATTTGGTAGCAATCCCTCAGTATTGTCCAGCAATCCTCCAGTGTTTGTCAGAAATCCCATAGTATGGTCAAGTAGTCTTCAAGTATTTACTAGTAATCCCCCATGTATTGTCCAGCGGTCCACTAGTATGTGCCAGAAATCACCCATATTGTTCAATAGCCCTACAGTATTTGCTAGAAGTCCAGCCGTAATGTCCAACAGCCTGCAAACTATTGCCAGCATCCCCCAGTATTGTTCAACAGTCATTTGCTAGAAACCCTCAAGTGTTGTCCAGAAATGATCTATCATTTGCCAACAATCCCAGTATTGTGGAGCAGTCCTCTAGTTTTTACCAGAAATCTGCAGTATTTTCCACCTGCCCTCTAGTATTTATACTGGAGTTGGGGGTTTACTGGAAAACAACTGAGGAGTGATGGAAAATACTAGGGGATATCTGGTACGTACTAGTGGACTGCTGGACAATACTGAGGGATTGCTGACCAATACTAGATGACTGCTGCAAAATATTAGAGTGGTGTAGGCAAATACTGAATTAATGCTGAGTTTACTGGAGAATTGCTGTACAGAACTGGAACACTGCTAGACAATATTGGGGTATTGTTGGCCATGACTAGAGGATTGTCAGAGAATGCTCATGGGATTAAAGCCAAATAATAGAATATTGCTGGCCAATGCCGAGGGATTTCTGATAAATAATGGAGGTCTGCTAAAATTACTGGAGGATTGCTGGCAAATACTAGAGGATTGATGGACAATACTGAGAGATGTCTGGTAAATACTTGAGGACAGTTGGACAATATTGGGGTATTGGTATCAAATACTAGAGGACAGCTGGAAATATTGTTGGATTTCTTGCAAATACTAGACAGCTGCTGAACAATACTGGAGGATTGATGGCAAACATTACAAGATTCCTGAACAATACTGTGGGATTTCTTGCAAATAATGGAGAACTACTAGAAAATACAGGTGGATTGCTAGAAAATACTAGAAGGTTGCTGGATAATACAGGGGAATTGATAGCAAATTATTTAGGACTGCTGGATTATTCTGGGGAATTTCTGGTGAATACTGTAGGACTGATGGACAGTGATGGGCGATCGATGGCAAATCCTAGAGTACTGCTAGACAATACTGCAGATTTCTGCACTATTGGAGGGCAGCTGAACAATACTGGGGGATCTGGTAAATACCAACTGACCGCTGGTCAATACTGTGGGATTGTTAGTGAATAATGCAGGATTGACGGATAATTTTGGAGGATTGATTGCAAATAATAGAGGACTGATGGACAATACTGTAGGAATGATGCCAAATACCGATGAGTGCTAGACAATATTGAGGGCTATCTGCCGAACACTGGAGAACTGCTGGGCAATATTGGGGGATTTATGGCAAATGTTGGAAGACTGCTGGGCCATACATCAAGATTGCTGGGAAAAACTTGTAGCTGGTAACTGTTAAAGGACTCCTGGAAAATACTGGCCAATATCTGGCAAATATTGCAGGATTGCTGAACAATATATCAAATGCTAGTCAAATGTTGGACAACATTGTGGTTTGCTGGCATATACAATCGTACTGCAGGACAATACTGGGGAATACATGCCAAATACTGCAGTCCTGGTGTGCAATAACGGGGGATGTGTTTCTGGCAAATACTGCAGGACTGCTAGAAAGGACTGGGGAGTTGTGAAATACTGAAGTACTCCTGACAAATACTGGAGAATTGCTGGACAATACAGGAGCACTAATAGAATAAGAGTTAGACAATGAGTAGATCTATAGCAGGAAACAACCCTCCATTGTATGTTACTGTCATGAACTATAACTTAGCCTTCAAAAAGGTTGGTGGATCCCGCCTCTGCAACAAGCGAGTGCATTGGGATATTTCACCAGAGTTACTCACATTGGTCTGTCTATTTTATAAGAACACCTCCATGCTGATACGACTAGATAGCTTTGAGATTTTATCTAATCCCATAAAAGCTAATGTTGGTCTAAAGCAGGGGTGCATTCTTGCACCCCTGCTATTTAGTCTATACATAACAGACATGCCCCAAGCTTTAATGAGTTAGTAGCGTCCTGCGAAAAAGTAGCTGATCCGTATTATCTGTATCTTAGTAGATTTGTTCATAAGAACGAGATGATCAGAACAGTCTCCATCTGGGAATATTCTCTGAGAGGAGGTAATTTGGCACTCAAGATTGCCATTACTAAACTTTGGACTCTTGTTTTTGATAAGTACTTGATGGATATAAAAATATGAAGGTCTCCTCCAAATAGCTGCTCCCTTGCTCTTCTAGAACCATTAAGGACATCTCCTCTCGCGACATGGCTCTTGCTGACTACCACAACCACTCCTTCGCTGCTGGTTCTTGCCCTCTATCCTTCAAGCACTCCCCTCTCTTAAAAAAGCTGTCTGCTGACCCCTCCTGCCCCACTAACTATCGCCCTACCTCCACTACCCCCATTCCGGGTAAACTCTTGGAGAGGCTGTTCCTTCCCCAACTGACCCTCCACACTGAACTTGTTGGTTGCCTCCATGAACATCAAATTGGATTCTGGGCATCCAGGGGCATGGAAACCACTCTCCCAAACACCTGTGAAGTCATGCTCACAAATCTGGACTCTAACTCTCCCGCTGTTCTCATTCTCCTTGACATCTCCTCTGCCTTTGACACAGTCAACCCTTCTATCCTCATAAAATGACTATGTGATACCCTCAGCATCACTGAATAGGCACTGGATTGGCTGGCTTCTTTCCTCTATAATTGCCCTTCCCAGTTTCAACTGAGCCCTTTCCCTTCCAGCACCACACATTCTACCTGTGGCGTCCCCCAGACCTCTATCCTATCACCATGGCTCGTCAATATCTATCTCGCCCCTCTGGCTCACATGATTTCCTCCTTCTTCCCTCATTTCCAGTGCTATTCTGATGACACAACTTTCCTTCAAACTCCCCCTACTACTTCCTCTTCCTCCTCTCTCATCCCTGATTGTCTGTCCGCCATTCTGGCATGGTGAACATCTAACGATCTTTGTCTTAATGCCAGTAAAACAGAGATCATTCTCATTGGGACATCTGTGCCTTCCTTAGCTCCTACCCTCTGGCCACCCTCTCTGGGCCCTCTACCCCCATCATCCTTTGAAGACAAAAACATTGTGGTCATCTTCGACTCCGCTCTCTCCTTAACCCATCACATCATGGATCTTACCAAGAAGGCCCACTTCCAGCTAGACCTCCTCAGAGGCATTCTCCCCTTCCCCACCTTCCCCCAGAAGCTTAATGTCTCCAGAGCTATGGTCCTCTCTAGGCTGTATTAATGCAACAGCCTCTTTCTCAATCTCCCTTTTTCCTCCCTATGACCTATCCAGCTAATTCATAATTAGACTGCAAGACTGCTTGGCCTCAAACCCAGGGACCATATCTCACCAGCCCTAAAATCTCTCTGCTGGTACCCGGTGGCTGCACGGTTCAAATACAAGACCCTCTGCATCATCCACAAGGCTTTATGGGGCCCGGGACCATGCTATCCCCAACTTTCACTCCCTAAATATTCCCCAGCTAGAGCCCTCCACTCCTCTAACTCCAACTCTTTGATTGTCAAAGGCTTCTCCAGGCAGAGCGTGGTGGGCAGGTCTCTCTCCTCAGCTTGTGCGTCCCTTTGGAACAGACTCCCTGCCCCCCTCAGACTAGAGCCGGACCTCCTTAAGTTCCGGAAACTGCTCAAAACACTGCTTTTCTCTAGCTCTTTCCCTTCCCTGCTAATCACCCCACTGCTGCTGAGACCGGTGGCCTGGTCCTCGAGAATCTCACAGGATAACAGGCCTTTCTACACATTCGATACCAGCACCTGCCCACCACTGCACCCCACCTGTGGGCCCTGCTTGGTGGCTTTACATCCCACCCTTGGGAGTCACCCGCACTAGCACTTACTTTGAGGTCTGCTCCTTGGCTCTGCTTGGCACTTACCTCTCGGGCCTCCCACCAGCACTTGTCCACTCCTTGCCACCCCCCCACCATCCCTATCTCCTGCACTCCTCTTCACTGCACTTGCATGTCTGAATACCAAAAGGCCTAGTAGACTGTATATTTACTGTTTTGCCAATGTTTTTTCTCTCCCCTGTTCCCATCGCATTTAGCGTTGTGGCGCCTTGAAACACAATTCTGTTGTGTTAGCGCTTAAGAAATGCTCAGTAAAATAAATAATACAAAATGTCCATCAGTCTTCTTGTGTTTACCATCAATCCTCTGGTACTTTCCAGAAGTTGTCTAGTATTTATCCAGCAGTCCTGTAGAATGTGTCCTGAATTCCCAGTTATTATCCAGCAGTTCTTCATTATTCACAGGTAATCCATCAACACTGTCCAGTCTTGTGGTATGTGCCAGACATTCCTAGGATTGTCCAGCAATCCTCTACGTTTTGCAAACAATACCCCAGTATTGCACAACAGTCCTGTAGTTTTTGCATGAAATCGAACAGTATGTCCAAGTGTCCTCTAGTATTTGCTAGCAACCCTCCAATATTGTCAAGCAATCTTCCATTATTTGCCAGAATCCCCCTGAATGGTGCAGCAATCTTTTAGTGTTTGTCATCAATCCGCCAGTTTTGTACAACAGCCCCCTTGTCTTTTCAGGAGGTTCACCATATATTTACAGCAATACTCTAGTGTTTGCTAGCAACCAGCCAATATTGTCCAACAGTCCCCAATTATTTCCAGAAATACTACAGTATTGTCCAACTGTCCTCTTTTATTTGCCACCAATCCCCCAGTGTTGTCCAGCAGCCCTCCTTTATTTGACAGAAATCCCTCAGTATTGTCCAGCTGGCCTCCTTTATTTGCCAGCAATCCCCCAGTATTGTCCAGCTGGCCTCCTTTATTTGCCAGCAATACCACAGTATTGTCCAGCTGGCCTCCTTTATTTGCCAGCAATACCCCAGTATTGTCCAGCAGACCTCCTTTATTTGCCACCAATCTCCCAGTATTGTCCAGCTGGCCTCCTTTATTTGCCTGCAATACCCCAATATTGTACAGCAGCCCTCCTTTATTTCCCAGCAATACCCCAGTATTGTCCAGTCGGCCTCCTTTATTTCCCAGCATCTCCCAGTATTTTCCAGCAGCCCTCCTTTATTTGACAGAAATCCCTCAGTATTGTCCAGCAGGCCACTTTATTTTATTTGCCAGCAATCACATATGCAATGCCTGGTAGGGGATAGGGTGACCATACTCTGGGATTTCTGGCAAATACTGTAGAACTGCTGGACAATACTGAGGTATTGCTGGCAGGACTGGCGGGCTTCTGGACAATATGCAGGGATTTCTAGACTACTGCTCAGAAATATTGGGGGGGAGCTTCGCAAATACTAGAGTACTGCTCTCCAGCAGTGTTTCAATACTCTCCACCAATTCTCCAGTATTTGTCAGCAATTTTCCAGTAGTTGTTAGACATTTCCCAGTATATCCCAGCAGCCCTGCAGTATTTGCCATAATTTCCCCAGTATTGTCCACTAGTCATCTAGTATTTTCCAGCAATCTCCCAGTATTTCCCACCTTTACTTACGTATTTGCAGAGTACTCTCCTGTATTGTCCAGCCATATTCTAGTATTAGCTCCTAGTATCATCCAGCAAGCAGTCCTCCAGTATTTGCCAGCATTCCTGAAGTATTGTTCAGAAGTCCTCTAGTATTTGAAATACATTTCCCAGTTGGACCAGCTTCCTCTGGAATTCGGCAGGAAAACCTGTGCATTGTCCAGCAGTTCTCTAGTATTTGCCACCAATTCCCCATCATTCTTCAACAGTGCTTAGGTATTTGCCAGCAACAATCTAGTACTGTACATCTATCATCCAATATTTTCCATACATCTCCCACTATTGTCCACTAGTCCTCCAGGGTTTGTCAGAAAATACCAAGTATTGTCCAGCGTTCATTTAGTATTTGTCCGCTTTCCCCCAGTATTGACCTGCAATCCTCCAGTATTTACCAGAAAGGCCCCAGCATTATCAAGCATTATTCTAATATGTGTCAGTAAGCCCTTAGTAGTGTCCACCAGTGTTTAGTATTTGCCAGAATCAACCAGTAGTGTCCAGTAGTATTTTCCAGCAATATCGTACTATTGTCCAGCAGCATACTAATATATGCCAGCATCCACCCTTTTTGTCTAGCAGTGTACCATACTGCCCAGCATTGTGTAGTACTGTCCAGAAATTCTGCAGAATTTTTCCACCAGTAGTCCATTATTTTCCAAGACCCCTCTAATAGTGCTCATGAATCCTCTAGAATTTTGCAGCAAATCTCCAATAATGTTCAACAGCACTCTAGTATTTGCCAGTAATCCCCCAGTATAGCCCAGCAGTATTCCATTACTGTGCAGCAATTATCCAGTATTTCTCAGCAGTACTCCAGTATTTGCTAACAGCACTCCAAGAATGTTGAGAAATCTTCCAGTATGTGCAGGAAATCCACCATTTTGTCCCGCAGTCCTCCAAAGTTTACCAGCAATCACCCAGTATTGCCCAGCAGTCTTCCAGTATTTGCCAGAAAACCCCCAGTATTGTCCAGCATTTCTTTATAATTTGACAGAAATTCCCTATTTTTGTCCAGATGTATTCTGGTATTTTCCAGGACCCCCAGTCCCTGTACTGTCCAGCAGTGTTCCAGCACTGAGCAGAAATTCCCCACTTTTTGTCAGCAATACTTCAGTTTAAATCAGACATTTCTCATTGTTGCACAGACATCCTGCAGTATTTGTCATAAATCGCTGAGTATTGTCCTACAATCCATATATTTGCCATCAACTCCTAGTATTGTCTACCAGTCCCCCAGTATTTTCCCAGCATTACTCCAACTGTGCACCAATATTCTAGTATTTGCCCACAAACCCTTAGTATTGCCCAGCAGTACTCCACTATTTGTCAGCATTCCTCTAATATTTCCCAGGAGTCCTACACTACTTGATATACATCCCTTAGTATTGTCCAGAACTACTGTAGTATTTTCCAGAACTATCCTCCTTATTGTCTAGCAGTTCTCTAGCGTTTGACAGCAACTCCCCAATATCATCGAGCAGTCCTTAATCATATGATAGCAATCCCCCAGTAATGTCCAGCATCTCCGGTTCCGGAAGCACCCCAAGACCTTCCTCTTTTCTTCTGCCTTCGCTCCCCCTCTCCCCTGCTGATCTGTTCTCTCTTCGCACCGTGCACCTGGCCAGCCTCTGTCTTTTGGGCCCAGGTACCTGCTCATCCTGCCACCCTCCCGTACTGCCTCCGGGCCACCCCTTGCACTGGGGTCTGTATCTGTACCCATACAGCCCCCCCCCTTTTCTTCCTGCACTTATCAGACCTACCCTGTCTGCTGCCTTAAACCTAGCACTTGCAAATTGCTGGCTGCACTACCACTGCTTGTTGCCTTTATTATTTATTTATTATTTATCTGTTTCTCCTCTGCTTCGCACTTTCCACTTCTCCCCCCTTCCATGCACTTTTCCCCTCCCCCCTCTCCCGTGCACTTGCACGTTCTCAATGTCACTGGGCCTAGTAAGATCGCTGTTTTGTTCTCCCCTGTACCCCTCCCTTGCCTTGTCACGCTCTGAAACACTTGTGTACGAGCGCAATAGAAATAAAATATCAATCAATCAATCCACTAATATGTCCTAGCAATCACACAGTACTGTGAATCAGTGTTCTAGCAATTTCCAGCAATCTCCCATTAGTGTTTAAAAGTCCACCAGTATTTTCCAAGAAACCGCCCTGTTTTTTCCAACAGTAGTTTATTTTTACCAGCAATCCCAAGCACTGTCCAGCAGTCCTCTAGTATTTGCCTGTAATCACAAATTATCCTCGAGTAGTCCTCACAGATTTGCCAGCAACTCAATAGTATTGTCCAGCAGTCATCCAATCATTTCCATAAACACCCCAGTATTGTCCAGCAGTCCTCTAGTATTTGCCAGAAAAGCTCTACCATTGTTTAGCCGTCCTGCAGTACTTCCTCCTCCTGTGCTCCTTCTCTTGATGAGGAGTTTTGTGCTCCGCTTGTCGCCTCATCTCTGCCGCGGGCATTGGCTGCTGCCTGCCCCGTGCCAGAAACATTGTAGTGGTCATGTGACTATCATGTGACTGCATTTCAGGAAGAGAATCTCTGCTGCGGTCACTTCTGCCCTCTCCACCTGCCTGCATCAGGCTTAGCTGAGAGAATGTTCTAGATCTTGGGCTGCTGGTCTGTACAATGAGTCTTACGCTCCAATTGCCGGCCTCATCACCGCCACTACCACAGGGATTGGCTGTTGGCCCCCTGACACACTGCAGCAGTCACGTGGCTGTCATGTGACCGTATTTCAGGAAGAGAAGCTCTGCTGCGGTCACTTCCGCCCTCTCCACCTGCCTGAATCAGGCTTAGCTGAGAGAATGTTCTAGATCTTGGGCTTCTGGTCTGTACAATGAGTCTTACGCTCCTATTGCCGGCCTCATCACCGCCACTACCACAGGGATTGGCTGTTGGCCCCCTGACACACTGCAGCAGTCACGTGATTGTCATGTGACCACATTTCAGGAAGAGAAGCTCTGCTGCGGTCACTTCCGCCCTCTCCACCTGCCTGCATCAGGCTTAGCTGAGAGAATGTTCTAGATCTTTGGCTGCTCGTCTGTACAATGTGTCTTACGCCCCAATTGCCGGCCTCATCACCGCCACTACCACAGGGATTGGCTGTTGGGCCCCTGACACACTGCAGCAGTCACGTGACTGTCATGTGGCCACATTTTAGGAAGAGAAGCTCTGCTGCGGTCACTTCCGCCCTCTCCACCTGCCTGCATCAGGCTTAGCTGAGAGAAGGTTCTAGATCTTGGGCTGCTGGTCTGTTCAATGAGTCTTACGCTCCAATTGCCGGCCTCATCACCACCACTACCACAGGGATTGGCTGTTGGCCCCCTGACACACTGCAGCAGTCACGTGATTGTCATGTGACCACATTTCAGGAAGAGAAGCTCTGCTGCGGTCACTTCCGCCCTCTCCACCTGCCTGCATCAGGCTTAGCTGAGAGAAGGTTCTAGATCTTGGGCTGCTGGTCTGTACAATGAGTCTTACGCTCCAATTGCCGGCCTCATCACCGTCACTACCACAGGGATTAGCTGCTGTCCGCCCCACACACTGCAGCAGTCACGTGGCAGTCATGTGACCTCATTTCAGGAAGAGAAGCTCTGCTGCGGTCACTTCCGCCCTCTCCACCTGCCTGCATCAGGCTTAGCTGAGAGAATGTTCTAGATCTTGGGCTGCTGGTCTGTACAATGAGTCTTACGCTCCAATTGCCGGCCTCATCACCGCCGCTACCACAGGGATTGGCTGTTGGCCCCCTGACACACTGCAGCAGTCACGTGATTGTCATGTGACCACATTTCAGGAAGAGAAGCTCTGCTGCGGTCACTTCCGCCCTCTCCACCTGCCTGCATCAGGCTTAGCTGAGAGAATGTTCTAGATCTTGGGCTGCTGGTCTGTACAATGAGTCTTACGCTCCAATTTCCGGCCTCATCACCGCCGCTACCACAGGGATTGGCTGTTGGCCCCCTGACACACTGCAGCAGTCACGTGATTGTCATGTGACCACATTTCAGGAAGAGAAGCTCTGCTGCGGTCACTTCCGCCCTCTCCACCTGCCTGCATCAGGCTTAGCTGAGAGAAGGTTCTAGATCTTGGGCTGCTGGTCTGTACAATGAGTCTTACGCTCCAATTGCCGGCCTCATCACCGCCACTACCACAGGGATTGGCTGTTGGCCCCCTGACACACTGCAGCAGTCACGTGGCTGTCATGTGACCATATTTCAGGAAGTAAGGCAAGGTCGTCCATCACCCTGAGCATCCTTTCCAAAGGGTGCCATCCCAAGCGCTTCTCCCCTCCTATTCCTTCCTGTTCGTGACTGGAGTGCCTTGATTCTACCATGTTTTCCATCTGCCATGAGCCTTCCACTCTGACCTTGGTGCTTCCCTCCAGTTCATGCCAGGTGCTCCTGCCAGGCTGGGCCTGCCCTACTCCCAAGGCTTTGATCCACTGCCCATCAATGGCAAGCTTGCTACTTCACTTTCCGAGCTGTTTATTCTAGCTGTTGCTGTCCTCCTCCTCTTGACCATGCCTGCATTTACACCAGTCCAGTGGTCGTCCCACACTCCTTCCCTCCTTCCCACGGTTCTCATTGCTACCAGAAACTCACCAATCTCACACCCGTGTTCTGCAATCACGCCCCTCCTCTTCTATCTACAGGTCTCCTGAGTGCCAGCTCCATCTGTAACATAAAATCCACTCCAATCTTGACACATGTTTCCAGGTGAACCTGCAGTCTCTCTGCCTTCGTTGCTACAAGTCTTTCCAGTGTCTCTGCCTCCCCTCCTCCGAGCGGTCTCTTCTTTTTCTGCTGCCAGCCCTTCTGTGTCCCTGCCGCTGTTTCCCTCTTTTGAATGCCATTTCTTGTCCTTCTCCAAGCCTTTTGCTATTTCAGTGCTCGTCATATATCGCCCTCCTGGCGCTCTCTCATCCTTTTGCTCAGACCAGGACTCTTTACTTTCAGCTTTGTTAACTCTTTCATCTACTCTGTTTCTTCTTGGTGACCTTAATCTTCACCTTCTCACCACTCACATTTCCTCTCCTTTCCTCGCCTTGATGGGCTCCTTCAACCTTCTCCAATACTCTACCCCACCATCTCATGCTTCTGGTTCGTCTCTTGAACTTATTTTTTCCTCTGTTCCTTTGGCTTCTTTTATCTCCCTCTGTCCTTTGATTCTCTCAGATCACTTCATCCTTTCTTTTTCGTTTACTCCTCCTGTTCCTTTTAGCTCAAAACAATCTTGTTCCCGTAGCAAATCTTTGCACAATCAATACTTCACCTTTCCTTCCCACTCTTATCTTATCTCTTCCAACCCTTGCCGTTCCTCTTGCATCACCCTTGATGTCCCTTTCGTCCTTCCGCTAATTCCCATCAACCTTGGGTATCTATAGATATCCATTGTCTACTTTCCTCATTGGGGTGCAAGGCGAGTTTGCGGATAAAACTGTCTCCCCCTCGATTCTTACAGCTCTCTTCTATTCACACATCTTATGACTCGGCTCTTGTTGTACACAAAAAACGGTACTTTTCTAACCTTATAGTAAGCCATTCTCCTCATCCTCAATGTCTTTTTCAACTTCTCAACCACATTCTTTCTCTCCCTCTCCATATCCCTCGCTTCCTTCTTCACTTATTCCCTCCGGCTTTGCAGACTTTTTCATCTCCTAGGTTGCACCCCTTCCCTCCACTTCCCCATTCACTGGTAAGTCATCTTCGGTCATTGCTCCTCTTGCTTCTTCTTTCACCCTATATCAGAATCTGTTACTGCTCCATTTCCTGCACACGCTCACCCTACTGCTTCTCCTCTCAGTCCCATTCCATCACTAAGCTTTTTCCACTTCTACGGTCGTCTAACCCAGTTCATCAATCTTTCTCTTCCTTTGCTACCTTCCCGCTGGGTTTCAGGAAGCAGTCATACTCCCACTTTTGAAAACGACCTCCCTAGATACCCCTGGACCCTATCACTCTCCCCCTATTTCCCTGCTTCCTACCCCTCTAAAATCTAGGAAGGTCTGCTCTATACGCAGGTATCATCTCATCTCGATCTTAACTCTCTTCTTCTGCCATCTCAATCCAGCTTTCACTCTTTTCACTGTCGTGAAACAGCGCTTCTTTCAGTCTCTAACGCTATTCTATCTGCTAGGCACTCTAAATTCTCCCCCATACTTATTTTTCTTGATCTATCAGCGGGATTTCAACACTGTGGATAACTGCACATAACTTTCCACTCTAAACTCTCTTGGTTTCTCTGGCGCTGCTCTGTCTTGGTTCATGGCCTATCTCCCTGATTGATTGAATCCCCCTCATTTCCTCTTGATCGTGGAGTCCCTCAGGGTTTCGTTTTAGGACTGCTTCTCTTTTTCACTATACACTTCCCCCTTTTCTTCCATCGTCTCCTCTTTTGGGCTGTACTCACACTTCTATGCTGATTTCTCCCAACTCGATATATCTCCTTTTCCTCTTTTCTGACACTATACACTTCTTCATTTCCGATTGGCTTCTTGCTATCCAAACTTGGATGCACTCACACTTTTTACACCTTAACATCTCAAACGCGGAAATTCTCTTTTTCACTACTTCTACTGTTCCTACCACATCCTTCTCTCTTCCCTTCTCATCTTCTGCCCATACCACAGGCGTTCTCATTCCCCGCACAAAACCTTAAGCAATTCTGCCCTCTCCCATTCCTCTTCTAATAGCTTGCAGAACCCCAACAACCTGACCACATTCTCTGGTGCCCTAATCAACGCCAGGTCACTAGTGGCTCACACAACTGAAATAGCAGACATAATTTCCACAGAGAATCTTGACATCCTAGCTGTCACAGGGATGTGGCTGCATGAAGCGGCATGCCCAGCCCTCACGCTAGCAATCCCAGAAAATGACCAGATATTTAGAGCAGACAGACCCAATGCTAAAGGAGGCGGTTTAGCCCTCTTGGCGAAATCTGACTTATCTATGAGACTTGTACCATCACCTCCTACCCCTTCCTGTGAATTTCTTACCCTCAAGCCCCCCATATCCAGTTGCCGTACTCTGATTATCTACTTACTCTACAGGCCCCAGGACCTATCGGCACATTTGAAGAGGGCTTATCTAGCATCCTCACAAATAATATCAAAGACTCCACATCATTATTACTACTGGGTGACTTTAACCTTGGGTTCAATGACTCCTTAGACAAAAATTCCCAAACAATAGTAAATATCCTGCGAGAACAAGGACTGACCCAAAGAGTTTCCTCACCTACCCACGATGAAGGCAGGACCCTAGACTGGGTCTCGGACCAGAATTGTGACACAACCATCACCAAGATCACACCCCAACATTGGACTGACCACCATCTTATCTCGTTCTCCTTAGTCACTCCCTTACAACAAGTTAAAAATATAGTTATGGCACCTAATCTTCAGGCGAGAAACAAAAAGAATATCACTCCAGAAAGTCTCCTCCCCCTGATCCCTCCATCACTGAATTCACTACCTAATACCTCCGACCCAATCACATGGTTGAAACTTACTATAGTACCATGTCTAAGGCACTAGACGCTATTGTGCCTCTTAAAATGCACAGAAGCAAACAGCGGGCACACCTCCATACCTGGTTCTCACCGCACCTCAAATATCTGAGACTTCAAAAAAGGAACTTAGAAACCATATGGCATCATGACCCTACTGATGAAAACAAATTAACTCTAACAAACTTTGCCAACAGTTACACAAAAGAAATAATTAACACAAAAAACAAGACCTCTATAATGAAAGAATATCTAAAGCTAGCTCTAACACAAAAGAACTTCTCGTGATACTACGTGAAATGGATTCCCCTACTCCACCTATAGACAATGCCCCTAAGGATAAACTATGGTGTACAAGCATACAAAATGCCCTAGCTAATAAAATCAGTCTACTTCAAAATATGATTGCAAATAAAAAAGCCTCACTAGATATCTATGACCCACCTCTGATCAACCCTCTTGAATCTAACAAATCACTACAACCTTCAGATTTACCAAAATCTCCATCCAGGAAACTGAAAAAATCATCTCCACTCTAAAACCATCCAACTGACAAGGCGATAATTGTCCGGCCCAAGTTATAAAAGAAGCAGCAAGAGACCTTGCCCCATTCCTTTCTAAAATTATCAATGCCTCCTTCGCAACTAATACATTCCCAAGTAACTTAAAACAATCATGGGTCTTACCTCTACTAAAAAAACAGACTCTAGATCCAGCCATCCCAACTAATTACAGGCTGATCACTAATGTGCCCTTTCTTTTAAAAATAATTGATAAAGTAGCATATGTGCAAATACAGTCTTATCTTGAGGCCAACCACCTCCTAGGCTTTCGCCAATCCATCTTTAGGCCCCAACATGGCGCAGAAACGGCTCCAATCGATCTTAAAACCCAAATAGATGAAGTTAAGGATAACAGGAAAACCGCTTTGCTTCTCCTCCTTGACTTGTCTGCTGCATTCGACGCGGTAGACCACAAACTGCTATATAGACACCTGGCATACGCTGCTCATTTCTCTAAAGATGCATTCGCCTGGTCCAATCGTTCCTGAACAATAGAATGATTAGAGTTTACTCCCCATCGGCATCTGCTGACCCTATCTTAGCTACATGAGGCGTGCCACAGGGTTCTGGTGTCTCACCGACTATGTATAACATTTTTACCAAGCCTCTGTTCGACAAATTGGACAGGCTGGATGTCACCTACACTATGCAGATGACACCAAGATCCTTATCCCACTTTCGGGCAATTACTGCGACGATTTAGCCTTCGTATATAAAATCTATCTCCTCATTCAGGCATGAATGGAAACCTATGGTCTATGCCTGAATGACGACAAAACAGAGATCCTGATTTTCTGCTCCGCCATGAAGCTAAAAAAACTGAACAATAACTATTCTGCCTTCATTATTGATGGAAACACAATCAAGGTTATGAAAGAAGTAAAAACCTTAGGTTTCTACCTTGATTCTGCCCTAACCTTAGGGAAACAAGTCAACTCCCTGGCGTCCACATCAGCCTACACTTGCAAGCTAATTAGCGCCTGCCGGCCATTCCTATCTAAGGCAAACTGCATTGGTTCCATGTAATAATGTCGCCACAAAAATCCCGCCATGCAAAAATATCACTGAAAAATGGCGTTTTTTGTGGTGACATTATTGCATGGAACATGCGGGGGACACCCCCGCAACCCCCAAACTTTTTTTTTCTTTTTTTTTTCTTTTTTTTGCCCCTGTCCCCATATATATGGTCACCCATATAATATCGCTGCAACCTTTTCCCAGCGATATTATTTATGGCGACCATATATATGGGGATAATATTACCTGATACAACTGCATTACCCTTGCCAAAGCATTAGTATTGTCTAAATTGGACTATTGCAATGCCCTCTATCAGGGAGCCAATAAGTACATTTTAGATAAACTCCAAATTTGATAAAATGATGTGCTAAGAACTACATTAAACATTCCTAACAGAGAACATGCGTCAGACATCAGAAGAGAAAATCACTGGCTGAAAATAAATGATAGAATCCTGCTGAAAACAGTGACCCTAACCTACAAGTGCTTGAACAATGTAGCACCCCCTTACCTCACAGAGAGAATCGTAAGGAAAGGGGGTGTTCGTTACCTACAGGGTCGACATGCCACTTCAGGGCATATTGCCACAGTATGGTCCACAAGTCCTTTAGTATTTTCCAGCAATACCGTCAGTATTGTTCATCAGTCTTCCATTATTTTCCAACAATTTTACAGTACTTTCCAGCAGCCCTTACTATTTTCCAATAATCCTCCTGTACTGTCCAGCAGTCCTGTAGTATTTAACAGCAATACCAGAGTATTGTTCAACAGTCCTTTAGTGTCTCCCAGCAATCCCCCAGTGTTGTTCAGCAATCCTCTGGTATTTGCCAGAAATCGCCCAGTACTGTCCTGCAATTCTTTAGTATTGGCCATCAATCCCCCAGTATTTTCCAGCAGTCCTTTAGTCGTTGCCAGCCATATGCCAGTACTGCCCAGCAGTGTTAATATTTGCCATCAATCACCCAGTACTTTCCAGCTGCCCTTTAGTATTTTCCATCAATCCACCCGTTTTTCCAGCAGTCCTTTAGTCGTTGCCACGAATACGCCAGTACTGTCCAGCAGTGTTTTAGTATTTGCCATCAATCACCCAATGCTGTCCAACAGTCTTCTGCTATTTGCCAAAAATCCTCAAGTATTGTCGAGCAGTTGTCTAGTATTCGCCTGCAATTCACTATTATAGTCTAGCAGTCCTTTAGTATTTGCCAGACTCCGTTTTCCCTTTCCATGGTGGCAGCAATTTTCTTATTTATTTTTTTTTTTAAAAAAAAGCTTTTAGTGCCCCGGTCACGCAATTTTTGCGGGGCAGGGTACTAATAGCAATATAACCCTCGCGGTGGGGGCATTACCGACTCTGGTAATGCCCCGGGGCCTTCGGTAAGGCCCTTGCTTCGCCCGGGGCATTACCTGAGTCTGTAATGCCCCCACCGCGAGGGTTATATTGCTTAAGTAGTGCATATGACATTCCATTAAAACAAGATCTATAGTCTCCATTTTGTTTACCTCTTTACATAGCCTAAAAAGCACTTCTCTTTAGGGATATTAGTCCCGGCCCCTACACACGCCAGTACTGGCAATTTATGTAATCTAATGAACACACATACTCTTCTCAAAGAAGGCTCTGGGAACTGATACATGTATTTTTGAGGTTTCAAATAATGGAAATGCATTTTTACAAAAGTGCTCGAAGATGTCGACCTATTAACATGGTCAGGATTTGATGACCAGCCCCATAAGGTCGCTCTACTGTTCATGGTAGTAATTAAAGCCCTCACCTTATATGACCACACCGAGGTCCACTCAATCTGTGCAAAAAGGACTCATTAGTTTTAACAAATTCCACTAGACTCTTTCCCTATTTCACCACAGTATTAATCTCTGAGCACCTAATCTTAATGTAGAGCGACGCTGTGATGTCTTGGAGAAAGGCAAGTCCAGCAACACAACTAGCTATCGATCTTCTTTATCTCGGGAGGATAGCTCAGGGGCAACGCGCTCGCCTTGGAAGCAAAACGACAAGGAGCAACACAGGTTCCATCCCCGGGTCCGTGCTTAGAAACCTCTGGGTATTAGGCGTGGTATAAATAACCTATCATATCATATCATTCAGGTTCAAGTAACGGCCCTCTCCACAATCAGGCTGCTGTAACTGCCTGGGCTTCACTGAGGAGCGCCCCATATACGCCCTCTACATTCTACTAAGTCATAAAACAGCAGCCTGGGCACGAGGCCCAGCCTGAACATAAACACAGAGCTTCGAATCTACACAGAAGCTTGGGTGTTGCATTGGATGGATGCACCTACCTTTCTGAATGTAAACATTTTGCAAACAGTAAAGTGAGCACGATATAGAAACACCCTGTCTGAATCCTGACCCGTGTGGCAAGTGCCGTGAGGCGCAATTCGAGACCAATACCCTGGAATTGGAAAGACACAAAGTTTTCTGCCAGATAAGGCTTTCCAATTTCTTTGACCAACTGCCTCAATTTTCACAAGACGCCTCAAGAGCGTAACTAATACTATCCATCAGCTTGTGTTTATATACAGAAATTATACCGTGCAGACTATATGGCATCACTAGACACACATCCTTTAATCGATAGCATAATAGCTAAGGCTGTGTTACGCCGTCTCTTAGAGTAATCAGTCTCCCCCTTTTTTTTGCATACATCGTAGCCTAGAAAGTAGTACTTGTCCACCTTATTCAAACTGCCCTTCTGTGTCGTGATATATTCTCTATCCCCTGTCACTTTGCCAAATGTCAGTCATGTGGCCTTATGTAGGTTTAGTTCCAGTCCATTTCCTCAGCGTGATCTAATATCAGTGGCCCACTTCTACAAATCCCTACATATGTGTGATCAAAGATGACAACGTCGTCCACATAGGCAAGCCAGTTTATTCTCACACAACCCAACCGGGGGCAAGGGGGAGTCGTTACCTGCTGTTAATGTGAGCCTCAAATCATCCATAGACAAATTAAACAATGCAGCAGCAAGCACACACCCTTGCTTGACCCCCCTCTCTGTAGGGACAGGCTCAGATACCTCGGCCGTTCCGTTCAATCTCACTCACGCTTCATTCAAAGTGTGCAGCATTTAGCAGGCAAGCAATAAGTCCCTTGGCGTGTTCAGCCATTTTAATTTTCTCCACAACACCCCACTACCAATAGCGTCAAAAACCACTACAAAGCTCACACAAAGTGCTTACAGCGGAGGACCGTCCTTTTTCCTTGCCCCATGACTCAAATAATTCATAAAAACACAATGTGGACAGTTGACACACATTTACGAAACCCTGATTGGAAAGAATTTAGAATATTACAATCCTCCTTCCACCGTTGTATGCCCTTGAGCACATGGACACAGCACTGAAACTGCCCTCCTAGACCTAAAGAATCAAATGGATCACATGAGAGAAGCGGGCAAACCCGCTCTCCTCCTGCTCCTTGATTTATCAGTCGCATTTGACCTAGTGGATCTCAACACCCTCTGTCACCACCTGTCCACTGCTGCTAACTTCTCCACTACAGCCATTGCTTGGATCACCTCGTTCCTTCCGGAAAGGGTTATGAAAGTCTTTTCTGACTCAGCCTGTGCCCACCCAAGCTTCATTAAATGTGGAGTCCCACAGGGATCCTGCATTTCTCCCACCCTCTATAACCTTTTTAAAAGTCCTCTGTTCCAAATCTTGGACACCTTGGGCATCACATATACCAACTATGCTGATGACACACAGGTCCTCATCCTCCTCACAGGAGACTATGAAGCCGATGTGGCCACCCCCGAGTCCATCTATTCAACTATCCAAACTTGGATGGCCGAGAACTGGTTATGCCACAATGGGGAGAAAACCGAGCTCCTGATAATAGAATCACCGGCCATGCTCAATAAAATGGACAAACAATACAGCTTGTTTACAATTGACCACTCGTCAATCCCAGTATCACAAGCTGTAAAGACATTGGGTGTCTACCTGGACTCGGACCTCTCGATGAATAGGCAGGTCAATGCCATTGCCTTGACCCCCGCCTATCACTCCAAACTAATCAACACTGCCACACCATACCTCTCGAAGACAAACTGCCTCACCATTGCAAGAGCCATAATCGGATCCAGATTAAACTACAGTAATGCCCTCTTCCTAGGGACTTCCAACAAAAACCTCTCCAAACTGCAGACAGTCCCGAATAACGCCCTTAGGCAGCTACTGGCATCTCCAAAAGGGAACACATTTCTGAGACCAGAAAGCGAGCTCAGTGGCTCCCCATTAAAGAGAGGATAGTCTTTAAATCCCTCGCTCTAACACACAAGTGTGTTAACAACCGTGCAGCGCTATACCTAGCCCAAAGTGTTGTCAAGCAGGTACCAACCAGACCAACCAGAATGGCCTATGCGAACATGATCTCTGTTCCTAAAACTAAGAGAATTGCGAGCAGGAGGCTCCAGCTTTCCAGTACTGGCAGCTACATGCTGGAATGCCCCCCCTCCCCAAGCCAGGAAGGTTGAATCGCACCTTGCTTTTAGGAAAATAATCAAAACATTGCTGTTCACCTAAGGCCCTCACCCCATCAATGTGGCTGTTTTGTCATATCAGCCTATTGCTGTTCTGTTCACTAGAAATATGTCACGCTCACTGCAACTAAGAGCTAAATCATGTCTATTGTATGTAGATCTCCATTTGCAACAATGCTTTTGCATGTTTCATGCTAACTGTAACCATGGGCCAAGTATACTCACGTAACTAAGACAAATATGTGCAAAAAAGACCATTTCTGAAACAGCGCCTCGATGCCTGTGGGCTGTAAGTGTGCTTTAAAAAACAAATAAATAAATGTGTAGCACAAATATTACTAGAAACATCAGTGAATGATAAGAGTCTATCATTTCAGGTTTCTCTCAATCTCCCTCTTAAACATAAGTATACATTGGGCCTGTTTCCAGGACTGCAGGATACCCTGTTTCCAGGACTGCAGGAAACCCTGTTTCCAGGACTGCAGGATACCCTGTTTCCAGGACTACATGATACTCTGTTTCCAGGACTACATGGAACTCTGTTTCCAGGACTGCAGGATACCCTGTTTCCAGGACTACATGGAACCCTGTTTCCAGGACTGCAGGATACCCTGTTTCCAGGACTACATGGAACTCTGTTTCCAGGACTACATGATACTCTGTTTCCAGGACTGCGGGATACCCTGTTTCCAGGACTGCAGGATACCCTGTTTCCAGGACTACATGGAACTCTGTTTCCAGGACTGTGGGATACCCTGTTTCCAGGACTGCAGGAAACCCTGTTTCCAGGACTGCAGGATACCCTGTTTCCAGGACTGCAGGATACCCTGTTTCCAGGACTACATGGAACTCTGTTTCCAGGACTGTGGGATACCCTGTTTCCAGGACTGCAGGAAACCCTGTTTCCAGGACTGCAGGATACCCTGTTTCCAGGACTACATGGAACTCTGTTTCCAGGACTGTGGGATACCCTGTTTCCAGGACTGCAGGAAACCCTGTTTCCAGGACTGCAGGATACCCTGTTTCCAGGACTGCAGGATACCCTGTTTCCAGGACTACATGGAACTCTGTTTCCAGGACTGTGGGATACCCTGTTTCCAGGACTGCAGGAAACCCTGTTTCCAGGACTGCAGGATACCCTGTTTCCAGGACTACATGGAACTCTGTTTCCAGGACTGTGGGATACTCTGTTTCCAGGACTGCGGGATACCCTGTTTCCAGGACTACATGGAACTCTGTTTCCAAGACTGCAGGATACCCTTTTTCCAGGACTGCAGGAAACCCTGTTTCCAGGACTGCAGGATACCCTGTTTCCAGGACTACATGGAACTCTGTTTCCAGGACTGCAGGATACCTTTTTTCCAGGACTGCAGGATACCCTGTTTCCAGGACTACATGATACTCTGTTTCCAGGACTGCAGGATACCCTTTTTCCAGGACTGCAGGATACCCTGTTTTCAAGACTGCGGGATACCCTGTTTCCAGGACTGCAGGAAACCCTGTTTCCAGGACTGCAGGATACCCTGTTTCCAGGACTACATGATACTCTGTTTCCAGGACTGCAGGATACCCTTTTTCCAGGACTGCAGGATACCCTGTTTTCAAGACTGCGGGATACCCTGTTTCCAGGACTGCAGGATACCTTTTTTCCAGGACTGCAGGATACCCTGTTTCCAGGACTACATGATACTCTGTTTCCAGGACTGCAGGATACCCTTTTTCCAGGACTGCAGGATACCCTGTTTTCAAGACTGCGGGATACCCTGTTTCCAGGACTGCAAGAAACCCTGTTTCCAGGACTGCAGGATACCCTATTTCCAGGACTACATGATACTCTGTTTCCAGGACTGCAGGCTACCCTGTTTCCAGGACTGCAGGATACCCTGTTTTCAGGACTGCAGGACACCCTATTTCCCGGACTATGGGATACCCTGTTTCCAGGACTGTGGGGCACCCTGTTTCCAGGACTGCGGGATACCCTGTTTCCAGGACTGCGGGATACCCTGTTTCCAGGACTGCAGGAAACCCTGTTTCCAGGACTGCAGGATACCCTATTTCCAGGACTGCAGGATTAACTGTTTCAGGATACCCTGTTTCCAGGACTGCAGGATACCCTGTTTTCAGGACTGCAGGATACCCTGTTTCCAGGACTGTGGGACACCCTATTTCCCAGACTGTGGGATACCCTCTTTCCAGGACTGTGGGGCACCCTGTTTCCAGGACTGTGGGATACCATGTTTCCAGGACATCAGGATATCCTGTTTCCAGGGCTGTGGGATACTGCCAGTACTCATAACTAAATTGAATACCGTTTTTTAAAATATTTGCCCATAGAATAGGATTGGGACGAACAAATTCATTTGATATCCCATCATGACCCAGGGCCTTTGGGACTTTTAACATTTTAATTACATACAAGTTACTAGCCTTTTCTATGATTATGATATGATAGGTTATTTCTAACACGCTTAATACCCAGAGGTTTCTAAGCGCGGACCCGGGGATCGAACCTGTATTGCTCTGTGTCATTTTCCTTCCAAGGCTCGCACATTGCTCCTGAGCTATCCTCCGGAGAGGTATGGTAAACTTTGATGGACCAAGCCTGGGGACCAACCACATATTCCCCCATCTACATGTTTTCTTTTGGAGCCTATTCCAGCTGTCACCATCTATACAACAGATCCCCTGATTCAGAGTCTTCACCTGTCCATGTTTAAAAGTGCCCCCCATTTTCCTACTATCCCCTTTCCTAGTAGCCGCATACGTCTGCCAGGCTGTATTGCTAGAAGATATAAGATACCATTTCCTCCAATGTCTATATTTGTTTTTAGCTGTTTTCCTTCACATGACCTCATCGGCCAATGTGTCTTCATCTCTTTCTCAAGTTCTTCTCACGCCTTACGTCACTATCATAAGAGAGGAGATGTGTTGTATCTTCCTTTCCAGCTTGGAACGCACCCTTCATTCTACACCCGGCGTAATAGCCCTGATCCACTCCATGATTTCATCATGGCACGCCATCTTGTGAAAGGCTCTCTCAGCCAGGCACATATACACAGTGATCTCCTGTACATTACGATCAGACCAAACTATACGGTTAACCTAACAGCACCTACTTTGTCCATACATCTATATTTCCCTCTGTCAATCTTTAAGGTTATAGATATAACAGCATGATCGTTATAGTCATTAAATCTGACACACAATGATTCAGAATGTTCTAGAAAGTCGTCACATCCAAAGGCGTAATCGAGGGCCGCAGATTTCCCAGCATTCCTCCGTGTCATTGATGGCGGAAGATCAGCGTTTGCCTTCCCGTTCAACATATCCAGACAAAGATCGCAAAATAGCTCCACCCATGACGGAGGCCCCAAATTGGACCCATTTCTTCTTCCACCAGAGATAGTCAAGCCTGTGGGACCCCCCTTCACAATTGAATAATCTATACATCTTGCATTAAAGACCTCCACCAACTAAAATGTGGCTAGTTTTCTCCATCTAATTGTTATAAGGGCGTCAGAAATAGTCAATTGCGTCCCTTGCATCCAGCCACCTCCAGGGGGGTCATATACATTTACTACAACCAGATGACTATTCATGACGTAGTGTCACTTTCACAACCAAGATGTTCGGATTGTCACCCTCAAGGAATATTTCTTTTGCCCTAAATCGATTGGAGCAGCGCGTCATCAGACCCCCGTAAGGGCGTCCTCGAATGCCTCTCCTGGCAGCGCTACAACATTTTTAGCAGCCCACACTCTAGCTGAGCCTCAGGACTTCTGAAGCGCCTTGGGGAACCAAAGACAATAACCATTCCCAGGGCCCCCTATTGGACTGGATCACCACCAGCACCCCCTCCTATCTACTTTTCTAAAGACCCCTTTCTCTGGTGCAATTCTGGTTCCTCCCCGATTTTATCCGAACCTTCCTGCCCCAATGCTTTACCTTTTAACCCAACGTCAGCCTTAATGGGGCCCACTTGGTCTATAGCAAAGGACCATTTCAGGAGCGAGGAAGCGTTTGCGCGATGCAGCGAGAGTCACAGGGACACCAGGGACACGACACCAGGGACATGAACAACAGTGCACTCTGGTAACCAGTGCCCAATAGCCCTCCAGCTGGTCAAAAAGGCTGAAATCAAAGCTTGCCAACGCTCCTAAAGCAGGGCGATGGCTGAATAATTGTAAAACACGCCCCCTATTTATCGGGAGCTTGCATCATCAAACAGCCTTGTTATTGTAAAAGTAGTGAAGGGTGACGTAACAGTAATAGGAGCCAATGACATATCACCCATAGAATGATCATCAACTACATCCTTCACGCTTGAATCCAGAGGGCATGCCATAACACCGGGTGCCCGGGTACCTACCTCAGAAGACATTTCAAGCCCCTTAGATCCACTTTCATGTGTACCCCCTTTTTCCTTCACCTCATCTCCCCGCAGATCTTAGGCTGTTGCTCACGGGTCATCAGCCCGCTCGTTAAGTTGTTTCCCTTTTTACGGTTATGTTAGAGCTTTCGCTCAGGCCTCTCCCGGCCTTTCTGATTAATGTCAGATTCTTCGGTTTGTCCGAATACAGATCAATTGAGTCATCCTTCTCAGGTGTGAAATTAGCACCCTTGTGTCCACTTTTCTTTTGCTGACATGTTCTGATCTTCTTCCTTTCTTTCTGAGACAATACCAAGTCATATAGAGGCTCATCATTTATCTCCAACCAAGTCATCAGAAGGTTTCTGTAACTCCACCCTACTGGGGTCCGCTTCTCCAATGTCACCATTTCCACTACCTCATTGCGCCCAATCTTGCCCAGGAGCATAATGGGCCTTACAACCTCCTGGGAATTCCTCGGAGAGCAGTTCATACGAATGTATTCAGGTTTCCCAATCGCTTGGAACCATTAGTAGATTCATTTCAAAGGCGATTCCACATCTTTAATAGATCTTCAGGGCAAAGAAGACTTTATCTTCAGGGGAAGCAAGACAACCGCAGGTCAGAGCCAATCATTTGCTCACCTCTCTCCCGAGGGTCGGCGTCTGCCAAAACTACGGTGCCTTGCTTATCCCAGCGCCCATGGATAACCTCCGAGTTTTATTTTAATGGAACAAGGACTAAGGAGAGAATTAATATTGTCAAACTCCGCCAAGGTAATAGCAATTGCCTTATTCTGATCCCCATCCAAGGGAACCACCAATCCTTCTGCCTCTTTACTACTTGTCTTCACCCCCGGGAAATAGTAATCTTCCAGCCCGGGCGGCCCATGGTCGCTTGATTAACTGGGTCCACTGGCGCTGGGGCACCTGCGTTGCCCGGGCTGCCCCCCCCCCCGGGGGAGGCATTCCATGGTCTTTAGGCGACCATTAAGGCTGTTTGTTGAAGGTCCGCAGATTAGAGTTGCCATTATTATTTCTATGGGGCATTTATTTTCAGGGCAGCAAAAATGCTCACCAGGCAGTCAAGAAGTTTATCAAAGTAAGTAGCCCGCATCCACCGCCAAACTGCTCAACTGCTGACACTTAGTCCAAACACTTGCTCCAAAGCACGCTCGCAAATGTGTGATGTGCTTTGCTTTTACTGCTTTCTCAGTGGGAAGGCAGGGGCATCCAATTCGCCAATCACAGGGTATACACACAGTCAGCGTTCGTTCGACTTCCAGAGCTCGCCTGCTCAACTGCTGACAGTACAAACACCTGCTCCAAAGCGCACGTGCAAAAGCGCAAAGCACTGTACTGTTACCTGTTCCTGAGTGGGACAGTGGGGGCATCCAATCCGGCAATCACACGGTATGCACACAGTCAGTGTGCGACTCGCCGAGCTTTCCAGCTGAACTGCTGACAGCCCAATCATATGCTCCAAAGTGCTTGTCCATCACTTCGTCTGTTTTTGCCATCAATCCCCCAGTACTGTCCTGCAGTCCTTTAGTGTTTGCCATCAATCCCATGGTACTGGCAAGCAGTCCTTTAGTATGTGACATCAATCCCCCATTACTGTCCAGCAGTCCTTTAGTTTTGCCATCAATCCCCCTTGTACTGTCCAGCAGTCCATTATTATTTGCTATCAATTCTCCAGTACTGTCTAGCAGTCCTTTAGCCTTTGCCATCAATCCCCCAGTACTGCCCAGCAGCCTTTTAGTGTTTGACAGCAGTCTCTCAGTACTGTCCAGCAGTTCTTTAGTATTTGTTTTTAATCTCCCAGTAATGTCCTGCAGTTCTTTAGTATTTGCCAGCAATCCCTCAGTGCTGTCTATCAGTCCTTTAGTGTTTGCCATCAATCCCCCTGGCATTGTCCAGCACTACCTTAGTCTTTTCTATCAACCCCCAGTACTGTCCAGCAGTCATTTAGTGTTTGCCATCAATTCCCCAGTTCTGTCCAGCAGTCCTTTAGCATTTGACAGCAATCTCTCAGTCCTGTCCAGCCCTCCTTTAGTATTTGACAGCAATCCACAAAACTGCCAATCAGTCCTTTAGTACTTGCAAGGAATCCCCTAGTACTGTCAAGCAGTCCTTTGGTGTTTGCTATTAATCCCCCAGTATTGTCGAGCAATCCTAAAGCATTTGCCAGCAATCCTCCAGTACTGTCTAGCAGTCCTTTGGTGTTTGCTATTAATCCCCCGGTACTGTCCAGCAGTCTGTTAGTATTTGTCAGCAATCCACCAGTACTGTCCAGCAGTCCTTTAGTATTTGCCAGTAATCCCCCAGTACTGTCCAGCAGTCATTTAGTGTTTGCCAGCAACCCCCGGTACTGTCCAGCCGTCCTTTAGTATTTGCCAGTAATCCCCAAGTACTGTCCAGCAGTCCTTTAGTATTTGCCAGCAAACCACCAGTACTCTCCAGCAGAGCTTTAGCGTTTCCCATCAATCCCCCAATACTGTCCAGGAGTCCTTTAGTATTTGTCAACACTGCCCCCAGTAGTGTCCAGCAGTCCTTTGGTGTTTACCAGCAATCCCCCAGTACTGTCCAGCTGCCCGTTAGTGTTTGCCAGCAATCCCCCAGTACTGCACAGCAGTTATTTAGTGATTGCCATCAATCCCACAGTACTGTCCACCAGTCCTTTAGTATTTGACATCAATCCCCAAGTACTGTCCAGCAGTAATTTAGTGTTTGCCATCAATCCCCCTGGTACCGTCCAGCAGTCCTTTTGTATTTGCCAGAAAACCCCAGTGCTGTCCAGAAATCCTTAGTGTTTGAAAGCAATCCCCCAGTACTGTCTGGCAGTCTTTTAGTGTTTGCCAGAAATCGCCAGTACTCTCCAGCAGACCTTGAGTATTTGCCAGCAATCCCACAGTACTGTCCAACTATCCTTCAGTATTTGACAGCAATCCCCCAGTACTGTCTAGCAGTCCTTTAGTATGTCAGCAATCCCCCAGTACTGTCCAGCTGTCCTTGAGTATTTGCCAGCATTCCCCAGTACTGCCCAGCAGTCCTTTAGTATTTGCCAGCAATCCCCCAGTACTGTCCAGCAGTCCTTTAGTATTTTCCAGCAATCCCCCAGTAGTGTCCAGCAGACCTTTAGTGTTTGCCATCAATCCCCCAATACTGTCCGGTAGTCCTTTAGTATTTGTCAGCAGTGCCCCAGTAGTTTCCAGCAGTCCTTTAGTGTTTACCAGCAATCCCCCAGTACTGTCCAGCAGTCCTTTAGTGTTTTCCAGCAATCTCCCAGTACTGCCCAGCAGTCCTTTAGTGTTTGTCAGCAATCCCCCAGTACTGCTCAGCAGTCCTTGAGTATTTGCCAACAACCCCCCAGTACTGCACCAAGTACTAGCTAAGTACTGTTTGCTGCCTGCTGCCCCCCCCCCCGCTGCCAAAAAACTGGAATTGCTGCCGACGCCGCCGCCTCACAGCCTTGACTGGCCGGAGCAGCTTGGAGCCGCATCATTGACTTTTTCATTGGAGGACGTCCTTGCTGGTAACCAGCCTGTCTGACTTTGAGGTGATTGTGCAACTTCGTGCTGCCTGTCTGGAATCTTCTGAAGTTGTGTGCCTTTGAAGTTGTGTGCCACTGAAGTGTGTGGCCTGGCGTTTTGTGTTAGCACACCAACTTGGTATTCTGTGTGTCTAACATTTACTCTTTACTGCTTTGAAGGTGTTTCCTGTGCGAGGTGGCCCCACCCCCCCTGACGAGTGACGCCTTCCGTTTTCCTTCAAGTAAGCCCAGCCTGGCGCACCCGTGCCACGCACCAAGTACTAGCTAAGTACTGTTTGCTGTTCGCGGTGCGCGGCGTGGGGCGTCGCGCCCTAGGGTATTTTTCCCCTGGGTTTGCTAGTGTATATAGGAAGCTCAGTGGGTGAATCGGTCCCTGGCGCTGGGGGCGAAGTTATACTGTGCGTCGGATCGATCCATCGAGCACCCAGCTATTGCCCGAGGAGACTGCAGGCTGTATGTTTTTGATCCCTGGGCTGGTGGTGTTCCTGAGTAATTTCTGGTGTTTTGTCTTGGCAACCATCAAAGAGATAGGGCTTTGAGAAGTGAGGAGTGTTGAATTGGGTCTGGGTTCTATTGGGCGCATGAGTAGCGACCACTGTATACCCTGTCATGTCATTTGCGATGGGTAACTTTATCCTGTTTACCTTTAAACTATAACTTGCCACGACTTTGGTCACGGTATACGCTAGTCACGACATTTGCTATGGGAAACCGTACTCTGCTGGCCCTCAAAGTATAACTGGGCTTCAGTTGAGTCTGGTTGTTGTTCCGTACGATACACATATTCCAGTCTGTAGCAGTTTTTCCTGTTGGCTTGTGCCTTAGGTGTTAGACTATGAGCCGCGCATTGAGAAGCAACTCTAAGTCTGAAGTAATTCCGAAAGTCCAAAGGAAGTTGGGGAGGTCTAAATTATTGATTAGCCCCCCTCCTCTTTCACTGTCCCATAAAAAATCATTATTATCGATGCCAGCCTCGCCTGACGCGGAGGAGGCAGTTACAAACTAAGAAGAGGCTCTGGATGCCCCTAGAATGGAGGACTTAGTCCCGTGCCTGGAGCCCTTGAGTACAATCTCCCCTTCCGCTGTGATGCTTCCCACCTTTTCGGTGCAAGACGCCAATCAAAACGATGAGGCGGTGGCTTGGAGGCTGTGCACGTTCATGACATCAATTGCACGCCTAGGTTCGATCACAAGAGTTTTCCATATGTTTCGGATACTTCAATGTTAGCTCCGACAATTATGACCGAATTGGGAAAAAGGGTGCGGCTCTCATTGGGCCCCTCCTCTCCTGCCACTAGGTCTTTCCCTTTTCGAGAACAAGTCCATTTCCATCTTTTGGACGAACTAAGCTGCAAAAAATCGAGCACTCTTGACAGGGACCTGCCCTCCACTTCAGCGCGGGGAGAGGGAGGTGGCGTGCCCTCTCGTTACAACACCGCACATGGTGTTTACACAGACCCATCAGAGAACCTCTTGCCCCGAGCCTTTGATGACTTGAATATGGGCAACGATGAGGTCGGTTCCATTGTATTTGAAGAGGAGGCACGATCCTCCTCAACCCCAGAGGACCCACTGGTACCTTCTCAAATGAACCCTTGAACTTTCCTATCATCTCACGAATACTTAATCTCCTGGACAAGGGCCACAAGCTTACCCATTGTTCCCTGAGGGAAATGCAAGGCTCCTTAGCCTTTATGAAAGAAAAGATGGCCAAATTGGAAGGATTCATTTTCGCCGAGGAACAATCCAAAGCATTTTACTTTGCACAATTATAAAAAATAATGGCTAATGTTGTAGTGCCTACTCCATCTGGTTCCACCTCACCCTCAGTAAGGTCGCAAGGCTCTCAGACGGAGAAGGTGTATTTGAATGCCCATTTGCCACAAAGATCTTACTCGCAAGTGTTGCAAGGGGAACATATGGCGGGATCGCAACAGCCCGATGTTGAGGCTATAGATCTGCTGGAAGTAGCTAAACTCCAACATGATCGCCTCCTACAGGTTGAGCACATTTTGTTCAATCTTGCTGCGAAGTCTCGCCCCTTGGAAGATTGTGCCTATTTATGTGGAGGAATGGAGCTCGCCAAGAGGTCTGAGCCCACCCCCGATAGTCCCTCCGCTTTGACAGCTATCATCGACAGTCAGATCACCTTAGAACCTGTTGGTCCCGCAGCTCCAGGTGAGACAGTGGTGACTCAATCAGAACTCGAGAGAAAGTATTTCCCGTCTCGCAGGGCAAAGAAGTCATTTTTGAGAGCCCTAAAACGTCTAAACCTCGCGAAGGAATCTCAGAAGAAAGGGGCAAGGAAAGTGCCCAATGCCCCAGGCTCTCACTCTGGTAAAGCAGCCACTCCTGTTCTGAGCACCGTGAACAGCCAGGACGTTCAGGCCCTAGATCTTTGCAAATTGAACGAAGAAAGTAAAAAACATCTCCAGATCAACGCCATAAAATGTGGTAATGTGCAGGTGTCTGCCTCCAACCCCCCAAGGACTCCAGCTGCCAAGTCCCAACAGCAACTCCACTGCTTTTTTCCGAACATTGAAAGTAAAAAAGTGGTCATGCGGCCCATGGGCGAAATAATATCTGTAACCATCCCAAAAAGGGATATTGAGCTGCCGATCGCAGCACCAAACCTTGTGGACCAGCCCTCTGTTTTGGTAGGCATTGAACAGGCCACCAAGGAACGTCAAGATGAGGTCGCCACTGCCCTTAGCAGTGAGGACGGGCAGGCATTCTCGGTCTCGCCACAGCGTACGCCCCTTGAGGACGAGCTAGTATACGAGACCCACTTGGGTGAGCCTTTTGCAGAAAATCTGTCCCTTTCGGAAACCCCCAAGGACCTGAAGGTTATACTTGGCTGGGTTAGTAACCCGGACATAAATGGCCTTGCCAGGATTAACAGGTCCTTTTTGATGAATTCATTCTTTCAAATTCCTTCGTTAAGAAACTTATCATCAAAGGACCTAGACTGGGTAAAGCTTGCCGCTCACAACAACCATAGAGTATTGTCTAGAGTCCAATCCCAGATAATAACGAAATTGATCTTGGACTTCACCAATGACTTTGAATTACTGGGTCTCACTCCTTGTCTGTTTACGGACATGGAGGGTGCCTGGGCTTTTCTGGATTTTGTTATACCAGTTCCATCTGTGAGAACAGAGGGTCTTGTAGTGGCTCCCTTTGAGTCCCATGCTACCCAACTAACTCTGCAACTTGCCTCGCTTACGCAAGCACTAAGTGGTTTGTCATGGCTTGAACCACTGATTAAAGTGGCAGCATCTATTGAACTTCCTCCGCTGGAATCATAATATCAGGGGATTGCAATTGCATCTTGGAATTGCTGTGGTGTGACTAATCTTAAGACATGGCATCGCCAGCTAGATCCACAGCAAAGGATTGAGATTTTAATGCTACAAGAAACTATGATGCTAGAAGCTCTCGTGCTGGATGGGTATATTTGCTTAAGTGCCCCCGCACAGCGTTCCTGTTCTGGACGTCCATCTGGAGGTACCGCCATACTTATCACTAATGCCCTTAAGGTGGCCCCTCGTATTTTGGAAAAAACAGAATCATGTATTCTGGTGGAGTTAACCTTTGACGACTGTAAAATCCACACTCTATTCTTGTTGTCCATATATTGGAACCCGAGTGTTGCCGTATTGGACTCGACCCTAGTAGAGCTGAGTCGTATCCTGGGCCACGTAGCGCTTTACTGCCCCAACCATGAAATTATTATTGGGGGTGATTTAAACTCATATCTGGAACTGGAAGGCACTTATCGACCTTCCAACTACTCTCCCCCCTATGTACTTCAAGCTCTTGCGAGAGGCAAGCGATGGGCCAGTTTCTTCGAAGCGTGGGGCATTTTTCCTGTCCAACTCGCCCCTGAGTCCATCAAAACTTCCTGGAAACGCGGGACCTCATCATCTCGTATTGACTATGTGTTTGCATCAGTGGCATGTTCCAGTTTGCTCGACCCCATCACAATTTTGAGTGTAGTATTGAGTGACCATCGGATGTTGACCACGTATCTACACTTGAGGCTTGAAGGATGTGAAAATTTGGAATCTGCCGCTCTGATGGAAAGCGACAGCCATTCTTTTTCCGTTAGATGGAACCCTACTATTTGTCGTGAAATGGTGTTTTGTGTAAACCGGGATCTTGTCGTGTCTCATGACAAGCACTTAGCGCCGTGGCACAGGGAAAGAATCATCGAATTAAATCTGAAGATGATTCGCTCGCACTTGGTGCGTCTATCTAAAGAAGGCAATAAAAATAGGCGTCTAAAAGCTGCACACCCGTATTTGGCAGAGGTGGCCAAATTAAAAATCCAAAAAAATAGCGAGCTGCGGAACTCAAAAGGTACCTCTTTGAGTTTGGTAAACTTGAAAAAAGAAAAAAACTTCATTGTTGCTCGCTTCAAGTCAAAGCTGAAGTTCCTGCGATACGCTGCTTACAACCTTGCCAATCAACAAATGGTTGAACTGTTATGTATGAAAAACACGAGGGAGTAATGGTTTATACTACAAAACCCTCTGGGCAAGGTGGACAACCGTATGATGGCATCCATTTCGGGTACTGACTGGCGGTCCTTCTTCCTCAAGAAATATAATCTACTGGAAAAACATCGAAGGTCGGAGTCGCTGAAATTACAGATGGAACTCCCTTCTGTTTGTCCCTGGGAAATCAGGGACATTGTTTGGGCGATCTCATCCTTGAAGTTTTCTAAAGTGGCTGGGCCCGATGGGCTGCCCCCTTGTGTATACAAGGATGATCCCCAGTTTTAGGCCAATTATTTGCTTCCTTGGTATCAGTCAATATATCAATCTGGGAAAATTCCTCCCTCCTGGCTTTCAGCAATTGTAATCCCAATTCATAAACAGGGTGCCTTAAACGACCCGGCAAATTTTAGGTCAATAGCCCTAATTGACATCTCAGCAAAAAGGTTTGCACGGTTGATTCTGTGTGATCTGGAATCTTATGTTAACACCGCCAACATCCTTTCAAAAGTCCACGTCGGTTTTCGCAGAGCTATGGGCACGCAGCTTAATGCATCAATTCTTGCCCACCTCTTGTCAACATCACGCGCACAGAAAAACGGGCCGATTTACATGGCATCTTTAGATTTATCAGCTGCGTTTGATAGCATACTGCGAAATCGTCTCTGGCAGAAGATGCTGTCCTATGGCATCCTCTCTGAGCTGGTTGCGATTATAGCGGCGCTGCACCAAAACACTTCATATAGGGTGCCCATCAACTCGGAGGGTTGGATGTCCGATAGCATCCCAACAAGAATTGGTGTGAAGCAAGGCTGTAACTTGGCTGCAATACTTTTTAATCTGTATCTGGCCGATATAGAGCAGATATGGGAAGCAAACACATTTGCGGTAAACCTAGGCAAGTTACGTCTCCACTGGTTGGCATTTGCCAATGACGTCATTCTATTTGACAAGGTCCCCTTTGGGCTACAGAACAAACTTAACATCTTTTATGAATATTGTACCCAGAACAACTTAACTATCAACTCAGACAAATCTCACATATTCGTTTTTTCACCTAAGAAGAAACATTTGAGATTCAAGGTTGTTGTCAATTCCCATCCAATTATGATGAGGGAAGAGATCACTTATCTGGGGTACCATATGTCAAATGGCATGTCTGTCGGCAAGTGGCGTTTCGTGTTGGAGACTAAGTTAGACCAGATATCTGCACAAATGAGTATTATTTCTTCAAGGTATTGTAGATATTCGCTATTGCCTCTACTTCACTATTATACCGAAAGTAGAGCCTATTTTACTTTATTCTTTGGATGCTTGCTTAGTAAACCTGGGCCCTCTACTAAATCTCCTCCAAGGTAAGATTTGGAAAAGGGTATTAGGCCTTGCAGCCTACTTGCCTAATTCAATTCTTATACAAAAACTGGGATTATATCCTCTAGCAGACAAACACGATTGGCGTATGTTAAATTCTTTTAACAAAATGATCTCGCCCCCAGTTAACTCCTTGTATGATGACTTTAGCCTAATGCTAATTGAAGAATATCCAGCCTCTATTTGGGAATTTAAGTTACATATGCTGACGATTTTAAAATCCATGAATATGACGCAACAGGACTTCATTGACTCTCCACGAAAAGTCAAAACTCGATTTTTTAGGAATGCATGGGCACGGAATGCAGATCTAATTTCAGGTTATTCATCATTTCACACCTATACCAAATTCAGGCAGGCTGTCTTGCCCCGTTTGCCCTACCTTATGTGTTTTCCTGACCATCACGCAAGACGGACATACATGAGATTTCGGATGGATCTCATCCACACGGGTTCTCGCATTGGCAATTGGACAGGATACAAAGAGCTGTGGCAGTGGGACTGTTGTCGGTTTTGCTCCAGGGTTGGGCAATGTGAAACCTTGCTCCACTTGTTTATGTATTGTACCCATTTCGAGCTTGACAGGCTCTGTTGCTTGGGACCCTTTTTTGGTTCAAATTCGAATAATGAACGCCAGCTGGTTTGGTTGCGTTGCATGTGGGGCCAGTCCAATTCTATCATACTTGCAACAGTGAGACTTGTGAACATGATTGAGAAAGTTCTTTTGCCTCTTAACAAATCAATGTATATGAGGAAGTTCACAGACGCCCCACCGGTACATACATAGAATTTACTCATTTACATCATTAAATGTACCTTAATGTGCACCAACGAGAGCTACTATCAGAAAAGGCGAAGTAACCTGTACATGTCTGTTGACGCCAATGTTGCACATGCATGCAACATGTTGTAATGCAGATAGATTTTTTTTGGAATTGACACCCTTGTATGATTTTATTGTCTTAGGTGTTTGTCGCATTTTAATCTCAAATTTGTCAATTACAAGCTTTGACGGATTGATTTACAACTTGTATTTTAAACTACTGCCCTTGCGACCTGTATAAAAACAGCATATTGTGACTTTTATATTGTATTGTGAAATGACATTTATAAACTATGTTATGTATTCAGTGATACATTTTTGTAAAAGGTGTAAAATTAATTTTTGCTACCAAAAACAAATAAAAAATAAAAATATATAAATACTGTCCAGTAGTCATTTAGTCTTTTCCATCAATCCACCAGTACTGTCCAGCAGTCCTTTAGAGTTTTCTATGAATCCAACAGTACTGTCAAGCAGTCCTTTAGTATTTGACATCTATCTCAAAGTACTGTCCAGCAGTAATTTAGTGTTTGCTGTCAATCCCCCTGCTACTGTCCACCAGTCCTTTCGTATTTATCAGCAATCCCTTAGTACTGTCCTGCAGTCCTTGAGTGTTTGCCATCAATCTGCCAGTGCTCTCCAGCAGTCGTTGGGTATTTGCCAGCAATCCCCCAGTACTGTCCAGCAATCCTTTAATGTTTACCAGCACTCCCCAGTACTGTCCAGCAGTCCTTTAGTATTTGCCAGCAATCCCCCCCAGTACTTTCCAGCCGTCCTTGAGTGTTTGCTATTACTCCCTAAGTACTGTCCATCAGCCAAGAAGTATTTGCCAGAAATCCACTGGTACTGTCCAGCAGTCCTATAGTATTTTCCAGCAATCCACCAGTACTATCCAGCAGTCCTTTATTGTTTGCCAGCAATCCCCCAACACTGTCCATCAGTGCTTGAGTATTTGCCAGCAATCCATCAGTACTGTTCAGTAGCCCTTTAGTGTTTGCCAGAAACCCCCAGTACTGTCCAGCAGTCCTTGAGTATTTGCCAGCAATCCCTCAGTACTGTCCAGCCATCCTTGGGTATTTGCCAGCAATCCCCAGTACTGTCCAGCAGTCCTTAAGTATTTCAGTATTTCTCCAGTACTGTCCAGCAGTCCTTTAGTGTTTGCCAGCAATACCCAGTACTGTCCAGCTGTTCTTTTGTATTTCAGTAGTCCCCCAGCAGTATTTGCCAGCAATCCCCCAGTACTGTCCAGCAGTCATTTAGCGTTTGCCAGCAATGCCCCAGTGTTGTCCCAGATGTCCTTGAGTATTTTCCAGCAATTCCCCAGTAGTGTCCAGCAGTCCTTGAGTATTTGCCAGCAATACCCCAGTACTGTCCAGCAGTCCTTGAGTATTTGACAGCACCCCCAATACTGTCCAGCAGTCATTTCGTGTTTGCCAGCACTCCCCCTGTGTTGTCCCAGACGTCCTTGTGTATTTGCCAGCAACCCCCAGTGCCAGTACTATCCCGCAGTTCTTGAGTATTTGCCAGCAATCCCCCAGTACTGTCCAGCAGTCCTTGAGTATTTGCCAGCCCCCCCAGTACTGTCCAGCAGTCATTTAGTGTTTGCCAGCAATGCCCCAGTGTTGTCCCAGATGTCCTTGAGTATTTGTCAGCAATTCACCAGTACTGTCCAACAGTCCTTGAGTATTTGCCAGAAATACCCCAGTACTGTCCAGCAGTCCTTGAGTATTTGCTAGCACCCCCAATACTGCCCAGCATTCATTTAGTGTTTGCCAGCAATCCTCCAGTGTTGTCCCAGACGTCCTTGACTATTTGCAAGCAATCCCCCAGTACTGTCCAGCGGTCCTTGAGCATGTGTCAGCAAACCCCAGTACTGCACAGCGGTCCTTGAGAATTTGTCAGCAATCCCAAGTACTGTCCAGCAGTCTTTGGGCATTTGCCAGCAACCCCCAGTACTGTCCAGCAGTCATTTAGTGTTTGCCAGCAATCCCACAGTGTTGTCCCAGACGTCCTTGACTATTTGCAAGCAACCCCCCCCAGTACTGTCCAGCTGTCCTTGAACATGTGTCCGCAAACCCCAGTACTGTACAGTGGTCCTTGAGAATTTGTCAGCAATCCCCAGTACTGTCCAGCAGTCCTTTAGTGTTTGCCAGCAATCCCCCAGTGCTGCCCAGTAGTCTTTGAGTATTTGCCATCACCCCCCAGTACTGTCCAGCAGTCATTTAGTGTTTGCCAGCAATCCCTTATGTTGTCCCGGACATCCTTGAGTATTTGCCAGCAACCCCCAGTAGTGTCCAGCAGTCCTTGAGTATTTCCCCGAAATCGCTCAATACTTTCCAGCAGTCATTTAGTATTTGGCAGCAATCCCCAGTACTGTCCAGTCATTCGTTAGTATTTCAGTAATCCCCCAGTACTGTCCAGCGGTCCTTGTGTATTTGTCAGCAATCCCCCAGTGCTGTCCAGCGGTCCTTGTGTATTTGTCAGCAATCCCCCAGTGCTGTCCAGCGGTCCTTGTGTATTTGTCAGCAATCCCCCAGTGCTGTCCAGCGGTCCTTGTGTATTTGTCAGCAATCCCCCAGTGCTGTCTAGCGGTCCTTGTGTATTTGTCAGCAATCCCCCAGTGCTGTCTAGCCGTCAGATTTGCATATGGCCTTCTGTGATGGCTTTGCAGGATGAAGAACGATGCTCTTGAAGGGTGGACAGAGCAATGTCAGAGTTTGAGATTGATTTGAAACATTTCAGCCATCACCACTTTTGTTTCTCCAAAATCACTTTGCGTGGGACGGGTACGCCGAGATGTGGTTTGGAAGGCTGCTGGTCCTGGACACCCAAGCTTCTCCTCACTGATGAGGACCAATGAGGGGGACGCATGCCTGGGGTTCTCAGAGCAAAGCCAACGGGTTAAGATTAACTTGAAATCTTCCAGCCATCACCTCTTTCTTTTGTCATTGTTACTTCAGAGCCATTTTTAAACCAACAAGACAGCAAATCCTTCTTTCAAACTGCAAATAGTGCATGAAAACACTCGTCCAATCTAACATCTCCTGGAGAAAATCCAGATCTGGCACCTCTGATACTGGGCCAAGTCTCTGCGGCAGTTCCCCTGTATGTTTGCACCATTTCTATAGGGGGCAGCCCGAATGCCACCCTTCTATACCCGCCACCCCTTCTCCAACCCAACTGCCCGCGCCTTGCATACAAAATACTGCAAATACCAAATGCTGTGCAACGGCCGTGCGAGCCCCCATCGACCCCCTTCACACCATCCTCAGACTTCTCAAAGCCACGTCATGGGGTGACAATCGGCTGCTGTCCTTCTACCAGAACATCTCTCCCACCAGATACTCTCCCCCTCACTCTAAGGGAAACCCTCCCACGAAGCCCAAACTGGACCCAGGTGCCCTGGCTATGTGTGGTCCCATCACCCACTCCCCTTCCTCGGCAACGCCCTATAAAATCCAGTGGCTGTGGAGCCCAATACATCACCAATTACCCCAATGGGGGTGGCCTGGCCTCTTCCTCTGGGCCGGACTTTTTGAGGGGCTCTGGTGGGGTGGGTCGGATGGTGCCATGTGTTAATATCCCCGCAATAATATTGCCATACAAAAAAATTGCCATATGTTTGCAGTGATATTAAGACATGAACTTGCAGGGGACAACACCCCCACAACCCCCATAATTCTTTTAATAGAGTGGGGCACACCCCGGCAACCCCATGTCCCAATAACCCCACAAATTATCCCCACTAATTATATCACCTATGGCCTTATCCCACGATATTATTAGTGGGTATAATATTACCTGACACCGGGCAGATGACATGACAGCCACCGTGGAGAGGAACTGACCACTCTCCTCTCGGGTAATATGCGATTCACCGAAACTGACCACTCTCCTCTCGGGTAATATGCGATTCACCGTGGAGAGGAAACTGACCACTCTCCTCTCGGGTAATATGCGATTCACTGTGGAGAGGAAACTGACCACTCTCCTCTCGGGTAATATGCGATTCACCGTGGAGAGGAAACTGACCACTCTCCTCTCGGGTAATATGCGATTCAGCCAACACTGTCCCTCTGTCCACAGCACCTGCTCTCTGCATGCCAGTACCTGAGCTAAACGCTGCCTGGGCATCTACTGTCCTGGTGTCCCAGGATACATTTTGTAATCATTTTATGCAACAAACCAACCCAACCCAACCCAACCCAACCCCCCCCCCCCCCCACAACCCAGCCCTCACCCAGTGCACATGTTGTGCTACTTCCATATGCTTTTTTACTGCACCAAATCACCACTGTAGTAGTTTCAGAGCTCCTAGTCCTGTCCTAGAATGTGGTGTTTTGTGCCCAGTCCAAAGAATTCAGAACTTAGCCTGCAGGAGGAAAACATAATGGGCAAGGGGATGATAAGAGGATGAGCACGTGGGAACGATATTACCAACAGAGAGGGAGAGAGGAGAGGAAGAGGAGTGTGTGGTAACAGGGCTGCGTGGCAGTCCAAATAGATGGGACATGGTTTTGGGGGAGGGAACGACAGGCAGTATGACACAAAGTACATCCAACGCAACTTTCTTTCTAACATAGAGGATTTAGTTGCTAATTAAAAAGGCAAAAGGAATATTAAAAATAAATAGGATGCATGATTTAGTGTAATTTTCATGAGCACCCATAAGCAATAAGATAGCTCAGTGGGTTGTGCTCCCGGTGCAAACAGCAGACATTTGGGTTTAAAGTGCAAGTCACATGTTCGAATGCCAGCACAACGGACTCAGCCTTTCATCATTCTGGGGCTGATACTGGGAATAGCCTTATACTGATAACACAAACACGTCCTATGTTAATGCCCGCCCCTAAAATGCTCGCTATGCACCGGTTTTATTGCTACACTGTGCCCGGGGGCACCTGTGGGGTGGAGGTGAGACTAAGGCCACCCGTTCTGTTCTACTTCTCAAAGGACGTGCGTAAAGCTCTTTTTATCCGCACGGCCGGTTTCTGATGTTCGCGAAGAGCAAATTACATTATGCGTTTGGGTAAATTGCAGGCTTTTATCAGTAAACGACCCTCTGGGAGCTTTTCAGTCTCCTCACGTTTTTCAAATGTACAAGTGACTCAGTGTGTCTTAATTATACAGAGTCCACTAACGAGGAGTCGGCCAAGGACTTGGGTATTGCATTGAGTGAGGGAGCGCCTCCCTTTACATTCATGGAGGGTCAGGGCACGGGTAAGAGAAGAGAGGTGGGGTTCACTGCCGCCCAACTGAGGTGCGGCCGAGCACCCACCTACCATCATTATACCTTCACTAAGAACACAACATTGGGCTGCACTATAAGTTTCATGGTAAACTCACTGTAATACCGCCCAATGCAATTACCGTTACTGCCACTTGGTCCTGCGCATTTACCACAGGATTGCAAGTGGTGGTAGGCAGTGTAAGTCCCCATTTTATGGAGTCCATAGGGTTCCATGGGGCTTTCAGCGGATTTACCTCCGGCTGTCATTCCGCCAGCGATAATTCCGTCGCTTTTTACATTTTTTGCCAGTATGATGGAGGAATTACCACCAAAGTTGTAGCCTGGCAGCACGGTAATACGGTGACAATGCAGTGCAGTTACCAGTGCATTACCGCCATTGTTTCCCTGCACCACCATACATGTAACGAGGACCATTGCGCCGAAACACGCAACATTAAACACTAAACACTAGCAGCAGAGGTGTCTACGTCACCAACATCACAGGATTAGAGGAAGTGACATCACACAGGCTTAGGCCGGCCTGACGACATCCAAAGAGGTGACTTCTCAAGACTGCTACACAGCAGCTGCAGTCCTAACTGCAGGACATCACACATGGCCCAGATGGAATCACAATAAATAGATACAAACAATCCTGCAATCAGCCTTAAACTAATTAAAAAGTTCCAATCTTAAGAATGTTGGCTATAAGGCGACTGATGGGGCCACTCATATAATGCCCCGACAGCAGTGTCCATGGCACCGGACGTCCGGCCATTCGACCCCCCCTTGTTCTTGTGGAATCGGATTGGTGCACACATGTCTGCTAGCATGGGGCTGCGGGGACATCACAGGTGAACTCTGAGCTTCCCAGGTGCACAGAGGGTGCACAGAGGGTGTAAGAGACAGAGGAAGCTTGCACCGAGACACTGACGGTCCAATTACGAGGCTAGTATATTAACGGGTGTGGTACTTTACACACCTCACATTCTTAAAACAGCACCTAATTAGAAGTTAGGTGGGATCACAAGGAACATTTACGACGTGGGTTACATGGTACAGTATATGTAGCCCCTGGAATCACAACTATTAGACTATAATTTGGTCTATTATCATTAAAAGCTGTTGTTTTACAACAGAGTCGTCTCCTCTCCTTGAACGCTATTTGCCATCCTGAGAGCCATATGCTTCAAATTATAGGAGCCAATGTCATCACCCCGAAAAAGATCAATCGATGTAACATCCATGACAGTGCATGTAGAGAACTACATACATGTAGAGAACTACATACAGGTTTAAACTGGTCAGGATCAATCAATGTAACATCTATGACATTGCATGTAGAGAACTACATACAGGTTTAAACTGGTCGAGATCAATCGATGTAACATCTATGACATTGCATGTAGAGAACTACATACAGGTTTAAACTGGTCGAGATCAATCGATGTAACATCTATGACATTGCATGTAGAGAACTACATACAGGTTTAAACTGGTCGAGATCAATCGATGTAACATCTATGACATTGCATGTAGAGAACTACATACAGGTTTAAACAGGTCGAGATCAATCGATGTAACATCTATGACATTGCATGTAGAGAACTACATACAGGTTTAAACAGGTCAGGATCAATCGATGTAACATCTATGACATTGCATGTAGAGAACTACATACAGGTTTAAACAGGTCAGGATCAATCGATGTAACATCTATGACAATGCATGTAGAGAACTACATACAGGTTTAAACTGGTCAGGATCAATCGATGTAACATCTATGACATTGCATGTAGAGAACTACATACAGGTAGAGAACTACATACAGGTTTAAACAGGTCGAGATCAATCGATGTAACATCTATGACATTGCATGTAGAGAACTACATACAGGTTTAAACTGGTCAGGATCAATCGATGTAACATCTATGACATTGCATGTAGAGAACTACATACAGGTTTAAACTGGTCAGGATCAATCGATGTAACATCTATGACATTGCATGTAGAGAACTACATACAGGTTTAAACTGGTCAGGATCAATCGATGTAACATCTATGACATTGCATGTAGAGAACTACATACAGGTAGAGAACTACATACAGGTTTAAACTGGTCAGGATCAATCGATGTAACATCTATGACATTGCATGTAGAGAACTACATACAGGTTTAAACAGGTCAGGATCAATCGATGTAACATCTATGACATTGCATGTAGAGAACTACATACAGGTTTAAACTGGTCAGGATCAATCGATGTAACATCTATGACATTGCATTTAGAGAACTACATACAGGTAGAGAACTACATACAGGTTTAAACTGGTCAGGATCAATCGATGTAACATCCATGACAGTGCATGTAGAGAACTACATACAGGTTTAAACTGGTCAAGATCAATCGATGTAACATCTATGACATTGCATGTAGAGAACTACATACAGGTTTAAACTGGTCAAGATCAATCGATGTAACATCTATGACATTGCATGTAGAGAACTATATACAGGTTTAAACTGGTCAAGATCAATCGATGTAACATCTATGACATTGCATGTAGAGAACTACATACAGGTTTAAACTGGTCAAGATCAATCGATGTAACATCTATGACATTGCATGTAGAGAACTATATACAGGTTTAAACTGGTCAAGATCAATCGATGTAACATCTATGACAATGCATGTAGAGAACTACATACAGGATTAAACTGGTGAGGATCAATCGATGTAACATCTATGACATTGCATGTAGAGAACTACATACAGGTTTAAACTGGTCAAGATCAATCAATGTAACATCTATGACATTGCATGTAGAGAACGACATACATGTGTAAACTGGTCAAGATCAATCGATGTAACATCTATGACAATGCATGTAGAGAGCTATATACAGGTTTAAACTGGTCAGGATCAATCGATGTAACATCTATGACAATGCATGTAGAGAGCTATATACAGGTTTAAACTGGGCAGGATCAATCGATGTAACATCTATGACAACGCATGTTTAAACTGGTCAGTAGATCGAGCTTGTTGTGGGCAGTATAAATCTGTCAAATTTGCTTCTTTTTAAAAGCTGGTGAAAAAAGACTAGGAAAATGATTTCATTTATATGAGCGACCTGCATAATTATAAGCAATTACAGGGAATAGTATACACTTATTTCCGCCCACAAGTATATTTGCTACGCTGCCCTGATCCATTGGTACAAATATTTCGCTTATTAATGTGAACAAACCAATTGCCAGTTAGGCCAATACATGGCGCCCAATGGAAATTGCCCAAAACCCACTGCTACTGTCGCATTTGCATGATGTTAGAAACTCCTGAAACAGTAAGACATGTGTTGACTGGGTGTCCTGTATTGTCAACATTGTATATATCAACCTATGGGTGATACGTGCACCGTTACACCACTATTCAAACAGAGTACTTTTGGCACTACTGTCTAAATACTGTCTAAATACGCCCTCCAAGTCTATGCACATTTCACTTTCTAGTATTTGGCTTAAAGTTGTGTCGGCTTTCGAAATACGTGAATGAGAACGCATGCTACTTAGAATGATATGATAGAGGCTCTTAGCAGAAGTAGAAGAAGATTGGAATGATTGTAATAAGTGTGTATTTATTGGTACAATTAACTGTTTATTATGATCAAGGAGTGAGATGTGTAAGAATGTAAGGTGCCGTTGGTTTAGATAATAAGAGCCAATGATAGTAGTGTGAGATTTAGAGTGATCATTGTTTGTATGTTAGTATGTTATATGTGGATTGTTAATAATTTATGCCAAATTGAACTGAATTGATTGAAATGAATGAAGTTGTATATCTATTTGATATGTCATTGTATGTAAAAGACATTTGTAAAAGTTGTAGAAGTTATTTGAACTAAAAACAACTATAACAATTAAATAAATAGATGGAATCACAACTTATAAATAGGAAGTAGTTTGAATGTAAGAGGTTCTTTAAATGCTACATGCCTCCATTGCAGCTATACTTATAATGAAACCTTGCGTGTTACATGTTAATACTAAAGCTAAACAGTGTTAGCAGCAAACGTTAACATTAAACACTAGTGCTAACATTTAGACAATACTTACCTGGCCGGTGGTTGTACCAACTGTTTCTCCCCACAGCCGGAATTAATGGCCCAGATCCGTAAGGGCCATTAGCATGCAGCGGTGCCATTGCCAGCCAGTATGGACAGCTGCCCAGTTAGTATGCACAAATGGCACGCTGGGTCTGGGTTACTAAAGGTGCAAAAAAAGCTACAGAAAACATGTTGGCACCATTTGTAACCCAGACGAAGAGTACACAAAAAGTTGACCACCATATGAATGAAAAGAAAACCAGTGCACACAAGCGAGGCCATTTGCATCTTTCGAAGGCCAGGTCAGAGGCAAGAGGAAGTCCGGCGGGAATAAGCAGGCAAGTGAAACCATGCATCGGCAAGTAGGTGAACTGGAAGCGTGTGGGAGGTGTGCCACCTGCCCAGGCATTACATGTAGCTACTATCTATACCAGCAAAGAGCTCCCGCATTCTGAACTTCCCGATTGGCCGAGACAGCACGTGAGCACTAATAAACAATAATGCTAGTTCCTAAACACACTCACTAGCACGAAGCACAGTGCATGGTGGATTGCTTCTGAGTTGGCAATAGGAGCAGGCTTTGCAGGCAACAGTACAGAGAGACAGCGCCAATCACACTTGCAGGCTCTGTGGGCACAGGGCATGAAAGGTGACATGGCAGGCCCCTGACAGCCTACCTTCGGAGTGGTGGGACAGGGTGAGCAGGCTGACACAGGAGGCGCCGATGCCGGAGCCGAAGACGGTGATGCGCATTGGGTCTCCTCCGAAGAAGGCAATGTTCTCGCTAATCCACCGCAGCGCCTGAATCTGGTCCAGCAGCCCGTAGTTACCCTTAGCTGCCTGGTCCCCTGTGCTGAGGAACCCTGAAAACAAACAGAGACAGAAGATCAGAAACCCTGGGAGCAAGCAGCTCATCGTGCAGTCAACCAACCACATCCCTGTCCATCAGTCCATCCACTCTTTCGTGGGGGGACTGGGAGGCCAGCGGCCCTGGCATGCAGTGCCAGCCACAGTGGCCATCCAGTGACTCTGGAATGTGCGACATTGCAGCCTAGTAATGTCTCGCACCAACTCAGAATCTACCCAACCAGACAGAGAGACCAAGAGGAGGCCTATTCACCCCACCTCCCGCACCCCCCCCCCCCCACGCAGTCTCCCAATGCGGAGGTACCACCTCAACCTTAGGCAGTGTCAGTAGCCCAACTGATATTAATGCGGTGGCATGCCTGGCAAGTGCCATTTGCCTGTAAACACAACTTTTTGATAAAAACCTTACAATTCTGTGGGCTCTTACATTTTAATACCTTTAAGTGGCTCTGGGCCCTAAAGGGTGGGTGCCTTTGGAAGCTGACTGCTCCTCTTGTCATGCTGAGCTCTGTCCAGCAGCACCTCTGCTGGCTCACTGTGGACTTTCTACCCTCCTGCACATCTACCCTGCTGTGCCCCTACCTTGCACTGCCCTGCTCTACCCCAGTCCTTCTACCTCCTTTCATGACCACTATCACTGTCGCTGAGCGGCCTTCCACAATATCATGCTTTATCCCAGCTGTCCCTTTACAGGATGGGACCAGCCATACGCAAATGAATACTAGTTCTGCCCCCAAAAGGCTTGGTCCAGTGCAAACTGCTAGGCCACGGGGGAAAACACACAACCTTGGCTATTTTTCGACCTTGTGATGTCGAGGTTTGAGGCTGGAACACACACACATTGGAGACAGGACGCTGTTTTGCATAAGATGGAATGGGCGACTGAGCAGAGCAATGCCAGTGGTTATGACTAAGTCAAAGGCTCCCATCCATCCGTTTTCGGGTTTAGGATGTCACCCTAAGCTAGAGAGTGGATGCACAGACATGGGTGTCTTCATTCATACGCCGAGAGAATCAATATGCTCTTTAGTGATTGGTCCAACAAGGCTGTCTGGGATTGGTATGATCCCAAGCACAGGACAGGTGGCCTACCAGTTCAGGCTGCACTGATCCCATTAGTGTCAGGACCGAGACTGGTTTACAAATGACTGATTGTCTTCTAAATTGGCACATGCAGGACATGGCACAGTTCTGTGCAAAGCAATCCAAGTGGTTACATTATTGAGTTCATACAGGTACAGCTGCCATTTGCATGGTCCTCTTGGCGCTATGGATGTGTAGGAACAGTGGCTGGAGCCTGGTTTGGAGCGAGGGAAACATGCTGGTAGACATCACTGCTGATTGGATGCATGTAGATTAGAAGGAACATGCTGGGTGGGTTTCCGCGGCACTCGAGGAGGGTATACCCAGCGGGGAGCTTCACGTGTCCCGACCGCAAAGGTGGGTGATCTAGGGCGGAGTACTGATGGCGCTGCTAGTACTGGCGAGTAGTGGGGAGTACTGGCACACGCCGATGTACATCAGCCGTGTGTGAGTGACTTAGTAGCAGGTTGAATGGGTTAGCAAAGGGGCAGCCCTAAAATAGTACAGGGCATAACTTGGAAAATGCCAAACAGCCCCCCTCATGGAATACATAGTACAAAGGACCCCCATAGGAAGAGATGTGTTTTATCACAATGCATACCACCAGAACCCCTCTTAACACAGGGCAAATATGACCAGGGGACCCCCACCACGCACCCAGGGGACGGACCAATGGCCACGACTCTGTGGCATGAGGCGAAAGACATCACAGGGGGCACAGTCCAGGGCCAGTTCTTTGGCCATGCCGCCAGGGTCGAACTGACAGGCATTTCTGGGGCCACACTCCTCACCTTTCATTGTCATCCGGAGTAAGCATTTCAGCAGGCAATCTAAGCTTACATGTTGCCTAAGTGGGTGCAGCTCTTTTACGGCCCGCGTCAGGGATGCAGGGATAGATGCGAGAGCTGGGTGCTTATGGTTTACGTTCAGTGGTTTTCTGAAGGTTGGGTCACCTTGAAGTCTGCAGAATCCGTTTGGAAGTGAGTTCCAGAGTTTGGCTGTCACGTTAGAGAAAGCAGAGCAACCGTTCTTCTTTCTGATGCATGGGGGAATTGTTGGGAGTTCTTCAGCTGGGTCTTAGTCACCTTCCTGGGTGGAATGGCGTGATTTTATTTTGGATGAATCCAAATCCCCAGCACCTTAGGGGTGGTGGGCGATTCATAGCGCTTCGAAGCATATTCTTTTCTTGACCAGTAACCAGCGGTTAAGATAAATTGAAAACTGTCCATCCAGCAAACAGGAAAGCTGAGTATCCTTAAAGAAGGAGGCCCGCCTAGTGCGTGTTACCTGCCTGTGATGTCACTTCCTGTGATGTCATGCATAGTGATGTCACTTACAGTGATTTCCCTTTCCATGCATCTATTGGGATTTACAAAGAACAAACTAAGCTGGAATGCAAGGGAACATTGAACATAGGGGGTGCACCCAGAGAATTACAGGAAGGGTGGAAGGTTAATAAGTGAGCTGGAATTGGCAGAGAAAGTGACGAGGTCACCTCTGTCAAACTGGAACCGCAGAAGAGCCCTATGTTGGACACCAGGTATTATCCCAATACCACATTGAGTGCATGAGAGACAATATGCACTCAGACAACCGTACCGAATGTGCCCCCGCAGTGAGAGGGTGGAAAAATGTCATCAAAGACCATTGGACATCATAGAGCTATAAATGAAATTTGACGAGGGCAGAGTGACATCATGAAGAGAAAACACAATGACGCACTGAAACGATATGCAAATACTTAAGAATAAAGACGTAACTGAAGCAACCGGAGAAACATGCATTCAAATACAAAGAAATTGTATATGCAAAGAAGATACAGTAACCTGCTGATTTAGCATGTATATGCACAGAAATGCAAGGTAGATGAGACATATAGAAACTTGCTGCAAAATAAAACGTAACGTGGCAGGAACGGCCATGAGGGAAAGATGGATACTGGACTCATCTTAAAACCAATCAAGCTACCTCAGAGACAGTCCAGGGCAGCAGAGACAGGGGACGCTGGAAGAACAGCTTTGTGTGAGGAATAAAGAGGAGTCCATTGGCCTGGGATGAAGCATGCTACTTCAAGGAATAATTGCAAGGCAGAAGCAGAGTCAGATGGATAAGCCATGTACGTGAGACATATATTTCTTAGATCAAATAAAGAAGACAACAGCTGCAAGAGCCAAGTATTGGACAATTAAAGATGCAAAAGGCCTATGCAGGATGGAGTGAGCCAGTCTCCAGAGGACGAGAAGTGCAATGATTCTCAGCACAATAGAGTCAAATAATAGTACATAGACGTTCATAATGGACATATTCATGGTCTCCTCACACATGATTCAGACGTCAAAAACAAGAGCTATTCATAAAGCTCCAGACGAAGATAATGGTGTACCTTCACTCCCTTAAAAGTCCCAGAATACAGAAAAGACTTCAAGGTCAACTTCAAAAGAGAATCCTTGGCTTGGGGCCGGACCAATGAGAGATGATGGACTAATTGTGAAAGTGGAAAGTAGTCTGACGTTACTCTCGGCACCTGGGATCCTGTTTGCTTACGTGCTGCTAACGAGCTGAAAGTACAAAGTTGAGAAAGCATGACAACCAATCAGAGGGTCCATGTAGCAACATGCTATACAATGTTGCAAAGACCAATCCACTGCCATGTTTCTGCTATAATCAGTATTATACGTATTTAAAGATGGTTTGAGGCGTGCTTTACCGATAAGGGGCCGCCAATGATGTTCTTAACACTTATACACACTATAGGTACCTATCTTCCCTTAACCAATCCCTCCCTTCAATAGGTTTTACAGTTTGCCACGTAGGATGATGTCATAGATTACGCATATTGAGATATAAAACCTTTGTATAACCACATTTGGGTGTGAGTGTGTGAACTACGTCTTGTTATTTGCCAGTTTGCCCTACTTTAATTAATGCTGATAATAAAGTAGTACTTTGCCATATTCTTTCAGTCGCTCTGGTTATTTGGGTCCGAGATCGTTATCGGTAATTCCATCCACCACAAGTGATGCTTCAAGGTGCTAGAGCACATTTTGTTAGCGGTGCAGATGTTTCTGGTCTAATCGGCCTAGGGTCAGAGGTAGACTCTCAGACTCTCGATTGATTTCACCATTAGCCAGAAGACCATGGAGCTTCCTGTGGAGATTGGAGCGCAAAATACATGTGTAAGAAGATTCAGTTGACAGGTGCCCCTTTGGCCCAATTCCTGTCCGGGACCAACTTGTGCCCCGTGGACTGAAGCAAACTCGTCAATTGGGGAAGAGTCAATGCTGAGGGACTCGAGCTGAGCCACGGATGTAAATAGAACATCAGAAGTGTCAAACATAGGGGGAGGGTCTGTATTGTAAATATATATAAAGAAATAACAGGATTTTACGGCATTAGAAAAAAGAGAAATAGATACCTTGTTTTCCTGATTCAAAGAGGGGTGGAAGGGTTCGCACTAAAAAAGACTCCAAGTAGGGGTATTAAGGATTGCTGAGACAAGGCCAAAAAGAAGAGTGCATATCAAACTCTGAAATGGGATGAAAGAGAGATGAGATGCATCTACTAAAGATAGTAATGGAAGGCGTACGCAGAAAATTAAAAAGTGCACTTGTTTGTGGGGTTATAAAATATGTCAGTATAACACTTTTATTGTGTCTAGATTAGGAGATATAAACCGATAGTAAAATATTTGAGGTGATTATTAATTTTTTAAAACGAGATTGACGTCAATATGGAGGGTAAATATCTAAGTAGAATAATAAATATATAAAGAAGAGATTCGTAAAATATCAATAACAAAACAACAAGATAGTTGAAATTGATAGAAAGTGTAAACGAAGGAACACAAAAACATAATTACATAGATTTTTACAACGTCTAAAAATAGTTTTGGGGTTTTTTAAGCAGCGAATGATGGTGCCTGCTCAAAGTAATCAGTGCGGTTTACTTCATAAAATAAATAAAATAATTAAAGATCTGGTAAGAATTGACAATCAAGATCGACTTGTATTCATGGGGAACACACCTCTTTTACACCTATGCAGGACACTGCCAAGATACACACCCAAGATAAGGCAGAACCCCGCAGAGTGAGTCAGAAGCACAACTAATAAAACACTCATGCCGTGGACTCAAGAGGGTTCTTTGTCAAAAACACTATTGCGGCATATGACAACATATTTCCAGGCTACATGTAAGGGGAAGAAGTTACATGTAAGGTTGGCAGTTCTGGATTCGTGGAAGATTTACCAGACTGGGAAAGAAGATCCAGCGGAGAAGGAGTGGAGAGGAGGATAAAACGCCTTCAGCTCCTCTTTCTCCTTTTGAAAATAAGACCGCAGATACTGAGGAGCAGAGATCTTATTCTTTAAAGGAATTGAAAGCAGCAATGGGGTATGTTAATCCGACATGCGAGCCCCCCGCTTGTAACAGCGAGGACAATATGGAAGAGAGCAAAAGTAAAGGACACAAATATATGTCAACAAGCGATGAAAGTAAACAGCGTGATGAGAGAAAGGACAGGCAAGATAGACAGATGGACTTGGAGATAGAGGAAGAAGTAAGGAGACAAAGGGAAGTGCAAGATAAGGCTGAGGGAGTAACAATAGTACAATATGAATAGATGGGAGGACAGATAGTACTCAAGCTCGATGACAAAGGCATTTGATGGGGTTAGGGAAAGAGAAGAAAGAGAAGATCGGAAAAAGAAAGAAAGTAATCATGAGCGAGTATACAAAGAAGAGAAGGAAAAAGAAAAATCAAAAGGAAGAATGAAGAAGGTACGAGGTAAAGAAAGAACAGGAGAGACTAGATGAGAAGAAACGAGAGGAGATAGAAATACAAAGAATGAAAGTATGTAGGTTGCAAAGAAGGAAAGAGGAAGAAGAAATGAAAGAGATGTGGAGAAGGGAACAAGAGATGAATAGAAGTAGGGGATTAAAGGATGACTAGATAGACTATCTATTGAATAGAAGTATAGCGCTGATAGAAGCATAAGAACGATCTGAGGAAGAGAGGGGGTCACAGCAGCCCCGTAGGGAGCTGCAAGGAATACCGAGAATACAAACAGGGCTGACGAGGAGGAAGCAAAAAACATTGGGGAATTTATATAGGCGAATAAGGGATAAGGATAGGTGAAAGACCAAAGAGAATGTTGAAGGATCTTTATTGAGAGAGACAGAGGGTAAGTCAGATGACGTCATAACAGATGAGCACAGAAAGTTATATTTAAGCAGACTCAGAGGCCGATTCATGGAATAATTAGCGCGGCGCAAGTGGGCAAAAACGTGCGATTCGCAGTGGAATAGCGAAAATCGCAGTGAACGTGCGAAAATCGCACGAAAAGCAGCGCACGTCGATTCATGGAAGGCCGTGCGCGAGAAAACCAGCGGATGTGCGAAAAAAAAGTGCGCGGCGCACGTTGGCGCACGTTGGCGCACAGGCCATCTAACAGCGTGCGCCAGGTCACAGCGAAAATCGCACAGGCCACAGCGAAATTCGCACATAGCGCGGCGCACGCAATAAAAGTAGGCGGAACACGGGCGTAACACTCGGAATGGGGAACAACTAGCCAAAACGTGGGCGTCACGGGGGAAGTACAGGGCACAAGTGCGCGGAACGCCCACACGCTCGCCTACAACACGTATTCATGGAATAGAATAGGGGAAAAAAGCGCACGCTCAAACCAGCGCACAGGCACAAACACGACCGCCACAAGAAAGGAGGCGGTAGCGTCTCTGCGGCTGTAAGAAATGTGCGCCAAAAGGTGCGCCAACAAATAGCACCTATATACTGCCATGAAGAATGTCCCATACTGTGGCCCTCCAGGAAAAATGACGTGCAAAGGGGTACCCACAAACACGGACACCCGCTGACAAAAAATACGTGTTACAGGGGTTCGCGTGAAGTTCCTCACGCGATCGGGCCTGGGGGAGCGGGCTACGTGTATTACAGGGGTTCGCGTGAAGTTCCTCACGCGATCGGGCCTGGGTGAGCGGGCTACGTGTATTTCAGGGGTTCGCGTGAAGTTCCACACGCGATCGGGCATGGGGGAGCGGGCTACGTGTATTACAGGGGTTCGCGTGAAGTTCCACACGCGATCGGGCCTGGGGGAGCGGGCTACGTGTATTACAGGGGTTCGCGTGAAGTTCCTCACGCGATCGGGCCTGGGGGAGCGTGCTACGTGTATTTCAGGGGTTCGCGTGAAGTTTCACACGCGAATAGGCTGGGCGCGTGAATTTGAGGGGTTCGCGTGAAGTTCCACACGCGATCGGGCCTGGGGGAGCGGGCTACGTGTATTACAGGGGTTCGCGTGAAGTTCCACACGCGATCGGGCCTGGGGGAGCGGGCTACGTGTATTACAGGGGTTCGCGTGAAGTTCCTCACGCGATCGGGCCTGGGGGAGCGTGCTACGTGTATTTCAGGGGTTCGCGTGAAGTTTCACACGCGAATAGCCTGGGCGCGTGAATTTGAGGGGTTCGCGTGAAGTTCCACACGCGATCGGGCCTGGGGGAGTGGGCTACGTGTATTACAGGGGTTCGCGTGAAGTTCCTCACGCGATCGGGCCTGGGGGAGCGTGCTACGTGTATTTCAGGGGTTCGCGTGAAGTTCCTCACGCGATCGGGCCTGGGGGAGCGTGCTACGTGTATTTCAGGGGTTCGCGTGAAGTTTCACACGCGAATAGCCTGGGCGCGTGAATTTGAGGGGTTCGCGTGAAGTTCCACACGCGATCGGGCCTGGGGGAGCGGGCTACGTGTATTACAGGGGTTCGCGTGAAGTTCCTCACGCGATCGGGCCTGGGGGAGCGTGCTACGTGTATTTCAGGGGTTCGCGTGAAGTTTCACACGCGAATAGCCTGGGCGCGTGAATTTGAGGGGTGCGCGGGAAGTTCCTCACGCGATCGGGCCTGGGGGAGCGGGCTACGTGTATTACAGGGGTTCGCGGGAAGTTCCACACGCGAATAGCCTGGGCGCGTGTATTTCAGGGGTTCGCGGGAAGTTCCACACGCGAATAGCCTGGGCGCGTGTATTTCAGGGGTGCGCGGGAAGTTCCACACGCGAATAGGCTGGGCGCGTGTATTTCAGGGGTGCGCGGGAAGTTCCACACGCGAATAGCCTGGGCGCGTGTATTTCAGGGGTTCGCGGGAAGTTCCACACGCGAATAGCCTGGGCGCGTGAATTTGAGGGGTGCGCGGGAAGTTCCACACGCGAATAGCCTGGGCCCGTGTATTTCAGGGGTGCGCGGGGAGTTCCACACGCGAATAGCCTGGGCCCGGGTATTTCAGGGGTGCGCGGGAAGTTCCACACGCGAATAGCCTGGGCGCGTGTATTTCAGGGGTTCGCGGGAAGTTCCACACGCGAATAGCCTGGGCGCGTGTATTTCAGGGGTTCGCGGGAAGTTCCACACGCGAATAGCCTGGGCGCGTGAATTTGAGGGGTGCGCGGGAAGTTCCACACGCGAATAGCCTGGGCCCGTGTATTTCAGGGGTGCGCGGGGAGTTCCACACGCGAATAGCCTGGGCCCGGGTATTTCAGGGGTGCGCGGGAAGTTCCACACGCGAATAGCCTGGGCGCGTGTATTTCAGGGGTGCGCGGGAAGTTTTACACGCGAATAGCCTGGGCGCGTGTATTTCAGGGGTGCGCGGGAAGTTTTACACGCGAATAGCCTGGGCGCGTGTATTTCAGGGGTGCGCGGGAAGTTTAACACGCGATTTCTGCACGGTACGTGTATTTCAGGGGTGCCGGGGAGTCCCACATGTGATTTGACAGTGTGGGTCCTCCCAGGTGTACCCTGTACACCCTCCACGGCCCCTGCAGGCAGCCCACACCACAGGGGACTACCCTGCATCCCTGGTCATGTCCCGCAGGCAGCCCACCCAACATGGGCATGCCCCCCAGCAAAGGCACATGTCTCCTTGAACTAATGAACACCAACACATGTCCCCTTGCACCCCCACCCCCCAGCACTGTGGGGCACATGCCAGCAGTCCCCCACCCATGTCCAACTCATGTCCCCCACCACCCCCACCCCCCAGCACTGTGGGGCACCTGCCAGTAGGCCCCCACCCATGTCCAACTCATGTCTCCCACCACCCCCACCCCCCAGCCACCAGGGTCACCCTCCACCAGGGCCCCACTCATGTCTCCCACCACCCCCACCCCCCAGCACTGTGGGGCACCTGCCAGCAGGCTCCCACCCATGTCCAACTCATGTCTCCCACCACCCCCACACCCCAGCACTGTGGGGCACCTGCCAGCAGGCCCCCACCCATGTTCAACTCATGTCTCCCACCACTCCCACACCCCAGCACTGTGGGGCACCTGCCAGCAGGCCCCCACCCATGTCCAACTCATGTCTCCCACCACCCCCACCCCCCAGCCACCAGGGTCACCCTCCACCAGGGCCCCACTCATGTCTCCCACCACCCCCACCCCCCAGCAGTGCAGGGTCACCCTCCACCAGGGCCCCACTCATGTCTCCCACCACCCCCACCCCCCAGCACTGTGGGGCACCTGCCAGCAGGCCCCCACCCATGTCCAACTCATGTCCCCCACCACCCCACCCCCCAGCACTGTGGGGCACCTGCCAGTAGGCCCCCACCCATGTCCAACTCATGTCTCCCACCACCCCCACACTCCAGCACTGTGGGGCACCTGCCAGCAGGCCCCCACCCATGTTCAACTCATGTCTCCCACCACCCCCACCCCCCAGCACTGTGGGGCACCTGCCAGCAGGCCCCCACCCATGTCCAACTCATGTCTCCCACCACCCCCACACCCCAGCACTGTGGGGCACCTGCCAGCAGGCCCCCACCCATGTTCAACTCATGTCTCCCACCACCCCCACACCCCAGCACTGTGGGGCACCTGCCAGCAGGCCCCCACCCATGTCCAACTCATGTCTCCCACCACCCCCACCCCCCAGCCACCAGGGTCACCCTCCACCAGGGCCCCACTCATGTCTCCCACCACCCCCACCCCCCAGCAGTGCAGGGTCACCCTCCACCAGGGCCCCACTCATGTCTCCCACCACCCCCACCCCCCAGCACTGTGGGGCACCTGCCAGCAGGCCCCCACCCATGTCCAACTCATGTCCCCCACCACCCCACCCCCCAGCACTGTGGGGCACCTGCCAGTAGGCCCCCACCCATGTCCAACTCATGTCTCCCACCACCCCCACACCCCAGCACTGTGGGGCACCTGCCAGCAGGCCCCCACCCATGTTCAACTCATGTCTCCCACCACCCCCACACCCCAGCACTGTGGGGCACCTGCCAGCAGGCCCCCACCCATGTCCAACTCATGTCTCCCACCACCCCCACCCCCCAGCCACCAGGGTCACCCTCCACCAGGGCCCCACTCATGTCTCCCACCACCCCCACCCCCCAGCACTGTGGGGCACCTGCCAGCAGGCCCCCACCCATGTCCAACTCATGTCTCCCACCACCCCCACACCCCAGCACTGTGGGGCACCTGCCAGCAGGCCCCCACCCATGTTCAACTCATGTCTCCCACCACCCCCACACCCCAGCACTGTGGGGCACCTGCCAGCAGGCCCCCACCCATGTCCAACTCATGTCTCCCACCACCCCCACCCCCCAGCCACCAGGGTCACCCTCCACCAGGGCCCCACTCATGTCTCCCACCACCCCCACCCCCCAGCAGTGCAGGGTCACCCTCCACCAGGGCCCCACTCATGTCTCCCACCACCCCCACCCCCCAGCACTGTGGGGCACCTGCCAGCAGGCCCCCACCCATGTCCAACTCATGTCCCCCACCACCCCCACCCCCCAGCCACCAGGGTCACCCTCCACCAGGGCCCCACTCATGTCTCCCACCACCCCCACCCCCCAGCACTGTGGGGCACCTGCCAGCAGGCCCCCACCCATGTCCAACTCATGTCCCCCACCACCCCCACCCCCCAGCCACCAGGGTCACCCTCCACCAGGGCCCCACTCATGTCTCCCACCACCCCCACCCCCCAGCACTGTGGGGCACCTGCCAGCAGGCCCCCACCCATGTTCAACTCATGTCTCCCACCACCCCCACACCCCAGCACTGTGGGGCACCTGCCAGCAGGCCCCCACCCATGTCCAACTCATGTCTCCCACCACCCCCACCCCCCAGCCACCAGGGTCACCCTCCACCAGGGCCCCACTCATGTCTCCCACCACCCCCACCCCCCAGCAGTGCAGGGTCACCCTCCACCAGGGCCCCACTCATGTCTCCCACCACCCCCACCCCCCAGCACTGTGGGGCACCTGCCAGCAGGCCCCCACCCATGTCCAACTCATGTCCCCCACCACCCCCACCCCCCAGCCACCAGGGTCACCCTCCACCAGGGCCCCACTCATGTCTCCCACCACCCCCACCCCCCAGCACTGTGGGGCACCTGCCAGCAGGCCCCCACCCATGTCCAACTCATGTCCCCCACCACCCCCACCCCCCAGCCACCAGGGTCACCCTCCACCAGGGCCCCACTCATGTCTCCCACCACCCCCACCCCCCAGCACTGTGGGGCACCTGCCAGCAGGCCCCCACCCATGTCCAACTCATGTCCCCCACCACCCCCACCCCCCAGCCACCAGGGTCACCCTCCACCAGGCCCCCACTCATGTCCCCTATCACCCCCACCCCCCAGCCACCAGGGTCACCCTCCACCAGGCCCCCACTCATGTCTCCCATCACCCCCACACCCCAGCAGTGCAGGGTCACCCTCCACCAGGCCCCCACTCATGTCTCCCACCACCCCCACCCCCCAGCAGTGCAGGCTCAACCTCCACCAGGCCCCCACTCATGTCCCCCTGCACCCCCACCCCCCTGCCACCATGTGCAGCCCCCACCAGGTCCTCACAATCCCCAATCATGTGCGTAATGGTCAGCCTCCACAGCCAAAAAGACCTACCAAGTAACCCATTCACCCACATGGAAATGGAAATCACATGTTACACCCCCAATGTACATGAAGCAAATGAACCCATGTCCGTCACACACATATCTTCAAATTGAATGGGAAAACACACAACATGACATGCATGAAACCAAGGAGATGAAACCACACAGTGAACAATGGAAAAAAAAATGTATTGAAAAAAATACAAATGCCAAAGAAAGAAAACTAACTACAATTTAAATGTGAAAAAATAAGCTGCATGTCCGCATAAAAACACAAAACTAGAAAATCAAATCAAAAAAAATGTCCAAAGTGAAATGTAAAAAGTCTCCATGCAACAAAGAACTATGTACAAAAATAACAAGGGTCCATCATCACAACTGAACTAAGGAAACCTCCTAAAAAACCTACCTAAATATCAACTATATACAAAAAGTGGAGCAGTGTCCGTCGACTCCAAATAATAATAAGAACGAAAGGAAACCTAAAACTAAAGAACTATATACAAAGGCGGCGGGCAAGTCCAGCGGCTCACTCTGTGGTGTTCCGGGCCAGGGCATCATCGAACTCCTGTTCGATGTCCCGGAGGCGGTCCAGTTCCATGGCCCCGAGGGTCCGCAGGGACGACGCCGTGTCCACCTCCAACCCCCTGCGGATTGCCTCGAGGCACTCGGCCCGCCTCAGGGCCCTCCGCATGGAGTTCTCCGCCCTGACCATTGTGAGCCGCGCCTCTTCCGCCCGCCGCCGCTCCGCACCTATGGCGTGGCACAACCGCTGCCACACGGAAGACACTCTCTGTCCTGGGTCCTCCTGCCCTCCGGCCGATGCCTGCCCCTCCGATGTCGAAGGCCCCGAGCCTTCATGGCTCCCACCATCTTGCTGCTGCTGCTGCTCTGCCTCTGGCCGTGCACTGCCTCCTGCTGCCTGCACATCCTCCGCCGGCTGGGGTGCACCTGTTGATGTGGCCACCCCTGCTGGACGTCCGACTCCCAACTGTGGCAGGGATGCCTCCTCCACCAGCCTGGCCGCACTGTCAGAGGCAGCTCCACAGGGCACCCAGGTGACTGATGGGTGGGAAGATGGCACAGAGGACGACTGGCGCGTAGGGGGTCCAGTTGAGGAGGGGGTCGGAGCAAGCCCCATCAGACAGCGGAATCCGGTCTGGGTGACCTGTCCCAGCAGGCTGACGTGGTCAACGAGCCATTCGAGATGACGTGCAGTCTCTCCATGAAAAGACTGCAGGTCACCTTGCATGGCCCGTTGACGCAACGCCACACCAGCCAGGACAGGCTCAACCCGGTCCCGGATGGCCACGTCCGCAGGCAGAGGAAGGCCAGTTGACGTCAGCTCATCCCCTGCCTGAAAACGGGTCTGGACGTAGGCATCCCTGCTGGTGCAAGATGATGCAGGGACAGGATCGGGGACAGGATTGCACACAGGCACCTCCGCGGCCGCCTGTGCTGCCTCCTGTCCCTGGTCCTGGACTGCACCACTAGCACCAGTGGGATCCCCACCTCCAGACCCCGTCTCTGGTGCTTGCGCGGCCCCCTCCTCCACCAAACCCCCCACCAACCTGGATGACTCTGTGCCATCTTCCCCTGTTGGGCCCTGTGGGGTCCCAGCTGCCCCTTCTGCTGCCGAGGAGTCCAACTGCAACCTCCGCCTCTTGGACCTCCCCCCGGCAGCTGCGGCCTGGGACGCGGCACCGGACTCCTCACTCCCCGACGAGATGACAACACGGGAGGGGAGCCGGGCCTTGCGTCTCCGGCTGGCGGTCGGATCCCCGCCGCTGTGCTCCACAGCACCTTCTCCGCCCTCTTCATCAGTTGACGCTGCAGACAGGGAGAAACAAAACACAGGCATCAGGGCACTGTACAATGGACACATACACGCATGACAGTTGCACATGAGTGGCATTGGCAAACCTCAGACATGTCATCACAATCCCCAACACACATGTCATTGCAACTGGCACACATGAGCCATACCACAGCCATATCGCAACTGCCACCACCATCCCTACACATACAACAGCATCAGCAGCCAAAGGGGAGCCATACATCACATGCAACACAGGAAGTGCAACACACATGTACACACACCACCACACTTGCATGCATGTCTACACCTCTGCCAAGTGTCGCACTGTTCAGACGGGCATCCATGTCACATCTGCCAATCAGGCTTCCACATACCGCTGTCACATGCATCCATGTAGCATCACTGTTGCACCTTTGACAAATACACACACATGCACATGTACACAGTGCTCATACATGCAGCCGAAAACAACATACATGCCTGACATCACGGACATGTCTACTTACATACACATTCATCCAAACATGTGTGCACGCACAACTGCATTTGCCATGCAAGCCCACACACACAAGCACCATCCATGTCTCACACATTACAGCCCTCGCATGTGTCAGCCCCACGGCCCTGTACACCCCCACCCATACTCCACCCCATACAAACAGATGTGCAACCGGCACAATGGGGAATGATCACCACACGCCCTGCTCACAACCAGGATGCATGTACACTCACCGCTCGACTCCAGACGGCTCTGCTTCTCTAGGACCTGGACGTGGAGCGCTGGGGATATGCGTTCCAGGACCCCCATCTGTTCTTCCGACAAGTGGCCCCGGCGCCCCTTGGCATCCGCTGCCTTCAAGAGGCGCCGGGCCTTGTTCAGGGTCCTGGACCTGAAGTCCTCCCAGCGCTTCCTGACATGTTGTAAGTCCCGGACTGCCACCCCCTCCGCGTTGATGGCAGTCACGATGTCTGTCCAGATCCGAGTCCGTCCTTCCTTGTCGGCGCGGGAACTTCCAAAGAGGGCATCATACTGCCCCAGGACTTGCTCCACCAGGACACCAACTTCGGTGGCACTGAAGCTGGTGCCCCTCTGCCTCTCTGGCCGGGGGTTGTCAGTGGTCACAGATGGTGTTAGCCCCGACATGACAACCCCAGAGGCAGGAGTGGGTGGGCAACTGGGTCCTGGGGCTGGGCTGTGGAGCGATGGGATTCCAGTCGGGAGTCTTCTGTTCCAGCAGGGGTGGTCACAGCAACAGCACCCCTGGCTGATGTGCAGGCAGCAAATGGCAGTGCACGTGGGCAGCAGGCAGTCAGGCAGCAGCAGATAGCAGGTGGGAGCGTGCTCGGGGCTCTGGGGGGCAGTAATTCGGCCTTCTGGGCAGGAGCGTGGTCTCCCGTGTGCTCACGCGTGGCCAGCTTGGTACGGAGTGAATTGGCACGTGAAAATCCTGCACGTCAGCGTGAAAACCGAGGAAAGGCCCTAAGCGCGTAAGCGCGTCAGCACGCATACGCGATTCCATTGGACCAAAGGCCCTCAGCGCGTAAGCGCGTCTGTGACGTGACCCGCACGGGTGTTTCCCACACTGCACGTGATGACAGAGCACACGTGGAAAGACTGCACGTCAGAGTCTCATCGCGTGTAATTGGACAAAAGTGCGTGTACACGCGATTGGCCTATGTACGTGTATATGAGGTGTGCGCGGACACTTACACACGCAAGCACGTCAGCGCACCTGTATCCCGGTGTACGGCCATTTCCACCAATCACACGCGATGAGACTCTGACGTGCAGTCTTTCCACGTGTGCTCTGTCATCACGTGCAGTGTGGGAAACACCCGTGCGGGTCACGTCACAGACGCGCTTACGCGCTGAGGGCCTTTGGTCCAATGGAATCGCGTATGCGTGCTGACGCGCTTACGCGCTTAGGGCCTTTCCTCGGTTTTCACGCTGACGTGCAGGATTTTCACGTGCCAATTCACTCCGTACCAAGCTGGCCACGCGTGAGCACACGGGAGACCACGCTCCTGCCCAGAAGGCCGAATTACTGCCCCCCAGAGCCCCGAGCACGCTCCCACCTGCTATCTGCTGCTGCCTGACTGCCTGCTGCCCACGTGCACTGCCATTTGCTGCCTGCACATCAGCCAGGGGTGCTGTTGCTGTGACCACCCCTGCTGGAACAGAAGACTCCCGACTGGAATCCCATCGCTCCACAGCCCAGCCCCAGGACCCAGTTGCCCACCCACTCCTGCCTCTGGGGTTGTCATGTCGGGGCTAACACCATCTGTGACCACTGACAACCCCCGGCCAGAGAGGCAGAGGGGCACCAGCTTCAGTGCCACCGAAGTTGGTGTCCTGGTGGAGCAAGTCCTGGGGCAGTATGATGCCCTCTTTGGAAGTTCCCGCGCCGACAAGGAAGGACGGACTCGGATCTGGACAGACATCGTGACTGCCATCAACGCGGAGGGGGTGGCAGTCCGGGACTTACAACATGTCAGGAAGCGCTGGGAGGACTTCAGGTCCAGGACCCTGAACAAGGCCCGGCGCCTCTTGAAGGCAGCGGATGCCAAGGGGCGCCGGGGCCACTTGTCGGAAGAACAGATGGGGGTCCTGGAACGCATATCCCCAGCGCTCCACGTCCAGGTCCTAGAGAAGCAGAGCCGTCTGGAGTCGAGCGGTGAGTGTACATGCATCCTGGTTGTGAGCAGGGCGTGTGGTGATCATTCCCCATTGTGCCGGTTGCACATCTGTTTGTATGGGGTGGAGTATGGGTGGGGGTGTACAGGGCCGTGGGGCTGACACATGCGAGGGCTGTAATGTGTGAGACATGGATGGTGCTTGTGTGTGTGGGCTTGCATGGCAAATGCAGTTGTGCGTGCACACATGTTTGGATGAATGTGTATGTAAGTAGACATGTCCGTGATGTCAGGCATGTATGTTGTTTTCGGCTGCATGTATGAGCACTGTGTACATGTGCATGTGTGTGTATTTGTCAAAGGTGCAACAGTGATGCTACATGGATGCATGTGACAGCGGTATGTGGAAGCCTGATTGGCAGATGTGACATGGATGCCCGTCTGAACAGTGCGACACTTGGCAGAGGTGTAGACATGCATGCAAGTGTGGTGGTGTGTGTACATGTGTGTTGCACTTCCTGTGTTGCATGTGATGTATGGCTCCCCTTTGGCTGCTGATGCTGTTGTATGTGTAGGGATGGTGGTGGCAGTTGCGATATGGCTGTGGTATGGCTCATGTGTGCCAGTTGCAATGACATGTGTGTTGGGGATTGTGATGACATGTCTGAGGTTTGCCAATGCCACTCATGTGCAACTGTCATGCGTGTATGTGTCCATTGTACAGTGCCCTGATGCCTGTGTTTTGTTTCTCCCTGTCTGCAGCGTCAACTGATGAAGAGGGCGGAGAAGGTGCTGTGGAGCACAGCGGCGGGGATCCGACCGCCAGCCGGAGACGCAAGGCCCGGCTCCCCTCCCGTGTTGTCATCTCGTCGGGGAGTGAGGAGTCCGGTGCCGCGTCCCAGGCCGCAGCTGCCGGGGGGAGGTCCAAGAGGCGGAGGTTGCAGTTGGACTCCTCGGCAGCAGAAGGGGCAGCTGGGACCCCACAGGGCCCAACAGGGGAAGATGGCACAGAGTCATCCAGGTTGGTGGGGGGTTTGGTGGAGGAGGGGGCCGCGCAAGCACCAGAGACGGGGTCTGGAGGTGGGGATCCCACTGGTGCTAGTGGTGCAGTCCAGGACCAGGGACAGGAGGCAGCACAGGCGGCCGCGGAGGTGCCTGTGTGCAATCCTGTCCCCGATCCTGTCCCTGCATCATCTTGCACCAGCAGGGATGCCTACGTCCAGACCTGTTTTCAGGCAGGGGATGAGCTGACGTCAACTGGCCTTCCTCTGCCTGCGGACGTGGCTATCCAGGTCCGGGTTGAGCCTGTCCTGGCTGGTGTGGCGTTGTGTCAACGGGCCATGCGAGGTGACCTGCAGTCTTTTCATGGAGAGACTGCACGTCATCTCGAATGGCTCGTTGACCACGTCAGCCTGCTGGGACAGGTCACCCAGACCGGATTCCTCCGTCTGATGGGGCTTGTTCCGACCCCCTCCTCAACTGGACCCCCTACGCGCCAGTCGTCCTCTGTGCCATCTTCCCACCCATCAGTCACCTGGGTGCCCTGTGGAGCTGCCTCTGACAGTGCGGCCAGGCTGGTGGAGGAGGCATCCCTGCCACAGTCGGGAGTCGGACGTCCAGCAGGGGTGGCCACATCAACAACTGCACCCCAGCCGGCGGAGGATGTGCAGGCAGCAGGAGGCAGTGCACGGGCAGAGGCAGAGCAGCAGCAGCAGCAAGATGGTGGGAGCCATGAAGGCTCGGGGCCTTCGACATCGGAGGGGCAGGCAACGGCCGGAGGGCAGGAGGACCCAGGACAGAGAGTGTCTTCCGTGTGGCAGCGGTTGTGCCACGCCATAGGTGCGGAGCGGCGGCGGGCGGAAGAGGCGCGGCTCACAATGGTCAGGGCGGAGAACTCCATGCGGAGGGCCCTGAGGCGGGCCGAGTGCCTCGAGGCAATCCGCAGGGGGTTGGAGGAGGACACGGCGTCGTCCCTGCGGACCCTCGGGGCCATGGAACTGGACCGCCTCCGGGACATCGAACAGGAGTTCGATGATGCCCTGGCCCGGAACACCACAGAGTGAGCCGCTGGACTTGCCCGCCGCCTTTGTATATAGTTCTTTAGTTTTAGGTTTCCTTTGTTTTTTCTTATGATTTGGAGTCGACGGACACTGCTCCACTTTTTGTATATAGTTGATATTTAGGTAGGTTTTTTAGGAGGTTTCCTTAGTTCTGTTGTGATGATGGACCCTTTTTATTTTTGTACATAGTTCTTTGTTGCACGGAGAGTTTTGGCATTTCACTTTGGACAAAATTTTTTGGATTAGATTTTCTAGTTTTGTGTTTTTATGCGGACATGCAGCTTCTTTTTTCACATTTACATTGTAGTTAGTTTTCTTTCTTTAGCATTCGTATTTTTTTCTAATACATTTTTTTTTACATTGTTCACTGTGTGGTTTCATCTCATTGGTTTCATGCATGTCATGTTGTGTGTTTTCCCATTCAATTGGAAAATATGTGTGTGACGGACATGGGTTCATTTGCTTCATGAACATTGGGGGTGTAACATGTGATTTCCATTTCCATGTGGGTGAATGGGTTACTTGGTAGGGCTTTTTGGCTGTGGAGGCTGACCATTACGCACATTGTGAGGACCTGGTGGGGGCTGCACATGGTGGCAGGGGGGTGGGGGTGGTGGGAGACATGAGTGGGGGCCTGGTGGAGGGTGCCCCTGCACTGCTGGGGGGTGGGGGTGGTGGGAGACATGAGTGGGGCCCTGGTGGAGGGTGCCCCTGGTGGCTGGGGGGTGGGGGTGGTGGGAGACATGAGTTGGACATGGGTGGGGGCCTGCTGGCAGGTGCCCCACAGTGCTGGGGGGTGGGGGTGGTGGGAGACATGAGTGGGGCCCTGGTGGAGGGTGACCCTGGTGGCTGGGGGGTGGGGGTGGTGGGAGACATGAGTTGGACATGGGTGGAGGCCTGCTGGCAGGTGCCCCACAGTGCTGGGGGGTGGGGGTGGTGGGAGACATGAGTGGGGCCCTGGTGGAGGGTGACCCTGGTGGCTGGGGGGTGGGGGTGGTGGGAGACATGAGTTGGACATGGGTGGGGGCCTGCTGGCAGGTGCCCCACAGTGCTGGGGGGTGGGGGTGGTGGGAGACATGAGTGGGGCCCTGGTGGAGGGTGACCCTGGTGGCTGGGGGGTGGGGGTGGTGGGAGACATGAGTTGGACATGGGTGGGGGCCTGCTGGCAGGTGCCCCACAGTGCTGGGGGTGGGGGTGGTGGGAGACATGAGTGGGGCCCTGGTGGAGGGTGACCCTGGTGGCTGGGGGGTGGGGGTGGTGGGAGACATGAGTTGGACATGGGTGGGGGCCTACTGGCAGGTGCCCCACAGTGCTGGGGGGTGGGGGTGGTGGGAGACATGAGTTGGACATGGGTGGGGGCCTGCTGGCAGGTGCCCCACAGTGCTGGGGGGTGGGGGTGGTGGGAGACATGAGTGGGGGCCTGGTGGAGGCTGCCCCTGCACTGCTGGGGGGTGGGGGTGGTGGGAGACATGAGTGGGGGCCTGGTGGAGGCTGCCCCTGCACTGCTGGGGGGTGGGGGTGGTGGGAGACATGAGTGGGGGCCTGGTGGAGGGTGACCCTGGTGGCTGGGGGGTGGGGGTGGTGGGAGACATGAGTTGGACATGGGTGGGGGCCTACTGGCAGGTGCCCCACAGTGCTGGGGGGTGGGGGTGGTGGGAGACATGAGTTGGACATGGGTGGGGGCCTGCTGGCAGGTGCCCCACAGTGCTGGGGGGTGGGGGTGGTGGGAGACATGAGTGGGGGCCTGGTGGAGGCTGCCCCTGCACTGCTGGGGGGTGGGGGTGGTGGGAGACATGAGTGGGGGCCTGGTGGAGGGTGCCCCTGGTGGCGGGGGGGTGGGGGTGATAGGGGACATGAGTGGGGGCCTGGTGGAGGGTGACCCTGGTGGCTGGGGGGTGGGGGTGGTGGGAGACATGAGTTGGACATGGGTGGGGGCCTGCTGGCAGGTGCCCCACAGTGCTGGGGGGTGGGGGTGGTGGGAGACATGAGTGGGGCCCTGGTGGAGGGTGACCCTGGTGGCTGGGGGGTGGGGGTGGTGGGAGACATGAGTTGGACATGGGTGGGGGCCTACTGGCAGGTGCCCCACAGTGCTGGGGGGTGGGGGTGGTGGGAGACATGAGTTGGACATGGGTGGGGGCCTGCTGGCAGGTGCCCCACAGTGCTGGGGGTGGGGGTGGTGGGAGACATGAGTGGGGGCCTGGTGGAGGCTGCCCCTGCACTGCTGGGGGGTGGGGGTGGTGGGAGACATGAGTGGGGGCCTGGTGGAGGCTGCCCCTGCACTGCTGGGGGGTGGGGGTGGTGGGAGACATGAGTGGGGGCCTGGTGGAGGGTGACCCTGGTGGCTGGGGGGTGGGGGTGGTGGGAGACATGAGTTGGACATGGGTGGGGGCCTACTGGCAGGTGCCCCACAGTGCTGGGGGGTGGGGGTGGTGGGAGACATGAGTTGGACATGGGTGGGGGCCTGCTGGCAGGTGCCCCACAGTGCTGGGGGGTGGGGGTGGTGGGAGACATGAGTGGGGGCCTGGTGGAGGCTGCCCCTGCACTGCTGGGGGGTGGGGGTGGTGGGAGACATGAGTGGGGGCCTGGTGGAGGGTGCCCCTGGTGGCGGGGGGGTGGGGGTGATAGGGGACATGAGTGGGGGCCTGGTGGAGGGTGACCCTGGTGGCTGGGGGGTGGGGGTGGTGGGAGACATGTGTTGGACATGGGTGGGGGCCTGCTGGCAGGTGCCCCACAGTGCTGGGGGGTGGGGGTGGTGGGAGACATGAGTGGGGCCCTGGTGGAGGGTGACCCTGGTGGCTGGGGGGTGGGGGTGGTGGGAGACATGAGTTGGACATGGGTGGGGGCCTACTGGCAGGTGCCCCACAGTGCTGGGGGGTGGGGGTGGTGGGAGACATGAGTTGGACATGGGTGGGGGCCTGCTGGCAGGTGCCCCACAGTGCTGGGGGGTGGGGGTGGTGGGAGACATGAGTGGGGGCCTGGTGGAGGCTGCCCCTGCACTGCTGGGGGGTGGGGGTGGTGGGAGACATGAGTGGGGGCCTGGTGGAGGCTGCCCCTGCACTGCTGGGGGGTGGGGGTGGTGGGAGACATGAGTGGGGGCCTGGTGGAGGGTGACCCTGGTGGCTGGGGGGTGGGGGTGGTGGGAGACATGAGTGGGGGCCTGGTGGAGGGTGCCCCTGCACTGCTGGGGGGTGGGGGTGGTGAGAGACATGAGTGGGGGCCTGGTGGAGGGTGACCCTGGTGGCTGGGGGGTGGGGGTGGTGGGAGACATGAGTGGGGGCCTGGTGTAGGCTGCCCCTGCACTGCTGGGGGGTGGGGGTGGTGGGAGACATGAGTGGGGGCCTGGTGGAGGCTGCCCCTGCACTGCTGGGGGGTTGGGGTGGTGGGAGACATGAGTGGGGGCCTGGTGGAGGGTGCCCCTGCACTGCTGGGGGGTGGGGGTGGTGGGAGACATGAGTGGGGGCCTGGTGGAGGGTGACCCTGGTGGCTGGGGGGTGGGGGTGGTGGGAGACATGAGTGGGGGCCTGGTGGAGGGTGCCCCTGCACTGCTGGGGGGTGGGGGTGCAGGGGGACATGAGCAGGTGTGCAGGGTAGTCCCCTGTTTTGTGGGCTGCCTGCAGGGGCTGTGGAGGGTGTACAGGGAACACCTGTGAGGACCCACCCAGCCTGATTGCGTGTGATAATTCCCGCACACCCCTGTAATACACGTACCAAGCCAAATCGCGTGTGATAATTCCCACGCACCCCTGTAATACACGTACCTGGCCAAATCGCATGTGAAACTTCCCGCGTACCCCTGTAATACACGTACCCTGGCCAATCGCGTGTTGAACTTCCCGCGTACCCCTGTAATACACGTACCCTGGCCAATCGCGTGTTAAACTTCCCGCGTACCCCTGTAATACACGTACCCTGGCTAATCGCGTGTATAATTTCACGCGTACCCCTGTAATACACGTACCCTGGCCAATCGCGTGTTAAACTTCCCGCGTACCCCTGTAATACACGTACCCTGGCCAATCGCGTGTTAAACTTCCCGCGTACCCCTGTAATACACGTACCCTGGCTAATCGCGTGTTAAACTTCCCGCGTACCCCTGTAATACACTTACCCTGGCTAATCGCGTGTTAAACTTCCCGCATACCCCTGTAATACACGTACCCTGGCCAATCGCATGTTAAACTTCCCGCGTACCCCTGTAATACACGTACCCTGGCTAATCGCGTGTATGACTTCACGTGTACCCCTGTAATACACTTACACTGGCTAATCGCGTGTTAAACTTCCCGCGTACCCCTGTAATACACGTACCCTGGCCAATCGCGTGTTAAACTTCCCGCGTACCCCTGTAATACACGTACCCTGGCTAATCGCGTGTATGACTTCACGTGTACCCCTGTAATACACTTACCCTGGCTAATCGCGTGTTAAACTTCCCGCGTACCCCTGTAATACACGTACCCTGGCCAATCGCGTGTTAAACTTCCCGCGTACCCCTGTAATACACGTACCCTGGCCAATCGCGTGTTAAACTTCCCGCGTACCCCTGTAATACACGTACCCTGGCTAATCGCGTGTATGACTTCACGTGTACCCCTGTAATACACTTACCCTGGCTAATCGCGTGTATGACTTCACGTGTACCCCTGATATGCACGTTACCCGCTTTGCATTCCTTGTTTGGCTGCCCTGTAAACTGGTCCAGGGTTAGCGCAGCCCTTTGCGATGATTTAGCGATTTTGCTGGCTTTTCCTTGCGCGAGGGCGTTCTTGGGGGCGTTACTGGCGCTGCTGCAGGGTCGCTGCGATACTCTGCGCCACGGCTGGTTTGGGAGCATGAAATCCATGAATACGCTGTGCGCGGAAATCGGTTTTATCGCACGTGCCTGGCGCAGTCAATCGCACGCGGACACTCTGCGCCAGCCGATTGCGACACTTTTCTGCGAAATTCTATGAATTACCCTGTAGATCTTGATGTGGAAAGGGATGAAAGCCATACAAGCTGGGGCATAATGATTTCAGATGTGATTGTGACTAGGAAAATGGGTGAGGACGAAGATCGTGTTGTCTTTATTCAAGATATTCAAGAGCAATGGTGTCTGGAGACGAGAGAATCATGGGATAAAACGGCGACAATTTATGTCAGGGACTGCCCGAGCCAGTCCAAAGGCAGATGAAGAAACAGGTAGGGGTGGCAGCAAAGCCATGGGAAGAAATACAATTGACTATCGTGCACCATTGCCAAATGTAACAAGAGAAGAATAGGAAGAAGACTGAGAGTAGAAAGCAGGAGGAAGTAAAGTTAGTTCCCAAAAAATGGCAAAGCTAGCCAGAGAGGGAGAACTACCGATGAGTAGTGAAGGTGTGGTGACACAAGAGATATGACCAGTGCATCAAAGTAATGTAGTATACCCTATGGATCAGACTCGGTACCATTTTTGGCCAAGAGGAAGAAGGAATGGACCTATGGGAGGACGAGATGGATTTCAGAAACCTCTGGGAGATGGAGGATTCAATGGTGGACAGCTGCAACAATGTTGGAACTGTGGGAGAATGGGACAAATAACCAGGACATGTAGAAGTAGAGGTGGCATGCAGAACAATTGGCAAACTCTAAGAGGGGGGATGAGCTGTGCTCATGAATATGCAGAATCACAGGAGGATTATGCCCAAGATCGCACACAAAATCAGACACGTGTGCTACGACCACAGCAGACACAGCAAGCTCCATTACAAATGAAATTGCCACAAGGGCAACTACAGCAAGTGCCTATGCAAGCCCAACAGATACAAACCCAGCAAGGGCAGACGCAACAGGCCATGGTACCACAGTGGAAAAGAAATGTAGGAATATTGCAAGCACCTGCACCTAAACTAGGAAGTGTGACCATGGTAGGAGGAAATCCTTTCACAGGTACAGGGATGAATGTATATCCACAATAGGAAAGCCCACAGAGTGACCTGATGTGTTCAGTACTATCAGTGACACCAGAACCCCAAGAGGAACCAAGCATCAAGGTAACGATAGGAAGCACAAAATTATCATTCCTCGTAGACCATGGAGCAACTCGTTCCTGTTTCCATTAGGGAAAAACCCAATGCCAGTCATTGTCATGAATGTGCAGGGATTCTCTGGGGCGATGAGCTTAGTTCCTTTTACAGGCAAATTACCAATTTCTATAGGAGAAGAAGACATGTCTATGCCATTTTTATATTCTGGGCAGACACCAGTTAACATACTATGGCGTGACTTGATGACAAAACTTAACATGACAATATCTTTTACTGATGAAAGAATAGTCTACTCCACTCCAGGGATACATTATATGAATGTGAAAGAAATTATATCAACCTTTGCAGGCCAGAAGGCATTGCGGGGAGTTCCTTCAGATTCAAAAGTATTTTTGTATGGAGTGACTACTTTATTATCACGGTTACCTAGGTTGGTAGGCAAAATATTGAAAATACCTGAAGAATGTTTGTTCAGACCAGAAATACCTATGGATGATGAAGAAGGACAAGTTATCCCCCTAGAGTTAGAAGCAGCAGTGATTAGAGAGGAAATGGTGGTTCTTCATGGGACAGATGATGAGGGGAGAGCATGGAGAGCAGTGATAGCCCTCAGTGAAGGGTATAGGTTGACAGACGATGAGCATTTCAGGGATGACTTTGCAGATGATGAATTTGTATTTTTCATAAGTCTCACTTACCGGATTAAAGTGGAGAACAGAGAAATACTGCAGAGAATTGCAATGGTAAGAAAGGAAGGGTCATTTTTCCTGGAAGACTTAGAGAAAGTGCAAAATACTTTAGGGACCAATCGTCCATATGACGTGGGTCTATTGAAAGGAGTAGGAACAGTTAAAATCAAACTTAAGCCAGAAGCAATTTTGCCACAAGCAAAACAATATCCCATGTCTAGATGAGTAGATGAGGGTATATTTGAGACCATTTCCAACTAATGAAGCAGGGAATATTGGTGTCATCTGAGTTCCCATGTAACATGGCTGTGTACCCAGTGAAGAACTCGACTGGGGGGTCATGGGGATTTATTCAGGATCTCCATCCCCTAAACAATATTGTTGAATCAGAGTTTCCTTTAGTTCCAAATATCACTACAATATTATGCAATATCCATTAAAGTCCAAATATTTTATAGTCATAGATCTAAAAAACATGTTTTTCTCAATACGACTCCATGAAGACTCTGAGGATTTGGCTTCCTTCTCATATAGAAACATACTCATTTGCCTCAGGAGTAATGCGAGTCCCTTCAATCTTTAACAGGCACCTTCAGATTGACCTGGGTAACATTCAGCTTAAAAGTGCAATAATTGAGTATTTGGATCACAGTGTAGTGTGCAGCGAGACAGAAGAAAGACGCAGAGAAGACTCAGTTTGACTCATGACCATACTAGCTGAGAAGGGAAACAAGGTAGACAAGCAGAAGCTGCAATATTGTCAGTTAGAAGTCCTATATATAGGATAGTTAATCTTTCAAGAAGGGAGAAAAGTGACAACTGAAAGAGCATAGGCCATAATGAAGCCTTCAGAACCTAAAACAGTGAGGGAAATGCAACTGTTTCTAGGACTATGTGACTATTGTAGGGCCTGGATTTTTGATTACAGCAAATATATTCAAGCACTTTTAAAAAGACTTAAAGAAGCAGATGTAAAGAAAAGTAAAATAATATAGACAGATGAAATGACTGAAGGATTTGAGGAATTGAAAAAGGGGACCAATACAGCTCCTGTGTTGGGAATTGCAGATTATCATGAAGAATTTTATTTATTTTCCCATTCAAATGGAGAAGTTTGTTTGTTTGTTTGTTTTATTATTTATAATGCGCATCATAACGGGGGCTAACAGAGCGCAGCAGTTACAAGAATATGCAAAGCTTAGTTACAGAGAAAGGAATATAATCAACATACAAGTCATTAATTACAAGGGGGTATATACAGATGATATCTATTTCAGGAGTAGGATACAAGAGGGGTATGTGCAAATGATACAGACATCTTACAGAGGCAAAAATTATATACAAATAATACAGGCATCTTGCAGAAGCAGTATATACCAGGTTTAAGGTATTTGTGACCATAGCCGGGTGGGTGGAGATATGTACAAGTGTGCTGGCAGTGAGTGGGCGGTTGTAGTTATCACAGGGAAGCAGGTTGAGAGGAGCAGGGAAGGGAACCTCAATGTAGGCGTATGGTACTGTGTCAGTGGGTGAGTGGCTACTTACTGAGCCTGAGTTATCATTAATGGTCATTCGATTTCAGCCACATAATGATGTTAGATCTGAAGTTATGGTAGGTTTGGTCTATTCTCAGTGTGGGAGGGAGGGAGTTCCACAATTTGGCTGCTTTCACAGGGAAGCTGTTGCCTCCAATTGTAGACCGTTTGAAGCTAGGTACTGAGAGGTGATCGCTGTTGGCTGATCTAGGTGTTCTCAGGGAGGTCTGGTTATGGAATCTCTCGGCCAGGTCGATAGGGGCAGCATTGTTGAGAGATTTGTGGGTGACCGACAAGGTTTTTAGAAGAATTTTGTCGTTGATTGGAAGCCAATTGTTCTGTCGGCTGCTCTCTGAAATATGATCTCTTTTGGAAATGCCTAGTGCCGCTCTGAGGGCATTATTTTGTAATGTTTGGATTCTTCTGATAGTAGCTTTGGTCGATCCTAAGTAAAGGGTATTGCAATAGTCCAGACGAGACAGGACGAGGGCTCTGGCCAGGTGGTGCAGCTACTGTCAGAATGAAATGGCTTGCCAGTGCAAATTAGTTTGCACGTGTAGGCCGTGGAGGATGATAAATAATTAACCTGTTTGGCAAATGAGAGGTTTGAGTGAAGATGAAAGCCTAGTGTTTTTACCACATGTTCTACTTTAATGCTGTTGCCATTGATTATGAATGCAGAGTAGTCAGATCCTAGTTTCTTTTAGGTTAGAGGGGGTGCCCAGGATGATCAGTTCAGTTTTATCATCGTTCAGGCATAAACCATGCGTGGCCATCCATGCCTGGATGATGATATACGCTCTATTCACCAAGGCCAAATCCTTTTCATAATCCCCTGAAAGCGGGAGGCGGATCTGGGTGTCATCTGCATAGTTAGTGTAGCTGATACCAAGAAGGTCCAGATCATCGAAAAGGGGCTTAGTAAAGAAGTTGTAGAGTGTGGGCGGGATACATGATCCCTGAGACACACCACAGGTGATGGGTATGGGGTCGGTAGCTGCTAGAGGCGAGAAGAGCCTCATTGGTCTACCATTTAAGAAGGATCTGATCCAGATAACAGCGTCATCAGAAAAGTGTGCTTCTGTGTTAAGGTGGTTGCATAGGATAGTATGGTCAACCAAGTCGAACGCAGCCCAAAGATCCAGGAGGAGGAGTAGGGCTGATTTGCCATTATCTCTAAGCTCATCTACCTGGGTCTTGAGATCGATAAGGGCTGTCTCCATTCTGTGTTGAGGGCGGAAACCTGATTGTCTGGCTCCTAGTAGGTGGTGTACTTCCAGGTGCTTTTGAATTTGTATATAAGCAACCTTGTACAAAGTTTTTAGCAGGAAGGGCACTGTGGTGATTAGCCTATAATCCTATAATTGGTGGGTATAGATGGGTCGAGAGTGTTTTTTTTAGGAGTGGGAGTACCCAGGATTGTTTAAGGTTGGTAGGGATGATGCCAGTTGAGAAGGACACGTTGATAAGCTTTGTTATGAAGGGTGATAGGTTGCGGCCTGCATCCTTGATAAGTTGCGCAGGGCAAAGATCGCCCTGACAGTTGGAGGGTTTGAGGGACAGGATCATTCTTTCCACTTCAGGAATAGAATCTTTGGTGAAGTTGAATTGGGTGGATTCAGCAGCATTGGTATTCCCATTTGTTTTGGAAGAATGAAGGTCATTTAGGATTCTCTTTTACAGGAAAATTTGTTTTGTAGAGTGTAGTATTTTATTAGTATTTTATTAGCTAGAGCACGTTGGATATCTGAACATCATTTTTTGTCTTTGATGCAAGTGTCAGGTGGTGCTATGGGGGTCTCTATTTCTTTAAGAATAGTAAATAGTTCCTTCATATTGGACTTGTCTTGGGATATGCGCGTGTCGAAGGATATTCGTTTAGCTAAGCATATTTCTTTTTTGTAGAACGAAGACATTTTGGTGAGTTTAAATTTGTTGGCTTCTGATGGATGTTTTTTCCACGCAGCCTCACAATTTCTTTTTTGTTGCCTTAGGGTTTTTAGGAAGGGTGTAAACCATTTATTCAAATGAGTTTTCTGCTTGCACGGTCTCAGTTTGAGGGGGTCGATCAGGTCCAAAGAGGTGGTCATAATTGTGTTGTATTCCTCGACCAGGCTCTCGGGATCGGTGTTGTCTGGGAGCAGGTTGAGGGTGGGAAGTAAGACCGGGATAAGCCTGTCTGCCGTAATATTCTTGTTGTTTCTAATTAATGTGGGTGAGGCCCTAGGGGCAGGTGGAGGTGGGGGTCTGTTAGTTGAGAGCATAAATGACACGAGGTGCTGGTCAGTCCAAACTAGTGGTGAGATGGAGAGGATGTTGGCCTGACAGTTGTGGTCTGCCACCCAGTCAAGTATTCTACCTTTGTTATGAGTGGAGTTTTTACTTCTTAGGTGAATCCAAGTTCTGAGAGGGTGTTGGCTGTGGTTAGGGCAAGCTGGTCTGATGGGTCATTAAATCCCATATTAAAGTCTCCAAGTAAAAGTACTTGTGTTGCGCTTTTGAGATTGCTAGACAGGATAGTGTTACTATCATCCTCAAATGTTCCAGGAGGGCTCGGGGGGCGATATATCAGGTGGATATTAAGAGTTTGGGCATTGGTAAGTGGTAGTTTAACTGACAATAGTTCACATGAGTGGTCATAACAGCAGTCCTCACACAGAAAACAAAATTAGGACATGGACATAACCCATTGGCTTATTACAGTGGGGTGTTAGATCCAGTGATACAAGGGCAATAATGGGGTGTTGAGTAACATTATTTGTTGAACATGCATTATTTGCTATTTTAGAAAAAACCTAAGAGTACATTGACCACACAAAGAGCATCAGGTTATGAGGTAATTATCTTGAACAGTATACTGGATCAGCAGTAGTAAAGCTGAACTGAGAGGGTGCATGTGAAGTAGTTACAAGCATGAGATTGCCTTCGCATTGCTTGGCAAAGGCTGCAGAATAAGTGGCGCTTTTTGCTGCATTTCCAAGATACGAGGATGAGGAATGGGTAGTGTGCTCTGATGCCGCCTATGTTACACCAACTGTGAACGCAGGTGGGTCACGCTGGAAAAAGAGGAGCTTCCTCCATGTAGACGGCACATCAGTTCACAATGTGGCCTTACTGGATAAATTCATTGAGGCATAAAGACTTGCACTGACTTTTGCAGTTGTGAAATGCACAGCCCACTCTAAAAGAAGAGACATGATTTCTCACTGGAATAAAGCCACAGATTTAGAAGCCACAAAAGGCGGCATATTTCCCAAACATTTCTGATTTTGAAATAAGGAGTGTTAAACAGATGACATGATGGTGCATGGTGGTAAAGGAGAGCTTTAAAATGCAGTCTATTGTCCAGTTAATTGAGTTACAAGTACAAGCCGCACAAAAAGAGCAAGATCTATGGAGAAAACAGGGGTGTTCTTTATCATCAACTGAGGCAATATGGAGGCAGGATAGCACTGGAAAGCTAGTTATGCATCTAACATGATTGAGGGTGCCAGTGGAACAGCTTCACTATCCCACACATACGACTCAGGAGAGTCTTGTTGCTACAATTGCACAAGATTGGTTTACACCAAATGTTTTAAAACATGTAGCACAGTTTATTGTGAATTGCATCGTGTGCCAGAAATGGTCTGCAGGACACACTTTGCAAATAATGAGAGGAGCAAACCCTAGACCCACTGGCACATTTCCGAATATACATATAGATTATGTAGATATGCTGTAGACATGCCAAGGCTTGTCGGGGTATGTCCTTTATCTAGATGAATTGAGGCAGGTCCATGTACACACCCCACTGTCACAGATAGGTGTGTGCAAGTTCTTGCGGTCTGAAAATGGACCTCATTTTGTAAATGAATTATTCGAGCAGGTCACTCTTTTATTAGCGATAAAACACAAGTTCTCTTCTGTCTATCACACACAGGAAAAATGGATTTTTGAATGATTAAACAGATTACTTAAAGAGAGGATAGTCAAGATTAAAATCTCCCTGCCTGCCTCTCGCACAATAAGCGTTGCAAAATCAACCTGGCTCAGATCACTATTTAACTCTTCATGAGTTGGTGACTGGACACCGAATGACAACACCTCTTGCTCCAAATAGGTTAGAAACTGGTGCTCACAGTTTAGCAAAGACATTAGTTGACGAGGTGCATGATTATTTGGAAACTATGACTGATAGTGCCTCTTTTATTTCTCAACAGATTAAGAACTAGAGGGAGGGGGTCAAAGAGGGTTGAAGAAACAGCCAGCCAACTGATCTGGACTGCTTATAGAAAGAATTAATTTTATATCCATGGGACCCGGTTCTTGTGCACAAATGTGTCCGCACTTGGAATAAACCCTGCTTCGACTAACCCTACCAGATGGAAGATGTTACTCCCACAGCTGTTAAGCAACAAGGAAGGCGAGCCTAGATGCATCTACACAACATCAAATCGTACAAAGGAGAAACTGTGACCCCTCCTGCATCCACTGACAGTGAAGCAAGAGAAGTACCATGTGTGCAGACAAGGTCAACAACCAGGATCAAAGTAAAAGAGTCTATGGAATAATAAAACACCTTTGAGATAAAGTCTAATAAGGACTAAATGGGGTTACTGCTATGCTGGAACTTGTCTAGAGAGGTACAAGGAACAATGTGTTGAAGTACCAGAGTCAAAAAGAAAAGAACACACTGCATCTTTTATGCGACCTATCATAATAACATTGCACACATTCTTGTATGCTGTTTCCACCTCCACATTAGGGTCTTAACCGCTCTCATAAGAAGACATGTGGACATTATAACATTACTCGTGAACCCTAAAAACAATCATATTATTTTCAGAATCATTGTGGCAATTATTCAGCGGTTTTTGATATAAAAGCGTTATTTCTAAACAATAACAACATTACATATTGAATTAAAGCAAAATGGGAAGGTTCCAGAGTATGAGAGACTCACTACCATCAAGAAAGTCGATACGTTTTCTGGAATTGTAATTATGAGTTAATTTTGTCTTATGATTTGTCTTTTCCTCCTTAATATTTTGGCATTTAGACACATAATTATTATAATACTGACACCGTGGGGGACAAGGAAATATCCTTTATGATCCCGAACAGAAGCACGAGTAGCATCTTCGCTAACTTCACTAAAGAACTTGTTTGACTCAGAGGAGATGCTGGGGAGGATCAGGAAGATATAAATACATATCTTGACAATTTAGCTCATTTAAAGAATAACCTGTTGTTCCAGCACATGAAGGAAGTGCGAGAAAGAACACCAGATGAAAGCTGCTACGTATGTTCTCTCATCCCCTATGCCATGAACGCAGCCAGAACATTCATTGCAAAAGAAATGTCTGCACATGATGCAAAGTGCCTTAGCCATTTAGCAGCATGCACAACCAGAGGACAGTTCGAAGGAAATTGGGAAACCCTCCGATGGCGATCAAGAGGAACATTTCCATTTGAAGATACTTATGTGAAAACAAAAAAGATGGATGGGTTGGACAAGCAAACAAATGCATCCATACTTGATTGGAGAACAAATAAAAGTTGTGGAAATGAAGGGGGATGAATTGTTCAGACATAGTGGAAAGATCAGGAGTGTTGGGATGCTGTGAGAGACCTCAGCTATTGGTGTATGGGAGAGCCACTACCAGTACAGGATGGGAAGAAGGGATGGTATCTTGTCCTGCACACTTATTGAAGGAACCAGTAAGCATAAGGAAAATAGTGAATGACATTTGTTTATAGTCATGGGCTGAGTACTCTAAGCTACTAACATGGGTGGACAATGAAGAAGGACCAGTTTCCAGTATGCCCATAAAAAAGCGACAGCATGCTTCAAGAATGAAGGCCTGGTTTTGGTTGGAGAAAATAAAGGATATGAGCAGGTCTTCGAAGTATCTGGAATGGATGGACGAACTGCTGTTCTGATGGATCGAACTTTGGGCTGTGGATCTAGAGGTTACATGCAGCTGACTAAATGTTGGGGAGGAATATGCCCCATTGTGTTCATACATGTTCCTGCATTAGTGATTCCCCAACGTGACTTCCATATTGAAGAATTTCCAAAGATGGATGAACACCAGAGGGAGAGGAGGTCACTTGACCTCCGTCGGTTGAAGAGAGTTCTATTTCTCATTAAGGTGAATATAATCTTATAACAATATTCCAGATGAGCATACATTATTCAGCAAGATTGTAAATGGTCTATATTAATGCCAGGACTTCAGACTGCAGTGAACGCCAAGTGGCTGCAGATCACCAGATGGGAGCTGCTGCAAACGATTAACACAACAATAAAAGGATTTAATGCAATCAGAGAAGAACTGAGGGCCATTAGGCGTATAACCCTCCAGAACAGGTATATTCTGGACTTAATTACAGCAATGCAAGGAGGCGTGTGCGCCAAGGTCGGGCCTTATTGCTGGACCTTCATCCCTTCCCATGATGGAGAAAATGGAACCCTGACAGAAGCAGTAACTATGCTGACCATCCTGCATATGAAGATGGAGTATGAAGTTGATGAGACAACAGGACATGACTGGTTTTCATCTCTATTTTCATGGATTCCAACTTGGCTGGCAAATACCTTCAAGCTACTTGGAGCAATACTAGTGCTGGTAGTGCTAGGATTTTGTCTTGATAAGGATCATTTTGGGACAATGCCAGAAGACAGCCAAGAAATCTACTGGGATGAAGAAAATTATTGATGTGAATGGGGACCATACATCCCAGATTGAAGATCCCTGCTTTGAGAACATAAAGAAATGTCCCCTGGGACCCCCAGGTACAAGTGTCTAGTACCCTAAGGATCATAAGAAATATATAAGACGTTGGGTATTTTTTCAACCAACTGGAGATGACCTGGAATGTGGATGAGCATATAAAGAATGCAGGTGAACTGAGGGGGTGACAAAGATGTGGATTGCAAAGAAATCGAGAGATGATGAAAACATGAAGAAGATTGAGGAGGAGGAGGAAGTGCTCAAGGACTCGACGAGAAGGGGGAATGTAGAGGAGGAGCTGGATACATCATCCCTAGCTCCCCCCCTCACCTCTGGCATACTGGAACAGCAGAAGAGCCCTATGTGGAACACCAGGTATTATCCAAATACCACATTGAGTATATGAGAGATGATAGGCACTCAGACAACCGTATTGAATGTACACTCGTACTGAAAGGGTGGAAGGATGTCGGCACACACCATTGGACATCAGAGCGCGATACATGAAATCTGACGAGGGCAGAGTGATGTCATGGTGGGTAGACACAAGACGCACTGAAACCATATACACATTCTTAAAAATACAGATGTAACTGAAGCAACAGAGAAACATGAAATCAAATATGAAGAAATCATATATGCAAAGACAATAAAGTAGCCTGCTGACTAATAAAAGTAGATTCACCGAAATGCAATGCAAGGTAGATGAGACATATAGAGGCTTTCTGCAAAAGAAAACATAACGTGGCTTGGACAGCCATGATGGAAAGATGGACACCGGACTCATATTAAAACCAATCAAGCTACCTCAGAGACAGACCTGCGCTGCAGGGACAGGAGATGCTGGAAGAACAGCTTTGTGTGAGAAATAAAGAGAAGTTCATTGGCCGGGTATGATGGCTGATACTTCAAGACATAATTGCAAGGCACAAGGGGAGTCAGAAGGATAAGCCATGTACGTAAGACATATTTCTCTTAGATTAAGTAGAGAAGAAAACATCTGCAGGAGCTGAGTATTGGCCCCAACATACACTAGAGGGGCTATGTGAGAGGAAAGATTGAATCCATTGGATGATCTCTAAGCTGCAATGGGCAGTGTTTTCTAAGGTTAGCAACAGCCGATCGTGGTCTAGGGGGTTGAATTCAGCTGATAGGTCTATTAGGTCCAGTATGCCAGTGTGACCTACGTCAGTGATTCTCAACATTTGGGTTTGGAGGTCCAGAAGTTCTATTTCTGTGCCCTAGTGGGGCGGAAAGCCAAACTGCATGGGGTGTAGGATATTAGATTTTGAGGGGGCGCACGTTGTTAAGAGTTTTTTGGATCTAAATCGGGTTTCTTGATCAGTGGGGTAATGGTAGCCTTTTTAATGGAATCAGGGACCTGGTTATTGGCAAATGACGAATTAACCAGTCGACCCAAGAGAGGTATAAAGATTTCCTTATGATCCAACATAAGGCTGGGTGGAACAATGTTTTCCGGGCACTGGGAAGGGCATAAAGAAGACAGGATGTTAATCATGCCTGAAACAGTGATGGATGTGAAACAGAATTTGCAGTTGTTTGCTTGGGTGTCTGTATCTCAACGGGGCAAGGGCACATTTTGAGTCTTTAGGTGGCTCAGTCCTAATTCTAGAGCGTGCATTATCCACTTTAGTTTGAAAAGCACATTGTATTTGGAGACACTCTTGGTCTGTAAGGGGGATGGGCCTGGAAAGAGTACTAGGCTTCTCTAGGGATTTCACAATATTGGAGAGCTTTTTGGTGTTGTTGCTAGCCTCTTCAAAATGGTTATTGTAGACGGTTCTTTTCGTTTCGTAGATAGCTAATCTATACGCTTTATCTGGATCCTTCCATAGAGTTTTATTTCCTTCGGTGGGGCATTTTAGCCACTTTGACTCAGCTTGTCTTTTCCTAATTGTCATTAGGCTTAGGGTCCCGTGTGTACCAATTCTTATGCAGGCATTGTCTCTTACTGCTTTATTCCTGATGGGGGCTACTTTGTCCAACATAGTGCCCATCAATTGAATAAAGTGATCCATTAGTGTGTTAGGGGGCTCTAGGTCTGAGGTTGCAGTCAGGATATAATCCAGACAATCTTCCAGATCTTTCACTGTGACTTTCTTAAAGTTACGGTTCTTCACCGTTTTCACAGGGTTCTTACTTTTGGATGGTGGATTTTGGGTGTAGGTATCAAAAGAAATGAAGTGGTGGTCAAACCAGATGCAAGGAAGAGTGTCCACAATATTGACTTTGAGGTTTCTAGCCACTACCTAGTCAAGGGTAGGCCCTTGATTATGAGTAGGTCTGTCGTTGAGTGCATGGTAGTCAATGATGTTTAACAATGTTTCCATGGCTGTTAGTACTGTCATTACGCCATCTCTTGAAATCCCCTACTAACATGGTAGAGCAGTTGAGAGCATTTAGTCCATTAAGGATTGGAGCACGGTCATCCTCATCCTGTTAGACATGTCTATAGGGGGTGGTAAACTAAAACGAAGTTAATGCAACTATGCTCTGTAGCCGTCATTTTAACATGCAGAATTTCGCAGTTAGCGCAGGAACAGCGAGATCGAAAGAGTTTGAGGTGATCTTTGTCAATAATGGCTACCCTTACCCGGTGGCCTGGTGTGCGATTCTGGCATATCGTAGTGTGTCCTATAGGTGAGGCTAAAGCAATTATTGACCCACTGGATTCGTTAGTCCATGTCTCAGTAAGGCACAAAAGATCTAATTCTTTCTCAATAATGTAATCTCGATTGTTAGCCGCATTCAGCATGTGTTTAATAACGCGCATATTAGATATGTTACTGCTTGCTTTTTAATGCTGGGCGGTTTCTCAGAAGGATTAGCGACTGGAGTTCTGACCTGCACAGGGGTTGCTCGGTTATTGTCTGCAGCGTGTTCTACGGCCAGAGGTGTGGGGAAGATTAGCCGGTCATGTAGCCGACTGGCTAATTCGTTCTCGGTCTGTCGTGTAACTGATGGGAGGAGCAGATCGTTAGGTAGAGACATTGATGGTAAGGGATTGGGCCGGTGTTGGGCGGCTGGCTGTAACATGGGTGGAGGTGTTTCTGTAGGGAGTCCTTTACCAGAGGGCCCCATAATGGAGTCATGTGAACGGACAGTGGGGGCGGGAAGGTGGGAGGAGAAAGCTCTGGAGGCGGAGCAACTGCAGGCTCTGATCTCATAATCTCATTGAGAGATAGTTCTCAGTGATAGCCAGTTGGTGCACTTTTTGGGCTGCTAGTAACAGATGAAGGCTATCAAGGTTACCCATATCAGAAGAGAAGGACCCGGCTATACGTGAGTACACAGTGTTAAGTTGGAATCTTGATGTTGCCGGAACAATGTAAAAAATTAGAAATTGATCTTACCACGTTTAGTTGGGGTGAAGTTTGCACAGAGGTGTTGCGCCGTCGCAACTTCGTGCGGACCGTCGAAGATAGACTTGTTCCAGGTGCACTGGCACAGGTGCGTCAAGTAGCCTGATTTGTGCTGTGCTGGGGCAGCTGGGAGATTTAATTCCCAAGCCGGAGCTAACCCAGAGCAACTGAGGATGCAAGCTGCTTCAAAAGTAAGTACTAACCGGCATGCAGCGAGGGCAGCCTCGCCAAAACACACTAGTACCAAATCATTCCAAACAAGGTTTAGCAGTAGTGTAACACACATAGAAACACTCGTTCACTCTCTGTATACAGTAACAATCACTCGCCAGATTGCCCCACTTTATTTTATGCTAATGCTAATGTAGTACTCTCCATGTTCTTTGTGTCTGTCTGGTTATTTGGGTCCAAGATCGTTATTGGTAATTCCATCTAGCACAAGAGACGCTTCAAGGTGCTAAAGCACAGGTGCTCTTTGAAAGGTAAGGTCTTCGGGACCTCCCTGAAGTTCAGAATGAAGGGGGGCAGTCTTTTGTGCCTTGATAATCTGTTTCAGAGACAGGGTGCATAGCAGGAAAAGTCCAGCTTCCCTTTTGTTTCCCTCTTGCAGTGCTTTTGCCAGTTTAGCAATGTTATTGCTTCTGGTGGGGCACTGGTATCTGGACGCTGAATATCTCTACCAGCATGATTGCCAATTTAGCTGTTTTATGAAATCACCGGAGTAAAAGGTTTCGCCAAAGGGCTTCTCTCTCGGCCACCAGTAAATTAAAGGGTTGGCAATCCTGCTTGCCAGTTTCTCTGCTGCTCATTTAGAATAATGGCGTCCAAAATGTGTTTAATTCAGTAAATAATTCCATGTGACAAAGTTTTCTGCCAGAACCCAGGAAACATTACAGTATTTAACCAGAATGACCAAATATGCAGGCAGTAACTCCTCAGGCATGCAACGTGGACAGTGCTCTGACATGCCAGAAGGGCACCTGTGACATGAGGACAGCAAGACAAAAGTAGTTTACTCACATGTTCTGTACATGTCCTTTATGATGTGAGAAGTTGTTGCGAGACGGTGATATTTGAGGACATGGCTGTGGTTGTTGGCATGCTGATAGGCTCTTGTAATTGGATGGGGTGAGGTATTTTACTCAAAGTTGCCCTACATGCTGTAATACCATATACAAAATGACATACAATGCTACCATTAACCTCTATGTGTAGAGGCGGCTGAAGATGTGTGTGGGCCCATTTCAACATGATGCTTGGGGGCCCCCTGCTTAGAGTGAAGACCGTCTGAAGCTCCCTTTGGGTGCACTTATTACAATGGGGACAAAGATAAGGTTAATAGCTGCCGATGATCACGATTTGGCCAGCCAGCAAGGCTCATAAGCACGAAAGGCCCACTGAAGAGCTCCAAACCCTTCTTTGTCAGCAAGTGCCTGATATAGAGAAACCAGTGTTACAAGGCAATGAGGTGATATCGCTTCTGCATATCCTGTGGGAAGTTTTGGCTGGAAGGGCACCAGGAAACGCAGCTTCTAAGGCGAGCACTGAAAAGCAAAGATTTAAGCACCAGAACAAAAATAGGGAAAGGAAAACGATTGCCATGTTACAAGACTGCTGACTGGCAACATGGGCGCTGTACAGAGTGTGGGTAGCCAGCATGTGGACAGGCATCTCTTAACAGTAGCGCGGCTGAGGTCTGTGTGTTGGTATGTGCATCCATTGGAATTGGTTCTTGGTGAGCTGTATTTTGAGAGATTTTCAAAATTTGAGAATTGAGGGGGGAATGTCGATCCGACACAAGGATCGAGTTCCAGAGGATGGGTGCATGACAAGAGAAGGATTGTTTGTAGGTCCTCACTTCACGGATGAGTTTTGACTCAAGCCGGTTCATAATTAACTACGCAAGAGTGTGTGCCTCCAGATATCTGGATCTTAACGGTGAGGTACACAGTGTGTTACTTGTGAATGCTTTGTAGATGATCATGCAGTCTTGAACAGTATCCTGGCCGGGAGAGGAAGCCAATGTAGATTTCATAGGACGGGGTGATTCAGTAAAATTTCTGTGCACCAGTATAAGACATGCTGCAGTGTGGTGGACTGCTTTTAGGGGAGCCAAGTGAGCAGCTGGGAGCCCCTTCAGGAGAGGATTTTCCCCACTGATGTGCATGACCTCAAAGGCTAGCACTACGTGCCGGAACTCCTGCGGCGGGATGAAGGGGTTCATTTTGCGAAAGGTGGAGGTGGATTAGGAGGCAGACGGTTTGGGCCTTACTGGCTTTGTGCTTCTGTGTCAACAGTGAAGCCTAAGGATTTTACTGAGTCTGAGAGTTGTGGATCCAATCCTTTTAGTCGCATATCATAGAGCCATTGTTGGTCTAGTTGTTGTTTAGTGTGTGGCCCAATGAGGACTAATTCGTCTTGTATGGGTTATGTTTGAGGTAGGCAGTCGAAATCCAGGATTGGATGATGGCTAGGAAATTGTGGAGATGGAAGATGTCCTGTGTGCTTTTTACTCTCATCTACAATTGGGCATTGTCCACGTACTGATGGATGGCTATATTGAGATCTTTGAAGCATGTGATCAAAGGCTCAATGTAAAAGTAAAAAAAAAAAATAATAGGTGAGAGGATGGCACCTTGAGGGACTCCGCTGGAGAGCTGGATAGATTGCAACAGGTTCATCTGGACAGCCTGGTGTCTACTTGAGAGGTCGGAGGAAAACCAATTTAGGACAGTGCCAGAGAACCGCATCCTGTCAGCAAGGACGGAGAGAAGGATCCATTGGTCAGCAGTGTTGAATGCAGCCTAGAGGTCAAGGAGGATGAGGTGGCATACATCACCCTTATCCATGATTTGGAGGGCATCAGCCACCACCTGGATGTTCCTCTTGGAGCTGAACCCTAGCTGATAGTCATTCAGGAGGTGAAGTTGTTTGAATCTGGCAACTGGTTGTGTAGCAACAACATCCTCCATGATTTTACCAATAAATGTGAGGTTCCTAAAGGGCTGGTAGTTGGCCAGGCTGTCTGGATCTAGGGTTGGTTTCTTCAAAAGAGATTGTATGAGACCAGTCTTGAGGGTTTCAATGAAAGGTCCTTCTGCGAGGGAGGCATTAATGATGCTGAGGAGCAAGTACAATGCCTGGCCAATCATTTGTTTAATGATGGAGGTGGGATGATATTGTCAGGGTAAGAAGTAGGTTTGAGGGAGGCAATCGTTGTTAGGAAATCCGGGGGGAGAGTGAGAAAGTTCCATCCAGGAGGGGAGTGTGTGTGCCATAATGCCTAGGGTGTGAAAGCTGGCGGAGTTTGATTTGAGGGTCTCCCTGATTTTATCAATTTTTCCAATAAGAGATGTGTTGATTATGTAAGGTTTTCTTGTGCTGCTGGTACCTGGGGGTTGGGTGAGACTTTGATATAATGCTTTACTATTTCAAAGAGGGCTTTGCTCCTGTTAGAGGCTGCCACAATGGTGGTGGCAGAGGCATAACCAGGTTTGGCCGCTGCAATCAGAATCCTATGCTTGGTGCCAAGAGATTTGAGGTTGGGCTCCAGGTGTAACTTTTTTGTCACTGTTTCTCTCGGTCTCGGATTGAGCATTTGATGGAGGTGAGCTCGGGTGTGTACCAATGGGTGGATGTCTTGGTCTTATCCTGGATGGATTTTAGGGGGGCATGAGTGTCCACCAGTTTCATAGCAGAGTTCTTGAATAATTCTATGAGGCCTGAGGCATTCCCTGTGGTCCGGAAGTCTGCAGGTTTTGCCTCCAGCTGATTGACCAGCAAGGTTTTGAATGAGTGGCATTGATTGAGGGGGCATTAGCCTGAACTTTGTGGGCTCCAGTCAAGTGGGTGACCAATAGTGGGATGGCGGCGTGGTCAGACCAGTTGAGTTTTTATTTGTACAGTAAGGTGCATGCAGCCGGCCAAAAGTGGCACCTTTTGTTTTTCCTCATGTTGGAAAGGTTGACCACATGTGGTATCTTCCCTCTGGGGGGGTCTTTGAGATCTCTGTGCTATTGCCATGGTGCTTCATCACAATTATGCCATTTTTGCATGGTGAGCACAACTATGATTGCACTGCGCCGTCCCTTAGCAGCCTACGTGTATATGGTAGTGAATGATTATGGGATGTAATCATCAGTACAGAATATGCCACACTCACAGTGTCATTGCCTGATCCTTGGGGTTGCCTCTGCTCACAGTGCCATTTCCTGATCCTTGGGGTTGATTCTGTACACATTGCAATTGCCTGATCCTTGGGGTTGCCTCTGCTCACAGTGTCATTGCCTGATCCTTGGGGTTGATTCTGTACACATTGCAATTGCCTGATCCTTGGGGTTGGCGCTGCTCACAGTGTCATTTCCTGATCCCTGGGGTTGCCTCTGCACACAGTTTCATTTCGATCCTTGGGGTTGCCTCTGTACACAGTGTCATTGCCCGATCCTTGGGGTTGCCTCTGTACACAGTGTCATTGCCCGATCCTTGGGGTTGCCTCTGTTCACAGTGGCATTGCCCGATCCTTGGGGTTGCCTCTGTACACAGTCTCATTTTCCGATCCTTGGGGTTGCCTCTGTACAGAGTGTCACTGCCCGTTCCTTGGGGTTGCCTCTGTACACAGTGTCATTTCCCGATCCTTGGGGTTGCCTCTGTACACAGTGTCACTGCCCGATCCTTGAGGTTGCCTCTGTACACAGTGTCATTGCCCGATCCTGGGGGTTGCCTCTGCACACAGTGTCACTGCCCGATCCTTGAGGTTGCCTCTGCACACAGTGTCATTGCCCGATCCTTGGGGTTGCCTCTGCACACAGTTTCATTGCCCAATCCTTGGGGTTGCCTCTGCACACAGTGTCATTGCCCGATCCTTGAGGTTGTCTCTGCACACAGTGCCATTGCCCGATCCTTGGGGTTGCCTCTGTACACAGTGTCATTTCCTGATCCTTGGGTTTGCCGCTGTACACAGTGTCATTTGTCATTGCCTGATCCTTGACGTTGCCTTTGTACACAGTGTCATTGCCCGCTCCTTGGGGTTTCCTCTGTACACGATGTCATTGCCCGATCCTTGAGGTTGCCTCTGTGCACAGTGTCATTGCCCGTTCCTGGGGGTTGCCTCTGCACACAGTGTCATTGCCCAATCCTTAGGGTTGCCTCTGCACACAGTGTCATTTCCTGATCCTTGGAGTTGCCTTTGTACACAGTGTCATTTGTCATTGTCTGGTCCTTGACATTGCCTCTGTACACCGTGTCATTGCACGCTCCTTGGGGTTTCCACTGTACACAGTGTCATTGCCCGATCCTTGTGGTTGCCTCTGTACACAGTGTCAATGCCCGATTATTTGGGTTGCCTCTGTACACAGTGTGATTGCCTGATCCTTGGGGTTGCCTCTGTACACAGTGGCATTGCCCGATCCTTGAGGTTGCCTCTATACACAGTGGCACTGCCCGATCCTTGAGGTTGCTTCTGTACACAGTGTATTTGCCTGATCCTGGGGGTTGCCTCTGCACACAGTATCATTGCCTGATCCTTGAGGTTGCCTCTGCACACAGTGCCATTGCCCGATCCTTGGGGTTCCGTCTGTATACAGTGTCACTGCCCGATCCTTGGGGTTGCCTCTGTACACAGTGTCATTTTCTGATCCTTGGGTTTGCCCCTGTACACAGTGTCATTTGTCATTGCCTGATCCTTGACGTTGCCTCTGTACACAGTGTCATTGCCCGCTCCTTGGGGTTTCCTCTGTACACGATGTCATTGCCCAATCCTTGAGGTTGCCTCTGTGCACAGTGTCATTGCCCGATCCTGGGGGTTGCCTCTGCACACAGTGTCATTGCCCAATCCTTAGGGTTGCCTCTGCACACAGTATAATTTCCTGATCCTTGGGGTTGCCTTTGTACACAGTGTCATTTATCATTGCCTGATCCTTGACATTGCCTCTGTACACAGTGTCATTGCCCGATCCTTGGTGGTTGCCCCTGTACACAGTGTCAATGCCCGATCCTTTGGGTTGCCTCTGTACACAGTGTCACTGCCTGATCCTTGGGGTTGCCTCTGTACACAGTGTCAATGCCCGATCCTTGAGGTTGCCTCTGTACACAGTGTCATTGCCCGATCCTTGGGGTTGCCCCTGCACACAGTGTCAATGCCCGATCCTTTGGGTTGCCTCTGTACACAGTGTCACTGCCTGATCCTTGGGGTTGCCTCTGTACACAGTGTCAATGCCCGATCCTTGAGGTTGCCTCTGTACACAGTGTCATTGCCCGAGCCTTAAGGTTGCCTCAGTACACAGTGTCATTGCCCGTTCCTTGGGGTTGCCGCCTCTGTACCAATCACAGGAGAAAGCTGACAAGGAAGCAGAGATACAAGAAGCAAGGATGCTATTAACGGGGAAGAGCGTGGGTGGGGGAGGGGGGACATTGTCAGTAAGAGATATACAAGCAACCAGGGAAAAACAGGGGGAGGAAACAGATCGTCCAGTCTCAGAGTAAGCAGGAAGTGTGCCCGAGCTTCATTCCCTGATCTTGGCAGAGGTACAAGGGAGCAGGGTGCTTAAAATGGGGAGGGGTGGGTGGGCAATTTGGCATTAGGAGATTTACAAGCAACCAGGGAAAAGCAGGGAGGAGGGGGACGGGCAGTTCGGCCAGTCTCAGATTAGGTGTGGTTAAGCTCCATTCCCTGCCCTTGGGGATTGCCTCTGTGCCAGGAGCCGCCCTAGGCACAATAAAAGTGATTTCTTAAGCACCGACTAATCAGGGACATTGCTTACCAGGTGTCTTTTTGAAGCATTTACTCAGTCCTATACAGACATGTATAGGGCACTAAACATGTAAATAACCAAAACAGAGAGAGAACATATTCGAAGTGCTTTACTCAATGCTTAGAGAATAATTAACTGCTTGTAGGAGTGGAATGCTCAACACTGCTTGTGAACTGTTTTTTAAACATTCCAACTGCTTGAAAAGTACTTCAGAAATTTAAAAAAAGGATTTCTCTATGTTTAGACCATTGCATCTTCTTTGGATCACCTCTACCGAGCATCATTACCTGATTTTTGCAATCATCCCTGTTCTAACCACCATTGCCTGAGCTTTGGAATTGCCTCTGCACCAAGCGCCATTGCCTGATCGTTGGAATGTACTCTGTTCCAGGTGCCATTGCCTGATCTTTGGAATGTACTCTGTTCCAGGTGCTATTGCCTGCCCTTTGGGATCAACAAGTGCCATTGCCTGATATTTGGAATGTACTCTGCTCCAGGTGCCATTCTCTGATCTTTGGAATGTACTCTGTTCCAGGTGCTATTGCCTGCCCTTTGGGATCAACAAGTGCCATTGCCTGATATTTGGAATGTACTCTGTACCAGGTGCTATTGCCTGCTCTTTGGGATCGACACTGTACCAAATTCCATTGCCTGATCTTTGGAATGTACTCTGTTCCAGGTGCCATTGCCTGATCTTTGGAATGTACTCTGTTCCAGGTGCTATTGCCTGCCCTTTGGGATCAACAAGTGCCATTGCCTGATCTTTGGAATGTACTCTGCTCCAGGTGCCATTCTCTGATCTTTGGAATGTACTCTGTTCCAGGTGTTATTGCCTGCTCTTTGGACTCAACACTGTACCAAATGCCAGTGCCTAATTTTTGGAATCACCACTGTACCAAGTGCCATTGCTTGATCTTTGAAATGACTCTGTTCCAAGCACCAACACCTGCTCTTTGGGGCTTCCTCTTTACCAGGCACCATTGCCTGATCTTTAGAACTGCCTCTATACTAAGCATAATTACCTCATCAATGGGGCTAATGCTTTACCAAGCAGGACGACCTTATCATTGGGGTTGCCTCTTTACCAAGCACCATTGCCTGATCATTAGGGTTGCCTCCTTACCAAGCACTATTGCCTGATCATTGGAGTTGCCTCCTTACCAAGCACTATTGTCTGATTGGAGTTGCCTCCTTACCAGGCACTATTGTCTGATCATTGGGTTGCCTCTTTACCAAGCACCATTGCCTGATCATTGGGATTGCCTCCTTACCAAGCACTACTGCCTTATCATTGGGGCTGCCTCCTTACCAAGCACCATTGGGACTACTGCTTTACAAAGCACTGTAGCCTGATCATGTGGGTGGCCTCTTTACCAAGCACCATTTCCTGATCATTGGGGTTGCCTCCTTACCAAGCACCATTGCCTTATAATTGGGGTTGCCTCCTTACCAAGCACCATTGCCTGATTATTGGTGTTGCCTCTTCACCAAGCACTATTGCCTGATCTTTGGGCTTGCCTTTGTACCAAGTGCCATTCCATGATCTTTTGGGTTTCCTTTTTGCTAAACCCCATTGCCTAATCTTTGGAATTCCCTTTGCATCAGCACAATTGCCTTATTTTTAGATCCCCGCTGTACACATTGCCATGGCTCAGTCATCGCTCTCCCTTCTGTCCTTGGGCGGTCCAGATGAGCGATGCCAGCCTGCCTCTGAATTGTACGTTTTAGTAAGAGAATTGAGCCCCAGCCATTCATTGTTCTTACATGATGTCCCTTTATCCTTAGAGCAATGTTCTTAAAGATGTCAGAGAGCAAGTGAATGGATGAAGGGAAAGAGACCTATTTCCATCCTCCAAAATTCCACACCAGTTTCAGTCCCTGACATCCCCGTAGCCATCACAGAGGCAGGACGTTCAGGAGGCGCCCAATCACCCATGTTCCCTAAGGTCACTATCAATAGAGTGGACACCCTCCTACCAGACTACATTTTCATCAACATACCTCTTCAAAATGGCCCTCCCATAGAATATACTATAATAACCCATTTCTAAAGAAACCCTCTCTTTCAGTGCTTAGCCAACATAACTTATTTGGGAAAAGTCATGGAGAAACAGGTGGTCAAACAACTTTAAAATCACCTTGAGCAGGACAGATTATTGACCCTCAACCAATCCAGGTTCAGACCCGCTCATTCAGCTGACTCAGCATTAATCAGCATCAGGGAACACATCAGTGAACATCTGCACGCCTCCCCCACTGTCACACTAATACTCCTCCACTTGTCTGCAGCCTTCGATTTGGTGGACCACTCCATTCTCGTAGTTTTGGAATCAAGATCGTAACAGGACCCACTGGACCTATTCCTTTCTGTTTACTGCGATGTAGCTCAGTTCTCAGTCCCCTCCTCTCTTCATTTCTATGCTCACATTCACAGGCTTGCTGTTCCTGACACTATTCCAATTTGCTTCAACGCAATTGATATCTGGATGAACACCAACAAACTGGGGCAAAATGGTGAAAAATATGAAGGAGACATCCTGGCTTCTCAGAAACCATCATCCCTCCCTCTCCCATGGCCTTCTGACCTCAGAGCCACCCCTGACACCAAAGCTCTTGCCAAGAACCTTTGAGTCATCATTAATGGCATGCTTTCTTGGGCCAACCAAGCAAACTCGGTGGTCAAGAAATGCAATTTTCACCTAATTCTTACAAGACATATTGCAACCTTCCTGCTGGTTCACCTTAAAGCTTCACTTATTACCATTGTTTTCACGAGGCTCGACTATACCAACACCCTCTTTATCAGCACCCGCATTATCTTTTGGGCAGGTGACAAAAGAAAACACAGTGGTCAGATGCATTTTTCACTCTGGTTCTCATGACCACTCATCTGACGCCTTGAAGCAAATTCATTGGCTGATGATTTCTTTGTGCATCCATTCCACAATACTGTACATTACCCAAACATTGCTTGACGAGACTCCTACCTTCATGTGTTGAGAGGCAGATGAATACATCATCCATAGCTTCTGCCCCTCCCCCAGACCAATACATCACAGGTGAGAGAAGTTACTCATTAAGACAACCATACTGCCCATATCCCAGGGAGGTGCAGCAGGAGATGGACACGATCTAAGCCAAAGATGGCAAGAATAAATTAAACGAAAATGAAACAGTGCATTTGCACACACTTGACACGAAGCAAATATGCACTTAACATGAAGAACACGTACACTGGGTAATATATGGCTTAATACATGAAGAATATTAACATAGCACCCATACGACATGAAGAATGCTAACATGGGCAAAGTGTAGGCTGAACGCAACATGAGCGACACCGGAATATAGCTCACTAACATAGAAACGCGACAGTAATGGCCGGCCATCTTTTCCAAAATGGAAGCCGCAACATGCTTCCAACTAAATGAAAGGCCTAAAGGCTTCACGAGAACTGACGATGCTGAAATCACAGAAATACAGATCTGTGCAAAGCTCAGGCAGTAGCCGGAAACCAGCGCCAAGGTTACTGCTAAACAAGGGAGGGTCATAACGTTGCATCGAAGGCACTTGATAGCAGTTCCCAGGACCCAGAAGTATAGTCCAAGATTAATTAAAGTTGAGACGAGCACAACCGACCATTGTTAGCCAGGTGCACACAACTATAAGCCCAGAAAAGTCCATGTAGAATAACCCAAGAGTGTCCCCAGTGGTAAAAAAAACCATAACACTCACATTAATATTAGCTAAAATGCAGGGTAAAATTCTTCCAACCATGGTCCCATAACACATGGGCAAAAATTGGCGGACACTGTCTATTCATTAGAATCTAACACAAATAGGACATCTGCTGTGCTCCCTACATATACACACAGACACGAGACATCGTACAAGGCCAAGTACAAAGAAATCACCCTGGCTCATGGCCTAGAAATACGGGATGTATGGTTTTTAATTGAAGAGAAAGCAGCCCGTGGATCTCTTGCCCACTTCTCCTGTCTGGCTCATGTCTTGATGACCTGTCAATCGCTCAAGGTTGGTTAGCAGAAGGCCAATCAATTGGAATCTCCTGTGTTAGGCCACCCAGGAAATTATATGGCAACTAACAATAGGGTGTAGAGACGATTTATTTGATTTTTTTTTATCAATTTAGAGATGGTCCTAGGTGGAGCCATCAGATTGTCATTGCCCAATGGAATGTTTTACTCTTATAGAACCTATATGTAACCAATTCCTGGTCACCGTAGGTTTTGAACCAAGAGATTATATTGTGATGTCAACAATGATGAGTTTTGAGTATTCAATCCATTGTTTGTATTGAATTAATCGCGAGCTTTTGGTATGCTGTCCACACTTTATATCGGATGTCAATAAACTGGGTTTTGCCTTCTACTTCGGTATTGGGTCTGGTTTTGACTGACTCCTTATCCGCTAGGTATTCTGTGACTTTCCTGAGCTGTTTCAACACACGCCACCTCGAAGAAATAAAGCCCTATCAGGTCCTTACGCATTGATGACCCCATATCCCTCCATGTTCCTTCTTGAAGAAACTCAGATAAGGTGGCCGCAGACTTACAGTCCAGTCCTGACACTTTCAATAGTCTACCCTCAAATCTCAGAAATATTTACATTTTTAAGTGTATTTGCTATTGTCGCCTGTATTAATAAATGCTTGGAGAGGACTGGAATGCAATTACAAGGTTTGCTTTTTACGTTCTCAAGACATGCTTTTATTATTTGTAATGATCTACTGACTTTACTTTCAGTGTGTTTCATGGGGTCCTTGTAATGTACTGACTGCCATTCTATTTGATTTGCTATTATGAATCTATAGACTTTGTTTAGTGGTCATCTGTTTATGTAATGTATCTTTTCTCCACTCCTTTCATGTCATTCGTTTGTCTCAACTGCAACCACTAAAAAGAAAGAACTGGCCACAAAGGTGATGAAAGAGATGACAGAAATGTCTTCCTCACCCACAAGACCACTGAAAAAAAGAGAACGGCATCCTAAGAGTCTGACCAAAGATCTTGAACTGGAGTCTTCCAGCACTTTAAGATGAGGTAGCAATACCCTTGAGATGGATGGGGATGCAAAGGTTACTCAAACATCAATAATCGAAACGACTCAGGTAGTTGGCAAAAGGATAACTGTTTTAATATCAATTATCTAAAACAGGGAGTACAACAGACATCAACGGACGTCTCAGTGTAAGGTCTCTCAATGCATCTAGAAAAAAAACATTCTTTTAAAGAAAATAATCATCATATGTGACGTCAACCTATGTGGCAAACTACAAAAACCCAGTGGCAAATGTGATAGGCTCTTAAGGACCCTCTAGGTGTACGATCCATACTCGTCTACAGGAGTGAAGAATAGTGATAGGTTTCTTAACATCAGGTGGGGCAACTAAGCCCTACCCTTAAACAGGTCACTACGGCTGTCACTAAATAAATGACATCCCATTGGCTACACAAACTATAACTATAGGTCCCTTAATCATTCGACCCTCTACCTTTGGTTGACACTCTAACCTCTGTCAGTACTTTTCCACCTATGTGAGCAGCACGCAGGCTGGACTTCCATGCAGTGGTGAGCTAGTCTTCAACCATAGCTTCCCACCAATTAGCATATTCATCCATCATCACCTCAGTGCTCTGCTGTCAATTAAGGCTTTGAACTTGTCCTTGGGAGTGTTATTTTGCTCTGGAGAATTCAGGGGAGTGAAGACACGCTCTGCCCTCATGCGTAGGTGTGACCATCGTGTTCCTCCAACTTCATCCTTCCACGTGACTGAAGACCACAAAATCGATCCTTAGTGTATTTAAAATACTATTTTTTAATAGACCTCTTACATCTTCCTTGTTTTTGTCCATGTCTTCTGAACAAGAGATTCGTTCTTTTACACAATGTGTAGCCAGTATCTGCTACACCCAGCCTGATAAGACCTTGGCTTCTTGGCTTATCCAGTCACACCTTTCTGAGATCTGCTTCTGTAAGTGTAATTGCTTTTTTAACTGTGACACACTGGAAAAGAGTCCTTCTTTCTATGGTCCAGCTCTGCTATGATACGTAGTGGAAACATCCATTCTTTACTCGCTTCTATATATGTGTATATGTTGGCGCATGCCGCAATCTATTCACTACGTAGCTAGCCTCAAGGATACTTTGTTTGCTTGCGTTTTTTGCATCTGTATACGTGTAAAATAGCTTGACATCTTCACCAATTCTGTAGCATAAGTTTCTTCCTCTTGATCCCAAGATGACACTTATCTCCGATACTTTCTTGATGCCTTATAGAATATCTGCATTCTCTAGTCTCTGCATCTCTTCCATGTACGTCAGCTCGACTCTGCATGATGTCACCATTCTTCTTTGCCATTCATTGGTCCTGCTTCTTCCGGGATCTTATTCAGATGGCCGTCATACTGTCTCGTATGCAGGTATGGTTTCCTAAATGGGACCCTTGCTTGCAGGATTCTCTTCGGAATCAGTATTTTCACTGGTACCGCATGTGTCTCACACTCTGGTTCCCAACATATAGGCAACATGGGCAAAGTGGTTGAGGTGGGGATACTTAGCTCATTCTCTACAATCTGTCCGTTAGTTTAGTTTAATCACCATTTAAGTTCGGAAATTCGATATCGAGTGGCTGTTGACCCACAAATCACCATTTATACTTAGCCAGCACGATATGGTTTCACCACACCCCGCATAGAACTGGAAGCTGAAAGACTTTATAGACTTGGTCAGAAGGTGGCGATAACGATGAGCAGAAAGGAACTCTGGTTCTCATCTGAAATAAGATTGGATAAATCTGGCATGAACTAATTTTACTTCAAATTTAGATTTCATATATTTAAAGAGTGCATAGGTTTGCCCCAAAGGCGTCTTAGTACTGGGAAATTTAGATCATAAAACCCTGAGAAAATATGGTAAGTCAGTGATCCCTTTTTTGCCTCTGTTCAAGTAGGCGGAATTCCACAAGCTGGCTAATATGAAGGAAAAAGAATGGCCACTGGAACGCTGGTGTGGAAAAGATGGACTCGAAAGAGGGTGACGTTTGGCTGAGAGGAATGCTTGGCGGGATTAGTCGTTATGATTTCTTTTTACTGAAAATGGAAGACCGCCAAAGAGGATATGCTCTGCACACACCACACAGTGTGTGGAATTTGATACGCATTGCAGCAATGAAGAGAGCGTAGCGCGTACAACTCTTGAAACCGCTGAAGGCATCTGATAAGATATTCAGGGGGAACTAAGTAGCTACCATGACACGGATCTTTACAGATAGGAAACCGAAGCGTTCCAAATCCTTAATCACTGTTCATTCTGAGAAAATGTAATTAAGCGACATAGGATTCGTCTACAAAAGAAACCGTTTTTTTGGTCACCAGATTTATCTGCAGAGAGAAAGATAAGCAAGAGTCAATTTTACTCCCAGAATGCAACGTGCTCTACTGGAGAATGTCAGAGAATTAAAACATAAGGCAGTGAAGATGAGACAAAAATTGAACACTTTCGACTGAAGAGGATATTCCCAATTTCTCCTCGATTGAATGCAAAACGATTGAGGTTCTTCCAGTTTAAATATTAAGCAATTTTCATAATTTAGGTGACCTGATCTGAAACCCCTTGAATTTACGGAAGATCAGAGTGACATTTGTGTAGATTTCTAATACCCCTCGACCTTAAAGAGGACCTGGGTCGTCTTGTTGCACGTGATCTAGAATCCCTCGACCATAAAGAAGACCTGGGTGTCATTGGTGTGCATGATCCAGAACCCCTCGACCTTAAAGAGCACCTGGGTGTCGTCTTGATTGCATGATCCAGAACCCCTCGACCTTAAAGAGGACCTGGGTGTCGTGGTGTGCATGATCCAAACCCCTCGACCTTAAAGAGGACCTGGGTGTCGTGGTGTGCATGATCCAGAACCCCTCGACCTTAAAGGGCACCTGGGTGTCGTGGTGTGCATGATCCAGAACCCCTCGAACTTAAAGAGGACCTGGATGTCATGGTGTGCATGATCCAGAACCCCTCGACCTTAAAGAGGACCTTGGTGTCATTGGTGTGCATGATCCAGAACCCCTCGACCTTAAAGAGCACCTGGGTGTCGTCTTGATTGCATGATCCAGAACCCCTCGACCTTAAAGAGGACCTGGGTGTCGTGGTGTGCATGATCCAGAACCCCTCGACCTTAAAGAGGACCTGGGTGTCGTGGTGTGCATGATCCAGAACCCCTCGAACTTAAAGAGGACCTGGATGTCATGGTGTGCATGATCCAGAACCCCTCGACCTTAAAGAGGACCTGGGTGTCATTGGTGTGCATGCTCCAGGACCCCTCGACCTTAAAGAGCACCTGGGTGTCATTGGTGTGCATGCTCCAGAACCCCTCGACCTTAAAGAGCACCTGGGTGTCGTCTTGGTGTGCATGATCCAGAACCCCTCGACCTTAAAGAGCACCTGGGTGTCGTCTTGGTGTGCATGATCCAGAACCCCTCGACCTTAAAGAGCACCTGGGTGTCGTCTTGGTTGCATGATCCAGAACCCCTCGACCTTAATGAGGACTTGGGTGTCATGGTGTGCATGATCCAGAACCCCTAGAACTTAAAGAGGATCTGGGTCATCTTGGTGTACGTGATCTAGAACCTGTTAAGGAGGATCTGGGTGTCATTGGCGCACATGAAGGAATGCACTTTGAAGGTTTATATCATTACCACCAGATGTGTTCGAAGCTGGTTAAAAAGTGGCAGTGACAATATTGACCTGTACAATTATCTACGGGAAAGACCACTCGAGGATGATTCAGAGAAACAAAATGCAATTGCCTGGGGCTCTGTCAGCGAAAAACTAGTTGCTGTAGCCACGAGCACACCCACAGAGCTCAACCTTGCAATGCGACCTGCTGATATCATGCACCATTGTGACCACAACTAATTCTTTGCTTTTTCCATGATTGAATGCAGCCTGATCCCAGTGAAGAAGTTGGAGCTGGTCCATAAATGGCATATTGACTGCTCTTCAATCACCTTGGGGCCAATTCTTAGCTCATGATAGAAGTAGCGTGGAAAGCCGACATTCTCCCCTCCAGTTTCCAGCACCACCATTCTGAGGTGGGTGGAAAGCCGACATTCTCCCCTCCAGTTTCCAACTCCACCATTCTGAGGTGGGTGGAAAGCCGACATTCTCCCCTCCAGTTTCCAGCACCACCATTCTGAGGTGGGTGGAAAGCCGACATTCTCCCCTCCAGTTTCCAGCTCCACCATTCTGAGGTGGGCGAAAAGCCGACATTCTCCCCTGCAGTTTCCAGCACCACCATTCTGAGGTGGGTGGAAAGCCGACATTCTCCTCTCCAGTTTCCAGCACCACCATTCTGAGGAGGTGGGTGGAAGGATTAGAGGGGAGATGTTGTGCTTTCCAGCGCAAAAGCTGCTAAAATATCTCGTTGTGGGAGAAACATGGCTGCTGTGGTGCTGCGAGCATTTCCTAAAAGACTGCAACTTTTCTAATTAAAGAAAGTTTTCTTAAACTTTAAGTAAACTGGACAAGTAGTGCTGTAGTCTAAGAAACGCAATTCTCATAAAGCGAAAAAGTGTGTAGTAGCTTTAAACAGCGCATCGCGGGTACTGTATTTGTACTCCTTTTTTTGTCGTACTACAGCAGTGCTTTTGAAAGGAGAATCCCCTCCATGTGGCTGCCCTGCATTCCTGATGGTTGCTAGGGCTGCACTGCATTCCTGATGGTTGCTAGGGCTGCCCTGCATTCCTGATGGTTGCTAGGGCTGCGCTGCATTCCTGATGGTTGCTAGGGCTTCACTGCATTCCTGATGGTTGCTAGGGCTGTACTGCATTCCTGATGGTTGCCCCCTGCTGCCCTGCATTCCTGATGGTTGCTAGGGCTGCCCTGCATTCTTCATGGTTGCTAGGGCTGCCCTGCATTCCTGAAGGTTGCTAGGGCTGCCCTGCATTCCTGATGGTTGCTAGGGCTGCCCTGCATTCCTGATGGTTGCTAGGGCCTGATGGCAAGCCATAAATCAGGCACATGCAAAAGTGAGGCTTTCATGTGACTGCACCACATTCTTTTTTAACAGAATTTGGTGTTTTAAGGAAAGTGTTCTTCCTTTAAGGAAGACCACTTTCCCACGTTTGCACGGCCCTTCGAATCAGGCCCTCGACTCGGAAGGGCAGCAAAGAAAACAGACGATGACTACTGGGGCCAGAAGGCCTTAAGAATTCTTGCTTCAAAGAAGGGTGAATAGTTTGTGTCAGGTTCTTATGCAGCATCCTTTACACTAGTGAGTTCACAGTCCTCATAGACTCACCCTCAATTAAATGGTCAATGTTTTTTTCATTATCTTTGCTAGACATGGAATAGATTTTTTTCTAATTTACCAGGTAGCGTTCTGATAAGGGCCAATCCACATTTATGTTCAAGGTTTAGTCTCATCAGATTCCTTTGTAGACGTCTTGGGGTAGGCCTTTGAATCCTATGTAAGTACATGAATTTCAAGTCGGTGATCTTGTCAAGGGTTATGTTATGTTAGTGGGATTTATACTTTACTCTTCTATAATTTGCAAGATCTTCAAATGCTCTGGCAGATCGTAAAGACAGAGGGTCGGCCAATGCTAGTGAGGACAGGCGGAAAATGCAGGATAGATTTTCTGGTGCATTGAAGAGAGAAGACTGGAATTACCCTACACTCTGCGTCCAGGTATGTTTCTAGGTGTTCTCTATGGAGAAGATCATAGAGGGCTTGAGGCTTTTTTTCTGCCCGTGGTGTTAGGAAGCATTGCTCAGTGCCGGTGGTGTTAAGAGGCATTACTCTATGTGCACACTGTTATTGGCTGAGCCTGCTGGAGGGGACACATCACAGGAAGGCACAGATTATAGATGATATGGTATAATATGATCAGTTATTTATATCGCACCTATACACCAGTGTTTTATGGCGTGACGAGGCAAAGGAGGGGTACAAAGGGAGGACAAAAGCAAAGATCTTACTAGGTCCACTGACATTGAGAACGCGCAAGTGCAGGGGGGAGGGAAGGGGGAAAGTGCAAATAGATGGGTAAGTGTATAGACTCCATGATGCAGACTATAGCGGGATACCAGAGAGCACACCTTCAGTGGCTGGGTCCGCTGGGGCCCAATCACAGGAGGAACAGATTATAGTGTGACATTAGGAAGCAAAATCAGAGTAGGACACACATTGATAGTGGAAGGCCAGGGCGCAAACCACAAAAGTCACAGCTGGACAACAGGGTGCAAGCTTAGAGTGTGACTTCAAGGAGAAGAATAACACTGGGACATACATTAACAGTAGGTCAATGGGGGGCAGAGTACGGTGGAATACGAGGGAGCAGATTTATAATGGGGTACCGTGGGCAAAATCACAGAAGGGTACTGATTACTAGTCGTGCACTCACTAGATAGGAAAAGATGGCTGGATGTAGGTCGACGGTGTCTTATCTAACTCAATGAGGGAGTTATTAATGAAATGTTGGTGTCTCCCGGGAATACAATATTCAGGTTCTAGTTGTACTGGTCATGCCTGACCAGGTGAAGGAAAGATCATTAGGTGTTCCACAAGTTTCCATCCAGGTAAATCTTAGAGTAGTCAACCTGGCGAAAATGTGTCAGGAAGAGGCCATGGAGTACAGTCCACCTGAGTCCAACCAAGGCCGGATGACCACTTTAACCCCATGGTCGAAGGACTCCAGTGTGATAGGAGATCACACACCAGCACGTTTAGTGCTGCTGGATTCATCAGATGCAGATGCATCTGACACTCCTGGCAGAAACCCCAGAAGGATTTGGCTACTGAAAGCTGGTTTTGTAAATGTAGTCAATACAGGAAGTTGAGACGAAAGATATGGGCAGATTAGAAACGCTTAAGTCAGGTTGGACATCTCCATCTGTCCAACAAGCAGTTAGTCGGAAATGGTAAAATTGACATAATCCAAAGAGTAAGAAGATTGAGGTCAACCAGTTTTGGCAAATTATTGGAAGTACAAGATACTTTTTCTTAAGTGTTGAGGTGCAGAAACATATACCTACTCTGTAACCGCGGGGCTCCCATACATGTTTAGGAGGGGATGCTGACAAGGCGAGGCACCCACCCAGCGCAAGGATGATCAGTGTTTCTCTGGCATTCACCGGATCGAACTAAGGAGGTTAGAAGAAGCAGGTGAAGGTTGAAAAGAAGGGGCGAGAGAAACAAGTCCTATGAACCCGCAGACTATGTTCAGGCTAGCCGCAATGCCTTCTCTTCAGGAGACAATATGTTAATGTTATTGTTAAAGGACATTTGTACCACGCACTATCACCACCGGAGTGGTCCCCTGGCGCAATAGGGTAGGGCCACTCTAGGACCAACATGGCGCACGCTTGAGTGGTACTTGATGGGGGGGGGTGGCAAGCTGCAATGAAGCCCCTAATGGTGCTGGCCATGATCACATAGTTCTGGCTTGTTTATAACAGAGTCCGGCTTCCATCCCCAGTGCAGGGCTGTACCCCCAGGGTAGCGAAGGCTGCTGTCCGGCTTAGGCGGCTGCTGTCAGCCAAACACCTGTATTGCATCCATCTCCTGGACTTCTTGACCCAGCGGTGCTGTAGCCGCAGCCAGAGCAGCTGCCCATTCATCTTTCATAGAGCGAGGCGAGAAGGCCCACATACGCCTCTCTGGCTCCTTAGAGAGTGCCCTGGGGTGGGGGAGGGGGTAGCAGATCTGGCCTGAATAGATGCAGAAAGATGTCCCAGAGTAAGATGCTGCAGCCAGATGGGGGTCAGTAGATGGGTACTCTTGCTATGGTGCCCAGAGTAGGGGGTAATGAGGGACACGCCCAGGGGGTGAGGCTGGGGCACTGAGGACACAAGAGAGGCACTTGGCAGACAAGGAAGGAATGCAATGAGGTGAAGCCGGTGGGACGCATGCAACCAACACAAAGACCAACTTTCACAGGAAGAGTGAATTAAATCAAAAACTATAAAGACACAAGCCATGCTACACAACCATTCCTTTCATTTACAATCGAGCCCACAACGACTTCAATGCATGCTACCCTTTCCAATCCACGCGTACAAGCACAGACACAGACACAAGAAATGAAATCTAATATTACACAGCACAGCAACTAAATGCATGCTACCCTTTCCGATCCACGCATACAAGCACAACAGACACAGGCACAAGAAATGAAATCTAATACTACACACCCGAGCAACTCAATGCATGCTACCCTTTCCAATCCACGCATACAAGCACAACAGGCACAGACACAAGAAATGAAATCTAATACTACACACCCGAGCAACTCAATGCATGCTACCCTTTCCAATCCACGCATACAAGCACAACAGACACAGGCACAAGAAATGAAATCTAATAACACACACTACAGCAACTCAATGCATGCTACCCTTTCCAATCCACGCATACAAGCACAACAGACACAGGCACAATAAATGAAATCTAATACTACACACCCGAGCAACTCAATGCATGCTACCCTTTCCAATCCATGCATACAAGCACAACAGAAGCAGACACAAGAAATGAAATCTAATACTACACACCCGAGCAACTCAATGCATGCTACCCTTTCCAATCCACGCATACAAGCACAACAGACACAGACACAAGAAATGAAATCTAATATTACACAGCACAGCAACTAAATGCTTGCTACCCTTTCCGATCCACGCATACAAGCACAACAGACACAGGCACAAGAAATTAAATCTAATAATACACACTACAGCAACTCAATGCATGCTACCCTTTCCAATCCACGCGTACAAGCACAGACACAGACACAAGAAATTAAATCTAATATTACACACCACAGCAACTCAATGCATGCTACCCTTTCCAATCCACGCATACAAGCACAACAGGCACAGACACAAGAAATGAAATCTAATACTACACACCCGAGCAACTCAATGCATGCTACCCTTTCCAATCCACGCATACAAGCACAACAGACACAGACACAAGAAATGAAATCAATGCATACAAGCACAACAGACACAGACACAAGAAATTAAATCTAATATTACACAGCACAGCAACTCAAAGCAGTTGGCCATCTAAACCGCACCTATACTAACAGCTACGCATTCAACCTCAGAAACCAACAGCCCCACCAACCACTCTAAGAAACGGCCCTGCAAATGGGCGGCCATGTAATGCAAACTTCATGCACACAATGGCTTGCTTCAAAACAACAAATACACATGGTACCCTCTAGGCACAACACATGACAACAACAAACACACTTATAATGTGATCATGCTTTATAACCCATTCAGGACAAGGCCATAAAGACACTACCGCAAACACTACCAATTCCATGAACAACAGCCACACAGACAAAGAACTACATGCATCTCTCAACTTGTGTAATGATACACATATTAAACACTGTGCACTAAACACTTTACAACCAAAAACAGCCACCAAAGACCTAGCACAACAAGATCTCAAATAATAAAGCCCACACACCAAACCAATGCACACACCAAGCGGCCAAACAAAAATAGACAGCAACTATTATATGCAACAATGTCTCAAACCACTACCTACACGTACAAATCATGCTGCACGACTCCTATCACCAGCGACATAAATACCTAACAAAAGAACAACTCTGCATACACCAATCACCCTATGAACGCAAACTCCCAAACAAAAAACTCCAGGCAACAATCACCCAATCCAACAAGCCATAACACAAGAAAGAACATCCATAACTGGTGTACATGTATGAGCTTACTCAGTGCACCTACAGGGTTTCTCAACACTGAATCCCTGAACTACACACCACCCGCTAAACGGAACTCAGAATGTGTGCTACCAGGCAACTCATTCATCCGCATACTTGCGGGGTACACAGTTCAAAGCAACAACAAGAAATAGATGTATCAAGCGCATTCTGCAAAACAAACACTACCATACCTAAACAAACTAAATGTACTTTTATATGTACCCATTTTCTTGCGATATATTGCTAAAAATGCTTTAAGAGACTAGAACCAGGTGGTTGTGTATATGGGAATGATCAGCTTCATAAATCCAACACCAAAAATGAAACAGTCAAATACTAAAAGGGCTTAGTGCAAGGCAAACACAAAAGTGAGATATGGCAAAATTCAGATATCCACATGCATATCCCGGAGCAAGCCCTGCGTTATTTTCCTCCAATCCTTTGAAAATGCCAGCCTCCGCTTTTTAGCTTCACTCCTCTGCTCACATTCGAGCCCCTCCGGGGATATCATTTTAATTAACTATGTCTTGAAATAGTCTCTATATATTAAAACAAAATGGTTGCAAGAGCATTAGAACCTGTGACTTTAGACCCTGTGACTTTAGACTGATTGAACAACTGGGAAACACAGTCTAAGCTACAAAACCAGCGGCTCGATTGTCCACGCCGTTGGAGGTTTTTATCCCTTCGGATACTTGTGAATTTATCCTAGGATAGTCAGGAATGGAATTCCACATGTGGGTTTGAAGAACATTATAAACATCAAACCATTGATGGTTAAGAAGATCCAACTGTAAGGCTAACATTTTGATCCGTCGATCGGCCCTTTGCATGGTGTGTGTGCGTGGGGTTTGGTTTAGGGATTTAGATACTTAGTTATGCGTCATGAATTCCATAAGGGACTTTAGAATAGAGTAGCATCGAATGATTACATTTCACCTTGGATACTTGTGGAACAACGGATTGGCGACGTGAGCCTGTTTCCATCCCTACAATTAGCATTGGTTTTAGAAGGCCAAGGAAGTCTGTACCGATCGAAGGGTTATTAATGGATATTGAATTTCAATGTGTCCTAACAATTATTTATTATTCATGAAGTATATACAATCCCACTATCCGCCTCGGAAGAAAATTATTCAAAAAAATAGTCTGATGTTAGAGTTATGTATGAATCGGAATGATATATGATATGATATGATATGATATGATATGATATGATATGATATGATATGATATGACATGTATAAGGCGCCTATACACAAGTGTTTCAATAAAGCCCAAACTCTGGTCTGGGAATGCACCAGTGATTCTCTCTTAACACTGAAAGAATGTGACTTGCTATTATTAAGGACAGGAAGAGTGAAGAATATGCTTTTTAATATACTAGCAATTACATCGATTTGCTGCTATTCATTAACAATCGACGTTCTGTACGATGTTGTTGGAAGGCTTCTATGATTGCAAAACGCATTCATGCTCTGTCATGTAATTACCCATGATCAATGGTAAGTGCATTCTCATGGGAACAGCAGGCTCAACAAAGCATTTAGAATACTGCGACTACCAATCAGACAGTGCCATATGGTGCTCCGCGAAGTTGCCGAATACTTATAGTCAAACGAAGCATAACATAATATTAATTTTTATCAAAACTCATCAGACTGTCATGGTTAGTTTTACTTAAAAATACATTGCTTGCATGCCTTCTAGCATGACCAAATATTGATCATGTCGGGAGAAGCATAGGAATAAAATGTGGCCAGGAGGCATTCAAAAGAAGGGGGGGGTAGTGAATAGTCCAAATTTCATCTACCCAGGATTTAAGTGGAATTCATTATTTATAGGCCAGTACAAATGAAAAGAGGGGGTTAAGCATGCGGTTGGGGGGAGGTTGATGGGTTGGAAATAGGGAGATAGCCTGGAAAGTTCTGTTTCGTCAAAGAGGAGCACATCCAACTGAGAGGTCTGCTCCAGAAGATCAGTCCATCGCTTGACTCCGGATGGTCATGAAATAATACATGAGGCTTGAGGTCAATCGTCTCGGAAAGGGGCGGATTTAAATGGACGCCATCACCCCCGCCCCCCTGCCACATGAGGCAAGATTGACAATCTTCACCAGCATTCAGTTGATTGGACACAAGAACAAACAGACGACTAGCTCAACACTTATTTTGATCAAATTCTTGTAGATAAAATGATAACCCAGCTCCTTCATGACGAATTTGAACCCAGCCGTGGCTCTTCTGCATAAAATAGCTGAACCAAACCCTAGGACATTTCTTTGAAGTTGTTCTGACATAGAAGGACTGATGTTGAAATATCTATGCTGACGTAAGTACTTGGCGGGCAGGGGAAGGTATTCAAGATAAGAATAACTCCGAGAGAATCTTCAGCGAAGAGGGAAGTCTGTCTTTGTACAGACTGAATACATAAGATGTCTTTTCTGATGCAGGATAAGAAAAGGCCCGCTGACGTCAGTTCAACTCCATAGCTGAGTACACGAAATGAATGGACAGTTGTGTGAGTCTCAATTTACTTCTTACTAATGACATGTTGTTTGCTCCTAGGTCCTAGCTTTATATGGATCTATCTGAAAAAGTCAAACCCAACACTGAATCCCAAAAATGCCAGGGTTTTTCTCTAGACCCCCTGCAGGCACCCTGGTATCCAGTATTCCTAAGTAATCCCCCACCCCACTTACCATCTATATAGGTGTGAAAAAGTGCAAAACCTCAGTGAAGAATCTCACTTCAGCACTTTCTATGTTGTCTTGTTTGTGTCACAGAATTGTTGCCGCATTACAAAATCCCTTTGGATAACATACAATGATGGCATGTTGCCCACTGAGTCACAATGTCCCACCCCACATTCTGACACATCCCCTTTGTCCCGCTCTGACTGTGCTCCCTGAGTGTGCTCATTTGGCCCGTGGCGCTTCTTACCTAGAACTCCCACGCGGTAATTGAGCGTGATAACGATGATGTTGCCGTAGCTGGCGAGCACGCTCCCGTCAATCATGTTGCCGGTACCCTCCATGTATGAGCCTCCGTGGATATACACCATCACGGGTTTGGCGCCACTGTCCCGGATGTCTGGAAGAAAAGAGACAGATGTGACAGGTTGTTGCCATTGTGTTTCCGCTGGGGACCTGGACAGTCCGACCCTCCTAAAACTCAGCCCATCAAAGTAATTCATAATACAAAATAATAAGAATACCCGTTAAGTCAAAAGCAATACCAACTTCTCAGGACCTCGTCCGCCAACTTTAGGTCGATGGGCTTATAAATCACTGTCCCTTCCTTCCCAAACCCTCTTCCACATTGAGGTTGGCAACTGAAGAGGTACGATGCAAGGAGAAAGTGGACTTGGTCTTTATATATGTTGTGAATGCAATGTGCTTGAGCGATCATCCTGGGACCTTGTATCCCTTGGACATGTCTGCTTCTAGAAGAATCCCGTGGAAATTCAGGTGCCCTGAACGAGGACAAACAAAAGAGAGCAGCGTTCCTCTGGAGGCACGTCGATTCGGACTCTAAATACCTTTGCGAGAAGTCCCTCACTCTAGGTTTGGTATCTAGTTTAAAGCAAACAGTAAACAAATTCATTCACTTGACCTAGTTTCATGAAATTCTTTAGGGATTAGAAAGACTGGTCTTAGGTGGGGCCATCTTAAAAGAAAACCACATCTGTAGGGGTTGTTATATTTCCCAGGCTATCTGGAGGACCACTCCACCACTGGAGATCTTATGAATCGACCGCGTCCTTCCTTACGTATTGTCACTAGAGATGTATTTGTTCTATCTTGGTTGATAAGAGAATACCCTCCAGTTGTGTTGGACCAGGGCTATTTGCTCTACACTGACATTTGTAACTGTGAAAGATCATTAATTAACTGCAAGGAATGGAAATCGCACACTAGCGGTAATGCCAGGAGCGGGCCCACCATGGCAAAAACGTGGAGCTAATGGGGTACGTTTCAGGCTACTAAACGAAAGAACGTTGAAGGCCGCTGATGAACCACATGCCAAGGATGTTAAAATGGCCTCCTTCCAACTGTGATTCTGATCTGCCAGGGAGTGGAATACCATGGGATTATTAATCATTGCCTGCCATGAGCTGGAGGACATTTTCTAGCCTTGCTCCATCGAACAATTGACTTCCTACAATCACCTCCTAGTTGATATAGTTTGTGGACTTACTTCTAACACCTACTAATTGATTTTGTCCATAAACCTGCTTCTAGCACCTGTTGGTTGCTGTGGCCCATGGACTTTTTTTCTAGCACCTGCTAGTTGATATGGTCCATATACTTGCTTCTAGCACCTGCTAGTTAATGTGAGCCATGGACTTTCTTCTAGCACCTACTAGTTGATATGGTACCACCAACTAGTTGATATGGTCCACAGACTTGCTTTAGCACCTTTTGTTGATGTGGCCCATGGACATTCTTCTAGCACCTAGTAGTTGATATGGTCCATAGACTTTCTTCTAGCACCTGCTGGTTGATGTGGCCCATGGACTTTTTTCTAGCACAAACTACTTTATATGGTCCAAAGACTTTCTTCTAGCACCTGCTGGTTGATGTGGCCCATGGACTTTCTTCTAGCACAAACTACTTTATATGGTCCAAAGACTTTCTTCTAGCACCTGCTGGTTGATGTGGTCCATTGGCTTTCTTCTAGCACCTGCTAGTTGATATGGTCCATCGACTTGCTTCCAGCACCTACTAGTTGATATGGCCCATAGACTTGCTTCTTGCACCTGCTAGTTGATGTGGCCCATGGACTTTCTTCTAGCACCTGGAAGGTAATGCCACCCACAGACCTACTTCTAGCATCTGATAGTCGATAAGACCCATGGACTTTCTTCTAGCACCTGCAAGGGGACATGGTCCATGCCACCTGGGCATCTTTAGAACAGGTTTGTTTTCTCAGACAAAGGTTAGCGGTCAGACAGGAATCCCAAGAATGTCCCTTATTGGGACCCATAATCTCTTAGTGTTGACTGGGCCAGGGATCCAGGTTTGAGCCTGATTTCTGCAAATGTAATAGAGGTGACTGGACCCCTCCAACAGGAGCACTGCCTCATCAGGTCCTGTAAAGTGGTATTGCTTTACGAGGGGTAAAGGCTGTGAGGAGGCAGTTGGGGGAGGAGAGGGGCATAATCCCACATACCATGACATGAGTGCATCCGTCACATGAACACACGACACATGAGGGAGTACTGTAACTCTGGGGCAGAGTGATAAGGGTGGGGAGTCATAGCATAGCATAGCCTGTTGGGGGAGAGAAGGAGACCTAGAAGAGACAGGAACCAAAAATGGATGAGGTGCTGAAAAGAAAATAAATAAGTCCATGAAGGATGAGGAGAGGAGACGTGTTGAGGTTGGCCAGAGTGTAGGGGGCGTGGAGTCTTGAAGGCATGGTTACAGGGTAGGGTGGGTAATGCGCATGGGGTCTCTTGACCTGGGGCTGCAAGGGTTGGAAAGGTGAACATGCAAAGCACAGACTGCAAAGGTAAATTAGGACAAGCAAAGTGCTTAGGATGGCCTCTTCACTGAGGTTACAATGTAGCAAACTCCTTGCCCTCTCTGCCCAGGTGCTTCAAGCTGCTTGCCCTGCTGCCCAAGTGATTTAAGCTCCTTACACTGTCTGCCCACATGCATCATGCTCCTTGCCCTGCTGCCCAGGTGCTTCAGGATGGGTGTCCTGCCTGCCCAGGTTCTTTAAGCTGCTTTCCCTGCTGCCCAGGTGCTTCAAGCACCTCACCCTCTCTGCCCAGGTGCTTCAAGATCCTCGCCCTGTCTACCTATGTGTTTTAAGCTCCTCACATTTTCTGCCTATGATATAATATGTTATTTATAACGCGCTTAATACCCAGAGGTTTCTAAGCGCAGGCCCAGGGATCAAACCTGTGTTGCTCCGCGTGGTCTCGCTTCTTAGGAGAACACGTTGCCCCTGAGCTATCCTCCCGAGACTAATGTCCTTCAAGCTCCTCACCCTGTCTGCCAGTGTGAACCTGTGCCATAACTCTGCAGTGTAACCATCCTACTTTACCTTCCCTTTGAAAGGGCAAGACTTCATACTCCCCCACACTGGGGAGACCCTGGAATCTATAATCCCCGCCCCACCCAGGCAAGATCAGATGAAGAGCACCTCCTACTCCCTCTCTCTCCCAAGTGCAGGGGTAAGCAGTGACATCCACTCTGCCCACCCCTACACCAGAGAAGACCCAGGAGAGCCCAGCTGACGCCACCCTACCACGCAGTGTCTTTCGGGGCAGGGCTGAGGGAGCTCGTCCTCAGTGCAGTCTGTGTGTCTGAAGAGCCCACTGGCAGTTCCTAGGAGCTGCAGGAAGCCTCGTGGCTTCTTAGGTCGGGTGCCAACCTACCCCCACCCCAACCTGTCCATGAGAAGGTCCCGGTAGATTGGACCTGCGGTGGGCAATAGGTCAAGGCCAGCACGCTGAGGTACGCAGGTAGGTTTGATTGGGCATAGGGGTGTGGGTGGGAGAGGAATGGCGGAGAGAAGGGGTCCTATCCATGCACAGGCTGAGCAAGAAGTGCCTTTCACTGGATAAACACCCAATTCCCATTCATTTCAGCAACCCTAGGGAGGGGGTCTGTCTGGGGCTTGGGAAATGTGTCAGATTGAAGGGGGTTCTTCGCCACGGAATGATTCATGCATGGAGTTACCCCAGTCCCTACACAGGGTGGAGAGGGCGATGGGGGAGTTCAGGGGTTCATGGAGGTGTGGGAGTTAGTAGGCTCGGGCATCTATAGGGTTAAAAAATCGAGCAGCTGCTTTTTAGCCACACGTGGTTTATAGGCTGCTTGGAGGTTTGATGGCACGACATACACTAATTACACCGAGATATATGCGACTTATTTCACAATGGTAGCTTGGAAAGGGTTAGTGTGGTTTATGGGTCCTCAATACCTCAAAGGATGGCCCAGGAACCCCGAGTAATGTTCCCTGAGATGTCTGTGTGCAGACCTACTCTGCAGGGGGTGGGTGCTGGGTAGAAAGGTTGGGTGGGGCAAGGGTGCTGAAACAGTCACGTGGGAACCAGGTGACAGGGTAGAAAGGTTGGGGTAAGGATGCTGAAATGGTCACGTGGGCACCAGGTGACGGGGTAGAAAGGTTGGGGTAAGGATGCTGAAATGGTCACGTGGGCACCAGGTGACTGGGTGCTGTGTAGAAAAGTTGAGTGGGGAAAGGGTGCTGACATGATCACGTGGGCACCAGGTGACGCAATCTATTGCCACACATGTGAACATGAATGAAATGAGAGAATGGGGAATGGAAACCTCTGACGGGGAAGTTGAATGAGGTAACCCAGTTTTCTTTACTCCCCAAACGAATTCTCGCCCAATGGCCGGCGGGCTGTTGCCAAGGAAGCCAGCAGGTGCGCAGAGAAACTTGCCCACGCCAACCCAAGATGGCGCTCAACGGGGGCGCAGCCCCTCTCTTCCCCTCCACCTCCAGTCTGTGAATAAAAGTGGCCTCGCACATGCTGGGGTCACGGGCCCCGTGGGCTTCTCTGCATTGCACAACAGCAGAGAAAAATGCTCAAAAGAACAGAAGACACACATGTCAGCATTCCATCGGAACAGAAGTCTATCTAGAGAGGCGGGAAAATGCAGAAGGAGAGAAGGAAACAGAGACGGAGGGGAGAGAAAGAGAGAACCGGAAACGGTGGCATCATTCCATGCAGTGGCCCGGGGGCCACAAATACCTTCGTCTTCGTCGCCATCGTTATCGGCTAAGTCATCCCCCTGTTTCTTAGCGCTGGCTCCTGGGGGGACCAAAACACGGGGAGACAAAACCAAAAGAACAGAGAGACGAAAGAAAAACCAAGAAACAAAAAGAGAATTCAAAAATAGTGTGATTGCAGAAAAAGCAGCGGAGAAAATTACCTGCTCAAAGGGGGGCCTGGAAGGGGCGCCCGAGTCCGGACAGGCACGTGGGCACACTCACCACGCACGCGCACACGTCCACACACACACACACATCATCGAAAGAGGAAAAATATAACATGAGAAGAATAACTAAATAAAAAAATATCAAGGGAGGGGTGGGTGGAAAGCTTCAGCGAGACAAGTGTGTGACTACACACCCCTTATATACCGCGGACATACAGTCCCTGCCCACGCCAGAGAAGCTTGTATTGTAAAGGAGACAGCACGTGCGCCATTTGCCCACTCACCTGTGTCACCTGTCATTCATGGAGTGTGGTAGTCACTTGTGAGAGCTACCCCCCCCCACATATTTAAGAAGCAATTGATCAAATACATACAGTGATAAGAGCATTTAAACTCCAAAGTAACAACTTTCTTTTCAGTAAACCTGTGTGACCCCAGGGAAAACACAGGCACCACAAGGACCTGATTTACATGAAAATACGACCACACTTTTTTCATAATCAGAGCACACGTGAGGGCTGACGTGTACTCTTCTGGTTGAAGAGTCGTCTGTGCGCAGCCGGTGGGTTGGGTATCCCACCTTTGCGCTTCTTAAAGGGAGGTAGCCAGCAATATTCATGCCTGAACAATGTGAGGCAGTACCGGCCTTTGGAGGAAATTAATACAAATAGTATAGACCGGACACAAAAGGGGAGTGCCCCTCCTCCCATGTGAGCCACTGCCTTGTTTTGGACTTACAAGTCCACAGTACAAAGGAACATTTCGTTTTCAGAACCGTTTTCAACTTGCTCTCTTCCCTTTGCTTGTTTGTTTGTTTGTTTGTTTGTTATTGCGCGCCAAACCCATTAGGTAGCCGGGCGCAGTAGAGGTCAAGACAGCTTAAGCTTGGTTACATAATGTCCTCCTATTGTCGAACGCCTAGACGCCCACGGGCCTTAGTGGCGCTTATACATTTTAAATTAAATAAATAAAGAAGACTTTGTGGGTGCAGCATTCGAAGTATGGCGCAGCCAGCCCCTTTTCCTTTTGTTTGATACGTTCACAGCCTCTTCCTTTCCGCTGGTTTTGGTAGAAAAAAAGGACTGTGGGGGGATTTGGCCTCTTGCGAGATATATTGAAGGTTCCCTGGAGTTAAACATGTTAAAAGAAAGAATGGTGCAAGGGAGGGAGGTCCATATGCCTTTGAACATGCAGAACAAGTTAGTGATTTCCTTTGATTGGGCGGTTACCCAATGGCTCTACCAGAAGGAAGAGACGTGTCACTTATTGACTGCTTTAAAGCCATCCCAAGTCAGAGCCGGCGGCGCGACACTGCTGCACATTCTGTCCATTCTATTTAAGGTTGGGAAGCTCCAAGTTAAAGCACTAGCTTGAACCAGTGTTTTGTGTATTTATATTTTTGAAGCGGGGTGCCTTTGTCTACGCGGAGCTATATATGTTGAGTGGGTCCCGTCCAGTGTCTCGGCTGGTCTTTATCGGATGAACCCTTGGGGTTTAAGAAAATTGACCTTCAGCTGTGATGGGTCGCAATGCATTGAGATCCTGACTGTGCAGCGCCTGGGAGAGTGCAATGGCGTTGACCAGATATTCCAACTATGCTTGGGCACTTTTGTTGCCTGCTTGGTAGGGTCTTCCCAGGGACGTTATTTGGAGGTAGCTAGGGGTTGCAGCTGCGACCCCTTCTGTCTCCCTGGCTGCTCCTGCAGCCTCCTTCGCTACCCCTGACCAAAGAAAAACAGGTTCCAATGATTTAATGGCTGAAGGTTTAGGTCACTCTTGAGTGCTGCGTCCAAATAGGACATCCCCCAGCATTAAAAGCGGCAAATGTGCCCCACTTGCCTAGAAAGAAGCCCACAAAATGACACCACAGGGAGCAAAAAACCCTACCACAAGCCTTGTTGGTATAGCCAAAAAAATGTAAAATGTATATTCAAAGTATTTCTAGCATGTCCCAGGTTCTGCCATCAGATGGCCAAATACTTGCATCATACGCCAGATATTATTAGGGCCCACACTCCTTCTAACGTTAACACTATGCAACGGGTCCATGCTGCTTCTAGTATTAATACTTTGCACAGGGCCCACACTCCTTCTAACGTTAACACTATGCAACGGGTCCATGCTGCTTCTAGTATTAATACTTTGCACAGGGCCCACACTCCTTCTAACGTTAACACTATGCAACGGGTCCATGCTGCTTCTAGTATTAATACTTTGCAAAGGCCCACACTCCTTCTAACGTTAACACTATGCAACGGGTCCATGCTGCTTCTAGTATTAATACTTTGCACAGGGTTCACACTCCTTATAGCATTAATACTATACAAAGGGTTCATACCCCTTCTAGTATTAATACTTTGCACAGGGTGCACACTCCTTATAGCATAAAACACTATGCAAAAGGTCCACACTGCTGCTAGCATTAATTCTTTGCCACTCTCCTTGTTACTGTTTGGTCTGCAGCGCGTCATGCCCCCGCCATTTTTTATTCGATCCGCTCATAGGAAGTGGGTGTAGCATGCATCGCCATGCCCCGGTTTCGTAGGTGGGTTGTGCCTTTCCCTGATGTGTTGGTGCCTGTGGACTAGTCTGTTTTTCACCCAGATCAGGAGTGGCCTTGATTTGTAGTCTGTTTGCTATGGCGGTTCCTGCACATTTGGAATGTTCATCCGACTGTTTTGGTTTCCTTCTGGCTGTGTCGTCTCTGTTGTTTATCATCCAATAGCAGGAAATGATGATATTTTGTACGACGTCAGCTTTATCGGGACAGAGAAAGCGAATTGAGCTGCATTGGCGCTGCATGTAACCTGCACTGTTTAAGAGCTCGGAGGTAATTCCGACCCTGGCTGTAGGGGGTTAAGGGCACCGGTAGGATGCCGGTGCCATTAACCCCTACCGCCGCATTCCGAGGTCCCTTAGCGGGTCCCACTAAGGCCGTCTGGTTTTACCAGCCGCTCTTAGCGAGACCTGCTAAGGGACCAGGAAGCTAATAACGGGCCCGCTATTTGCGGGCCCGTTATTAGCTCCTTCCCCATTCCCATTAAACCCTATGGGGGCTCGAATGGTAATGGGGAATGGTTTTCTGAATGGGGACTTACCGGGTCCTCCAAGGTGGGAATGACCCGGTAAGTCCCCATTCAGTGAACCCGGACACAGGTTTGGAGGCAGCTATGGTGCTATTTGCACCATGGCTGCCTCCAAACCGGGCTCCATTACCGGGTTCCTTCAATGAGGAATAACCGGGTCATTCCAACATTTGAGGACCCGGTAATTCCTCCTGGCAGGAACCATTCCCCATTCCCATTTGAGCCCCCATAGGGCTTAATGGTAATGGGGAGGGAGGTAATAACGTGCACATTACAGATGGCCCGTTATTAGCTCCCTCTTCCCCTCGCGGGACTCGTAAACGACGTCTGGTTTTACCAGACGTCTGTTCCGGGTCCTGCAAAGGGAACTTCATAATCGGCGCTCCCGTAATGAAGGGTGTCGGTCCCATACCGGCACCCTTCATTACGTGAGCGCCAGTGTCGTAATGAGGCCTTTTGTTTTTCCTAGGGGCTTGCAGTTTGCAATATGATAACGGGAGGATAGCTCAGCGGGAACATGCTCACCTTGGAAACAAGACGACATGAAGCAACATAGGTTCGATCCCCTGGTGCGCGCTTAGAAACCTCTGAGTATTAAGTGCATTATAAATACGCAGCTAAGAAATATTCCTGTAACAGCGCCTCGATGCCCCGGGCTGTGTGAGCGCTTTAATGCAAATAAAAAATAACTCTCCCTGCTTCTGTTGTTGTGCGATCCCAGGGCACTTGAGATCACTTAACTTAGGGGGAGGAAGTCTTCCAAGTACACAAAAGGCTAAGGCGGTCTTCGAAATATGTGACTGGCAGGACGAACATTGCATTTCAACCGTTACTAAGGACACAGCCACAGGTTGCAATGCTACTTTGACACCTGGTCTTTATGTCAATAGGCAGAACACAGAAATACCTAAAACAACACATAAAGGGCCTCATTCCGACTTTGGAGATAACCATGCCGCTATTTGCGGCATGGCTGCCTCTAAAATCGTTCCGACTCCGACCTGGTGAATGGAGTCATTACGGTCCATTCCGAGTTCGGAGGGACCGGTAATTCCCCATTCACCAGGGCCATTCCCCATTCCCATTTGAGCCCCATAGGGCTCAATGGGAAGGCTGCAATAACGGTACTGTAAATTACGGTACCGTTATTGACCCCGGTGTCCCTTTGCGGGTCCCGTCCTTAACGCCTGCTAAAAACAGGCATTAAGGTAGGACCCGCAAAGGGAACTCGAGTAGGGCGCAAAGGGATTACCGGCACCGGTGTCATTACCGGTGCCCGGTATCCCTTTGCGCCCAGCTTGTAATGACCCCCAAAGAGTATTTTATGATTACAAAACTGCGAGTCTGATTGGTGGTCGCCTTGTCTGGTTAATGCTTCCTCAGATGAGAACATGGTTAATGCGCTCCAGGCGTAACCGCCTTCCTATTGGGAACCCCAGGGGCAAAATGGCATTGTGATGATGCCCTGGCATGCCTGGCCCATTCTGCTGTGTGTACAAAAAATAATTCTCAGTTATTTGTCTGCCAATGATTTAATATAATTCGTTCCCGCACCTTAGTACCAGTTTTAATTTACATGGCTTCGAACACTGTAGAGTCATACTGAGATGTTTGCAGCAAATTCCAGATGTTTGCATGTACTGGGTTCTTTGAACATTCTTAGCCGCATCTGTACGTATAACAGAACAGGGTTACATGGCATACACTGTTGTCTTCCCGCATGACAATGCACCCCGCTTGAAACTGAAACAATGAATTTTAACATGGCCTCATACGTACCTGTATATTCTATTGCACTTCAATCATTACCCTCCTCAGATGTACCTGCATATTCTATTGCACTTGAATTATTACCCTCCTCAGATGTACCTGTATATTCTATTGCACTTGAATCATTACCCCCCTCATATGTACCTGCATATTCTATTGCACTTGAATCATTACCCTCCTCATATGTACCTGTATATTCTATTGCACTTTAATCATTACCCTCCTCAGATGTACTTGCATATTCTATTGCACTTGAATCATTACCCCCTCACATGTACCTGCATATTCTATTGCACTTGAATCATTACCCTCCTCGTATGTACCTGTATATTCTGTTGCACTTTAATCATTACCCTCCTCAGATGTACTTGCATATTCTATTGCACTTGAATCATTACCCTCCTCATATGTACCTGTATATTCTATTGCACTTTAATCATTACCCTCCTCAGATGTACTTGCATATTCTATTGCACTTGAATCATTACCCCCTCATATGTACCTGCATATTCTATTGCACTTGAATCATTACCCTCCTCATATGTACCTGTATATTCTGTTGCACTTTAATCATTACCCTTCTCATATGTACCTGTATATTCTGTTGCACTTTAATCATTGCCCTCCTCAGATGTACTTGCATATTCTATTGCACTTGAATCATTACCCTCCTCAGATGTACTTGCATATTATATTGCACTTTAATCATTACCCTCCTCATATGTGCCTGCATATTCTATTGCACTTGAATAATTACCCTCCTCATATGTACCTGTATATTCTATTGCACTTGAATCATTACACTCCTCAGATGTACTTGCATATTCTATTGCACTTGAATCATTACCCTCCTCAGATGTACCTGTATATTCTATTGCACTTGAATCATTAACCTCCTCATATGTGCCTGCATATTTCTATTGCACTTGAATCATTACCCCCCTCATATGTACCTGCATATTCTATTGCACTTGAATAATTACCCTCCTCATATGTACCTGTATATTCTATTGCACTTGAATCATTACACTCCTCAGATGTACTTGCATATTCTATTGCACTTGAATCATTACCCTCCTCAGATGTACCTGTATATTCTATTGCACTTGAATCATTAACCTCCTCATATGTGCCTGCATATTTCTATTGCACTTGAATCATTACCCCCCTCATATGTACCTGCATATTCTATTGCACTTGAATAATTACCCTCCTCATATGTACCTGTATATTCTATTGCACTTGAATCATTACACTCCTCAGATGTACTTGCATATTCTATTGCACTTGAATCATTACCCTCCTCAGATGTACCTGTACATTCTATTGCACTTTAATCATTACCCTCCTCAGATGTACTTGCATATTCTGTTGCACTTTAATCATTACCCTCCTAATATGTGCCTGCATATTCTATTGCACTTGAATAATTACCCTCCTCATATGTACCTGTATATTCTATTGCACTTGAATCATTACACTCCTCAGATGTACTTGCATATTCTATTGCACTTGAATCATTCCCCTCCTCAGATGTACCTGTATATTCTATTGCACTTGAATCATTACCCTCGCCAGAACTGCCCCTTATTGTTTTTGTCTGATCATTTGATATGGAATTACATTGTGATGTTTGTGTGTATTGTTGACTGACACTTGCTTCGTACGAGATTGAACACTACATGCAGCTGTTTCTTGGAAGATTTGCATGGCTATTCTTTGCCAGACGGGGAGGCCTAAATATTGCTTGGTTGACAGAAGCAATTTGAAAGCTATTTCAGCAGAGTCACTTTTCCCCAGTTCTTTCGGAGATATGTCTTCCTTCTGACACCAACCGGTCAATATAGTAATTAATGAAAGGCTCCGGGGCCCAGATGCTGCGTGGGCTGGATCTTATCGCAGCGCGCCAAACAACCAGTTTAAAAGCTAGAATTGCTTGTCCCCGGTTTAGCCCAGATCTGAGTTTAGGGTGACAGCTAGCGAGGAGATGTCGGAAACTTTGACGGGATTGTCTATTTCTACTAATTGTACGCACCTGGAGGAGTCGCAGTCTCAATCTAGTCCCAAAAATCTCATGGCCTTTAGTGAAAACCATCGAGCTCCCCTTCTCTTAGGAGCAGTTGTAGAATTGATCAGTAAAGGGCCATAGATTGCTCATCATTTTCAGATCAAATCTTCGGCATCGTGGATCGTATCCATTTATCGACAATTGGTGGAGACCACTTTGGTGCTTAAGAGCACCTGTGTGCGGGAAGTGTTCTTTCTTAACAGCCGCGCACCTTTGAAATGGGATTAAAGAAAATGCTATATGCTAGCTCCGCAGGTGGTGACTCCAAATCAGCAATTGTCAAAAGGAAATATTTGTGGTCAGGACTAGCTATGGGATTCATTTCTGTCGTGTAATGCACCACACTTGTACACAACACGTTACCCTTGCCGAGGAAGGCAGTCTTGGATCAAGAACATATGCGTGGTTGAGATACTTCCTTGGCTGTCCTTGAGCGAGGGAGATTCCTTGAGCGAGGGATATCACTGCCGCTCGATACTGGTGCTTGCAATAATGTATAAGCCTAGTGGCATTTGGGGTTTCTTACGTCCCCAGAGTACGGAGCCAGCTATCCTCCGGCGCAGCTTCAATGATATCTTCTGCGTGCTCGATGACGGGGAGTCTCTTCATTGGAGATCTTGTGATCCTATAGCCCATCAGGCATTACTTCATATCCTTTGTTGTCGGATAGGAATTAAGAGGTGGTCCTTAATGGGATTTACTCCCAACTGGTCAATTGCTATCCGTTGGCTTGTTTGGGAGGTTGGGGCCATTAACATGTTCCTTTTAGTGCCCCATGGGTCGTGCCTTGCACGTACGTATTCAAGGTGTACACAGAGCCTCCAGGAGATCCAGTTGCTGGCGAAGGCGCCCACATGCAGTGCTTTCTGAGGGTGTCATTTAAAGATGGATTGCAAAAGACCATGGCATGTGTCCCTTTCGAGTTATTGGTTTAGGGTGATTACATCGAATACAGAGAATTGGTCGCATTTTTCTTTTTGACAGGTTGATTTTGTTTCATTTGTAAGGGGGGGAGACCCCCTTAACACCATTAGAAGAAAACATTAGGTGATCGGGAAGATTAAAAGTGTTAGGCGTAGAGTCAACATGGGAGGCAAGCAACCTCAGGTCGTCCTCGGACGGGGGATCTCTGAATGATCAGTGACGGGACCTGCTCTTCAGGACTACACATCCCATGATACCTAACCATTGATGGAGTAGTCAATCAAAACATCTGGTGATCCAAAAGATGCAGAACCGAGGCCCAAGGCGCATTATTACACACATTAAAATGGCTGAGAGAAGCGCGATGCCCAGTGCCTCATGACTTTGAGATCATAAGGTCTATGGGGTCGGTGGGTGCAGGGCGGTAGGAAGAAGTGGGGCGAGAGGGGTGACCTCAGGAGTGCAGGAGTGATCTGGGTGCCGCGCCAGTATGAAGAGGAGATGCACCCAAGAGGTATATCTCAGCGAGTAATGCACAGGTTCTCACCTCCAGTGTTGCATGTGTCCAGTGGATGCCTGTCGTGGGGCAGTGTGGGGGGGGTGGGCATTTATGACACGGACACATCACCTTCCCTGATGACTCGAGCCCACCTTCATCTACAGAGAAAATCCACTCCCTTGTCCGGCCTCCACTTCCTATAAGAAATTCTCTCTTATTGCGCTGACATTCAAAAGACCAGTCATTGGGTCTTTACCGACAAAGTCTAAAGCCGGTCTGAGCAGCCTCAGAAAGCCACTTTCAAACTTTCCACTTGCCGCTAAAATAATCTGGATGAGGGCGGTTACTCACCATCACCAACATCTGCAAGAGATCTAGTGATCAGGCCTAACAGCCGCCTCTTAGGCCGATGACCAAAAGAGGATGGGTGGTCATCCATATCGCTACACAGGGAGTCTCTATAATGCCTACACTTCACGAGCACCAAACCATGTGAGGGCATGAACTCCTGGCTGGTGCTATTTCATTAACACTACAACCAATGCAACATTACGTTCTGTTTCATTTAAGTCTTAATTGCTGAGATACAAGGCACGTTGACAGGGAGAGAAAAGATGTACAAGGGGTGATGTCCAGTGCCTAGAGAATCAATTCATATATACAGTGCCAAGACAATCCATTCCTATGTGTAGTACCTAGACAATAAAATCATATGTGCAGTGCCCAGACTGTCAAATCCTGTGTGCAGTGCCTAGACAATCCATTCCTATATGCAGTGCCTACACAGCCATTCCCGTGTGCAGTGCCTAGACAATCATTTCCTGTGTGCAGTGCCTCGACAATCAATTCCTACGTGCACTGCCTAGACAATCGTTGCCTAAGTGCAGTGCCTAGAAAATGAGTTCCTAAGCGCAGTGCCTAGACAATAATTTCCTAAGTGCAGTGCCTAGACAATCAAGTGTTACGTGCAGTGCCTAGACAATCAATTCTTGTGTTCACTGAAACAATGGTGCGAACATGAACACATTAAAACCCCCAGACGTATTAAACAGAACGCGAGATCTGTGTGCGTCGACATGCCTGTTTCAATTCGACCGAAACACCCTTGCCTGGGCTCTTCATCGGGACGCTTGCTTCCTCATGAATGTGGTTTTTGCCAACTGTAATTTCATCTCAAACCATGAGGATTCTAATCTTGTGAAGATCTCTTTGACCTCAGGGGAATGTTTAGTAAAAGGGGGCGGTGGCGTGGCACCCCAACACGTGGCGCCTGAGTTGCTGCCTCCCGCAATGGACCCCTGTCAGCATTAAGATTCCTCGTGTTGCCTGCAGCGGAACCGGTGGCCATACACTGCGCCATTCAAACATTCGACATTGGGGCACTGCGGTGCAGTGTAGCGCTTCGAGGACAGCATTACTCTTGGAAGCACCTTGTGAAGCACGCTGCTAGGGGACCTAGAGCGGTGCTCTGAGGACTAGCGCCATTTCTGAATCCAAGTGCCTGCACTTAGATGGGCGCCACTGGAAGGGCAAGTTAAAAAGCAAGCACCCGCCTTTCCAGAAGCTCCAGTGGGGTACCCCAGAAGAAGGAAACGTTTACTATCAAGAAGACAAGCCTGTAGCCCCCCTCTCCCCCCAAGCCCCCGAGCTAGAGAATAAAGGGGTCGTGTCTCTGCAGAGCCTTGCCAGAGAGCAGTGGCAAGAACACCTCCCACCATGCCATGCTGTGTGGCTTTGCTCCTCCCCCACCCACCATGAGCATCTAATCCAACCTTCTCCTAGCTTCCAAAGAACTGGGTAGGCGGCTTCTGAGTCACAATACCCGACCTGTCCCTTTACTATGACTGAGCACCCAGTTGGCTGATGGCACCATGTTTGCCAGGGGCTGTACATGAGCGAACCATAAGCCGTACCCCCCTCGAAAAGCCGACCAGAAAAGCTGGAAGCGGTAGAGTAAAGAAAACACAACATATGTCTATACTGCCTGGAGAGGCTGCCCCCACCCGAGCCAAAGAAAAGGAGCCGGGGGTCTAACAAAGGAGAACACACATGAGCTCCCCCCCACCCCCCAGAGCGTCTGACCTCTCCAGGCTCCAGTCTCCAGCTCACCCCAGGAAGCCAGGTGCAACTCCCAAGTGGCCAGGTATGGCTCTTCTCCTGTGATTGGTTCTACCCCCTGTCGCTCCCAATGGGTCATCACTGGACTTGAACATCATTGGGCAGCACCGGCCCTCTGGGCTGAAAGACAGGCCACCACAGTCCAGGCAGGTTAGGTTGACCACTTCAATTAGGGAAGTTAGGTATATTTACCCCCCCCTGTCACCCAGCCTACAGCTCCCAGGGCCATACAAAAGAAAAGGCACCCAGAACCATAGTACAAGTGTCCCCAACATGAGCAGACAGCCACACAGTCATGTTCAACCATGCGCTTCTAATAAAACAATTAAGGGGAGTCCTTACTGTGGAGCACCAGAGGTCACTCCCCCCCACCTAAAGAGATGGCGAGGGGGTTCTGAGATCAAAAGGGAGAATTAGCCGCACTACCACTCACACAGTGGTTCCAATTAAGAGGAGGGAGAGGGGGGTCACGCACTTCACCCTTGCCGTATTGTCTACACAGATGAAGGCAGACTTGTGGACACTCAGTGACGCCAAGATGGAGGTATTTGAAATCAAAGTAGATACTAGAGTCCAGCTGCCAGTTGGCGGTCCCAGTACCTCAGGGCTGACCCCAAGCCTGGTCAACGAGCCTGAACACAAGGCCTCACTTACAGCTTGTATTTGCTGTCCTTATGCACGTATTTACTCCCTCATAGGAGCAGAATCAGACCATATGTGAGGTCATATGTTAGGGGGTCTCCGTGCAGGGCCTTTCCATGTCCAGAGTGGACCGATGTAATCCCATCTTCTTAGGCGGCCAGCCAAAGCTTCAACGTAGTATATATGCCTGCAGTGGGCCTCCGCATTGCTTGGTTCCTGGCATATTGGCCACTTACCTGTGCCGCATGCACAGCGACTATTCTGAGCCTGTTCTCTACACCCATCAACAAGACTAAGCAGCACCAGCCAACGCGCTCCCTTCCATACTACCTTATGTCTCTTAATAAAAGAAGGAACTCTCTGGCAGTCTCAGGAGAAGACTCCCGACTGTCTAGCCAGCTGTGGCGGAAAGACAGCAGGGCCCATGCAAGAGAAGCTTGGCGCGGAGGGTCTACTCACCACTCGCGTACCTTCCCTGCCACATTATCACCACCAACCCTTCAGACTGGTGGCCATGTGGCCAGCCTATTTGGCTATGACCACATGAAATCACCCGGGAGTCACAATCATCAGGAGCACACGTCCCGTTGGCTAATTGACAAACCTGCAAACCAGCCCCACCCATCCTTGATTTCTCCTGAAGCTCTAGTGTGGGTCCAGCAGAAATGGATCAGAACCTGGAACTTTGCAGTACCAAAGAACATGTAAATATGCGCCCGCAGAGCATGGGTGTTACCTTTGCTGCATCAGTGAGGTGCAAGATCCCTGTGTCAGGGGTGCAGGGGATAGCTGGACATGTGCGCCTTGTGTAATATAGACCTGATGCACAGGTACGCAGTGGTAGGGGACCTCTGAGGGCTGTGAAACTCCTGGTCTCTGGAGGAGGAGGAGGACGCCCGACCCTTGCTAGGCTTAGAGGCAGCGATGAAAGCTCCAAGCCATGGGTCTGGGTAGGGCAACCGAGGAGCCAAATTTTCCTCTTGGCCCAAGATAAGGACATGTTGGAGAGGCAACACCTGTGTGCAAGCAGGATCTGACAGATGCTTCTCTTCGTCTGAATTCCTTCACATGGCAGAGTAAAACATATGATCTATTCTCCCTGCCCCGTCAGCAGTATGGAGCGTATTGGATTATGAGTATAAACCACCATGAACTAGTTTCTGAATGGTGCAACCAAATCACATTTATCACAGCTCTTCCTCCAAGCTGGTCTGTGTTTGGGCTGTGGCTCAAACTATGGAGTCTGAAACATTCAGGGCAGACTGGTAGCTACTGAGGCACCCACACCCTCCAAATCCTTGCTCCCCAGAAGGGTTTGTCCAGGGCACTGAGCTAAGCCTGCTTTAGTGAAGGGCGCCTTTGAAAAGAGAGGCACGAAGCAGGGCTCTAATAGAAGCGCAAGGCACGTCTTGATATCAGAAACTCAAGCTCGGTCGGTGCCTTTAGGTGTGAAGGTCTGCGGGGGAGTGAGAATGTGGTAAATTACTGGGGATGCTGAAACTTCCATCATCAGTAACTTCCATCATAAGCAGAGCCTTGAAAAATGCAGGTGGCGACTTATAATGATTTGCGCTGCACTAATATCATCAGGGATGGAAGAACATGATTATACTGGAATATAGTCATCATGACCAGAGCAGGTCTAGATTAAAATGAAATAATCTTAATTACAATATAACGTGCATTCATACATAACGGGCTGCATTGGAATGGTCTGTGATGGAGTGGAAGCTAGTATAGGCTATGTGTATTGGAATGAAATGATCTGTATTACAATATAATTTGGATTAATAAATAATGATCTGATTTAGGATATAATGTAGACTCATGTGCAATGATGTGGAATGGGGTATAAAGATCTGGATTATAATATCATCATCTGGGTTAGGATATACTATGGATTCATATGTACTGCTCCACATTGTGATATAATTATCTGGATTATAATATCATCATCTGGGTTAGGATATACTATGGATTCATATGTACTGCTCCACATTGTGATATAATTATCTGGATTAGAATACAATCATCTGGGATGAGATATAAAATGGATTCATATGTACTGCTCCACATTGTGATATAATTATCTGGATTATAATATCATCATCTGGGTTAGGATATACTATGGATTCATATGTACTGCTCCACATTGTGAGATAATTATCTGGATTAGAATACAATCATCTGGGATGAGATATAAAATGGATTCATATGTACTGCTCCACATTGTGATATAATTATCTGGATTATAATATCATCATCTGGGTTAGGATATACTATGGATTCATATGTACTGCTCCACATTGTGATATAATTATCTGGATTAGAATACAATCATCTGAGATGAGATATAAAATGGATTCATATGTACTGCTCCACATTGTGATATAATTATCTGGATTATAATATCATCATCTGGGTTAGGATATACTATGGATTCATATGTACTGCTCCACATTGTGATATAATTATCTGGATTAGAATACAATCATCTGGGATGAGATATAAAATGGATTCATATGTACTGCTCCACATTGTGATATAATTATCTGGATTATAATATCATCATCTGGGTTAGGATATACTATGGATTCATATGTACTGCTCCACATTGTGATATAATTATCTGGATTAGAATACAATCATCTGGGATGAGATATAAAATGGATTCATATGTACTGCTCCACATTGTGATATAATTATCTGGATTATAATATCATCATCTGGGTTAGGATATACTATGGATTCATATGTACTGCTCCACATTGTGATATAATTATCTGGATTAGAATACAATCATCTGGGATGAGATATAAAATGGATTCATATGTACTGCTCCACATTGTGATATAATTATCTGGATTATAATATCATCATCTGGGTTAGGATATACTATGGATTCATATGTACTGCTCCACATTGTGATATAATTATCTGGATTAGAATACAATCATCTGGGATGAGATATAAAATGGATTCATATGTACTGCTCCACATTGTGATATAATTATCTGGATTATAATATCATCATCTGGGTTAGGATATACTATGGATTCATATGTACTGCTCCACATTGTGATATAATTATCTGGATTATAATATCATCATCTGGGATGAGATATAAAATGGATTCATATGCATTGATCTGGATTAGGATTACATTATCTGGATACAAATGACATCACCTGGATTTGTTTGTAAAGTGGACTCATATGTACTTATCTGGATTGGTATATAATCATCTACATGATAAAGAAATCCTCTGGGATAGGTGTGAAAACAAGGAAATAACATGAGGCAGGGTAACCAAAAAGGAAACACACCAAACACAGGTTACAAAGGAACATACAAAGTACTTTATTTTATACTGAATCCAGTTCCAAAGAACAGAACAAAATTCAGATAGCTATCGACCCTCAGTACAACACAGCAAACTCCGGCGTGGTTCGGTGTGCTCAGTGAGTGCAAATATTCATTTGAACAGTCAGGCTTTTATACATTTCTCCAGCCTGTTGTCCAGCCTTTCTGCAGGTTAACCATTCCATAAATAATGTACTGCTCTAGGGTCCCTTGCCAGGTCAAATCTAGTTCATCTTAGGTTTATACATTAACAAGAAGAAATGGTAATAATGTATGCTCTAGGCCTAACATTACAATGCGGGACTTAGTTTATACAATGTAGTTAAGCAGGTGTTCTCATTCAATTATAGATCAGTTTCGGTGATACAGGTAATCCATTGCACACAGGTCAGCAGAAGGACAAGGTCTCAGCTCATGACCCTAACAAGTGGCCTGCAGGCAAGTTATACATTAGCTGTACAGAGGTCATGACAATCGAGTTCTGTTCTGAATAACATAGGCTATCATTTTAGCTCACATGGTGACTTTATAGAGCAAGAAAACCTAAAATGGCGGCTTGACCCAAAATGACAGTTTACATGGTTTCTAAGGTCAGGACCTTGCAATGCGAGTTTATTCACATGTAGTTTATAAGCAGCTTGTTAGCAGCTTGCCGTAGGCCAATATACATATATTCACAGCAATAGGAGGCACGATATAATTTCTAGTTTGACATAGGGTATAATGTGCATTAATATTTACTCATCTGGACTGGGATATAATGATCTGGATGACAATGAAATCATCTTGGTTAGTATATAATGTGGATTCATATGTACTGATCTGGATTGAGATATAATGATCCGGATGACAATGAAATCATCTTGGTTAGTATATCATGTGGATTCATATGTACTGATCTAGATTGAGATATAATGATCTGGAAGACAATGAGATCATCTCGCTTAGTATATAATGTGGATTCATATGCACTGTCTAGATTGAAATATAATGATCTGGATGACAATGCAATCATCTTGGTTAGTATATAATGTGGATTCATATGTACTGATCTGGATTGAGATATAATGATTTGGATGACAATGAAATCATCTTGGTTAGTATATAATGTGGATTCATATGTACGGATCTGGATTGAGATATAATGATTTGGATGACAATGAAATAATCTTGGTTAGTATATAATGTGGATTCATAGGTACTGATCTGGATTGAGATATAATGATTTGGATGGCAATGAAATCATCTTGGTTAGTATATAATGTGGATTCATATGTACTGATCTGGATTGAGATATAATGATCCGGATGACAATTAAATCATCTTGGTAAGTATATAATGTGGATTCATAGGTACTGATCTGGATTGAGATATAATGATTTGGATGGCAATTAAATCATCTTGGTTAGTACATAATGTGGATTCATATGTACTGATCTGGACTGGGATATAATGATCTGGATGACAATGAAATCATCTTGGTTAGTATATAATGTGGATTCATATGTACTGATCTGGATTGAGATATAATGATTTGGATGGCAATGAAATCATCTTGGTTAGTATATAATGTGGATTCATATATACTGATCTGGATTGAGATATAATGATCCGGATGACAATGAAATCATCTTGGTTAGTATATAATGTGGATTCATATGTACTGATCTGGATTGAGATATAATGATTTGGATGGCAATGAAATCATCTTGGTTAGTATATAATGTGGATTCATATGTACTGATCTGGATTGAGATATAATGATCCGGATGACAATGAAATCATCTTGGTTAGTATATAATGTGGATTCATATATACTGATCTGGATTGAGATATAATGATCTGGATGACAATGAGATTATCTTGGTTAGTATATAATGTGGATTCATATGTACTGATCTGGATTGAGATATAATGATCCGGATGACAATGAAATCATGTTGGTTAGTATATAATGTGGATTCATATGTACTGATCTGGATTGAGATATAATGATCCGGATGACAATGAAATCATGTTGGTTAGTATATAATGTGGATTCATATGTACTGATCTGGACTGGGATATAATGATCCGGATGACAATGAAATCATCTTGGTTAGTATATAATGTGGATTCATATGTACTGATCTGGACTGGGATATAAGGATCTGTATGAGAAGGAAATCTGGATTCGAATATAACTTCAATTCATTTACGATGAACTGCATTGGAATATAATGATCTGGATTTTAATAAATGATGTGGTTTGCAATATAATAATCTGAGGTCGTTGGGATGCAATTAAGTGAATTGGGACATTATGATCTGGATTAGAATGGACAAACTCAATTACAATACAATGAATTGGATTGAAATATATGACAACAATACAAATTTAATCTATATATGGACACATGGATTAGAATTTGAGTGAAATTATCTGATTCTGAATGAAATTAGCTGGATTAAAAAATAATGTGGATTAGCCCATAGTTATCTCATTTGGATTAATGATTTCTGTTTCTGTATAATTATCTGGATTTAAGTAACTAAAATAGATTATACCAGGGAAAAGATCTGTAACCTGGGCCACTCCAGATGTTTTGAAATATGACTCCTGTGGTCCTTCCTGAGATCAAGAGTGATAGCCAATCACTCTTAAAAGCAGTGAGTGCTGTAGTCCAAAACATCAGGAGAGGTAAAGGTGGCACAATCCTTCATGGTTTGGTGTATAATGATCTGCAACAGACTATAGATATGCAATAACACCCAATCCAGCAGGCCGGATTAGGTGGTAACGACTCGGAGTCCAAGGCACAGGCCTGCATGCCCCGATGAATTTAATGATGTGTGTTATTGATATTAGCACCCCGGGTTTCCATTCCGAGGTTCAGACAGCAATGTATTTTGCATGAATGAGCAGGATGCGCTTGTGGCACCCTGTTCATTCATTCAAAATGCTTACCTAAGATGGCCGCCATGGAGCTGGAAGACAGTGCTCCATGTGGAGTCCCTCTTCCATTTCCATCTCAGCCTGAAACACTGGAGTGGCGGCAGCAGCTGCGTCATCACCAAAAGAATAAGGGGAGTGGTGTAGGGGGGTGAGAGGGAAGGGAACAGTGAACTGAGGACAGGGGAGAGTGGGAGAAAGATGGCAGGGCGGAAGAGCCGCCTTCAGGTTGCTGAGAACATGGGCTTGGATTGAAGGATTCAGCCCGCGATCCGAGCATCCTGTTTGGTTGGCTTCTCCACCCCGGGTGCTAATTTAGATTATGATATAATGATCTGGGTCGAAACATAAGTATTTGTATCATAATGTAAATAACTGTATAAGATTGAAACAATTCGGCATAAACTGGAAATATCGGTTTTAGTATACTATTGGTTAGAATGTAATTGTCTGGCTTGAAATATAATGTTTGGGATTTAATACAATCTGGATAAGACTGGTCAGTATTGTAAGAAATTAGAACATACTGCCCTACAGCAGGGAATACACTAATGGCAAGGACTAGATCACACGCATGTGGCAGGGGAAGCTTCAGCATGAGAGCAACCCCTGTGAGCGCACAGGACACAGACAGCTGTAGCTGAGTGGGAAATGTGGGTCAATGAACAACTACCTCTAGTTGTTGTGATTTATATCACCCTTGTTTCTCCTCCTCGGTTGGAGCTCAAGCACACAGGACATCACTCACCAGCACAGATATTCAACAGGGCCATTTCATTCAACTTAATTTCCCATCTTACTTCTCTAGAACTTTTCTAATGCCATTTATATGCTCCACTTTCTAAACACCTCCTCCTGATCGGGGTCATTCATTCATTAATATGACTGTCAGTTCCTACAGCAGGGGCTACAGTTCATCTGCATTTGGAAACCTCTGATATGTATATAATTCTGGATGTCAGGGTTGCAACACCAAAGAAACTTCAGTCTAATATGTTTATAAGAGATCAGGCTTGCAAGATACAGAGCAAATCTAAGAGGTGATTGGCTCTGATGCCAAGAATTGAGGGAGCTAAAGACATGAATTGAAATGACTTAGTTGGAGGGAAGCCCACTGCTGATTCAATGCCAATCTATCGCGTTACCTGCTCAACCACCACCTCAAGAATCCTTTAAGCCACAAGGAGCAATCTTTCACTGCAACAATGGCAGCTGAAGTGGAGAGCTGCCCTAGACTACATTCTTAGAATGCCTCTAGATCATTAGCCGGCTTAGCTGAAGTTCATTTATTCTAGAAGAATCCAACTCTGATGAAATAACTCTCTTTGGGTTAAACAGCTGGTCACGTCTCCATTCCCTCATGAGACCAAAGCAGGTGGTTGCAATTGCTTTTGATATTTAAATCAGGGTCAGAAAAACCAAACTCAAACATTTTATCTTAACATATATTGGTTTAATTAACAAAACAATGGAAAATCAAGGGCTTGTAAGAGGGGAGCCCTAACATGTATCAATATTAAACTGAGTGGCCTCAGGCAATGCAGATGTTATGCCTGGGAAGTCTTTTTAGTGAGACTCAGGCTGGCATGAGAGTCTCCACAAACCCTGCTGAGTGCACATCTGACCAAATATTATTCAAGTACAGTGAGCCTCTGCCAGGGTTTGGGTAGTTTTGGGGATAAATTGGGTACCAAGAGAGAGAGATCAGTAGCTCAGAAACGGTGAATGCATACCCTGAAGGGGAGAAAGGGTGACCCCTGATTTCCAGGAAGCTCTCCTGGATAAAACCGCTGGTCTACAAAGCAAGATCCAGCTCAATGTAACCACCATCGTCTCCACCCCCTGGCCACCGCCAGCCCTGACCAGCACCCGCAGCCCACCCTCCTTTTCAGCTGCCACTTGGTCACGATGCCAGAGGTCATTGACATCCTCAAGGGAATCAAACCATCCTAACGCAAAGCAGACACCTGCCCGGCGCCACTTAACAAGGTGTGCTCCGACCTGCTACTGCCGCACACCAAGGACATCATTAATGCCTCATTTGCCTCCTGCTCCATCCCACACTCACTAACAGAATCATGGATTTAAGGCCTCCACTAGAAAGAGCTCTCTCGAACCCTCCATCCCCACCAACTACCGGCTCATCACCACAGTTACCTTCCTCCTGAAGATCATAGACCAGGCCGCTTATCTCCAAATACAACAACACCTTGAACGACATCACACCATAAAACCACCTCAACCAGGCTTCTGGCCCAGCCATGGAACCGAGTCGGCTCTCCTGGACCTCAAGAACAGTCTGGATGGGCACCCACCACTTATGTCTCAACGATGAGAAAACAGAACTCCTTTTTGTCAGCAACTCTCACACCTCGCCAAGCGCAGTCCAGACTACCAGCGATTTACCAACGACAGTCACTCATCCACATCTTATCATCTGTCAAAACGCTTGGTTTCCACCTCGATGCCATGCTCACACCATCCCAGCACGTCAACGCCACTGCCTCCTTGGCTCTATATGTAACCAAATGTATCAACGTGAGCTAAGCCTTTATTTAAACTGAAAATTGCTTGAACAATGTGACGGTCATTATTGGTGCAAGACTGGACTATTGCAATGACCTTTTGGGGGGCACCTCAGAGCGTAACCTGAACAAGCTACAAACAATCCAAAATAACGCTCTGAGAGCCGCACCGGAGCTAAACAAACACAACCACATGTCTGCAGCCAGGAGAGCAGCACACTGGCTCCCAGTCCAAGAACTGACCAAATTTAAGATTTACCCACTGCTGCCTTGCCAACACCGCCCCGGGCTCCCTATCCGAGAGACTGTCCAAACCAGCCACGTCCAGGCCCAACCGGACTGCTTAACCAAAGCACATATGCACTCCCGGATTTAAGCAGGCAGAAGCCGGAGGCTCCAGCTTCCCCATCTCTGCGGCCACGCTGAGGAACGCCATTTCCCCGCATTGAGGTTGGAGCCCTCGTACACGGTATTCTGTAAAAGACTGGAAACCTACCTGTTTCATTAGCGGCACTTGTTCTGATGTCTGTAACTTACCAATCTGGAACCAGGGCCGAAACGCCCAAGGGTTAAGTGCGTTATGCAAATGTATAAATAAATAAATAAAGGTTCCACGGAGGGAGGGAAGTGTTGTGGAAGGAGAGTGGTGGCATGAGTCAGAAGAGGGGGGAATCAAATAGAATGCGATGCATGTGTGAACACCATTAAGGTAAGAGACAGTACGTTCAGCTCTGATGCCTGATGTCTCGGTGGGATAATGCACGTACTGCACTGTGGGGATCCAGGTGAAAACCTACAGATCACAGGTTTGAAATTGGCTCGAGAAGACTCAGTGCTACTTCTATCTGAAGAGAAAATGTAAGAAAACATGAAGGGGGTAATTGTGAGATTTCATGGCACACATACACGCTCTGTGGGAGTGTCAAGTGAGCACCCCCAAATCGGATCTGCAAATATTCACTGACCAACTCTTTCAAGATTTAGTGATCTGTGATTGTTCACAAGTCACTGCTGAGGGGACATGCTTAGCTAACCCCCCCCCCCCCCTACACACACACAGAGCACCCATTCTGCCTTATTTCCCCACAACACCCCATGGAGTACCACCCCCACCCCATAGTACCCCAATAAATAGGAAAAGCTGAACATGCCCAACTATCCTGTGAGGACCTACCCACCCCCTTCATACCAGTATGGCAGGTTACAGGGCACTGCATGCAATGTCAGCAGCCTCCCCTGCATTGGGGAGCCCTCATTGGGGAGCCACGGATGAACCTCCAACTGCTGTGGATTTATTCTCAGAAAGGCTTCAACGTTTGTAGGATGTCGAACTAAAATTCGGCTGGTCCGAGTTATCACCAAACTTATTCTCCCAGGCCTATTCTCTGCAAATGACATGGAGTGAATCAAATGCCTGGCGTGCCCAGGGCGGCTTTACATCCTTATGACAGGTCTCCAAATGTGCCCTGGTGCCTAACCCCTGGCTAGTGACAGCGGACTCTTGGCGAGTAAGACATCGTGCGCTGGGTGGATGTGCAGAGCCGATGGGGCGAGTGACTTTTTATGCCTGGCTAGTAGCTTGCAACTTGAACACTGTACCCTTGCTTCTGTTATTGCCATAACAAGCATCAATAAGAGGTATATTATGTTATGGACAGGCCATGGCAGAAATCCGAAGGGACTCAAAGCTGGGACACAGTCAATCAACATTGCAAGCAACCCATGTACAAGCCAATGCTTGCATGAGCAACACTTGCACTTCTCAGATACAATGAGGCGAGTTTGTGGCTGGCAGGCCTTTAGCTCAGCAAGGCCAGTGGGGCTGCGATAGAGTCTGATTGCTTGATGCTAGCCTCCTCTAGCTTCTAGTCACTGGACGAGGTTTCAAACCCATGTTGCACAGTATTGTCTTGGGTCCCAAGGCAAGGGCGCTGCCCCTGAGCTATCCTGCTGGCCGAAGTCCATTTATTTATTTTTACATGTATAAAGCGTGCTAAGCCCAGAGGCGTCACATCTCAAGCATGCATTATGCGACCATTCACTCGCTCACATACAGCCATTTTGTATGTGTATTTTATTTGCAATTTATATAGCGCTTTACGCCAAAGCCAAGTGTCATGGAGGCTGACAAGATTGCAGCAGCGAAAGTTCATGGCACCTGCAAGACCCTAAAAAGGCTAAATGGTCTATGGCGGTTACTCACATGGATACTTCTGGGGTTTGCATGGCAGCCATGTACCGTTGCGTACGCCGGCCGGCCGGGCTGGGGCGGAGCAGGTGTGATGCAGTCCATGCCCTTTCTGAAGTGACTGCCTTGAGCACCTGCGTGGTATGTAATATTGCAATAAGAAGAGGAGTTTGCTGCTACAAAGGCCTGTTGGGCTGGGATGGATTCAGTGACATGCAAACCACGCCAGGTTCAGAAATACATCTCTCCCGAGTTGCTTAAATGGATCTCACAATGGCACGAGATCACGTCAGACTTGTACGCGCGAAAGTCCAACACAGCACAGACCTCACTCTGAGTGTGCTCCCTGAGGGTGCCTGTCGCAGGTGAGAAACCGAACTGATCAATTTACGGATTACATTGGGTGGCACACAGAGATAAATCAGCCCCACTTCTAGAGTAAGCCTGGATTCAAATATAGTCTTTAATGGTGATTTGGATTACAGCAGTCAAGACTGCAATTAAAAGGACTACAAGAGGCATTTATAATCAATTTCAGGATCAACGAATCCAAGTGACCATGCAGAGAGCAAGCGTTCCAAAACTGACCAACTAAGTGATCAAAAGGAAACTCCTAATCCTCGCCCTAAGCATTGGGAATATGGTTTTAAAACTCCACTAAACCAGAACATTCTACAATCATGGTCCCAGGACAAGGGAAGCAGAATAAATCGTAGGACAGTGAAAGGGGGGGCGTCCCGTCTCATTATTCAGGGTGCTGAGAACATAGTTCATGTGCCAGCTCTGGAGCATCTAGCTAAAATGTAAGAAAGCGCGAGTGCACCGTTCCGCAGCCACGCGAGACAGTGTATCAGTCGAGGGAGGACTTGCATCTTTTCTTTTTGGAAGTCTTTAGCTGGTTTATGCATTTCACTCTAGAATTGTTTTGTCCCTCAATCTTTTTGTCTTTTTAAACTTCCTTTTTACCAACGAGATTTCCCACTACCCTCGCTCGCTGGCGCATGGGTGCCAGAAAGAGACATGGCTGTAACTTTAACGGTAACCCTGCCATTTTGTACTTACTGTTTGAAGATATGCGCTGGTTGCCTTCGAGCCTGGTGCGCTATACAAATAAAATAAATACTAATAAATACAAATGGTTTAACCAGACATTGGAGCTGCAAGTGCCAGAGCTTCTATTAAGTGTTGTATCTTCTAATTAACTCTATTTTCCCAATCCTGATCATATACCATATCACACATTTTTCAGTTATATTCATGTCTCTGTCCTGAGGAAGGGCAATGTGCATGAAACATGCATAGACATGACAACTGTAAAATCATCCCACATGCAATGTTTCGCAAGTGTCATGAATAACATCATTTAGGAAGCTTTGTACAACATTCGGATTGGCTCAGCCAATCATGACCAAGGATTCTGAGCGATTTCCGGGTACTATCAGCCAGAATTTGCTTGGAATCTTCAGTCTTGTGTGGCTGGGCCAAGCTGAGCGTTCAAAGCCTTGCCGTCTCACCCCCAGGGATGAGAAACAGACAAGCCTAACCAACACAGTGTTTCCTCGCAGCTGCCCCTCGCTCCACCACTCCTCTCCACACCTACGGCGGCACTCCATTCCCATCTCTTGGCCACCACCCATTGCTTGCCTTACCCCCTCCCTGCCACCTGCAACATTACTGTGCCAGTACTCTACCTGTCAAACTAGAAATTATATCGTGCCTCCTATTGCTATGAATACATGTATATTGGCCTACGCCAAGCTGCTAACAAGCTGCTTATAAACTACATGCGAATAAACTCGCATTGCAAGGTCCTGACCTTAGAAACCATGTAAACTGTCATTTTGGGTCAAGCCGCCATTTTAGGTTTTCTTGCTCTATAAAGTCACCATGTGAGCTAAAATGGTAGCCTATGTTATTCAGAACAGAACTCGATTGTCATGACTTCTGTACAGCTAATGTATAACTTGCCTGAAGGCCACTTGTTAGGGTCATGAGCTGAGACCTTGTCCTTCTGCTGACCTGTGTGCAATGGATTACCTGTATCACCGAAACTGATCTATAATTGAATGAGAAAAGCTGCTTAACTATATTGTATAAATTAAGTCCTGCATTGTAATGTTAGGCCTAGAGCATACATTATTATCATTTCTTCTTGTTAATGTATAAACCTAAGATGAACTAGATTTGACCTGGCAAGGGACCCTAGAGCAGTAACTTATTTATGGAATGGTTAACCTGCAGAAAGGCTGGACAACAGGCTGGAGAAATGTATAAAAGCCTGACTGTTTCAATGAATATTTGCACTCACTGAGCACACCGAACCACGCCGGAGTTCGCTGTGTTGTACTGAGGGTCGATAGCTATCTGAATTTTGTTCTGTTCTTTTGTAACTGGATTCAGTATAAAATAAAGTACTTTGTATGTTCCTTTGTAACCTTTGTTTGGTGTGTTTCCTTTTTGGTTACCCTGCCTCATATTATTTCCTTGTTTTCACATACCAGGAAGCTTTAGGATTTGGAGGGACGGGCAGGGTGAGCTTTCCGGGCACCTAAGGGCAGTCATTGCCCTCAGCCACGGGCACTATGGCGTTGCAACTCAAAAACCTCCTCATTAATACCAACGCATAACGCCCGAGTACAAACAGAACATGTGTTTTTGCTTCTATTTAAAACAAGTCAACAAACAGGGTGGACCAATGAAACTCTGCAAATCCTCTTCCTAAAAATGTGACTTCAGGGAAGGAGACATTGCGCAACGTTCGCGTCCGAATGGGTACTTTCTGCTTTCCCTTACCCAAGTATGGTTAGAAAGCTGTAATTCAGAGGTAGGAAGCGGTTTCACCCTTGCTAGGAATCATCAGAGCAGTATAATCTTGACAGCATTTGGGTCATGTTTACAAAACACCCAGAAAGTTATGTTGGGTTTAAAAAGGCTTGAAAAAAAACGTTCACCTTAAATGGTGACCAGGTAAGAAGTTCTCTGCAGTATTAAGAAATGTCTGTCTTGGGTTGATTAAGCAATGCATAAAGTATTAATGCCCTCTAAGACAAAGGAAATTTCCTGAAGCAAAAGGCGTCCATCGGGGCTAATTTGCATACCCACAATGCCTTGTTGATATGGCTATGAACTGCAGTAATGGTGGCTGCTAGGTGGCGTTCTGACATGTGTCTGTTATTATTCCTGGCCACAGCTTGCAGAATTATTTTTAATATGCATAAGTATATCATGTTCTTGGCCCCGTGGGTCCAGCTGTGTTTTCGAAACCTTCAAGCGCTTAGAAGACACCTTCGTGAGGTTAAGCCTCTATAACTGAAGTGATGTTTGCATGTATTATTGGTGCCTGACCCTCTGCCATTCGCAGCACTCGGAGGGCCCTCAGTTAAACCCCTCCTTTTCTGGCACGTGGCTTCTTGTGGCTGTATTCTGATCTCGGTGCATTGGTGCATAGATGGCACAAGTTGCCTGTGACGTAGAACTACTGGCACGTGTAAAGATGGAAGCAAAGGGGCCCGAGAGATGGGACGCTAACACGCGGATGTGCACAGGTGTCGCTTCCCTACACTCACACCCACTGCACACCAATACCCTTGGCAATGGTGATGTGTTGCCCCAATCCCTCCCAACCTGGGCCATCTCACTTCAAACACGCCCGCCATCACGGGGCACTTGTCTTGCACTCGCAAAGCCAACCGTTTCCCCCCCTTACAGAGTAAAAAGCATTTTAGTTCCATGAAGAGGTCTTTTTACTATGTCTATTATTAATGCGGTGTGTGTAACGTTTACATATTACCGCACTTTTCAGAGCAATGGCTGGTTATGCAGAGTAAATATCCTTAAGATTCGGAGCACTTAGAGATGGTGCCATAGGTCTGAGTCTCTAACACAGGAGGGACAGGGATCTGTGTTTGACCTCATGGTCACGGGTTCAAGGTCGGGCAGTTCTACTCAGACTTTCATCATTCAGATGCCAATAAAATAGCATGAGGTGAGCAACGATAAAGACCTGCTATCTCCCTATCACAGCAAGAGGCCCCCATGGGGGTGAATGTGTGCTCCATGAATGCACACTTGTGTGATAACAGGTGAGTTACAGTGCTCGCCCTCCACTGACATTTTCAAGTGAAGTAAATAGGAGTTGCTGTCCTGTCCCGCCTCTACAATTCAGGGACATACAGCAGTGCAGCAGGAGCTGAACCCAACGAGCTACTCTAAGCATCCTTTATTCTGAAGGCTGCTGCTGGGGTGGGTCATTTTGGAAGGAAACCTCAGGGAGACAGAGTGATGAGTCTTCCCGCCTTGCAGGGCCGCCTTTCCCTGAAAGCCTGAAGGGCCCGCGAGCTCTGATTAACCTCCCGGCTTCCGACCGCAGGATTTATGGGCCCCCGGGAAAAACTGACCCGGCTCGATGTCTGCCCAGCTAATAAACGGGATGTTTACCGCAGCAGAAGTCAATAGCTACTTATGAGCAGAAGGGCCTCGAGGACAAGGGCTCCTTGGCAGGCGCAGAAGGGTCTGTGGACATAATTAAGAGGGAGACGCACAGGTCACGTCAAACCAGCTCCAGAGACACAGCTCTGCAAATACGAGAGTCCAATGCAGTGGGCGCCCACCAGCCCTGAAGCCCGATTCAGTGTCTGTGCATCCCGCAGCGGGACCCGCGGCTCCGGAGTCTAATTCACTGTGTGAATTCACTGTGTGTCTGTGCGTGCACCCCACCGTGGAGCCCGCCAGCACCGGAGTCTGATTCACTCTGTGTCTGCGCGTGCACCCCACCGTGGAGCCCGCCAGCACCGGAGTCTGATTCACTCTGTGTCTGCGCGTGCCCCCCACCGTGGAGCCCGCCAGCACCGGAGTCTCATTCACTCTGTGTCTGCGCGTGCCCCCCACCGTGGAGCCCGCCAGCACCGGCGTCTCATTCACTCTGTGTCTGCGCGTGCACCCCACCGTGGAGCCCGCCAGAGCGTGCACCCCACCGTGGAGCCCGCCAGCACCGGAGTCTGATTCACTCCGTGTCTGTGCGTGCACCCCACAGTGGAGCCCGCCAGAACCGGAGTCTGATTCACTATGTGTCTGTGCGTGCACCCCACAGTGGAGCCCGCCAGAACCGGAGTCTGATTCACTCTGTGTCTGTCCGTGCATCCCACCGTGGAGCCCGCCAGAGCGTGCACCCCACCGTGGAGCCCGCCAGCACTGGAGTCTCATTCACTCGTGTCTGTGCGTGCACCCCACCGTGGAGCCCACCAGCAATGGAGTCTCATTCACTCTGTGTCTGTGCGTGCACCCCACAGTGGAGCCCACCAGAACCGGAGTCTGATTCACTCTGTGTCTGTGTGTGCACCCCGTGTCTGTGTGTGCACCCCACAGTGGAACCGGAGTCTGATTCACTCTGTGTCTGTGCGTACACCCCACAGTGGAGCCCGCCAGCACTGGAGTCTGATTCACTCGTGTCTGTGCGTGCACCCCACAGTGGGACCCACCAGCACCGGAGTCTGATTCACTCTGTGTCTGTGCATGCACGCCGCGGTGGGACCCACCAGCATCGGAGTCTGATTCACTTTGTGTCTGTGCATGCACTCCACGGTGGGACCACCCAGCATCGGAGACAGATTCACTCTGTGTCTGTGCGTGCACCCAACCAACACCAGAGTGTCTGTGCATGCAACCCGCTGTGGGACCCACCTGCACCAGAGTCCGATTCACTGTGTGTCTGTGCTTGCACCCTGCAGTGGCACCCACCCGCCCAGAGTCCAATACACTGCGTGTCTATGCCTGCACCACACAGTGGGACCCACCAGCACTGGAGTCTGATTCACTCTGTGTCTGTGCGTGCACCCTGTAGTGGGACCCACCGGAAATTGACCCTAATTCATTCTGTGTGTGTACCCCACTGTGGGATCCACCAGCACTGGAGTCTGATTCACTCTGTGTCTGTGGGTGGACCCTGCAGTGGGACCACCGGCACCTGAGCCTAATTCATTCTGTGTCTGTGCATGCACCCCACAGTGGGAGCCACCAGCACTGGAGTCTGATTCACTCTGTGTCTGTGCATGCACGCCGCGGTGGGACCCACCAGCATCGGAGTCTGATTCACTTTGTGTCTGTGCATGCACGCCAAGGTGGGACCATCCAGCATTGGAGTCAGATTCACTCTGTGTCTGTGCGTGCACCCAACCAGCACCAGAGTGTCTGTGCATGCAACCCGCTGTGGGACCCACCTGCACCAGAGACCGATTCACTGTGTGTCTGTGCTTGCACCCTGCAGTGGCACCCACCAGCCCAGAGTCCAATACACTGCGTGTCTATGCCTGCACCACACAGTGGGACCCACCAGCACTGGAGTCTGTTTCACTCTGTGTCTGTGCGTGCACCCTGTAGTGGGACCCACCGGCACCTGACCCTAATTCATTCTGTGTGTGTACCCCGCTGTGGGATCCACCAGCACTGGAGTCTGATTCACTCTGTGTCTGTGGGTGGACCCTGCAGTGGGACCACCGGCACCTGAGCCTAATTCATTCTGTGTCTGTGCATGCACCCCACAGTGAGACCCACCAGCACTGGAGTCCAATTCACTCTGTGTTTGTGTGTGCCCGTCACAGTTGTTACCCACCAGCACCAGAGTCTGATTCACTGCATGTCTGTTCATGCACTCCACAGTGGGACTCACCAGCACTGGAGCCTGATTCAATATGTGTCTGTGCATGTACCCCACAGTGGGACCCACCAGCACTAGCGTCTGATTCACTCTGTGTCTGGGCGTGCACCTCTCACTGTGAACCACCAGCACTGGAATCTGATTCACTATGTGTCTGTGTCAATCTGCATTGTTTTATGGTTAGTTAGCGTGGGCTAATCCATTCATCCATTTATGCATCTATTGTAAAATATGTTTAGCACTATAGTTTGTTCTGAGCTATCATGGATTGATATTTGCTGAGAGCCATACAGACAGATATAATGTAGATATGCTTGTTATTATGTATAGCACATTCTAGTTTTCAAAGCGCTATAGATGTTTCTGTGCCAATACGAAAATGTTCACGCAGCTGAACAGAACGAATAGATGTTATTTAGAAGAGAGTATCTTTTGGCAGACACTGTTGGCAGACTGTCAGCTATCCTTTAGCCGAGAAATAGCCTTGACTACGAGATAACATGGCACATGTTTTCGTTTCTGCAGTTAGACTGTCTTGTGCAAGAGAAGGAATGTTAGCACAATATGCCTTGCTGTTCTTAGAATAATATAGGACAACATGTCATCATGTTCCAGCACAGTACACAGCTATGTTGAAATCTACGCACGTAGACAAAATGCTGTTGCCATGGACTGTTTTTTACGCATGTAATTGTAATATGTACGTCAACGTCACTATGTATAACAGTAGTTTTCAGTTCAGTCTCAGCGCTGCGAGGGAGCGTGGGAGCTCTCAGTGCTATGGTGTGCTGTGCTAATGCTCATTGCTAGTGGAACAGCTGAGTGTGAGGGGGCCTTGGCTTGTGTGTGACAGCTGACTTCCCCTCTATGCTAATAAACATATATTCTTTGAGTATCCATTTCTGTGTCTTTGTGATCTTATCTTTTGTTTCCATAGAATAGTAATTTATGGTTTCACAAATGGCGCCCATAAAGGAACCCTTCCAAAGGATGATCGAGGAGAGTGAGAGGACCAGAGGGATCGTTGCCAAGTAGAAAAAAGTTCCTTGCAGTAGCTGTTATTCCTGATGCACGTGTTGGCCAAGATCATCTCCGGTGAGGGTTTGAACCGTGTTGAAGACGTGATGCCGTGATGCTGTTTTTCATCTTTTGAATGAAGATCACCAGGCATAGAAATCAAGTCGAGTTGCTCCAAGTTTGTTTGTTTGAAAAATGTATGCAAATATGTTGCCAGGCTACAGAATACTTTTTTAAAGTTGCCTGATGTTAGAATTCACACATGTTGTGAAGATCTTTGCAATGAGAGAAAACCCACAGGGTTCGAGAGGGAAATAACGACGACTTCACAGCTTAGTGAACTAAGAGCAATGCATGGGAGATTGAGGAGTATGTTGGACAGTTGGGATGTGGTCCCAGAGTCAATACTCCAGTCAGTGCAAAAGAATGAGGAGATAGGGGTCACCCAGGAAACACAGTTACCTAGGGCAGGCTCATGTGTGATAGATACCAGGTCACAGAAATGTTCCATTGACAGCTCACTGGTTCCAGGTATTGCCTTGTCAGGGCAACAGGATGTTTCTGTAGGGTTTGCATGTACACCAGAAATATGCCCTATGTTACAGTCAGTACCCATTGGATAAATGCCATTTCCTGCTGGCATCCCATTGTAGAGAGAACCTATTGGGATTGAATATGTTGAAAGAATTGTACACAGTGATTAATTGCAGCTCTGATGGTGTGTACTTGACAGTATCCTCGCAGAGAAATGCACCCACACAAGATTTAGCATTGCCTTCTTATTTGGTGAGGAAAGGTGTAATTGAGGCAATATATGACAGCAATTGTAACAGCACCATTTTGCCAGCTTTTAGAAAGGGTGACATGTGTTGCCCGACCGTTTAGCAATTAATTTTTCAACACAACCTTTTTATTAGATGTTTTCAAGAAGGCAAACAATAAACATATCAGCATGAGAAAGTACATCGCTATAAAGACTCAACCATCACGTATGGGCATATTGTCATAACGGCTGAACATGCCCGGGGGTCAGTTGTAGTCTCTCTAGTGGGCCTTCCCCACCCAGAGGATTTCCCTTGCCGCTGATGCAAGGAGTATCCGGGGGTCAGATACTCTTTACAGTTGGAGGATCTATGTGAGCCATCGAGTCATGGGAGGGCGGCGAGTCAGACCTGGGCACTTCTTTGCATATTCCATGAAGGGCGCCCAAGTGTTCTGAAAGCTCGTAATATCCCCCAACCGTACGGCAGTGATTTTCTCCGACACCACAATGTCCCAGCATTTTGTCCACCAGATAGGCAAAGATGGGCCTTCAGGATGTTTCCACAGGCGGGCAATGGAAATCTTAGTAGCGGCGCAGAGGTGTGTGATTAATTTGGCTATCTGACTTGTTAATGGGAATGGAATGCCCCCTCCCTGGTGTCCCCCCAGTGATATTATACCTGGGTCCCCAGGAATTCCCAACCCTGTGATCAGCCATATATGTTGCAATACTGCACGCCAGCATGCTGTGGTTTGTGGGCAGGTATATGGCAAGTGAAACAGGGATCCAGTGTCTGTGCAGCCTCTCCAGCAGACTGAGAGAATAGTAGGGTCGCTTTTGTTTAGCAGTTCAGGAGTCACATAGTACCGGTAGCACACTTTGTATCCCCCTTCTCTGTTTGTAATGCATTTGGTGCTACTATGTAGTCTTTCCCATATTTTGCTCCAATCTTCTATTTAAGTGTGCGCCCCAGATCTTTTTCCCAGCTGAGCATGTGTTATTTCTCCTTCGTGAAAGGATCTGTTTTGCTAACAGTTGGTGTAGAGTGGATATTTTGCCTCTGGGAGCGGATGCTGTGAGGGTCCTTTCAAGCACAGTTAGGTCCCTCTCTCCTTTTTCTTTGATCTCGCTGTGTGATGTCCATGTCTTATTTGTGTGTAGTGGAACCGTTCTGATTCTGGGACCTTGAACTTTGTTTTACAGTCTATGAATGTGAGGGGGGATCCATCCCGCAGGAAGTCCCCGAATCTTCTCATGCCTCCCACCCTACAGATTGTGAAGCTATTGGGGGGGATACCAGGGATACAATCTGGGTTACCCAAAATCGGTGTGAGGGGGCCATTCATGGCTGTGCCAACCCATTTTCACGCTACTTGTTTCCAATTTGAAACAGTATTTTTCGTGGTCGTGAGGGGCTTCAGGTCTGCCCAATTCCCACCTAATGACCAGGCAGTTTTCCTCACTCAAAAACCACACCCAAGACCATTGCCCTATGCAGTGTACCTGCAAATCCCACCTAACAGGCAGGCATCTGCCCTCACCAACAAACCACACCCAGGACCAGAGGCCTATGCAGTGTCCCTGCAAATCCCACCTAACAGGCATACTCCTTCCCTTACTAACAAACCACACGCAGGACCACTATGCAGTGTACTTGCAAACCTCACTGAAGTGGCAGGCAGATTGCATCACTCACAAAGCACACCCAGGACCAGATTCCTATCAAGTTTGCCTGCAAACCTCCACCTAATGGGCAGGCTGCTTCCCTCACTAACAAATCACAACCAGCAAAAGAGTCTTATACAGACTAAAGAGTCATGCAGCTCCCTTTACTCACAAAACATAAGCAGGGCCAAGGGTCGGACTGGCCTATAGGGCCATACCCCAACCAAAAACCCTAAAAGGTTTAACCAATGTTGCTGAATTAATATCTTTAAAATGCACCATTTTCATCACATTTTATCAAAAACCGCCCCCTTGGGTACTATTGAAACAGTCTGTCACAAAGGAATGAATTGCCATTTGCAACTGTGGGCCACTTCTGTCCGGCCTTGGCAGGCCCAGAGGTCTATGCAGGGCATCTGCCCACGGTTGGGCCAGGCAGCTTCTAGTGCCAACAAACCATTCTGATTGCCAGACTCTATGCAAGACATAACCTCCAATCACCCTCGGGTTTGTGCCTAGTCCTCTATTTCCATTCAGGTTTGGAGCACACAACCACCTCCACATCTAGCAACCCCCACCCTGCCAGGAGCCACGTGGAACATCAATCCAAGCGCTCTTTCTGACCTAGAGTAGGACTGCATCTGTCACGCCATAGCATAAAACATATATTCACCCATCGTATTCACCCATGCCACCTACAGCAAATATTCACCCATGTCACTGTCACCTGCAGCATGTATTTACCCATCCCACTGTCACCTGCAGCATGTTTTCACCCATGTCACTGTCACACTGTCACCTGGAGCATGCATTCACCCATGTCACTGTCACCTGCAGCATGTATTCACCAATGTCATTGTCACACTGTCACCTGCAGCATATATTCACCCATGTCACTGTCACCTACAGCATGTATTCACCCATGCCACTGTCAACTAGAGCATGCATTTGCCAATGTCACTGTCAACTAGAACATGTATTTACCCATGTCATGGCCACCTACAGCATGTATTCACCCATGTCTGTCACCTAGAGCATGTATTCACCCATGTCACTGTCACCCGGAGCATGTATTCACCCATGCCACTGTCACCTGCAGCATGTATTAACCAATGTCACTGTCACCTAGAGCATGTATTCGCCCATGTCACTGTCACCTGCAGCATGTATTCGGCCATGTCACTGTCACCTAGAGCATGTATTCACCAATGTCACTGTCACCTAGAGCATGTATTCGCCCATGTCACTGTCACCTGCAGCATGTATTCGGCCATGTCACTGGCACCTAGAGCATGTATTCGCCCATGTCAGTGTCACCCGGAGCATGTATTCACCCATGTCAGAGCCACCTGCAGCATGTATTCACCCATGTCACTGTCACCTAGAGCATGTATTTACTCATGTCACGGTCACCTGCAGCATGAATTCACCCATGTCACTGTCACCTGCAGCATGTATTCACCCATGTCACTCTCACCCGGAGTGTGTATTCACCCATGTAACAGCCACCTGCTTCATGTATTCACCCATGCGACTGTCACCCAGAGCATGTATTCACCCATGCCACTGTCACCTGGAGAATGTATTCACCCATGTCACGGCCACCTGCAGCATGTATTCACCCATGCCACTTTCACCTAGAGCATGTATTCACCCATGTCACTGTCACCTGCAGCATGTATTCGCCCATGTCACTGTCACCCAGAGCATGTATTCACCAATGTCACTGTCAACTAGAGCATGCATTTACCCATGTCACAGTCATCTGCAGCATGTATTCACCCATGTCATTGTCACCCGGAGCATGTATTCACCCATGTCACGGTCACTGCAGCATGTATTCGCCCATGTCACTGTCACCTAGAGCATGTATTCACCCATGCCACTTTCACCCGGAGCATGTATTCACCCATGCCACTGTCACCAAGAGCATGTATTCACCCATGTCACGGTCACTGCAGCATGTATTCGCCCATGTCACTGTCACCTAGATCATGTATTCACCCATGCCACTTTCACCCGGAGCATGTATCACCCATGCCACTGTCACCAAGAGCATGTATTCACCCATGTCACGGTCACTGCAGCATGTATTCGCCCATGTCACTGTCACCTAGAGCATGTATTCACCCATGCCACTGTCACCCGGAGCATGTATTCGCCAATGTCACTGTCAACTAGAGCATGTATTCACCCATGCAACTGTCACCCGGAGCATGCATTCACCCATGTCATGGCCACCTTCAGCATGTATTCACCCATGTCACTGTCACCTAGAGCATGTATTTACTCATGTCACGGTCACCTGCAGCATGAATTCAACCACACCCATGTCACTGTCACCTGCAGCATGTATTCACCCATGTCACTCACACCCGGAGTGTGTATTCACCCATGTAACAGCCACCTGCAGCATGTATTCACCCATGCGACTGTCACCCAGAGCATGTATTCACCCATGCCACTGTCACCTGGAGAATGTATTCACCCATGTCACGGCCACCTGCAGCATGTATTCACCCATGCCACTTTCACCTAGAGCATGTATTCACCCTTGTCACTGTCACCTGCAGCATGTATTCGCCCATGTCACTGTCACCCAGAGCATGTATTCACTAATGTCACTGTCAACTAGAGCATGCATTTACCCATGTCACAGTCATCTGCAGCATGTATTCACCCATGTCACTGTCACCCGGAGCATGTATTCACCCATGTCACGGTCACTGCAGCATGTATTCGCCCATGTCACTGTCACCTAGAGCATGTATTCACCAATGCCACTTTCACCCGGAGCATGTATTCACCCATGCCACTGTCACCAAGAGCATGTATTCACCCATGTCACGGTCACTGCAGCATGTATTCGCCCATGTCACTGTCACCTAGATCATGAATTCACCCATGCCACTTTCACCCGGAGCATGTATCACCCATGCCACTGTCACCAAGAGCATGTATTCACCCATGTCACGGTCACTGCAGCATGTATTCGCCCATGTCACTGTCACCTAGAGCATGTATTCACCCATGCCACTGTCACCCGGAGCATGTATTCGCCAATGTCACTGTCAACTACAGCATGTATTCACCCATGCCACTGTCACCCGGAGCATGTATTTACCCATGTCACTGTCACCTACAGCATGTATTCAGCCATGTCACTGTGACACAGTCACCACCTGGAGCATTTATTCAGCCATGTCACTGCCACACTATCACATAGAGCAGGTATTCGTCACCTGCAGCATGTATTCTCCCATGTAACTGTCACCTGGAGCATGTATTCACCTATGTCACTGTCACGTAGACCATGTATAACCCGTGTCACTGTCACCTGGAGCATGTATTCACCAATACCACTGTCATCTCTACTGTGTATCACCCATGTCACTGTCACCTAGAGCATGTATTCACCCATGTCACGGTCCGCTGCAGCATTTATTCTCCCATGTCACTGTCAACTAGAGCATGTATTCGCCCATGCCACTGTCACCTAGAGCATGTATTCACCCATGCCCCTTTCACCCAGAGCGTGCATAAACCATGTCACTGTCACTGTCACCTGGAGCATGCATTCGCGCATGTCACTGTCGCACAGTCACCTGGAGCATGTATTCACCCATGTCACTGTCACCTAGAGTGTGCATAACCCATGTCACTGTCACACGGTCACCTGGAGAATGCATTCACGCATGTCACGGTCGCACAGTCACCTGGAGCATGTATTCACCCATGTCACTGTCACCTAGAGTGTGCATAACCCATGTCACTGTCACACGGTCCCCATGAGCATGTATTCATGCATGTCATGGTCGCACAGTCACCTGGAGCATGTATTCACCCATGTCACTGTCACCTAGAGTGTGCATAACCCATGTCACTGTCACACGGTCACCTGGAGAATGCAATCTCCCATGTCACCGTCTCCTACACCATGCCACTGTCACCTATAGTGTGTATTCACCCATGTCACTGTCACACTTTTACCACCTGCAGCATGTATTCACTCATGTTACTGTCACCTAGATCGTGTTTAACCCATGTCACCATGACACGGTAACCTGGAGCATGTATGTACTCATGTCACTGTCACATAGAGTGTGTATAACCAATGTTAATGTCACACTGTCACCTGGAGCATGTGTTCACCCATGTCACTGTCACCTTGAGCATGTATTTACCCATATCACTGTAACACTGTCACCAACTGGAGTGTGTATTCACCCATGTAATTGTCATCTAGAGCATGTATAATGCATGTCACTGTCACACTGTCACCTGGAGCATGTATCACCCATGTCACTGTCACCTAGAGTGTGCATAATCTATGTCACTGTCACACTGTCACCTGGAGCATGTGTTCATCCATGTCACTGTCACCTGGAGCATGCATTCACCCATGTCACTTTCACCCAGAGCGTGCATAAACCATGTCCCTGCCACACTTTCAACTAGAGCATGTATTCAACCATGTCACTGTCACCTGGAGCATGCATTCACCCATGTTACTTTCACCCAGAGCGTGCATAAACCATGTCCCTGCCACACTGTCCCCTAGAGCATTTATTCACCCATGTCACTGTCACCTGGAGCATGCATTCACCCATGTCACTTTCACCCAGAGCATGAATAAACCATGTCCCTGCCACACTGTCACCCAGAACACGTATTCACCCATGTCACTTTCACCCAGAGCATGCATAAACCATGTCCCTGCCACTGTCACCTAGAGTATAAACCATGTCCCTGCCACACTGTCCCCAAGAGCATGTATTCACCCATGTCACTGTCACCCAGAGGCTGCATAAAGCATGTCCATGCAACGCTGTCACCTAGAGCATGTATTCACCCATGTCACTTTCACCCAGAGTGTGCATAAACCATTTCCCTGCCACACTGTCACCTAGAGCATGTATTAACCCATGTCACTTTCACCCAGAGCGTGCATAAAGCATGTCCCTGCAACGCTGTCACCTAGAGCATGTATTCACCCATGTCACTTTCACCCAGAGGCTGCATAAAGCATGTCCCTGCAACGCTGTCACCTAGAGCATGTATTCACCCATGTCACTTTCACCCAGAGTGTGCATAAACCATTTCCCTGCCACACTGTCACCTAGAGCATGTATTCACCCATGTCACTTTCACCCAGAGCGTGCATAAACCATGTCCCTGCCACACTGTCACCTAGAGCATGTATTCACCCATGTCACTGTCACCTGGAGCATGCATTCACGCATGTCAATTTCACCCAGAGTGTGCATAAACCATTTCCCTGCCACACTGTCACCTAGAGCATGTATTCACCCATGTCACTGTCAGCTGGAGCATGCATTCACCCATGTCACTTTCACCCAGAGCATGCATAAACCATCTCCCTGCCACACTGTCGCCTAGAGCATATATTCACCCATGTCACTGTCACCCTGGAGCATGCATTCACCCATGTCACTTTCACCCAGAGCGTCCATAAACCATGTCCCTGCCACACTGTCACCTAGAGTATGTATTCACCCATGTTACTTTCACCCAGAGCGTGCATAAACCATGTCCCTGCCACACTGTCACCTAGAGCATGTATTCACCCATGTCACTGTCACCTGGAGCATGCATTCACGCATGTCAATTTCACCCAGAGTGTGCATAAACCATTTCCCTGCCACACTGTCACCTAGAGCATGTATTCACCCATGTCACTGTCAGCTGGAGCATGCATTCACCCATGTCACTTTCACCCAGAGCATGCATAAACCATCTCCCTGCCACACTGTCGCCTAGAGCATATATTCACCCATGTCACTGTCACCCTGGAGCATGCATTCACCCATGTCACTTTCACCCAGAGCGTCCATAAACCATGTCCCTGCCACACTGTCACCTAGAGCATGTATTCACCCATGTCACTTTCACCCAGACGTGCATAAAGAAGGTCCCTGCAACACTGTCACTTAGAGCATGTATTCACCCATGTCACATTCACCCAGAGTGTGCATAAACCATTTCCCTGCCACACTGTCACCTAGAGCATGTATTCACCCATGTCACTGTTACCTGGAGCATGCATTCACCCATGTCACTTTCACCCAGACGTGCATAAAGAAGATCCCTGCGACACTGTCACTTAGAGCATGTATTCACCCATGTCACTTTCACCCAGAGCGTGCATAAACCATGTCCCTGCCACACTGTCACCTAGAGCATGTATTCACCCATGTCACTTTCACCCAGACGTGCATAAAGAAGGTCCCTGCGACACTGTCACTTAGAGCATGTATTCACCCATGTCACTTTCACCCAGAGTGTGCATAAACCATTTCCCTGCCACACTGTCACCTAGAGCATGTATTCACCCATGTCACTGTTACCTGGAGCATGCATTCACCCATGTCACTTTCACCCAGACGTGCATAAAGAAGGTCCCTGCGACACTGTCACTTAGAGCATGTATTCACCCATGTCACTTTCACCCAGAGTGTGCATAAACCATGTCCCTGCCACACCATCACCTAGACCGTGTATAACCCATGTTACTATCACACTGCCACCTGGAGCATATAATCACTAGTCTCACTGTCATCCACTGTATTTATTCACTGATATCACTGTTGCACTGCCCCCTAGAACATATATTCACCCATCTCACGATTACCTAGAACATATGTTCACCCATGTCACTGTCATCTAAACCTTGTATTCACTGGCCTCACTGTCACCCACTGCATTTAATCACCTGTCATACTGTTGCGCTGTCACCTAGAAAATACATTCGCTCATCACAGTATCACCTAAAGCATGTATTCACCCATGTCACTGACACCTAGAGCATGTATTTACCCATGTTACTGTCACCTGCAGCATGTATTCAGCCATGTCACTGCCACACTATCACATTGAGCAGGTATTCGTCACCTGCAGCATGTATTCTCCCATGTAACTGTCACCTGGAGCATGTATTCACCTATGTCACTGTCACGTAGACCCTGTATAACCCGTGTCACTGTCACCTGGAGCATGTATTTACCCATGTCACGGTCCGCTGCAGCATGTATTCTCCCATGTCACTGTCAACTAGAGCATGTATTCACCCATGTCACGGTCACCTGCAGCATGTATTTGCCCATGCCACTGTCACCTAGAGCATGTATTCACCCATGTCACTTTCACCCAGAGCGTGCATAAACCATGTCACTGTCACTGTCACCTGGAGCATGCATTTGCGCATGTCACTGTCACACAGTCACCTGGAGCATGTATTCGCCCATGTCACTTTCACCCAGAGTGTGCATAAACCATGTCCCTGCCACACTGTCACCGAGAGCATGTATTCACCCATGCCACTGTCACCTGGAGCATGCATTCACCCATGTCACTTTCACCCAGAGCGTGCATAAACCATGTCCCAGCCACACTGTCACCTAGAGTATAAACCATGTCCCTGCCACACTGTCCCCAAGAGCATGTATTCATCCATGTCACTGTCACCTAGAGCATGTATTCACCCATGTCACTTTCACCCAGAGCATGCATAAACCATGTCCCAGCCACACTGTCACCTAGAGTATAAACCATGTCCTTGCCACACTGTCCCCAAGAGCATGTATTCATCCATGTCACTGTCACCTAGAGCATGTATTCACCCATGCCACTTTCACCCAGAGCGTGCATAAAGCATGTCCCTGCGACGCTGTCACCTAGAGCATGTATTCACCCATGCCACTTTCACCCAGAGAGTGCATAAAGCATGTCTCTGCCACACTGTCACCTAGAGTATAAACCATGTCTCTGCCACACTGTCACCTAGAGCATGTATTCACCCATGCCACTTTCACCCAGAGCGTGCATAAACCATGTCCCTGCCACACCGTCACATAGAGTATAAACCATGTCCCTGCCACACTGTCCCCAAGAGCATGTATTCACCCATGTCACTGTCACCTGGAGCATGCATTCACCCATGTCACTTTCACCCAGAGCATGCATAAACCATGTCACAGCCACACTGTCACCTATAGTATAAACCATGTCCCTGCCACACTGTCCCCAAGAGCATGTATTCATCCATGTAACTGTCACCTAGAGCATGTATTCACCCATTTCACTGTCACCTGGAGCATGCATTCACCCATGTCACTTTCACCCAAAGCGTGCATAAACCATGTCCCTGCCACTCTGTCAACTAGAGTATGTATTCGCCCATGTCACTTTCACCCAGAGTGTGCATAAACCATGTCCCTGCCACACTGTCCCCTAGAGCATTTATTCACCCATGTCACTGTCACCTGGAGCATGCATTCACCCATGTCACTTTCACCCAGAGCGTGCATAAACCATGTCCCTGCCACTCTGTCAACTAGAGTATGTATTCGCCCATGTCACTTTCACCCAGAGTGTGCATAAACCATGTCCCTGCCACACTGTCACCTAGAGCATGTATTCACCCATGTCACTGTCACCTGGAGCATGCATTCACCAATGTCACTTTCACCCAGAGCATGAATAAACCATGTCCCCGCCACACTGTCACCTAGAACACGTATTCACCCATGTCACTTTCACCCAGAGCATGCATAAACCATGTCCCTGTCACACTGTCACCTAGAGCATGCATTCACCCATGTCACTTTCACCCAGAGTGTGCATAAACCATGTCCCTGCCACACTGTCACCTAGAGTATAAACCATGTCTCTGCCACACTGTCCCCAAGAGCATGTACTCATCCATGTCACTGTCACCTAGAGCATGTATTCACCCATGCCACTTTCACCCAGAGCGTGCATAAAGCATGTCCCTGCGACGCTGTCACCTAGAGCATGTATTCACCCATGTCACTTTCACCCAGAGTGTACATAAACCATGTCCCTGCCACACTGTCACCTAGAGCATGTATTCGCCCATGTCACTTTCACCCAGAGCGTGCACAAACCATGTCCCTGCCAATCTGTCAACTAGAGCATGTATTCGCCCATGTCACTTTCACCCAGAGTGTGCATAAACCATGTCCCTGCCACACTGTCACCTAGAGCATGTATTCACCCATGTCACTGTCACCTGGAGCATGCATTCACCAATGTCACTTTCACCCAGAGCATGCATAAACCATGTCCATGCCACACTGTCACCTAGTGCATGTATTTGCCCATGTCACTTTCACCCAGAGTGTGCATAAACCAATGTTCCTGCCACACTGTCACCGAGAGCATGTATTCACCCATGCCATTGTCACCTGGAGCATGCATTCACCCATGTCACTTTCACCCAGAGCGTGCATAAACCATGTCCCAGCCACACTGTCACCTAGAGTATAAACCATGTCCCTGCCACACTGTCCCCAAAAACATGTATTCATCCATGTCACTGTCACCTAAAGCATGTATTCACCCATGTCACTTTCACCCAGAGCATGCATAAACCATGTCCCAGCCACACTGTCACCTAGAGTATAAACCATGTCCCTGCCACACTGTCCCCAAGAGCATGTATTCATCCATGTCACTGTCACCTAGAGCATGTATTCACCCATGCCACTTTCACCCAGAGCGTGCATAAAGCATGTCCCTGCGACGCTGTCACCTAGAGCATGTATTCACCCATGCCACTTTCACCCAGATCGTGCATAAAGCATCCCTGCCACACTGTCACTTAGAGTATAAACCATGTCTCTGCCACACTGTCACCTAGAGCATGTATTCACCCATGCCACTTTCACCCAGAGCGTGCATAAACCATGTCCCTGCCACACTGTCCCCAAGAGCATGTATTCACCCATGTCACTGTCACCTGGAGCATGCATTCACCCATGTCACTTTCACCAAGAGCGCGCATAAAGCATGTCCCTGCCACACTGTCACCTAGAGCATGTATTCACCCGTGTCACTGTCACCTGGAGCATGCATTCACCCATGTCACTTTCACCCAGAGCATGCATAAACCATGTCCCTGCCACACTGTCACCTAGAGCATGTATTCGCCCATGTCACTTTCACCCAGAGTGTGCATAAACCATGTCCCTGCCACACTGTCACCGAGAGCATGTATTCACCCATGCCACTGTCACCTGGAGCATGCATTCACCCATGTCACTTTCACCCAGAGCGTGCATAAACCATGTCCCAGCCACACTGTCACCTAGAGTATAAACCATGTCCCTGCAACACTGTCCCCAAGAGCATGTATTCATCCATGTCACTGTCATCTAGAGCATGTATTCACCCATGTCACTGTCACCTGGAGCATGCATTCACCCATGTCACTTTCACCCAGAGCGTGCATAAACCATGTCCCTGCCACTCTGTCAACTAGAGTATGTATTCGCCCATGTCACTTTCACCCAGAGTGTGCATAAACCATGTCCCTGCCTCACTGTCCCCTAGAGCATTGATTCACCCATGTCACTGTCACCTGGAGCATGCATTCACCCATGTCACTTTCACCCAGAGAGTGCATAAACCATGTCCCTGCCACACTGTCACCTAGAGCATGTATTCACCCATGTCACTGTCACCTGGAGCATGCATTCACCAATGTCACTTTCACCCAGAGCATGCATAAACCATGTCCCTGCCACTCTGTCAACTAGAGTATGTATTCGCCCATGTCACTTTCACCCAGAGTGTGCATAAACCATGTCCCTGCCACACTGTTCCCTAGAGCATTTATTCACCCATGTCGCTGTCACCTGGAGCATGCATTCACCATGTCACTTTCACCCAGAGCATGCATAAACCATGTCCCTGCCACACTGTCAACTAGAGTATGTATTCGCCCATGTCACTTTCACCCAGAGTGTGCATAAACCGTGTCCCTGCCACACTGTCCCCTAGAGCATTTATTCACCCATGTCGCTGTCACCTGGAGCATGCATTCACCAATGTCACTTTCACCCAGAGCATGCATAAAGCATGTCCCTGCCACACTGTCACCTAGAGTATAAACCATGTCCCTGCCACACTGTCACCTAGAACACGTATTCACCCATGTCACTTTCACCCAGAGCATGCATAAACCTTGTCCCTGTCACACTGTCACCTAGAGCATGTATTCGCCCATGTCACTTTCACCCAGAGTGTGCATAAACCATGTCCCTGCCACATTGTCACCTAGAGCATGTATTCACCCATGTCGCTGTCACCTGGAGCATGCATTCACCAATGTCACTTTCACCCAGAGCATGCATAAAGCATGTCCCTGCCACACTGTCACCTAGAGTATAAACCATGTCCCTACCACACTGTCACCTAGAACACGTATTCACCCATGTCACTTTCACCCAGAACATGCATAAACCATGTCCCTGTCACACTGTCACCTAGAGCATGTATTCGCCCATGTCACTTTCACCCAGAGTGTGCATAAACCATGTCCCTGCCACACTGTCACCTAGAGTATAAACCATGTCTCTGCCACACTGTCCCCAAGAGCATGTACTCATCCATGTCACTGTCACCTAGAGCATGTATTCACCCATGCCACTTTCACCCAGAGCGTGCATAAACCATGTCCCTGCCACACTGTCACCTAGAGCATATATTTACCCATGTCACTGTTACCTGGAGCATGCATTCACCCATGCCACTTTCACCCAGAGCATGAATAAACCATGTCCCTGCCACACTGTCACCTAGAACACGTATTCACCCATGTCACTTTCACCCAGAGCATGCATAAACCATGTCCCTGCCACACTGTCAACTAGAGTATAAACCATGTCCCTGCCACACTGTCCCCAAGAGCATGTATTCATCCATGTCACTGTCACCTGGAGCATGCATTCACCCATGTCACTTTCACCCAGAGCGTGCATAAAGCATGTCCCTGCCACACTGTCACCTAGAGCATGTATTCACCCATGTCACTGTCACCTAGAGCATGCATTCACCCATGTCACTTTCACCCAGAGCGTGCATAAACCATGTCCCTGCCACACTGTCACCTAGAGCATGTATTCACCGATGCCACTGTCACCTGGAGCATGCATTCACCCATGTCACTTTCACCCAGAGCGTGCATAAACCATGTCCCTGCCACACTGTCACCTAGAGCATGTATTCACCGATGCCACTGTCACCTGGATCATGCATTCACCCATGTCACTTTCACCCAGAGTGTGCATAAACCATGTCCCTGCCACACTGTCACCTAGAGCATGTATTCACCCATGTCACTGTCACCTGGAGCATGCATTCACCAATGTCACTTTCACCCAGAGCATGCATAAACCATGTCCCTGCCACACTGTCACCTAGAGCATGTATTCGCCCATGTCACTTTCACCTGGAGCATGCATTCACCCATGTCACTTTCACCCAGAGCGTGCATAAACCATGTCCCTGCCACGCTGTCACCTAGAGCATGTATTCACTGATGCCACTGTCACCTGGAGCATGCATTCACCCATGTCACTTTCACCCAGAGCGTGCATAAACCATGTCCCTGCCACACTGTCACCTAGAGCATGTATTCACCGATGCCACTGTCACCTGGAGCATGCATTCACCCATGTCACTTTCACCCAGAGTGTGCATAAACCATGTCCCTGCCACACTGTCACCTAGAGCATGTATTCACCGATGCCACTGTCACCTGGAGCATGCATTCACCCATGTCACTTTCACCCAGAGCGTGCATAAACCACGTCCCAGCCACACTGTCACCTAGAGTATAAACCATGTCCCTGCCACACTGTCCCCAAGAGCATGTATTCACCCATGTCACTGTCACCTAGAGCGTGCATAAACCATGTCCCTGCCACACTGTCACCTAGAGTATAAACCATGTCCCTGCCACACTGTCCCCAAGAGCATGTATTCACCCATGTCACTGTCACCTGGAGCATGCATTCACCCATGTCACTTTCACCCAGAGCGTGCATAAACCATGTCCCTGCCACACTGTCACCTAGAGTATAAACCATGTCCCTGCCACACTGTCACCTAGAGTATAAACCATGTCTCTGCCACACTGTCCCCAAGAGCATGTATTCATCCATGTCACTGTCACCTAGAACATGTATTCACCCATGCCACTTTCACCCTGCGTGCATAAAGCATGTCCCTGCGACGCTGTCACCTAGAGCATGTATTCACCCATGTCACTTTCACCCAGAGTGTACATAAACCATTTCCCTGCCACACTATCACCTAGAGCATGTATTCACCCATGTCACTTTCACCCAGAGCGTGCATAAACCATGTCCCTGCCACACTGTCCCCAAGAGCATGTATTCACCCATGTCACTGTCACCTGGAGCATGCATTCACCCATGTCACTTTCACACAGAGCGTGCATAAACCATGTCCCTGCCACACTGTCACCTAGAGTATAAACCATGTCCCTGCCACACTGTCCCCAGAAGCAAGTATTCACCCATGTCACTGACACCTAGAGCATGTATTCACCCATGTCACTTTCACCCAGAGCGTGCATGAAGCATGTCCCTGCGACGCTGTCACCTAGAGCATGTATTCACCCATGTCACTTTCACCCAGATTGTGCATAAACCATTTCCCTGCTACAGTGTCACCTAGAGCATGTATTCACCCATGTCACTGTTACCTGGAGCATGCATTCACCCATGTCACTTTCACCCAGAGCGTGCATAAACCATGTCCCTGCCACACCGTCACCTAGACCATGTATAACCCATGTTACTATCACACTGCCACCTGGAGCATATAATCACTAGTCTCACTGTCATCCACTGTATTTATTCACTGATCTCACTGTTGCACTGCCCCCTAGAACATATATTCACCCATCTCACGATTACCTAGAACATATGTTCACCCATGTCACTGTCATCTAAACCTTGTATTCACTGGCCTCACTGTCACCCACTGCATTTAATCACCTGTCATACTGTTGCGCTGTCACCTAGAAAATACATTCGCTCATCACAGTATCACCTAAAGCATGTATTCACCCATGTCACTGACACCTAGAGCATGTATAACCCATGTCACTGTCACCTGCAGCATTTATTCAGCCATGTCACTGCCACACTATCACATAGAGCAGGTATTTGTCACCTGCAGCATGTATTCTCCCATGTAACTGTCACCTGGAGCATGTATTCACCTATGTCACTGTCACGTAGACCCTGTATAACCCGTGTCACTGTCACCTGGAGCATGTATTAACCAATACCACTGTCATCTATACTGTGTATCACCCATGTCACTGTCACTGTCACCTAGAGCATGTATTCACCCATGTCACGGTCCGTTGCAGCAGGTATTCTCCAATGTCTCTGTCAACTAGAGCATGTATTCACCTATGTCACGGTCACCTGCAGCATGTATTCGCCCATGCCACTGTCACCTAGAGCATGTATTCACCCATGTCACTTTCACCCAGGGCATGCATAAACCATGTCACTGTCACCTGGAGCATGCATTCGCGCATGTCACTGTCGCACAGTCACCTGGAGCATGTATTCACCCATGTCACTGTCACCTAGAGTGTGCATAACCTATGTCACTGTCACACGGTCACCTGGAGAATGCATCTGTGCATGTCACGGTCGCACAGTCACCTGAAGCATGTATTCACCCATGTCACTGTCACCTAGAGTGTGCATAACCCATGTCACTGTCACACGGTCCCCTGGAGAATGCATTCTCCCATGTCACTGTCTCCTACAGTGTGTATTCACCCATGCCACTGTCACCTATAGTGTGTATTCACCCATGTCACTGTCACAGTTTTACCACCTGCAGCATGTATTCACTCATGTCACTGTCACCTAGATCGTGTTTAACCCATGTCACCATGACACGGTAATCTGGAGCATGTATGTACCCATGTCACTGTCACATAGAGTGTGTATAACCAATGTTAATGTCACACTGTCACCTGGAGCATGTGTTCACCCATGTCACTGTCACCTTGAGCATGTATTTACCCATGTCAATGTAACACTGTCACCAACTGGAGTGTGTATTCACCCATGTAATTGTCATCTAGAGCATGTATAATGCATGTCACTGTGACACTGTCACCTGGAGCATGCCTTCACCCATGTCACTGTCACCTGGAGCATGTATCCACCCATGTCACTGTCACCTAGGGTGTGCATAATCTATGTCACTGTCACACTGTCACCTGGAGCATGTATTCACCCATGTCACTGTCACCTGGAGCATGCATTCACCCAAGTCACTTTCACCCAGAGCATGCATAAACCATGTCCCTGCCACATTGTCACTTAGAGCATGTATTCACCCATGTCACGTTCACTCAGAGCGTGCATAAAGCATGTCCCTGCCACACTGTCAACTAGAACATGTATTCACCCATGTCACTGTCACCTGGAGCATGCATTCACCCATGTCACTTTCACCCAGAGCGTGCATAAACCATGTCCCTGCCACTCTGTCAACTAGAGTATGTATTCGCCCATGTCACTTTCACCCAGAGTGTGCATAAACCATGTCCCTGCCACACTGTCCCCTAGAGCATTTATTCACCCATGTCACTGTCACCTGGAGCATGCATTCACCCATGTCACTTTCACCCAGAGCGTGCATAAACCATGTCCCTGCCACTCTGTCAACTAGAGTATGTATTCGCCCATTCCACTTTCACCCAGAGCGTGCATAAAGCATGTCCCTGCGACGCTGTCACCTAGAGCATGTATTCACCCATGCCACTTTCACCCAGAGAGTGCATAAAGCATGTCTCTGCCACACTGTCACCTAGAGTATAAACCATGTCTCTGCCACACTGTCATCTAGAGCATGTATTCACCCATGCCACTTTCACCCAGAGCGTGCATAAACCATGTCCCTGCCACACCGTCACCTAGAGTATAAACCATGTCCCTGCCACACTGTCCCCAAGAGCATGTATTCACCCATGTCACTGTCACCTGGAGCATGCATTCACCCATGTCACTTTCACCCAGAGCATGCATAAACCATGTCACAGCCACACTGTCACCTATAGTATAAACCATGTCCCTGCCACACTGTCCCCAAGAGCATGTATTCATCCATGTAACTGTCACCTAGAGCATGTATTCACCCATGTCACTGTCACCTGGAGCATGCATTCACCCATGTCACTTTCACCCAAAGCGTGCATAAACCATGTCCCTGCCACTCTGTCAACTAGAGTATGTATTCGCCCATGTCACTTTCACCCAGAGTGTGCATAAACCATGCCCCTGCCACACTGTCCCCTAGAGCATTTATTCACCCATGTCACTGTCACCTGGAGCATGCATTCACCCATGTCACTTTCACCCAGAGCGTGCATAAACCATGTCCCTGCCACTCTGTCAACTAGAGTATGTATTCGCCCATGTCACTTTCACCCAGAGTGTGCATAAACCATGTCCCTGCCACACTGTCACCTAGAGCATGTATTCACCCATGTCACTGTCACCTGGAGCATGCATTCACCAATGTCACTTTCACCCAGAGAATGAATAAACCATGTCCCCGCCACACTGTCACCTAGAACACGTATTCACCCATGTCACTTTCACCCAGAGCATGCATAAACCATGTCCCTGTCACACTGTCACCTAGAGCATGCATTCACCCATGTCACTTTCACCCAGAGTGTGCATAAACCATGTCCCTGCCACACTGTCACCTAGAGTATAAACCATGTCTCTGCCACACTGTCCCCAAGAGCATGTACTCATCCATGTCACTGTCACCTAGAGCATGTATTCACCCATGCCACTTTCACCCAGAGCGTGCATAAAGCATGTCCCTGCGACGCTGTCACCTAGAGCATGTATTCACCCATGTCACTTTCACCCAGAGTGTACATAAACCATGTCCCTGCCACACTGTCACCTAGAGCATGTATTCGCCCATTTCACTTTCACCCAGAGCGTGCACAAACCATGTCCCTGCCACTCTGTCAACTAGAGCATGTATTCGCCCATGTCACTTTCACCCAGAGTGTGCATAAACCATGTCCCTGCCACACTGTCACCTAGAGCATGTATTCACCAATGTCACTTTCACCCAGAGCATGCATAAACCATGTCCATGCCACACTGTCACCTAGTGCATGTATTCGCCCATGTCACTTTCACCCAGAGTGTGCATAAACCAATGTTCCTGCCACACTGTCACCGAGAGCATGTATTCACCCATGCCATTGTCACCTGGAGCATGCATTCACCCATGTCACTTTCACCCAGAGCGTGCATAAACCATGTCCTAGCCACACTGTCACCTAGAGTATAAACCATGTCCCTGCCACACTGTCCCCAAAAACATGTATTCATCCATGTCACTGTCACCTAGAGCATGTATTCACCCATGCCACTTTCACCCAGAGCGTGCATAAAGCATGTCCCTGCGACGCTGTCACCTAGAGCATGTATTCACCCATGCCACTTTCACCCAGATCGTGCATAAAGCATCCCTGCCACACTGTCACTTAGAGTATAAACCATGTCTCTGCCACACTGTCACCTAGAGCATGTATTCACCCATGCCACTTTCACCCAGAGCGTGCATAAACCATGTCCCTGCCACACTGTCCCCAAGAGCATGTATTCACCCATGCCACTGTCACCTGGAGCATGCATTCACCCATGTCACTTTCACCCAGAGCGCGCATAAAGCATGTCCCTGCCACACTGTCACCTAGAGCATGTATTCACCCGTGTCACTGTCACCTGGAGCATGCATTCACCCATGTCACTTTCACCCAGAGCATGCATAAACCATGTCCCTGCCACACTGTCACCTAGAGCATGTATTCGCCCATGTCACTTTCACCCAGAGTGTGCATAAACCATGTCCCTGCCACACTGTCACCGAGAGCATGTATTCACCCATGCCACTGTCACCTGGAGCATGGATTCACCCATGTCACTTTCACCCAGAGCGTGCATAAACCATGTCCCAGCCACACTGTCACCTAGAGTATAAACCATGTCCCTGCAACACTGTCCCCAAGAGCATGTATTCATCCATGTCACTGTCACCTAGAGCATGTATTCACCCATGTCACTGTCACCTGGAGCATGCATTCACCCATGTCACTTTCACCCAGAGCGTGCATAAACCATGTCCCTGCCACTCTGTCAACTAGAGTATGTATTCGCCCATGTCACTTTCACCCAGAGTGTGCATAAACCATGTCCCTGCCTAACTGTCCCCTAGAGCATTGATTCACCCATGTCACTGTCACCTGGAGCATGCATTCACCCATGTCACTTTCACCCAGAGCGTGCATAAACCATGTCCCTGCCACACTGTCACCTAGAGCATGTATTCACCCATGTCACTGTCACCTGGAGCATGCATTCACCAATGTCACTTTCACCCAGAGCATGCATAAACCATGTCCCTGCCACTCTGTCAACTAGAGTATGTATTCGCCCATGTCACTTTCACCCAGAGTGTGCATAAACCATGTCCCTGCCACACTGTCCCCTAGAGCATTTATTCACCCATGTCGCTGTCACCTGGAGCATGCATTCACCATGTCACTTTCACCCAGAGCATGCATAAACCATGTCCCTGCCACTCTGTCAACTAGAGTATGTATTCGCCCATGTCACTTTCACCCAGAGTGTGCATAAACCGTGTCCCTGCCACACTGTCCCCTAGAGCATTTATTCACCCATGTCGCTGTCACCTGGAGCATGCATTCACCAATGTCACTTTCACCCAGAGCATGCATAAAGCATGTCCCTGCCACACTGTCACCTAGAGTATAAACCATGTCCCTGCCACACTGTCACCTAGAACACGTATTCACCCATGTCACTTTCACCCAGAGCATGCATAAACCTTGTCCCTGTCACACTGTCACCTAGAGCATGTATTCGCCCATGTCACTTTCACTCAGAGTGTGCATAAACCATGTCCCTGCCACATTGTCACCTAGAGCATGTATTCACCCATGTCGCTGTCACCTGGAGCATGCATTCACCAATGTCACTTTCACCCAGAGCATGCATAAAGCATGTCCCTGCCACACTGTCACCTAGAGTATAAACCATGTCCCTACCACACTGTCACCTAGAACACGTATTCACCCATGTCACTTTCACCCAGAACATGCATAAACCATGTCCCTGTCACACTGTCACCTAGAGCATGTATTCGCCCATGTCACTTTCACCCAGAGTGTGCATAAACCATGTCCCTGCCACACTGTCACCTAGAGTATAAACCATGTCTCTGCCACACTGTCCCCAAGAGCATGTACTCATCCATGTCACTGTCACCTAGAGCATGTATTCACCCATGCCACTTTCACCCAGAGCATGCATAAACCATGTCCCTGCCACACTGTCACCTAGAGCATATGTCACTGTTACCTGGAGCATGCATTCACCCATGTCACTTTCACCCAGAGCATGAATAAACCATGTCCCTGCCACACTGTCACCTAGAACACGTATTCACCCATGTCACTTTCACCCAGAGCATGCATAAACCATGTCCCTGCCACACTGTCAACTAGAGTATAAACCATGTCCCTGCCACACTGTCCCCAAGAGCATGTATTCATCCATGTCACTGTCACCTGGAGCATGCATTCACCCATGTCACTTTCACCCAGAGCGTGCATAAAGCATGTCCCTGCCACACTGTCACCTAGAGCATGTATTCACCCATGTCACTGTCACCTAGAGCATGCATTCACCCATGTCACTTTCACCCAGAGCGTCCCTGCCACACTGTCACCTAGAGCATGTATTCACCGATGCCACTGTCACCTGGAGCATGCATTCACCCATGTCACTTTCACCCAGAGCGTGCATAAACCATGTCCCTGCCACACTGTCACCTAGAGCATGTATTCACCGATGCCACTGTCACCTGGATCATGCATTCACCCATGTCACTTTCACCCAGAGCGTGCATAAACCATGTCCCTGCCACACTGTCACCTAGAGCATGTATTCACCCATGTCACTGTCACCTGGAGCATGCATTCACCAATGTCACTTTCACCCAGAGCATGCATAAACCATGTCCCTGCCACACTGTCACCTAGAGCATGTATTCGCCCATGTCACTTTCACCTGGAGCATGCATTCACCCATGTCACTTGCACCCAGAGCGTGCATAAACCATGTCCCTGCCACACTGTCACCTAGAGCATGTATTCACTGATGCCACTGTCACCTGGAGCATGCATTCACCCATGTCACTTTCACCCAGAGCGTGCATAAACCATGTCCCTGCCACACTGTCACCTAGAGCATGTATTCACCGATGCCACTGTCACCTGGAGCATGCATTCACCCATGTCACTTTCACCCAGAGTGTGCATAAACCATGTCCCTGCCACACTGTCACCTAGAGCATGTATTCACCGATGCCACTGTCACCTGGAGCATGCATTCACCCATGTCACTTTCACCCAGAGCGTGCATAAACCACGTCCCAGCCACACTGTCACCTAGAGTATAAACCATGTCCCTGCCACACTGTCCCCAAGAGCATGTATTCACCCATGTCACTGTCACCTAGAGCGTGCATAAACCATGTCCCTGCCACACTGTCACCTAGAGTATAAACCATGTCCCTGCCACACTGTCCCCAAGAGCATGTATTCACCCATGTCACTGTCACCTGGAGCATGCATTCACCCATGTCACTTTCACCCAGAGCGTGCATAAACCATGTCCCTGCCACACTGTCACCTAGAGTATAAACCATGTCCCTGCCACACTGTCACCTAGAGTATAAACCATGTCTCTGCCACACTGTCCCCAAGAGCATGTATTCATCCATGTCACTGTCACCTAGAACATGTATTCACCCATGCCACTTTCACCCAGAGCGTGCATAAAGCATGTCCCTGCGACGCTGTCACCTAGAGCATGTATTCACCCATGTCACTTTCACCCAGAGTGTACATAAACCATTTCCCTGCCACACTATCACCTAGAGCATGTATTCACCCATGTCACTTTCACCCAGAGCGTGCATAAACCATGTCCCTGCCACACTGTCCCCAAGAGCATGTATTCACCCATGTCACTGTCACCTGGAGCATGCATTCACCCATGTCACTTTCACACAGAGCGTGCATAAACCATGTCCCTGCCACACTGTCCCCAGAAGCAAGTATTCACCCATGTCACTGACACCTAGAGCATGTATTCACCCATGTCACTTTCACCCAGAGCGTGCATGAAGCATGTCCCTGCGACGCTGTCACCTAGAGAATGTATTCACCCATGTCACTTTCACCCAGAGCGTGCATAAAGCATGTCCCTGCGACGCTGTCACCTAGAGCATGTATTCACCCATGTCACTTTCACCCAGAGTGTGCATAAACCATTTCCCTGCCACACTGTCACCTAGAGCATGTGTTCACCCATGTCACTTTCACCCAGAGCGTGCATAAAGAAGGTCCCTGCGACGCTGTCACCTAGAGCATGTATTCACCCATGTCACTTTCACCCAGAGTGTGCATAAACCATTTCCTTGCCACACTGTCACCTAGAGCATGTATTCACCCATGTCACTTTCACCCAGAGCGTGCATAAACCATGTCCCTGCCACACTGTCCCCAAGAGCATGTATTCACCCATGTCACTGTCACCTGGAGCATGCATTCACCCATGTAACTTTCACCCAGAGCGTGCATAAACCATGTCCCTGCCACACCGTCACCTAGACCATGTATAACCCATGTTACTATCACACTGCCACCTGGAGCATATAATCACTAGTCTCACTGTCATCCACTGTATTTATTCACTGATCTCACTGTTGCACTGCCCCCTAGAACATATATTCACCCATCTCACGATTACCTAGAACATATGTTCACCCATGTCACTGTCATCTAAACCTTGTATTCACTGGCCTCACTGTCACCCACTGCATTTAATCACCTGTCATACTGTTGCGCTGTCACCTAGAAAATACATTCGCTCATCACAGTATCACCTAAAGCATGTATTCACCCATGTCACTGACACCTAGAGCATGTATAACCCATGTCACTGTCACCTGCAGCATTTATTCAGCCATGTCACTGCCACACTATCACATAGAGCAGGTACTTGTCACCTGCAGCATGTATTCTCCCATGTAACTGTCACCTGGAGCATGTATTCACCTATGTCACTGTCACGTAGACCCTGTATAACCCGTGTCACTGTCACCTGGAGCATGTATTAACCAATACCACTGTCATCTATACTGTGTATCACCCATGTCACTGTCACTGTCACCTAGAGCATGTATTCACCCATGTCACGGTCCGTTGCAGCAGGTATTCTCCAATGTCACTGTCAACTAGAGCATGTATTCACCTATGTCACGGTCACCTGCAGCATGTATTCGCCCATGCCACTGTCACCTAGAGCATGTATTCACCCATGTCACTTTCACCCAGGGCATGCATAAACCATGTCACTGTCACCTGGAGCATGCATTCGCGCATGTCACTGTCGCACAGTCACCTGGAGCATGTATTCACCCATGTCACTGTCACCTAGAGTGTGCATAACCCATGTCACTGTCACACGGTCCCCTGGAGAATGCATTCTCCCATGTCACTGTCTCCTACAGTGTGTATTCACCCATGCCACTGTCACCTATAGTGTGTATTCACCCATGTCACTGTCACAGTTTTACCACCTGCAGCATGTATTCACTCATGTCACTGTCACCTAGATCGTGTTTAACCCATGTCACCATGACACGGTAATCTGGAGCATGTATGTACCCATGTCACTGTCACATAGAGTGTGTATAACCAATGTTAATGTCACACTGTCACCTGGAGCATGTGTTCACCCATGTCACTGTCACCTTGAGCATGTATTTACCCATGTCAATGTAACACTGTCACCAACTGGAGTGTGTATTCACCCATGTAATTGTCATCTAGAGCATGTATAATGCATGTCACTGTGACACTGTCACCTGGAGCATGCCTTCACCCATGTCACTGTCACCTGGAGCATGTATCCACCCATGTCACTGTCACCTAGAGTGTGCATAATCTATGTCACTGTCACACTGTCACCTGGAGCATGTATTCACCCATGTCACTGTCACCTGGAGCATGCATTCACCCATGTCACTTTCACCCAGAGCATGCATAAACCATGTCCCTGCCACATTGTCACTTAGAGCATGTATTCACCCATGTCACGTTCACTCAGAGCGTGCATAAAGCATGTCCCTGCCACACTGTCAACTAGAACATGTATTCACCCATGTCACTGTCACCTGGAGCATGCATTCACCCATGTCACTTTCACCCAGAGCGTGCATAAACCATGTCCCTGCCACTCTGTCAACTAGAGTATGTATTCGCCCATGTCACTTTCACCCAGAGTGTGCATAAACCATGTCCCTGCCACACTGTCCCCTAGAGCATTTATTCACCCATGTCACTGTCACCTGGAGCATGCATTCACCCATGTCACTTTCACCCAGAGCGTGCATAAACCATGTCCCTGCCACTCTGTCAACTAGAGTATGTATTCGCCCATGTCACTTTCACCCAGAGTGTGCATAAACCATGTCCCTGCCACACTGTCACCTAGACCATGTATTCACCCATGTCATTGTCACCTGGAGCATGCATTCACCAATGTCACTTTCACCCAGAGCATGAATAAACCATGTCCCTGCCACACTGTCACCTAGACCACGTATTCACCCATGTCACTTTCACCCAGAGAATGCATAAACCATGTCCCTGTCACACTGTCACCTAGAGCATGTATTCGCCCATGTCACTTTCACCCAGAGTGTGCATAAACCATGTCCCTGCCACACTGTCACCTAGAGTATAAACCATGTCTCTGCCACACTGTCCCCAAGAGCATGTACTCATCCATGTCACTGTCACCTAGAGCATGTATTCACCCATGCCACTTTCACCCAGAGTGTACATAAACCATTTCCCTGCCACACTGTCCCCAAGAGCATGTATTCACCCATGTCACTGTCACCTGGAGCACGCATTCACCCATGTCACTTTCACACAGAGCGTGCATAAACCATGTCCCTGCCACACTGTCACCTAGAGTATAAACCATGTCCCTGCCACACTGTCCCCAAGAGCATGTATTCACCCATGTCACTGTCACCTAGAGCATGTATTCACCCATGTCACTTTCACCCAGAGCGTGCATAAAGCATGTCCCTGCGACGCTGTCACCTAGAGCATGTATTCACCCATGTCACTTTCACCCAGAGTGTGCATAAACCATTTCCCTGCCACACTGTCACCTAGAGCATGTGTTCACCCATGTCACTTTCACCCAGAGCGTGCATAAAGAAGGTCCCTGCGACGCTGTCACCTAGAGCATGTATTCACCCATGTCACTTTCACCCAGAGTGTGCATAAACCATTTCCTTGCCACACTGTCACCTAGAGCATGTATTCACCCATGTCACTTTCACCCAGAGCGTGCATAAACCATGTCCCTGCCACACTGTCCCCAAGAGCATGTATTCACCCATGTCACTGTCACCTGGAGCATGCATTCACCCATGTCACTTTCACCCAGAGCGTGCATAAAGCATGTCCCTGCCACACTGTCACCTAGAGTATAAACCATGTCCCTGCCACAATGTCTTCAAGAGCATGTATTCACCCATGTCACTGTAACCTGGAGCATGCATTCACCCATGTCACTTTCACCCAGAGCGTGCATAAAGCATGTCCCTGCCACACTGTCACCTAGAGTATAAACCATGTCCCTGCCACACTGTCCCCAAGAGCATGTATTCACCCATGTCACTGTCACCTGGAGCATGCATTCACCCATGTCACTTTCACCCAGAGTATGCATAAAGCAAGTCCCTGCCACACTGTCACCTAGAGTATAAACCATGTCCCTGACACAATGTCCCCAAGAGCATGTATTCACCCATGTCACTGTCACCTAGAGCATGTATTCACCCATGTCACTTTCACCCAGAGTGTGCATAAACCATGTCCCTGCCACACTGTCACCTAGAGTATAAACCATGTCTCTGCCACACTGTCCCCAAGAGCATGTATTCATCCATGTCACTGTCACCTAGAGCACGTATTCACCCATGCCACTTTCACCCAGGGCGTGCATAAAGCATGTCCCTGCGACGCTGTCACCTAGAGCATGTATTCACCCATGTCACTTTCACCCAGAGCGTGCATAAACCATGTCCCTGCCACACTGTCCCCAAGAGCATGTATTCACCCATGTCACTGTCACCTGGAGCATGCATTCACCCATGTCACTTTCACACACAGCGTGCATAAACCATGTCCCTGCCACACTGTCACCTAGAGTATAAACCATGTCCCTGCCACACTGTCCCCAAGAGCATGTATTCACCCATGTCACTGTCACCTAGAGCATGTATTCACCCATGTCACTTTCACCCAGAGCGTGCATAAAGCATGTCCCTGCGACGCTGTCACCTACAGCATGTATTCACCCATGTCACTTTCACCAAGAGTGTGCATAAACCATTTCCCTGCTACACTGTCACCTAGAGCATGTGTTCACCCATGTCACTTTCACCCAGAGCGTGCATAAACCATGTCCCTGCCACACTGTCACCTAGAGCATGTATTCACCCGTGTCACTGTCACCTGGAGCATGCATTCACCCATGTCACTTCATTCAGAGCGTGCATAAAGCATGTCCCTGTGACGCTGTCACCTAGAGCATGTATTTACCCATGTCACTTTCACCCAGAGTGTGCATAAACCATTTCCCTCCCACACTGTCACCTAGAGCATGTATTCACCCATGTCACTTTCACGCAGAGCGTGCATAAACCATGTCCCTGCCACACTGTCCCCAAGAGCATGTATTCACCCATGTCACTGTCACCTGGAGCATGCATTCACCCATGTCACTTTCACCCAGAGCATGCATAAAGCATGTCCCTGCCATACTGTCACCTAGAGTATAAACCATGTCCCTGCCACACTGTCCCCAAGAGCATGTATTCACCCATGTCACTGTCACCTGGAGCATGCATTCACCCATGTCACTTTCACCCAGAGCGTGCATAAACCATGTCCCTGCCATACCGTCACCTAGACCATGTATAACCCATGTTACTATCACACTGCCACCTGGAGCATATAATCACTAGTCTCACTGACATCCACTGTATTTATTCACTGATCTCACTGTTGCACTGCCCCCTAGAACATATATTCACCCATCTCACGATTACCTAGAACATATGTTCACCCATGTCACTGTCATCTAAACCTTGTATTCACTGGCCTCACTGTCACCCACTGCATTTAATCACCTGTCATACTGTTGCGCTGTCACCTAGAAAATACATTCGCTCATCACAGTATCACCTAAAGCATGTATTTACCCATGTTACTGTCACACAGTCACCACCTGGAGCATTTATTCAGCCATGTCACTGCCACACTATCACATTGAGCAGGTATTCGTCACCTGCAGCATGTATTCTCTCATGTAACTGTCACCTGGAGCATGTATTCACCTATGTCACTGTCACGTAGACCCTGTATAAACCGTGTCACTGTCACCTGGAGCATGTATTAACCAATACCACTGTCATCTATACTGTGTATTACCCATGTCACTGTCACCTAGAGCATGTATTGACCCATGTCACGGTCCGCTGCAGCATGTATTCTCCCATGTCACTGTCAACTAGAGCATGTATTCACCTATGTCACTTTCACCCAGAGCGTGCATAAACCATGTCCCTGCCACACTGTCCCCAAGAGCATGTATTCACCCATGTCACTGTCACCTGGAGCATGCATTCACCCATGTCACTTTCACACAGAGCGTGCATAAACCATGTCCCTGCCACACTATCACCTAGAGTATAAACCATGTCCCTGCCACACTGTCCCCAAGAGCATGTATTCACCCATGTCACTGTCACCTAGAGCATGTATTCACCCATGTCACTGTCACCTAGAGCATGTATTCACCCATGTCACTTTCACCCAGAGCGTGCATAAAGCATGTCCCTGCGACGCTGTCACCTAGAGCATGTATTCACCCATGTCACTTTCACCCAGAGTGTGCATAAACCATTTCCATGCCACACTGTCACCTAGAGCATGTGTTCACCCATGTCACTTTCACCCAGAGCGTGCATAAACCATGTCCCTGCCACACTGTCACCTAGAGCATGTATTCACCCGTGTCACTGTCACCTGGAGCATGCATTCACCCATGTCACTTTCATTCAGAGCGTGCATATAGCATGTTCCTGTGACGCTGTCACCTAGAGCATGTATTTACCCATGTCACTTTCACCCAGAGTGTGCATAAACCATTTCCTTGCCACACTGTCACCTAGAGCATGTATTCACCCATGTCACTTTCACCCAGAGCGTGCATAAACCATGTCCCTGCCACACTGTCCCCAAGAGCATGTATTCACCCATGTCACTGTCACCTGGAGCATGCATTCACCCATGTCACTTTCACCCAGAGCGTGTATAAAGCATGTCCCTGCCACACTGTCACCTAGAGTATAAACCATGTCCCTGCCACACTGTCCCAAAGAGCATGTATTCACCCATGTCACTGTCACCTGGAGCATGCATTCACCCATGTCACTTTCACCCAGAGTATGCATAAAGCAAGTCCCTGCGACACTGTCACCTAGAGTATAAACCATGTCCCTGACACACTGTCCCTAAGAGCATGTATTCACCCATGTCACTGTCACCTAGAGCATGTATTCACCCATGTCACTTTCACCCAGAGTGTGCATAAACCATGTCCCTGCCATACTGTCACCTAGAGTATAAACCATGTCTGTGCCACACTGTCCCCAAGAGCATGTATTCATCCATGTCACTGTCACCTACAGCACGTATTCACCCATGCCACTTTCACCCAGAGCATGCATAAAGCATGTCCCTGCAACGCTGTCACCTAGAGCATGTATTCACCCATGTCACTTTCACCCAGAGTGTACATAAACCATTTCCCTGCCACACTGTCACCTAGAGCATGTATTCACCCATGTCACTTTCACCCAGAGCGTGCATAAACCATGTCCCTGCCACACTGTCCCCAAGAGCATGTATTCACCCATGTCACTGTCACCTGGAGCATGCATTCACCCATGTCACTTTCACACAGAGCGTGCATAAACCATGTCCCTGCCACACTGTCCCCAAGAGCATGTATTCACCCATATCACTGTCACCTAGAGCATGTATGCACCCATGTCACTTTCACCCAGAGCGTGCATAAAGCATGTCCCTGCGACGCTGTCACCTAGAGCATGTATTCACCCATGTCACTTTCACCAAGAGTGCGCATAAACCATTTCCCTGCCACACTGTCACCTAGAGCATGTGTTCACCCATGTCACTTTCACCCAGAGCGTGCATAAACCATGTCCCTGCCACACTGTCACCTAGAGCATGTATTCACCCGTGTCACAGTCACCTGGAGCATGCATTCACCCATGTCACTTTCATTCAGAGTGTGCATAAAGCATGTCCCCGTGACGCTGTCACCTAGAGCATGTATTTACCCATGTCACTTTCACCCAGATTGTGCATAAACCATTTCCCTCCCACACTGTCACCTAGAGCATGTATTCACCCATGTCACTTTCACCCAGAGCGTGCATAAACCATGTCCCTGCCACACTGTCCCCAAGAGCATGTATTCACCCATGTCACTGTCACCTGGAGCATGCATTCACCCATGTCACTTTCACCCAGAGCATGCATAAAGCATGTCCCTGCCACACTGTCACCTGGAGTATAAACCATGTCCCTGCCACACTGTCCCCAAGAGCATGTATTCACCCATGTCACTGTCACCTGGAGCATGCATTCACCCATGTCACTTTCACCCAGAGTGTGCATAAAGCAAGTCCCTGCCACACTGTCACCTAGAGTATAAACCATGTCCCTGACACACTGTCCCCAAGAGCATGTATTCACCCATGTCACTGTCACCTAGAGCATGTATTCACCCATGTCACTTTCACCCAGAGCATGCATAAACCATGTCCCTGCCACACTGTCACCTAGAGCATATATTCACCCATGTCACTGTCACCTGGAGCATGCATTCACCCATGTCACTTTCACCGAGAGCGTGCATAAACCATGTCCCTGCCACACTGTCACCTAGAGCATATATTCACCCATGTCACTGTCACCTGGAGCATGCATTCACCCATGTCACTTTCACCCAGAGCGTGCATAAACCATGTCTCTGCCACACTGTCACCTAGAGTATGTATTCACCCATGTCACTTTCACCCAGAGCGTGCATAAACCATGTCCCTGCCACACTGTCACCTAGAGCATGTATTCACCCATGTCACTTTCACCCAGAGTGTGCCTAAACCATTTCCCTGCCACACTGTCACCTAGAGCATGTATTCACCCATGTCACTGTTACCTGGAGCATGCATTCACCCATGTCACTTTCACCCAGAGCGTGCATAAACCATGTCCCTGCCACACCGTTACCTAGACCGTGTATAACCCATGTTACTATCACACTGCCACCTGGAGCATATAATCACTAGTCTCACTGTCATCCACTGTATTTATTCACTGATCTCACTGTTGCACTGCTCCCTAGAACATATATTCACCCATCTCACGATTACCTAGAACATATGTTCACCCATGTCACTGTCATCTGAACCTTGTATTCACTGACCTCACTGTCACCCACTGCATTTAATCACCTGTCATACTGTTGCGCTGTCACCTAGAAAATACATTCGCTCCTCACAGTATCACCTGAAGCATGTATTCACCCATGTCACTGACACCTAGAGCATGTATAACCCATGTCACTGTCACACTGTCACCTAGAGCATGTATTCACCCATGTCACTGACACCTAGAGCGTGTATAAGCCATGTCACTGTCACACTGTCACCTAGTGCATGTATTCACCCATGTCACTGACACCTAAAGTGTCTATAACCCATGTCACTGTCACACTGTCACCTAGAGCATGTATTCACCCATGCCACTGACACCTAGAGTGTCTATAACCCATGTCACCGTCGCACTGTCACCTGGAGCATGTCTTTACCCATGACACTGTCACCTATAGCATGTATAACCCATATCACTGTCACACTGTCACCTGGAGCATGTAATCACCCATGACTCTGTCACCTAGAGTGTGTATAAACCATGTCACTGTTTCACTGTCACCTGGAGCATGTATTTACCCATGTCACTGACACTTAGAGCATGGATATCCCATGTCACTGACACCTAGATCGTGTATAACCCATATCATTGTTATATGGAGCATGTATTCACCCATGTCACTTTCACCCAGAGCGTGCATAAAGCATGTCCCTGCGACGCTGTCACCTACAGCATGTAGTCACCCATGTCACTTTCACCAAGAGTGTGCATAAACCATTTCCCTGCCACACTGTCACCTAGAGCATGTGTTCACCCATGTCACTTTCACCCAGAGCGTGCATAAACCATGTCCCTGCCACACTGTCACCTAGACCATGTATAACCCATGTTACTATCACACTGCCACCTGGAGCATATAATCACTAGTCTCACTGGCATCCACTGTATTTATTCACTGATCTCACTGTTGCACTGCCCCCTAGAACATATATTCACCCATCTCACGATTACCTAGAACATATGTTCACCCATGTCACTGTCATCTAAACCTTGTATTCACTGGCCTCACTGTCACCCACTGCATTTAATCACCTGTCATACTGTTGCGCTGTCACCTAGAAAATACATTCGCTCATCACAGTATCACCTAAAGCATGTATTTACCCATGTCACTGACACCTAGAGCATGTATTTACCCATGTTACTGTCACACAGTCACCACCTGGAGCATTTATTCAGCCATGTCACTGCCACACTATCACATTGAGCAGGTATTCGTCACCTGCAGCATGTATTCTCTCATGTAACTGTCACCTGGAGCATGTATTCACCTATGTCACTGTCACGTAGACCCTGTATAACCCGTGTCACTGTCACCTGGAGCATGTATTAACCAATACCACTGTCATCTATACTGTGTATCACCCATGTCACTGTCACCTAGAGCATGTATTCACCCATGTCACGGTCCGCTGCAGCATGTATTCTCCCATGTCACTGTCAACTAGAGCATGTATTCACCTATGTCACGGTCACCTGCAGCATGTATTCGCCCATGTAACTGTCACCTGGAGCATGCATTCACCCATGTCACTTTCACACAGAGCGTGCATAAACCATGTCCCTGCAACACTGTCACCTAGAGTATAAACCATGTCCCTGCCACACTGTCCCCAAGAGCATGTATTCACCCATGTCACTGTCACCTAGAGCATGTATTCACCCATTTCACTTTCACCCAGAGCATGCATAAAGCATGTCCCTGCGACGCTGTCACCTAGAGCATGTATTCACCCATGTCACTTTCACCCAGAGTGTGCATAAACCATTTCCCTGCCACACTGTCACCTAGAGCATGTGTTCACCCATGTCACTTACACCCAGAGCGTGCATAAACCATGTCCCTGCCACACTGTCACCTAGAGCATGTATTCACCCGTGTCACTGTCACCTGGAGCATGCATTCACCCATGTCACTTTCATTCAGAGCGTGCATATAGCATGTTCCTGTGACGCTGTCACCTAGAGCATGTATTTACCCATGACACTGTCACCTAGAGTGTGTATAAACCATGTCACTGTTTCACTGTCACCTGGAGCATGTATTTACCCATGTCACTGACACTTAGAGCATGGATATCCCATGTCACTGACACCTAGATCGTGTATAACCCATATCACTGTTATATGGAGCATGTATTCACCCATGTCACTGATACCTAGAGCGTGTATAACCCATGTCACTGTCACAATGTCACCTGGAGCATGTATGCACCCGTGACACTGTCACTTAGAGTGTGTATAACCCATGTCACTGTTATATGGAGCATGTATTCACCCATGTCACTTTCACCCAGAGTGTGCATAAACCATTTCCCTGCCACACTGTCACCTAGAGCATGTATTCACACATGTCACTTTCACCCAGAGCGTGCATAAACCATGCCCCTGCCACACTGTCACCTAGACCGTGTATAACCTATGTTACTATCACACTGCCACCTGGAGCATATAATCACTAGTCTCACTGTCATCCACTGTATTTATTCACTGATCTCACTGTTGCACTGCCCCGTAGAACATATATTCACCCATCTCACGATTACCTAGAACATATGTTCACCCATGTCACTGTTATCTAAACCTTGTATTCACTGGCCTCACTGTCACACTGTCACCTGGAGCATGTATTCACCCATGACACTGTCACCTATAGCATGTATAACCCATATCACTGTCACACCGTCACCTGGAGCATGTATTTACCCATGTCACTGACACTTAGAGCATGTATATCCCATGTCACTGACACCTAGACCGTGTATAACCCATATCACTGTTATATGGAGCATGCCTTCACCCATGTCACTGTCACCTGGTGCATGTATTCACCCATGTCACTGTCACCTAGAGTGTCTATAACCCATATCACTGTCACACTGTCACCTGGAGCATGTAGTCACCCATGACACTGTCACCTAGAGTGTTTATAAACCATGTCACTGTTTCACTGTCACCTGGAGCATGTATTTTACCCATGTCACTGACACTTAGAGCATGTATATCCCATGTCACTGACACCTAGATCGTGTATAACCCATATCACTGTTATATGGAGCATGTATTCACCCATGTCACTGATACCTAGAGCGTGTATAACCCATGTCACTGTCACAATGTCACCTGGAGCATGTATGCACCCGTGACACTGTCACTTAGAGTGTGTATAACCCATGTCACTGTCACACTGTCACCTAGAGCATGTATTCACCCATGACACTGTCACCTATAGCATGTATAACCCATATCACTGTCACACTGTCACCTGGAGCATGTATTTACCCATGTCACTGACACTTAGAGCATGGATATCCCATGTCACTGTCACAATGTCACCTGGAGCATGTATGCACCCGTGACACTGTCACTTAGAGTGTGTATAACCCATGTCACTGTTATCTGGAGCATGTATTCACCCATGTCACTTTCACCCAGAGTGTGCATAAACCATTTCCATGCCACACTGTCACCTAGAGCATGTATTCACACATGTCACTTTCACCCAGAGCGTACAAAAACCATGTCCCTGCCACACTGTCACCTAGAGCATGTATTCACCCATGTCACTGTCACCCAGAGCGTGTATAACCCATGTCACTGTCACTTAGAACATGCATTGCCTAGTCTCACTGTCACGCAGAGCATGCATTCACCCACAACACTGTTGCACTGTCACCTACAACGTGTTTTCACCCATCACACTGCCAACTAGAGTGCAAATAGACACATCGCATTGTAACATGGACCATTCATTCCCCCATCTCCTTGTATCCTAGAGTATTTACCCATCAGCCATACCTTTAACTAGAACATGTATCCATCACACTGTCTCCCTCAGGCATGCATGAACTCATCTCGGTGTCACCTAGAGCATGTGTTCTCCCATCACACTGTCTCAATATCACTTAGAACTTGTATTCGCTAGTCACACTATAATGTAACGTGTGTATTCATCCATTGCGACCAGGCCATGCATTCACACATCACATGGTAACCCAGACCATGCATTCACACATCACATGATTATCCGGACCATGCACGCACACATCGCACGGTAACCCACACCATGCATTCACACATCACACAGTAACCTACACCAGGCATTCACACATCCCACGGTAACCCAGACCAGGCATTCACACATCGCATGGTTACACACACCATGCATTCACACATCACACGGTAACCCACACCATGCATTCACACATCACACGGTAAGCCACACCATGCATTCGCACATCACACGGTAACCCACACCAGGCATTCACACATCACATGGTAACCCACACCAGGCATTCACACATCACATGGTTACCCACACCATGCATTCACCCATCACTTTGTATCCTGGAGCATGTACTCAACTGTCACACTTTAACCGTAATCATGTATTCAACCCAAAGTCGCATACACAAAGTGAAAAGGGATGCAGAGCGTCTTTGAAAAAAAAATCCTTCACCTCAAAACAAGGATGCATTTATATGCACCCCACGTCCTCCAAAACTGCTATCATAGAAACAAAAAAAGAAAATTACAACAGCTTTTCTAACACGAAATTTAACCCGAAAGAGCTCTTCACTATTCTTAAAGAATTAGAAGCCCCTATCACACTACCTGACTCATGCAAGAAAGATGTCTTATGGTGTACCAACATCCAAAAGGCACTACTTGATAAAATCTCACTACTCCAAACTAAAACTGAAGCGAAAACGGTCAGCCTGTAAAGTGCTACCAAAACAAAATCCCGAAGCTCAACGCAATCTAACCTAAACCAATATCCTGCCGCCCTTACGTTACCCATCACAGCCTTTAAATTCACTCCTGTCACCTCCACAGAAGTTGAATCGATCATTCCAGGTGCCAAGGGGATATATGCCCGGCCACCATCATAAAAGAAGGTGCCAACAAATTCGCTCCCTTCATAACCTCTTTCATAAATGCTTCATTCGCCTCTTGCACTGTCCCAAAAAGCCTCAACGACGCATGGGTCATGCCACTCATCAAAAAACCTACCTGGACCCTAATATCCTGACTAATTTTAGACCAATCACCACCGTACCTTTTCTCTCAAAAATCCTAGACAAGGCCACGTATATCCAGATACAAAACCACCTAGAGGCAAACAACCTCCTTGGCCTCAGACAATTCGGTTTCAGACCAAGACATGGGACAGAAACAGCCCTCTTGGATTTGAAAATCCAAATGGATGAGGCCTGGGACAATGGTAAGCCTGCTCTTCTCCTCCTATTGGACTTATCAGCAGCATTCAATTTAGTCAACCACAACATCCTCACTAACCACCTCACCACAGCCGCTTCTTTCTCCAACCAAGCTGCTACCTGGGTCAACTCATTCCTATAGGACAGATCTATGAGGGTCTTCTTGCCCAGCGCCTCAGCTAACACTACACCCATCACATGTGGAGTTTCCCAAGGTTCTTGCTTTTCGCCCACCTTATACAATATATACACAAAGCTATTGTTTGGTCATCTTGATGACTTAGACGTGTCATATACAAACTACGCAGATGATACGCAAATGCTTATCACCCTTTCAGGCAACTACCAATCTGACACTATACTCTTCTCAATGAAATCTACAGCAAAATGCAGGGTTGGATGGCCAATCACGGCCTTTGTCTCAATGACGACAAAACCGAGATCCTCCTCATCGGTTCAAAAGTAAGACTCAGTAAACTAGGCCCTAACCACTCCTCATTCACTATTGACAACAATGTCATTACAGTAGAGAAGACAGCTACAACTCTCGGCTTCTACCTAGACACTGCCCTAAACTTACAAAGACAAATCAACACCACAGCATCGTCTGCGGCATACACATCAAAACTAATTAACGCATGTCGACCATTGCTGAATACAAACAGTTGCCTTATCCTTGCCAGAGCCCTCATAATGTCCAAACTGGACTACTGTAATACTCTCTATCTGAGTACCAGCCAAAACAACTTGCACAAACTCCACGTATTACATAAAAACACCCTTAAAGTGGCCCTCAACATCCCCTGATCCAACTACATCACACAACCCAGGCAAAACGCCAAATGGCTCCCAATCCAAGACAGGATCACCTTCAGAACACTCATGATCACCCACAAGTGCCTCAACAATTCAGCACCTAAGTACCTGATGAACAAATTCTCGAATAAGTGTCCTCCAGGCCTACCCGATCTACCTACACCCACCTGCTAAACATCCCTACCTTCAAACTAAACAAAGCAGGTGGATCTAGCGTCCCGGTGTTAGCAGCCAAAACCTGGAACAAGCTGCCTCTTGCATTCAAAACTGACCAGGTTTTCCTTTCATTTCGGAACAAAATGAAACATTGGTTATTATCGCAATCTAACTAAATAGCCACCCTGTTCTATCGTGACTACTAGACCCCAGCTACTCTCCAGACCATGCTTAGAGATTGGTCAAGACTGACGCCTAGGCTAACTTTGGCCATTCTCAATCCCTAACAAGTTCTAATCCTTGAATTTGACCTTCTTGTTCTTGTATATATTGTAAAATTGTCAAATACCTGTAGATATCTGTAAATCACTATCTATTGCTCACCTTCTAATGCTTATTTCTGTTTTCCTTTGCATTTTTATTGTACTGTATATAATATTGTAACATGTACCCAAGAAAAGCGCCCAGATACCTTCGGGCTTGGTGCGCTATACAAGCAAAAAAACCAAACAAAACAAACAAACAAGCAAAATGTATGCCCCGGTCACACTGTAACCCAGAGCACACATTTATCCTGCATGCGAGAATCATATTCAACACTATATTCACCAGTTGCGTGGTGACCTATAGCATGCTTTCACCCATCAGACCGTCACCTAGCCATGTATCACTCTCACACTGTTACCAACACCAAATGTTCACCCTTCACATTGTCACCGATTGCAAGTATTCACCCACCAACCTCTAAGCTAGAGCATGTATTCAGCATCACATTGTAACCAATGGCATGCATTCACCCATCACACTGTAATCGAGAGCATGCATTCACTCATCACACTATTACTTTATGACCCATCACACTGTAATGGAGAGCATGCATTCACTCATCAGACTTTTACCTTAACACCCGTCATGCTCGAAACAAGTACATGCATTCACTCATCACACTATTACCTTATCACCCATCACACTGTAATCGAGAGCATGCAATCACTCATCACACTATTACCTTAACACCCATCACACTGTAATCGAGAGAATGCATTCACTCATCAGACTTTTACCTTATCACCCATCACACTGTAATCGAGAGCATGCAATCACTCATCACATTATTACCTTATCACCCATCACACTGTAATCGAGAGCATGCAATCACTCAGGAGGCTTTTACCTTATCACCCATCGCACTGTAATCGAGAGAATGCATTCACTCATCACACTATTACTTTATCACCCATCACACTAATCAAGAGCATGCAATCACTCATCACACTATTACCTTAACACCCATCATGCTCTAATCAAGAACATGCATTCACTCATCACACTATTACCTTATCACCCATCACACTGTAATCGAGAGCATGCAATCACTCATGAGACTTTTACCTTATCACCCATCGCACTGTAATCGAGAGCATGTAATCACTCATCACACTATTACCTTAACACCCATCACACTGTAATCGAGAGAATGCATTCACTCATCAGACTTTTACCTTATCACCCATCACACTGTAATCGAGAGCATGCAATCACTCATCAGACTTTTACCTTATCACCCATCGCACTGTAATCGAGAGCATGCAATCACTCATCACACTATTACCTTAACACCCATCATGCTCTAATCAAGAACATGCATTCACTCATCACACTATTACCTTATCACCCATCACACTGTAATCGAGAGAATGCATTCACTCATCACACTATTACCTTATCACCCATCACACTGTAATCAAGAGCATGCAATCACTCATCACACTATTACATTATCACCCATCACACTGTAATCGAGAGCATGCAATCACTCATCAGACTTTTACCTTATCACCCATCGCACTGTAATCAAGAGCATGCAATCACTCATCACACTATTACCTTAACACCCATCATGCTCTAATCAAGAACATGCATTCACTCATCAGCCGTTTACCTTATCACCCATCACACTGTAATCGAGAGCATGCATTCACTCAACACACTTTTACTTTATGACCCATCACACTGTAATGGAGAGCATGCATTCACTCATCAGACTTTTACCTTAACACCCGTCATGCTCTAAACAAGAACATGCATTCACTCATCACACTATTACCTTATCACCCATCACACTGTAATCGAGAGCATGCAATCACTCATCACACTATTACCTTAACACCCATCACACTGTAATCGAGAGAATGCATTCACTCATCAGACTTTTACCTTATCAACCATCACACTGTAATCGAGAGCATGCAATCACTCATCACACTATTACCTTATCACCCATCACACTGTAATCGAGAGCATGCAATCACTCATGAGACTTTTACCTTATCACCCATCGCACTGTAATCGAGAGAATGCATTCACTCATCACACTATTACTTTATCACCCATCACACTAATCAAGAGCATGCAATCACTCATCACACTATTACCTTAACACCCATCATGCTCTAATCAAGAACATGCATTCACTCATCAGCCGTTTACCTTATCACCCATCACACTGTAATGGAGAGCATGCATTCACTCATCACACTATTACTTTATCACCCATCACACTGTAATCGAGAGCATGCATTCACTCATCACACTATTACCTTATCACCCATCACACTGTAATCGAGAGCATGCATTCACTCATCAGACTATTACCTTATCACCCATCACACTGTAATCAAGAGCATGCATTTTTATTTTTGTTTTTGCATTTTTAAAGCGCTCAAACAGCCCGTGGGCATCGAGGCACTCTTACAAGAACATGTCTCTTAGTTGCATATTCATTACACGCTTAATACCCGGAGGTTTCCAAGCATGGACCCGCGGATCGAACCTGTGTTGCTTCGTGTCGTCTTGTTTCCAAGGCAAGCACATTGCTGCTGAGCTATCACTCATCACACTGTTACCTTATCACCCATAACACTGTAACCGAGAGCATGCATTCACACATCACACTATTACCTTATCACCCATCACACTGTAATCGAGAGCATGCATTCACTCATCACACTATTAGCTTATCACCCATCGCACTGTAATCGAGAGCATGCATTCACTCATCAGGCTTTTACCTTATCACCCATCACACTGTAATCGAGAGCATGCATTCACTCATACACTATTACCATATCACCCATCACACTGTAATCAAGAGCATGCATTCACACATAAACAATTACCTTTTCACCCATCACACTGTAATCGAGAGCATGCATTCACTCATCACACTGTTACCTTATCACCCATCACACTGTAATCGAGAGCATGCATTCACTCATCACACTATTACCTTATCACCCATCACACTGTAATCGAGAGCATGCATTCACTCATCACACTATTACCTTATGACCCATCACACTGTAATCGAGAGCATGCATTCACTCATCACACTGTTACCTTATCACCAATCACACTGTAATCGAGAGTATGCATTCACTCATCACACTATTACCTTATCAACCATCACACTGTAATCGAGAGCATGCATTCACTCATCACACTATTACCTTATCACCCATCACACTGTAATCGAGAGCATGCATTCACTCATCACACTATTACCTTATCACCCATCACACTGTAATCGAGAGCATGCATTCACTCATCACACTGTTACCTTATCACCCATCAAACGGTAATCGAGAGCATGCATTCACTCATCACACTATTACCTTATCACCCATCACACTGTTATCGAGAGCATGCATTCACTCATCACACTGTTACCTTATCACCCATCAAACGGTAATCGAGAGCATGCATTCACTCATCACACTATTACCTTATCACCCATCACACTGTAATCGAGAACATGCATTCACTCATCACACTGTTACCTTATCACCCATCAAACTGTAATCGAGAGCATGCATTCACTCATCACACTATTACCTTATCACCCATCACACTGTAATCGAGAGCATGCATTCACTCATCACTCTGTTACCTTATCACCAATCACACTGTAATCGAGAGCATGCATTCACTCATCACACTATTACCTTATCACCCATCACACTGTTATCGAGAGCATACATTCACTCATCACACTGTTACCTTATCACCCATCAAACGGTAATCGAGAGCATGCATTCACTCATCACACTATTACCTTATCACCCATCACACTGTAATCGAGAGCATGCATTCACTCATCACACTGTTACCTTATCACCCATCAAACTGTAATCGAGAGCATGCATTCACTCATCATACTATTACCTTATCACCCATCACACTGTAATAGAGAGCATGCATTCACCATGCCCTCGGGAATCTAGTAATCCACAGTTGTCTAGAACATGTATTCAAAATTCCCACCTCGAGCATCTACTCACACTGCACACTGAAATATAGAGCGCCCATTAAATTGCACAATCATAGCTAGAACATCTACTCAGCCTGTGCTCTGTGAATGCGAGCATACATTCCCCATGAACTTAACAATCTATAGATCCACTTTACTCTAGAACACATATTCACAGGCTTATCTAGAGCATCCAGGAGCCCTGCACTCCCTGAATTGATGTGTGCATTCCCAGTGAATTCTGCTACCTAGAATTCCCCATGCACTTTACAATGTAAAAATCCACTGGAGTCTAAAACATGTATTCACTCTCCTATTTAGAATATCTGCTCACCCGGAGCTCTGTGAATGAGATCACACATTACTCATGCACTATGAAATCTAGAAATCCACTGTGGTCTGGAACATGTACCCATACTCTTATCTAGAGCATCCGCTCACCCTATTCGCTATGAATGCTACATGCACTCTGCAAACTAGAACATATATTCACAATCTTATCTAGAGCATCTGCACACCCTGTAATATGTGAATGAGATCATGCATTTGCCATGCCCTCGGTAATCTAGAAATTAACTGTTGTCTAAAACATGTATTCACACTCTGATCTAAAGCCATCTGAGCCACCTGCACACTGGGAATTGGAGCATGTAGTTCCCATGTACTTGGCAATCTAGAAATCCACTGTAGTCTTGAATATGTATTCACCCTGCTCTCTGTGGGTGAAAGTATGCACCCCCTTCACTCTACTATTTTGAAATGCACTGTAGCCTAGAAATGTATTCACACACCTATTAGAACATCTACTCACCTTGAAGTCTGCAAATGAGAGCATGCATTCCACATGCGCTCTTCAATCTAGAAATCCATTATGATCTAGAACATACACTCTTGATCTTGCTATGTGATGGAGAACATGCATTCCCCGGGAACTCTGCAATATAGAAAGCCAACATAGTCTAACATATGTAGCCACACTATTGCTGTCATATCTACTCACCCTGCACATTGCAATCTAGAAAATCCATTCCCCTGGTACACTGCTATCTACAGCATCTACTCACCCTGAGTACTGCAAACTAGAACATCAATTCCCCTGGAACACTGCTATCTAGAGCATCTATTTATCCTCCACATTTCAATCGATAACATCAATTTACCCAGCAAAGTGTAATCTAGAACATCAATTCACCCTGAGCACTGCACTCTAGAACATCCATTCCCCTGGTACACTGCTATCTAGAGCATCTATTTGCCCTCCACACTTCAATCGATAACATCAATGTACCCGGCAAAATGTAATCTAGAGCATCGATTCACCCTGAGCACTGCAACCTAGAACATCCAATCCCCTGGTACACTGCTATCTAGAGCATCTACTCACCCTGAGCACTGCAATCTAGAACATCCAATACCCTGGTCAACTGCTATCTAGAGCATCTATTTGCCCTCCACACTTCAATCGATAACATCAATTTACCCTGCAAAATGTAATCTAGAACATCAATTCACCCCAAGCACTGCACTCTAGAACAGCCATGCCCCTGGTACACTGCTATCTAGAACATCTATTTGCCCCCCACACTTCAATTGATAACATCAATTTACCCAGCAACATGTATTCTAGAGCATCGATTCAGCCTGAGCACTGCAATCTAGAGCATCTACTCACCATGAGCACTGCAAACTAGGACATCCATTCCTCTGGTACACTGCTATCAAGAGTATCTATTTGCCCTCCACACTTCCATCGATAACATCAATTTACCTGGGAAAATGTAATTTAGAGCATCGATTCACCCTGAGCACTGCAATCTAAAGCATCTACTCACCCTGAGCACTGCAAACTAGAACATCCATTCCCCTGGTACACTGCTATCTAGAGCATCTACTCGCCCTGAGCACTGCAATCTAGAACATCCATTCCCCTGGTACACTGCTATCTATAGCATCTACTCACCCCCGAGTACTGCAATCTAGAACATCCATTCCCATGGTACACTGCTATCTAGAGCATCTACTCACCCTTAGCACTGCAATCTAGAACATCCAGTCCCCTGCTACACTGCTATCAAGAGCATCTATTTGCCCTCCACACTTCAATTAATAGCATCAATTTACCTGGCAAAATGTAATCTAGAGCATCGATTCACCCTGAGCACTGCAATCTAGAACATCCATTCCCCTGGTACACTGCTATCTAGAACATCTATTTTCCCTCCACACTTCAATCGATAACATCAATTTACCTGGGAAAATGTAATCTAGAGCATCAATGCACCCTGAGCCCTACAATTTAGAACATACATTCCCCTGGTACACTGCTATCTAGAGCATCTACTCACCCTGAGCACTGCAATCTAGAACATCCATTCCCCTGGTACACTGCTATCTAGAGCATCAATTTGCCCTCCACACTTCAATCAATAACATCAATTTACCTGTGAAAATGTAACCTAGAGCATTGATTCACCCTGAGCACTGCAATCTACAGCATCTACTCATCCTGAGCACCGCAAACTAGAACATCCATTCCGCTGGTACACTGATATCTAGAGCATCTACTTACCCTGAGCACTGCAATCTAGAACACCCATTCCCCTGTTACACTGCTATCTAGAATATCTAATTACCCTCCACAGTGCAATCAATAACATCAATTTACCCGGCAAAATGTAATCTAGAGCATCGATTCAATCTGAGCACTGCAATCTAGAACATCCATTCCCCTGGTACACTGCTATCTAGAGCATCTACTCACCCTGAGCACTGCAATCTAGAACATCCATTCCCCTGTTACACTGCTATCTAGAGCATCTATTTACCCTCCATAGTTCAATCGATAACATCAATTTATCCAGCAAAATGTAATCTAGAGCATTGATTCACCCTGAGCACTGCAATCTAGAACATCCATTCCCCTGGTACACTGCTATCTAGAGCATCTACTCACCTTGAACACTGCAATCTAGAACATCCATTCCCCTGGTACACTGCTATCTAGAGCATGTATTTGCCCTCCACACTTCAATTGATAACATCAATTTACCTGGGAAAATGTAATTTAGAGCATCGATTCACCCTGAGCACTGCCATCTAGAACATCCATTCCCCTGGTACACTGCTATCTAGAGCATCTATTTGCCCTCCACACTTCAATCGATAACATCAATTTACCCGGCAACATGTAATCTAGAGCATTGATTCACCCTGAGCACTACCATTTAGAACATCCATTCCCCTGGGACACTGCTATCTAGAGCATCTACTGATCCTGAGCACTGCAAACTAGAACATCCATTCCCCTGCTACACTGATTTCTAGACACTTCAATCAATAACATCACTTTATCTGGGAAAATGTAATCTAGAGCACTGATTCACCATGAGCACTGCAATCCAGAGCATCTACTCACCATGAGCACTGCAAACTAGAACATCCATTCCTCTGGTACACTGCTATCTAGAGCATCTACTCACCCTGATCACGGAAATATAGAACATCAATTCCTCTGATACACTGCTATCTAGAGCATCTACTTACCCTGATCACTGCAATCTAGAACATCCATTACCCTGGTACACTGCTATCTAGAGCATCTATTTGCCCTCCACACTTCAATCGATAACATCAATTTACCTGGGAAAATGTAATCTAGAGCATCGATTCACCCTGAGCACTGTAATCTAGAACATCGATTCCCCTGGTACACTGCTATCTAGAGCATCTATTTGCCCTCTACACTTCAATTGATAACATCAATTTACCTGGGAAAATATAATCTAGAACATTGATTCACCCTGCATACAGTCACCCTGAAAATATATTTGCAAAGTGCATTGTATTCCCGAGCACCTACACATCCTGCACACTGTAATCGAGAACATGTATTTACATGCACATTGATTTGTAGAGCACCTACACGGTCTACTCTAGCACACCCATTAAACTTCCATATTGTGATGTAGCGTACCTACTCACCATGCACACCGTCACTATGAGCATATACTCATCCTGCACACTGAAATATAGAACATATATTTACCCCGCTCAATGTACTTTGGAACATTAATGCACCTTGCCCAGCACAATCTAGAACCCTTACTCATGATGTACACTGTCATATAGAATATGCACTATTCCAGCACACTGTACACTAGAACAGCCCTTAACCATTTGCATCCTAATCTAGAACACATACTCACACTGTGATCTAGAACACCTAGCCGCAGTGCACACATACCGTCATGCACCATGCTACACCCGAGAATGCCTATTACCCCTGCACCATGTAATCTAGAGCATCTGCCCTACACAGTGTAAGGCACAGCATGTTTTACAGGAGGTAACACGAGCCATTAAAGTCAATGTAGGGACAGCGGTGGGGTGCTAGAGAGGTTCAGGTGTTCCAGAGTGCAGGTACACTCAGGGCAAATCAGCTAACTGGGATGTGGGGGAGGGGCAAGACACATTTTTTAAAAATGATTATGGTAAGTCATGGGATATCGTGGAGAACCAGGGTTGCATGGTTGTAGGGAGGGGGTCTGGCTATATTCGAGTGGAGGGGAGAAATGGAGGAGGCAAAGAGAATGTGCGCCAGCCGAGAGGGAAACGACAGACCAAGGAGGTGGCCCAGCAAGAAAGGGGAGAGGATGAGGAGAAAAGCCAATAGAGTAGAAGATGAGGAGGTAAGCCAGGATTGGAGAAGATGATGAGTCAGGTCAGGAAGGGAAAACACGAAGAGTTAGGCCAGGAAGGGAGAAGATGAGGAGGTAAGCCAGGATGGGTGAAGATGAGGAGTTAGGCCTGGAATAGAGAAGATGAGGAGTTAGGTCAGGAAGGGAGAAGATGAGGAGTTAGACCAGGGAGGGCGGAATGCGAGGGGAATTCTATGCTGAATTTGAGGGGACTGTTATGCTGAATTTAAGGGGACTGTTATGCTAAATGCAAGGGGACTGCTATGCTGAATTTGAGGGGACTGTTATGCGCTGTTATGCGCTGAATGCGAGGGATTGTTATGCTGAATGCGAGGGGACTGCTATGCTGAATTTGAGGCGACTGTTATGCTGAATGCGAGGGGACGGTTATGCTGAATGCGAGGGGACGGTTATGCTGAATGCGAGGGACTGTTATGCTGAATTTGAGGGGACTACTATGCTGAATTTGAGGGGACTACTATGCTGAATGCAAAGGGACTGTTATGCTGAATTTGAGGGGACTACTATGCTGAATGCAAGGGACTGTTATGCTGAATTTGAAGGGGGTGTTATGCAGAATTCGATGGGCTGTTATGCTGAATTTGAAGGGGGTGTTATGCAGAATTCGATGGGCTGTTATGCTGAATGTGGCTGTTAAGCAGAATTCGAGAGGGCTGTTATGTTGAATGCGAGGGACTGTTATGCTACATGCGAGGGACTGTTATGCTGAAGGTGGACTGTTATGCTGAATGCAAGGGTACTATTTTGCTGAATTCGAGGGGACTGTTATGCTGAATTTGTGGGGATCTTCAAAGCCCTAGCCCTGACTCACAAGTGTCTCCATGACCTCGCTCCTCCCTATCTAGCACAGAGAATCACCAAACCCTCTACCTACAAACCGTCCAGATCCCAGTACTCAAACCTGCTATCCATCCCTAGAACACGCAAAGCCTGTGCGGGCGGCTCTAGTTTCCCTTCAGTTGCACCCACTCTGTGGAATGCCCTCCCACCACACCTCAGGATCGTTGACTCTCATACAGCGTTTCGCAAAGCAATCAAAACAAACCTCTTTGTCTAATGTATTTTGTGATGTAACCCTTTATGTTCCAAAACATGTGACCCTGTAATATGAACAAGTTCTCTCATGGGCGGCTTCATTGTAACCCTCAAGTAAGCCTCCTTTAGCTCCATTACAGCGCCTCGATTCCTGCGGGCTGCTAGCGTGCTCTACAAATCCAAATAAATAAAGAAAGAAAGAAATAAATAAAGTTATGCTGAATGCCAGGAGCCTGTTATGCTGAATGCGAGGGGGCTGTTATGCTGAATTCGAGGGGACTGCTATGCAGAATTTGAGAGGGCTGTTATGCAGAATTTGAGGGGACTGCTATGCAGAATTTGATAGGGCTGTTATGCTGAATGCGAGGGACTGTTATGCTGAATGCATAGGGACTGTTATACTGAATTCGAGGGGTCTGTTATGCAGAATTCGAGAGGACTGTTAGGCATAATTTGATAGGGCTGTTATGCTGAATGCGAGGGACTGTTATGATGAATACGAGGGACTGTTATGCTGAATACAAAGGGACTTATGCTGAGTTCGAGGGGACTGTTATGCAGAATTCGAGATGGCTGTTATGCAGAATTCGATAGGGCTGTTATGCTGAATGCGAGGGATTGTTATGCAGAATTCGAAGGGACTGTTATGCAGAATTCGAGAGAGCAGTTAAACTGAATGCGAGGGGACTGTTATGCAAAATTCGAGAGGTCTGTTATGCTGAATGCGAGGGACTGTTATGCTGAATGCGAGGGGACTGTTATGCTGAATGCAAGGGGACTGTTATGCAGAATTCAAGGGGACTGTTATGCAGAATTCAAGGGGACTGTTATGCAGAATTCTAGAGCGCTGTTATGCAGAATTCGATAGGGCTGTTATGCTGAATGCGAGGGACTGTTATGCTGAATGCGAGGGGACTGTTATGCTGAATGCAAGGGGAATGTTATGCAGAATTCGAGGGGACTATTATGCAGAATTCTAGAGGGCTGTTATGCAGAATTCGAGAGAGCAGTTATGCTGAATGCGAGGGGACTGTTATGCAGAATTTGATAGGGCTGTTATGCTGAATGCGAGGGACTGTTATGCTGAATGCGAGGGGACTGTTATGCTGAATGCAAGGGGACTGTTATGCAGAATTCGAGGGGACTTTTATGCAGAATTCTAGAGGGCTGTTATGCAGAATTCGAGAGAGCAGTTATGCTGAATGCGAGGGGAATGTTATGCAGAATTCGAGAGGTCTGGTATGCTGAATGCGATGGACTGTTATGCAGAATTCGAGGGGACTGTTATGCAGAATTCTAGAGGGCTGTTATGCAGAATTCGAGAGAGCAGTTATGCTGAATGCGAGGGGACTGTTATGCAGAATTCGATAGGGCTGTTATGCTGAATGCGAGGGGACTGTTATGCTGAATGCAAGGGGACTGTTATGCAGAATTCAAGGGGACTGTTATGCAGAATTCAAGGGGACTGTTATGCAGAATTCTAGAGCGCTGTTATGCAGAATTCGATAGGGCTGTTATGCTGAATGCGAGGGACTGTTATGCTGAATGCGAGGGGACTGTTATGCTGAATGCAAGGGGAATGTTATGCAGAATTCGAGGGGACTATTATGCAGAATTCTAGAGGGCTGTTATGCAGAATTCGAGAGAGCAGTTATGCTGAATGCGAGGGGACTGTTATGCAGAATTTGATAGGGCTGTTATGCTGAATGCGAGGGACTGTTATGCTGAATGCGAGGGGACTGTTATGCTGAATGCAAGGGGACTGTTATGCAGAATTCGAGGGGACTTTTATGCAGAATTCTAGAGGGCTGTTATGCAGAATTCGAGAGAGCAGTTATGCTGAATGCGAGGGGAATGTTATGCAGAATTCGAGAGGTCTGGTATGCTGAATGCGATGGACTGTTATGCAGAATTCGAGGGGACTGTTATGCAGAATTCTAGAGGGCTGTTATGCAGAATTCGAGAGAGCAGTTATGCTGAATGCGAGGGGACTGTTATGCAGAATTCGATAGGGCTGTTATGCTGAATGCGAGGGACTGTTATGCTGATTGCGAGGGGACTGTTATGCTGAATGCAAGGGGACTGTTATGCAGAATTCGAGGGGACTTTTATGCAGAATTCTAGAGGGCTGTTATGCAGAATTCGAGAGAGCAGTTATGCTGAATGCGAGGGGAATGTTATGCAGAATTCGAGAGGTCTGGTATGCTGAATGCGATGGACTGTTATGCAGAATTCGAGGGGACTGTTATGCAGAATTCTAGAGGGCTGTTATGCAGAATTCGAGAGAGCAGTTATGCTGAATGCGAGGGGACTGTTATGCAGAATTCGATAGGGCTGTTATGTTGAATGCGAGGGACTGTTATGCTGAATGCGAGGGGACTGTTATGCTGAATGCAAGGGGACTGTTATGCAGAATTCGAGGGGACTGTTATGCAGAATTCTAGAGGGCTGTTATGCAGAATTCGAGAGAGCAGTTATGCTGAATGCGAGGGGACTGTTATGCAGAATTCGATAGGGCTGTTATGCTGAATGCGAGGGACTGTTATGCTGAATGCGAGGGGACTGTTATGCTGAATGCGAGGGGACTGTTATGCTGAATGCAAGGGGACTGTTATGCAGAATTCGAGGGGACTGTTATGCAGAATTCTAGAGGGCTGTTATGCAGAATTCGAGAGAGCAGTTATGCTGAATGTGAGGGGACTGTTATGCAGAATTCGATAGGGCTGTTTTGCTGAATGCGAGGGACTGTTAATCAGAATTCGAGGGGACTGTTATGCAGAATTCTAGAGGGCTGTTATGCAGAATTCGAGAGAGCAGTTATGCTGAATGCGAGGGGAATGTTATGCAGAATTCTAGAGGTCTGTTATGCTGAATGCGATGGACTGTTGTGCTGAATATGGGTGATTGTTATGCACAATATGGGTGATTGTTATGCTGAATATGAGGGGACTTTTGTGGAGAATTTGAGGGGCTGTTCGCCAGCACCTCTGGTTTCTGGGGTAGGCACTCACGCGGCTTCGAATTGAGTGCGTTTCTATGACAAAGTCTTCAAAGCACTGACTATTGCCTTAAAGTCTGCTATGGCATGAGGGGGCTCAGTCCAGGTCTGCCCTTAGATCACAAATAAACATCCAGCCCAAGCACTGTGGCCATTGAACACGCATGGCATGAATGCAGTCCAATGACACACCCAGGTCCCATGCCTGGCTAACAGGCAGAGGCCTTGCTGGGGGAAGGGGAGCTGAGGGGCCATAGCCCCGGGTCTTTTGGTTGTAGCCCCGGATGGAAGCTCAGGGGGGACCAACCAAAAGGCTAGCTAGCCCCCAGTCCCGACATTAGCGTAGCCCTAGCTCTTTTGCAGACCTAGCGACACCCCTGGTGACAGGAATAGGTTGCGTGCTACTGGCTCACGCCCCCTTGGAAAGAGACAGAGTTATGTAAATCACCAGGCTACTGACTGCGCTTCAGGCCATGGCGCCAAAGGATGCCAGGGTGCAGCCTGACAAACAAACTTACCAATCATAGCCCATAGCAGGCGAGACGCACCAACGAGACATCGTTATAATTACAACTGTTCTTTTATAACGCTCTTAGTACCAGCAAGTTGTTTCTAAGCGCAAGATTGGGATTCGTACCTGTGTTGTCTTGCTTCCAAGACACACGCGTTGCCCCTGAGCTATCTTCCTCACCAGAGACACGTGCTCACCTGCCGGCCCTGGCCTGATTCATCTAAGATCCATGATAGTGAACTGAACGCACAAACCATACCCTGTCCTAAAGCTGGGCCGGCCGCCTGCCATGGTGAATTGCGTCAAAGGTCACTGACAGGTTGCACATGCACAAGCTGAGCTGCAGCCGCTGTCCAGGACCTCCAGAAACCATTTGCCATGCATGTGAGGGCGGCCACTGCCCCATTCCCGCCGCCCATGCCTGACCACCGCGGACTCTGCCCCATGCCCAACCGCCGGCAACCATGCGCCATGCAGGTGAGGGTGGACTCTGCCCCATGCCCGACCTCCGGCAACCATGTGCCATGCAGGTGAGGGGGGCCACTGCCCCATGCCCGACCACCGCAGCCTCTGCCCTATTCCCAACCGCTGGCAACCATGCGCCATGCAGGTGAGGGCCGACTCTGCCGCATGCCCGACCACCAGCAACCATGCGCCATGCGGGTGAGGGCCGACTCTGCCCCATGCCCGACCACCAGCAAACGTGCGCCATGCAGGTGAGGGCGGACTCTGCCGCATGCCTGACTGCCGGCAACCATGCGCCATGCAGGTGAGGGCCGACTCTGCCGCATGCCCGACCACCAGCAACCATGCGCCATGCGGGTGAGGGCCGACTCTGCCCCATGCCCGACCACCAGCAAACGTGCGCCATGCAGGTGAGGGCGGACTCTGCCGCATGCCTGACTGCCGGCAACCATGCGCCATGCAGGTGAGGGCCGACTCTGCTGCATGGCCGACCACCAGCAACCATGCGCCATGCGGGTGAGGGCCGACTCTGCCCCATGCCCGACCACAAGCAAACGTGCGCCATGCAGGTGAGGGCGGACTCTGCCGCATGCCTGACTGCCGGCAACCATGCGCCATGCAGGTGAGGGCCGACTCTGCCGCATGCCCGACCACCATGCGCCATGCGGGAGAGGGCCGACTCTGCTGCATGCCTGACCACCAGCAACCATGCGCCATGCGGGTGAGGGCCGACTCTGCCGCATGCCCGACCACCAGCAACCATGTGCCATGCAGGTGAGGGCCGACTCTGCCCCCATGCCCGTCCACTGGCAACCATGTGCCATGCAGGTGAGGGCGGCCTCTGCCCCATGCCCGACCACCGTCAAGCCTGTGCCATGCAGGTGAGGGCGGACTCTGCCCCATGCCCGCCATGCAGGTGAGGGCGGCCTCTGCCCCATGCCCGACCACCGTCAAGCCTGTACCATGCAGGTGAGGGCGGACTCTGCCCCATGCCCGCCATGCAGGTGAGGGCGGCCTCTGCCCCATGGCCGCCATGCAGGTGAGGGCGGCCTCTGCCCCATGCCCGCCATGCGGGTGAGGGCGGCCTCTGCCCCATGCCCGCCATGCAGGTGAGGGCGGACTCTGCCCCATGCCCGCCATGCAGGTGAGGGCGGCCTCTGCCGCATGGCCGGTTCTAGAACAAGGCTAAGAGCCACACAGGCAGCCAGTGCTTAATCAGGATTTTGCCAGCAGTCTTCCAGAGCATCCACGTCAAGTCTCATTCAGGAGAGGTCAAATTGGGGCACCTTTTAAAGGATGTAGGACCACCCCAAAGGGGATGCAATCCTTATCTGCACGGGCATAGGAAAGAAATCACAGCTGCATGTTGATTTGCTGAATTGCATTGCGGAATGAAAGCAAGGGGACGTGTTGACATCTGGGTTTATTGGCAAAGATACCGTTTTGATTTTAGAAGTTATACACATTGCTTCAATGTCGGAATTAAGTTTATGGAAATAATGGAGGACAGTGTACATATGTTTCGTCTCCTAATGGCACTTCGTCAGGTGGGTGTCTTTTGTGTCTCTTCTGTGGCAACCGTCCACCTGTGTACCAAAGGGCACCATTTTCTGATGCAACTCCAGCAAGTCCTTCCAGCCATGGACAGACCTGTGACACATAAAAGAGGGCCCAAGACAGGCTGGAAAGACAACAGCAGTGCAAGCACCTTGCACTGCAGTGTGCTGATGGAAAAGTACGGAATAGAGACTTCGGAAAAACAGTGCACCCCGGGCTCTGCATGTGACCCCACAGCAATAGGCACTGCAGATGGTGCGTCTTTGCACCACAGCAAAAGAAGCAACTTGCAATGTCGCCTGAACATACGCAGCAAAGAAGTGTTCGAGCTTCTTAGCTCTCACAGCAGCCCACGGTCATCTGTATTACAGATAGAAGGGGTGGGCAGGCAGGCAGGAACCGATAATCATCCACAGTGCAGCAGTGCAGTGGAGCGGCAGTGGAGCAGCAGTGGAGTGGCAGTGCTGCAGTGCAGTGGTGCGGCAGTGGTGCAGTGCAGTAGAGCGGCAGTGCTGCAGTGCAGTGGTGCGGCAGTGCTGCAGTGCAGTAGAGTGGCAGTGCTGCAGGGCAGTGGAGCAGCAGTGCTGCAGTGGAGTGGCAGTGCTGCAGTGCAGTGGAGCATCAGTGCTGTGGTGCAGTGGAGGGGCAGTGCTGCAGTGCAGTGGAGCGGCAGTGCAGCAGTGCAGTAGTGCAGCAGTGCAGTGGAGCGGCAGAGCTGCAGTGCAGTAGAGCGGCAGTGCTGCGGTGCAGTGGTGCAGCAGTGTTGCAGTGCAGTAGAGCGGCAGTGCTGCAGTGCAGTAGAGCGGCAGTGCTGCAGTGTAGTAAAAAGGCAGTGCTGCAGTGGAGCGGCAGTGCAGCAGTGCAGTCGTGCAGCAGTGAGGCAGTGCAGTGGAGCGGCAGAGCTGCAGTGCAGTAGAGTGGCAGTGCTGCAGTGCAGTGGAGCAGCAGTGCTGCAGTGCAGTGGAGCGGCAGAGCTGCAGTGCAGTAGAGTGGCAGTGCTGCGGTGCAGTGGAGTGGCAGTGCTGCTGTGCAGTAGAGCGGCAGTGCTGCAGTGCAGTGGCAGTGCTGCAGTGCAGTAGAGTGGCAGTGCTGCAGTGCAGTGGAGCTGCAGTGCAGTGGAGCGGCAGTGCAGTGGAGCGGCAGTGCAGCAGCGCAGTGGAGCGGCAGTGCAGTGGAGCGGCAGTGCTGCAGTGCAGTAGAGTGGCAGTGCTGCAGTGCAGTGGAGCGGCAGAGCTGCAGTGCAGTGGAGTGGCAGTGCTGCAGTGCAGTGGAGCGGCAGAGCTGCAGTGCAGTAGAGCAGCAGTGCTGCAGTGCAGTGGAACGGCAGTGATGCAGTGCAGTGGAGCAGCAGTGCAGTGGAGCGGCTGTGCCGCAGTGCAGTAGAGTGGTAGTGCTGCAGTGCAGTGGAACAGCAGTGCTGCAGTGCAGTGGAGCGGCAGTGCTGCAGTGCAGTGGAGCGGCAGTGCAGCAGTGCAGTAGTGCTGCAGTGCAGTGGAGCGGCAGTGCTGCAGTGCAGGTGGTAGGTCTCCATACCTAGTGGGTAAATGATGCAGAAGCGGGCCATGCAGAAGAAGACCCCGCATAAGAGCGATTCCTGGCATCAGCTTGCTCTCTACCTGCAGTGAGAGGTCTACACCGGGAATGGTGGGTGACCTGATGGTGTCAATTTCACCCACCGCGCAGACATAGAATATGAAAATACATGGGAAATTGATGGCAATATTAAAGAACAGATACAAGTTGTATTGTATGTTAACAGAGGGAGGCCTTGTTCTTTTTCTGTTGTGACGTCATAAAAGGGAAACAGATAAATTATGTGTAAACTGATTTTCATTTACTTTAATAACTCAGGGAACGTATTCACACAATAAAGTGGATGTGAGCTGAATTTATGAAAGGGAGTGACTTCCAAAGAGAAACTCCTTCAAAACGCAAAAACAAAATGTCACTGCAGAGCAAGTCTTAAGTGAAAGAGTGTGGCTCTTTGCAGGAAATTAATACTTATTAAAGACTATCTCTTGTACAACCAACTCAGCTAACACATATTCGTGCTTGGGGCTGTTTAATGCAAATTCCCCACCCATCAATAGTAACACCCGAGAATGCGACGCGAGTGCTGTTTGGTTGCTCAGTTTACCAAGGCTGCGAGACGCTTGTCATTGTGCTGCATATTTTCGAATCATCTCTCCTGGGATTTTATACATTTGTGGCGTGTCCTGTTTTGACTTATATAATGACTTATCTATTGGCGCCTCTGAGCTGCTGTTTGAGGTGTAAATGCATAATTGTTTTATGCATGGAAAGAAGACACGTCCACTAATCATGTGGAGGTTGAAAAACCCTGAGCCGCGCGTACCCGCGCACGCGCACTGAGAGTGCGATGAGAGTGCTGTTTGGCTGTTCAGCTGTCCGGCTGTTTGGCTGTTCAGCTGTTCAGTTGGCTGGGGGCCAAGGGCGAGGTAATAGCACTCTTTACATTGGATGTGATTACAGGGTAAGTGGACATTGCCTTATTGACTGTCAAGAAACGTCATTCGCACACACTCTGAAATCAAGAATGCCGAACATCCCGAAGCAGGTATGTCAAGAGGACGTGAGAGTAAAGGATACAACTCACCGCTACAGCGAGTAGCAAAGCGTTTCTCAAAGGCAGCTCAAACTGATTCTGCATAGGAGTCTGCAGCGAGTTTATTGTCCGATATGCGGGCTACTTGAGGCAAGTACCTGTGGGTACGGTTACTAATATACCCCAAAAATCACTTGCCATTTGGGATGATTGCTAACGTAAAGAAGTCCCTGACAGTCCTATAGAGCTGATTTATTTTCATGAGATCCCGGATTCAGCATTGTTGGCCGAAGCGAGGTGGGTGGATCAAGGGACAGCTATACCAACTCTGCCATTATATTAAAAAAAGACAGTTACAAGTGGGCACTATCACTTACGAAGATATGTCTTCACAAGAGGGAGGTCAAGAGTTGATGGAAGGGAAGGGAGGGGAATATCCTTTTGCCGCATTCACTAGTTACAACAGCGGTGTGCTTTTTGGTCAAGTAAAGGGCATGGCTGTGCCTACTCCCTCTGAGAGGAGACCCCCATATTCCCCGGATACTGTTGATATGTTGTGTTGCATATAGATAATAAATCAGAAAAGAACTTGCGGAAGGGTCATTCGCAGGCAGAGTTTTCACTGTTGCCTTCACGAGAAATGAAGGATGTGGTGTTAGTCCAGGACACGCAGGTGCCGGCCGGACACATATACACCAGAAGTGCAGGATCTCTCCGGCTGGCCGATGTTATAGACTGATTTCAAGGATTCCTCCTCCAATTCTTCTATTTCTTTTGTTCAACCAACCCCAAGACGATCACTTGACCCGGCTACTGGGGTCTCCCCCATGTTGGAGGTCACATTATGCACAATAAATACAGTGTGTTGACTTTGGCGAAATTATATGAGACTATAGATGCAAAGATTAATAATCAAATAAATTTAATTTGTATACTGAATCTGTAAATTACCCATATTGAAAAAAACATATTATAACAATGAGTCCTGATATTCTCATTCAGTAGAGACATAGACTTCAATGCCTTCTGTAGTGATAGAATCATCGCCGCCACTGAGCTGTCGGAACAAAATATCTAGCTCAGAGCACCTACCTACCATTGAGTCTCCTCTACCGCTTTACGGGAGTTAGATTATCCAGGAGGTTACAGAGATTGAGGTTGAAGATATATGCTCCGAGCCACAGTCTACTTTCACGATGGAGGAGGCTTGGATGTTCCGTATTTAAAATATTTGCTAAACGTAAAGCGGGGGGGGGGGCAATTTCACAAAGAAGTAAAGAAATCTAAAAATCAAAGGTCTCTATGCAGATCCCCCTACCTCAGGATCCCACACATTGCTACGAGCTTTGACCCTCCCCCCACGCATGTCCAATCACATGCTTAGCCTAAAGTGAAAAGACTGATGGAGAACCCTCCCACACATTGCTACGAGCTTTGACCCTCCCCCCACGCATGTCCAATCACATGCTTAGCCTAAAGTGAAAAGACTGAAGGAGAACCCGCCAAATACTAATGTGAAGCACGTTAAAATCGTGGAAGAGGTCTCAAGTGATAGGAGGGTAGCCGATTTAGGGGAACCCGAACATGTCTCGTGGTCGCCGTTGGACACCGAACTTCTCAATTCATCAACATACTCAGTGACGTAAGACAACACCTGTGAGGGCCTGCCTAACATTGCTCAAGTGGTAATTCATCTAAATCTTCAGTTGCCAAAACACTTGTTACAAAATCATCGACCTGGCGAATCTTTTCAAAGGGTGGAACTTCAATCCAATGAAAGAACACAGTCAGCTCCAGTGTTTTTTACGCTCCGATCCTCCTCTTCTTCGAGACACCCTTTGTCATCATCTTCTAAACTGAATCCTGAAAATGCACCCTCCCCTCTTTACTGTCTATTTCTTGAGAGTTTTGCTGGAGCAGCGGAGAGAACATTGTTAAATAGATCCAGTATCCTAAGATTGGTGGCAAGTATACCTGGATGGAAGGTGATTTAATCGAGTCATATAGCTCACATTGAGTTTATTAATGACTATGATTTGGATAGCGCCTATATGCATATGCCTTCACAATTGGTTTGAGATATTCTGTTAGCAGCAAAAAAACAATTCCGGCATTGTGGGTATGCATAAAGCATACAGGCTCAGGGGCTTCTCTGGGCTTGATACTGCATGTGTTTGGGGTCTGGGCACCTGGGCTTCTCTGGGCTTGATACTGCATGTAGGCTCTGGGGTCTGGGCACTTGGGCTTCCCTGGGCTTGGTACTGCATGTAGGCTCTGGGCCTGGGCACTTGGGCTTCTCTGGGCTTGATACTGCATGTAGGCTCTGGGCCTGGGCACTTGGGATTCCCTAGGCTTGTTACTGCATGTAGGCTCTGGGGCCTGGGAACTTGGGTTTCTCTGGGCTTGGTACTGCATGTAGGCTCTGGGCCTGGGTCCTTGGGCTTCTCTGGGCTTGATACTGCATGTAGGCTCTGGGCCTGGGCACTTGGGCTTCTCTGGGCTTGGTACTGCATGTGTTTGGGGTCTGGGCACTTGGGCTTCCCTGGGCTTGGTACTGCATGTAGGCTCTGGGCGTGGGCACTTGGGCTTCTCTGGGCTTGATAGTGCATGTAGGCTCTGGGGCCTGGGCACTTGGACTTTTCTGGGATTGATAGTGCATGTGGGCTCTGGCCCTGGGCATTTGGGCTTCTCTGGGCTTGATACTGCATGTAGGATCTGTGACCTGGGCACGTGGGCTTCTCTGGGCTCGGTACTGCGCGTGGGCTCTGGGGCCTGGGCACCTGGGCTTCTCTGGGCTTGGGTACCTGGGCTTCTCTGGGCTTGATAATGCATGTGTTTGGGGTCTGGGCATTTGGGCTTCTCTGGGCTTGATACTGCATGTAGGTTTTGGGGCCTGGGAACTTGGGCTTCCCTGGGCTTGATATTGCAAGTAGGCTCTATCTCTGGGCACTTGGGCTTCCCTGGGCTTGGTACTGCATGTAGGCTCTGGGCACTTGGGCTTCTCTGGGCTTGTTTCTGCATGTAGGTTCTGGGGCCTGGGCACTTGGGTTTCTCTGGGCTTGGTACTGCATGTAGGCTCTGGGCATGGGCACTTGGGCTTCCCTGGTCTTGGTACTGCATGTAGGGTCTGGGGCCTGGGCACTTGGGCTTCTCTGGGCTTGATACTGCATGTAGGCTCTGGGGTCTGGGCACTCGGGCTTCTCTGGGCTTTGTACTGCATGTAGGCTCTGGGGCCTGGGCACTTGGGCTTCCTTGGACTTCATACCGCATGTAGGCTCTGGGGCCTGGGCGCTTGGGCTTCTCTGGGCTTGATTCTGCATGTAGGTTCTGGGGCTTGGGCACTTGGGTTTCTCTGGGCTTGGTACTGCATGTAGGCTCTGGGCCTGGGCACTTGGGATTCCCTGGGCTTGGTACTGCATGTAGGCTCTGGGGCCTGGGCACTTGGGCTTCTCTGGGCTTGATACTGCATGTAGGCTCTGGGTTCTGGGCACTTGGGCTTCTCTGGGCTTTGTACTGCATGTATGCCCTGGGGCCTGGGTACTTGGGCTTCTCTGGGCTTGATAGTGCATGTAGGCTCTGGGGCCTGGGCACGTGGGCATCTCTGGGATTTGTACTGCATGAAGGCTCTGGAGCCTGGGCACATGGGCTTCCATGGGCTTGTTACTGCATGTAGGCTCTGGGCCTGGGCACTTGGGATTCCCTAGGCTTGTTACTGCATGTAGGCTCTGGGGCCTGGGAACTTGGGTTTCTCTGGGCTTGGTACTGCATGTAGGCTCTGGGCCTGGGTCCTTGGGCTTCTCTGGGCTTGATACTGCATGTAGGCTCTGGGTTCTGGGCACTTGGGTTTCTCTGGGCTTGGTACTGCATGTAGTCTCTGGGCCATGGGCACTTGGGTTTCTCTGGGCTTGGTACTGCATGTAGGCTATGGGCCTGGGCACCTGGGCTTCCCTGGGCTTGGTACTGCATATAGGCTCTGGGGCCTGGGCACGTGGACTTCTCTGGGCTTGGTACTGCACGTGAGTTCTGTGACATGGGCACTTGGGCTTCTCTGGGCTTGATACTGCATGTAGGTTCTGGGACTAAGCACTTGGGCTTCCCTGGACTTGGTACTGCATGTAGGCTCTGGGGCCTGGGCACTTGGGGTTCTCTGGGCTTGATACTGCATGTAGGCTCTGGGGTCTGGGCACTTGGGCTTCTCTGGGCTTGGTACTGCACATAGAATCTGGGGTCTGGGCACTTGGGCTTCTCTGGGCTTGGTACTTCATGTATGCTCTGGGGCCTGGGCACTTGGGCTACCTTGGGCTTCATACTGCATGTAGTCTCTGGGGCCTGGGTACTTGGTCTTCTCTGGGCTTGGTACTGCACATAGACTCTAGAGCCTGGGCACCTGGGCTTCACTGGGCTTGATATTGCATGTACGCTCTGGGCCTGGGCACTTGGGCTCTTGGGCTTCTCTGGGCTTGATACTGAATGTATGCTCTGGGGCCTGGGAACTTGGGCTTCTCTGGGCTTGATACTGCATGAAGGCTCTGGGGTCTGGGTATTTGAGCTTCTCTGGGCTTGGTACTGCATATAGGTTCTGGGGCCTGGGCTCTTGGGCTTCTCTGTGCTTGATACTGCATGTAGGCTCTGGGGCCTGAGCACTTGGGCTTCCCTAGACTTGGTACTGTATGCAGGTTCTGGGGCCTAGGCTCTTGGGCTTCTTTGGGCTTGGTACTGCTTGTAGGTTCTGGGGCCCGGGCTCTTGGGCTTCTCTGGGCTTGGTACTGCATTTAGGTTCTGGGGCCTGGGCTCCTGGGCTTCTCTGCGCTTGGTACTGCATGTAGGTTCTGGGGCCTGGGCTCTTGGGCTTCTCTGGGCCTGGCACTGCATGTAGGTTCTGGGGCCTGGGCTCTTGGGCTTCTCTGGGCTTGATACTGCATGTAGGTTCTGGGGCCTGGGCACTTGGGCTTCTCTGGACTTGATACTGCATGTAGGCTCTGGGCCTGGGCACTTGGGATTCCCTAGGCTTGGTACTGCATGGGGGTTCTGGGGCCTGAGCAATTGGGCTTCCCTGGGCTTGATACTGCATGTAGGTTTTGGGGCCTGGGCACTTGGGCTTCTCTGGGCTTGGTATTGCATGTAGGTTCTGGGGCTTGGGCACCTGGGCTTCTCTGGGCTTGATACTGCATGTAGGCTCTGGGCCTGGGCACTTGGGCTTCTCTGGGCTTGGTACTGCATGTAGGCTCTGGGCCTGGGCACCTGGGATTCCCTGGGCTTGATACTGCATGTAGGTTCTGGGGCCTGGGCTCTTGGGCTTCTCTGGGCTTGGTACTGTATGTAGGTTCTGGGGCCTGGGCTCTTGGGCTTCCCTAGGCTTGGTACTGCATGTAGGTTCTGGGTCCTGGGCTCTTGGGCTTCTCTGGGCTTGGTACTGCATGTAGGTTCTGGGGCCTGGGCTCTTGGGCTTCTCTGGACTTGGTACTGCATGTAGGTTCTGGGGCCTGGGCTCTTGGGCTTCTCTGGGCTTGATACTGCATGTAGGATCTGGGGCCTGGGCTCTTGGGCTTCCCTGGGCTTGGTACTGCATGTAGGTTCTGGGGCCCGGGCTCCTTGGGCGTCCCTGGGCTTGGTACTGCTTGTAGGTTCTGGGGCCTGGGCTCTTGGGCTTCTCTGGGCTTGATAATGCATGTAGCTTCTGGGGCCTGGGCTCTTGGGCTTCCCTAGACTTGGTACTGCATGTAGGCTCTGAGCCTGCGCACTTGGGCGTCTCTGGGCTTGATACTGCATGTAGGCTCTGGGCCTGGGCACTTGGGGTTCCCTAGGCTTGGTACTGCATGTAGGTTTCTGGGTCTGGGCATTTCGGTTTCTCTTGGCTTGATACTGCATGTAGGTTCTGGGGCCTGGGCTCTTGGGCTTCTCTGGGCTTGGTACTGTATGTAGGTTCTGGGGCCTGGGCTCTTGGGCTTCCCTAGGCTTGGTACTGCATGTAGGTTCTGGGTCCTGGGCTCTTGGGCTTCTCTGGGCTTGGTACTGCATGTAGGTTCTGGGCCTGGGCACTTGGGGTTCCCTAGGCTTGGTACTGCATGTAGGTTTCTGGGTCTGGGCATTTCGGTTTCTCTTGGCTTGATACTGCATATAGGTTCTGGGGCCTGGGCTCTTGGGCTTCTCTGGGCTTGGTACTGTATGTAGGTTCTGGGGCCTGGGCTCTTGGGCTTCCCTAGGCTTGGTACTGCATGTAGGTTCTGGGTCCTGGGCTCTTGGGCTTCTCTGGGCTTGATACTGCATGTAGGTTGTGGGGCCTGGGCTCTTGGGCTTCCCTAGGCTTGGTACTGCATGTAGGCTCTGGGGCCTGGGCACTTAGGCTTCTCTTTAGGAAGCTATTTCGAGTCTTGTCATGGCTTGCTTTTTAGTGCAATCATGGTTATATTGGCTCTGTATATAGCACCTTGAAGCTGCCTTTGCTGGTTATTTTGTGATTAATAAATATTGTTTTATAGGTGCAATCGTTCCAATGTCTAAATATTGGACCTTTTCCTTGAATGAATGCTTCATGCTGTACTCCCCCATCCTATCAGCTCTCTCTGGAAATACCTACCTGTCAGCAGGGTGTGGAGTAGAAACTATTTTGAATGGGACGGAGTAGGGTGTGGCATGAGGGCGCTATGTGTTGCGGCGTGACGCTTGAGGATGGACACATCCAGCAGTAGCTGCAGCCAGGCTGCAGGGTCCTTTCCTTGCTGTTCCCCTTGCTTCCTCTTGTTTCCTTTCTCTGGAGCGCTCACACCTCACGAGTGAGCAGAGTGATGCCCACTGGTGCTCAGAGTCGGGCGTACGTTGTCTCCTCCCTCCTGCCGGTGCGTGGAACGTGACCTGTGGCCAGTGAGCCGGCCTGAGTGGTGCCGAGACCTGGTGGCCGGCCACTGTTAGTGGCGGCAAACTGGCTGCATGTCAAGGACGGAAGTTGAGGGTAGCGGAGGCCAGCTGGTAACCTGCTCACCATTCTTACCCCCGACTTCTAATGGATGCCGTAGGCTGATTTGCAATGAGGGACATCCTGAGGCAACTGTTGTGAGCCGTTGGGAGGACTGCCTAGAACTGCCCACCGGTTGGAACTTCATTTGGATTTTTGGTCTTAAACATGGCTTGGCTAAAACCTTTGCATACTTGTGTTATTGCTGTGACCAAAAGCTGGTTATAGCCTCACCAAATGGTGGGTATTACATCCTAATTGGGTATTACATCCTAAGAAGTGGTGCCTGCAATAGGCACATCGATATGCCCAAAAGGGAGGAGTCACCCCTGCCAGGGATTAGTTCAAGCAGACACTTGAATCTAGGCTTGAAAGTCACAGCCAAGGTCACCAAAGATGGCGCTACTGTCGCTTATGCTGAGGAACCTAGTGCACAGCTTTATGCCGTACAAACTACTAGCACGAATACAGAAGGAATAAGGGGTACTTCACCAGGAGACCGTCCACTGGAGGAAGTGGAACACTCATTCCTCCAGCGGTGTCAGAGTCTGGAAAATGGGCCTGTGCGATCGGCGATTGAAGCTTTCCAGGCTACTCTGGCCTTATTTGAGAGTTACTCCAGTCCTCGAGGACCAGGATCCTGATGGGTTTTCAGGATAACCCTCAGTAATATTCATGAGGACAAATCATTGCAAATGTATCTCATAAATATAAATGAAGGGTATCCTGAAAACCCGACATGGATCCGGCCCTCGAGCCCTGGCTTTGGACAACCCAATAGTTGTGGAGTCCACGATTAAGGAGAGGAGACCATCCAGGGGAGGGGATTCTTCACAAGAAGACATAGATGCAGTCCAAAATCAGATCCTTACAAGTTCAATGGACGCGGACTGCATAAATACTCCATGGAACATGGGTATATATGTGACTCCCCAATCTTTTGTGCGTCTGTCCAATTCCCTCAACTTCGAAACAAAGGCAAACTGGAAAATGATGCAGAACATTTAGGAAAATCTAGAATCAATGACCGACATCACGCCAAAGCATACTGGTAATTATTTGGGATCCACAAAGGTACCAACAAGCGGACACCAAAGCTTCTGGATTCTACTACACTGCTCATCGTGGAACTGAATGGAAAACCTGAAACAGTGGAGACTGAATTTACTGAACGTACAACCAATTGTGGGCCAGAGTCTGTAATTGTCATAGGTTCCCATGAAGAGGAGGACCACAAGCCTTTGATACAAGAAACCCCTCACCGGAAGGGGAAAAACAAAAAGGGGACAAATAAAAGGAAAACTATTTGTCAGAGAAAGTCTAAACGAAGACATGCTAGAAGATTTATCCAAGCTTTGAACGTAGAGAGTGCTGATGTGATGGTTCTACCAGGTGAAGAGGACCAGCCACAAAGTGGAAATAGTGCAGTAAAAGCAAAATCAAGGAGGAAAAAGCAGAAGGATAACACCTGTACCTCAGATATGCTTCAGCGGTACAGGTGTGCAAGCATCCGTAATGTCTGACTTTGGGGCAAAGTCAGGCCAGCCGGAACAGACACACACTATAGAGTCGTTGCAAGTACAGAATTGCAAGGAAAGACTAGAAAGCAGCTGAGTGGATATTAGAAGAGCCGGGGTGTTTAGAGGGTGGATCAGGAAATCATCAGTGGAGCAAAGGAGTTCAAGAATTGACGTTGGATCCAATCCATCTGAAGGCTCGTCACAACATTACCGCAGTAAATTGGTCACTCCTCCGGTAGGGAAAGACACAATATGGAGCTGCAATCCCAACAGTCAATGAACGCGTCATCAGAAGCATCTCCACAACATTGGGGATTAAATGGATAATTCATCCATTGGGGAAAGACAGCGAAACAAATAAAAGACCCAATATGGGGCCGCAATCCCAACAGTCAATGAACGCGTCATCTGAAGCATCTCCACAACATTGGGGATTAAATGGGTAATTCCACCATTGGGGAAAGACAGCGAAACAAATAAAAGACCCAATATGGGGCCGCAATCCCAGCAAGCATTGAACTCGCCTCCGGTGCATTTCTCTCTCAGGTTTCTTCGCAAATCAAGTCCGATAATGGAATTCAGTAACCAAATCAGAATTACTAGCATTTTGAGGGACTCGTATCTGGAATCATCTATCGATGTCGCTATTTTCAGCGATTCTCACACTTAGACTGATAGAATTGGGAGATCTCTCTCTAGCAGTATTAGGACATGACCAGACATTGGACTTTGGGGTGATTCACATTAGATGAAGAGTGATTCAGAATCTGCTTTTAAAAGAGGCAGAACGCTCTTTAGGTTTAGGTTACAAAGTCTTTGCATTCAGTAGAGAAAGGATGGGTTGGACAGCGAGCAGTGATAGGTATGTTAACACAAGGGCCTAATACTATGCAAAGGGTTTAAAATGAACTGTTTCTTGTGAAGGTTAAAGGGCTGTAACTTTAAGTGACAAGGAGGTTTACACAATTCCCTATATCCCTGTAGGAAGAGATTGTATTTGTTTTGGTATTTTATTTATTTGTATAGCGTACCAGGCCCGAGGGCAACCGGGCGCATATCTTAAGGCACATGGCACATGATTAGCATGAATACAGTTACAGTCAAAACATATTAGATTCACAAGGCAGTAAAGTGCAGGCAGAACAGGTTGGCGGGCAAGTGGCAGCCGGCGAGGTGGTATTGAGGGATCAGATGGCTTGAGAGGGCAGTAGGTCAGATGTAGCGGATAGCCAAAGCTTGGCTTCATGTTTGAATAAGGTAGGGGAGGGCAGGGTTCTGATGGTGAGAGGCAGTGAGTTCCAGAATTTGGCCGCAAGGGCTGGGAAGCTAACACCACCGGCTGTCTGTAGGTTGTATCTGGGTATCGTGAGGCAGTGTCCTTGGGCAGATCTGAGTGACCGTGAAGGAGTATACTGAGAGAAACGGGAGGCTAGGTAGATGGGGGCCTGGTTGTTTACACATTTGTGAGTAAGGGCCAGGGTCTTGAGTGATATCCTTTGTGCAACTGAGAGCCAGTGTAGACTCTCCCTAGTTTCAGACATGTGAGCAGATCTGGGAATGTTGAGGGCCGCTCTAATAGCATTGTGTTGGGTGATCTGGAGTTTGTTGAGGCTGCGTTGGTTGGCACCTTGATAGAGTGCATTGCAGTAATCAAGTTTGGACATAACCAGTGTCCTGGCAAGAATAATGCAGTTGTAAGTGGAGAGGAATGGGCGGCAAGCTGTGATCAGCTTACATGTGTAAGCAGAGGCAGCAACAACTACATTAGTTTGTCGCTTTAGGGAAAGTGTAGAATCTAGGTAGATTCCTAAGGTTTTAGTCTATTTGGCCACTCTGATGGAGTTACCATCGATATTGAAGGTGCTGAACAAAGAGTCAAGCTTATTGAATCTTTGTTGGGTGCCAAGGATGATGAGCTCTGTCTTGTCGTCATTGAGACAGAGCTCGTGCTGTGCCATCCAGGCTTGGACAACTTGGTAGATGTCGTTCAGAGCTTTGGAGTCTGCAGTGTAGTCACCAGTGATGGGGATGAGTATCTGGGTGTCATCGGCGTAGTTGGTGTAGGTGACACCCAGATAGTCAAGCACATCAAACAAGGGTTTGGTAAATACATTGTAAAGTGTAGGAGATACACACGACTCTTGAGGAACTCCGCAGGGGACCGGGGTTGGATCAGCTGGTGAGGTAGGTGAGAATACTCTCATGTGTCTATTTTCCAGGAACGAGCTAATCCAATTAGTGGCTTTTTCCGAGAAGTGGGCAGCTGACTTCAAATTTTGGCAGAGGATTTGGTGATTGACCAAATCGAAAGCTGCAGAGAGGTCCAGGAGTAGTAGGAGGGCTAGTTTGCCATTGTCTTTTAAGTCCTCAATTTGCGTTTTAAGATCTAATAGGGCTGTTTCTGTCCCATGCTTAGGCCTGAAGCCAGATTGTCTTGTGCCGAGTAGATTGTTAGTCTCCAAATACTTCCGTATCTGAAGGTAGGCATCTCTATCTAAAATGTTTATAAGGAACGGGACCGTGGTGATAGGTCTGAAGTTGGTAGGTATGGATGGATCCAGTGTAGGTTTTTTCAGTAGCGGGATGACCCAAGCGTCCTTCAGATTGTTGGGGACAATTCCAGAGTGAAATGAAGAATTAATGAAGGCGGTAATGAAGGGAGCAAGGTCATGAGCAAATTCCTTAATGAAAGGTGCAGGGCAGGAGGCACCTTGGAAATTGGAAGGTTTAAGGTTACTGATGATTTTTTTCAACCTCTGGGATAGTGATGGGTAAAAAGCTAAATGGAGGCTGGGTGAAGGTGGTGGCAGTTTTAGGTGCAGGGAACTTAGTAAGGAGAGAGTTTTGTTTGGCATTGATTTTGGCTTGTAAGGTGGTTATTTTGGAAAGGAGAGCGTTTTGGATATTATTACACCAAGAGCTATCTTTGCTGCACGTATCTGGTATAGGCGAAGGGGATTCTAATTCTTTGAGAATTTTGAATAACTCCTTCGTGTTGGATTCAGCTTGCGAGATACGCTGGTTGTATGTCTCTTTTTTTAGCCTGTATGATCCCTTTCTAATAGTTAAGGGACGCGATGAAGAGTTTGTCTTTGTTGGAAGCACAAGGAAGACTTTTCCAGAGTGTTTCCACCTTACGTTTTTCTTTGCGCAGGGCTCTAAGTTGAGTAGTAAACCACGAGTTCAGGTGAGCTTGTTGTTTAGCTTTCCATAGTTTAAGTGGGGCTATGGTGTCAATAACTTTGAGCAAAGTTTGGTTGAAAGTGCCTACTAAGACCGTGGGGTTGTTGTGCAATGCAGCACAATTGTTCAGAATGGGTAGGATAAGCGGGAGTAGCTTGTCCCTAGTGATATCCATTTTATTCCTAGTGGGAATAGAGGGGGCTATACTAGGTTTGGAGCAAGGATTGGTGGCTGGTAAATGGAAGATAATGATGTGGTGATCGGACCAGGCACAAGCGGAGTTGGAGCTTATCGATGTATTACAATTTATGTGTAGGTTCGAGGATGCGTTGTTAAAAGCCTAAGTTGGATAAGATGCTAGCAACTTCGGTGGCCACGAGATCCTTAGGGTCAGATAGGCCAAGGTTGATGTACACTAATAGCAGCACTTGTGAGTTAGGCTTAGTGTTATTGGTCAGGATGGACCTAATATCCTCTGTGAAGGAAGTGAGGGGTCCTGGTGGTCTATAAATGAGGTGTAGTGAAGCTGTGTTGGTAGGCGATAATGAAAGTTTCACTGATAGAGATTCGGCCGAGCTGAATTGGGTGTTAGGGATAAGTCTCATATTGATGTTGTCCCTATGTATGAATGCGACGCCGCCCCCTTGGGAAAGGTTATCTGGCGGTCGTTTCTAAGCATAGAGTAGCCATCGGGGATGGCGAGGGCCAAGAGCGGGCCTGAGGCGGCATGTAGCCAGGTTTCCGTGATGGCGATGAAGTCGGGGTTCTGGGTATCGATAAGGTCGGTGATATCAAGGGCACGGGCAGTGAGGGATCTGGCATTGATGAGGGCTCCCTTAAATTCTTTGGTGGGGGGAGTCGTGGGGTGTTCTGGTGTGGTCTGTGTGGAAGGCCGAGAACTGGTAGTGTGATGGCGCTGGGCACAGGGAATGCGAGGCAGTCTTGATCTAGGTCTGGTATTCCTGAGTGGGAGTGAGCAAGGTTGATTAGGTGTAGGTTTTGAGGTGAAATGTTGGAGCCACAAGGCAGGTTCTTTGAGGTAGGGGTTGGAGGAGTGGTTAATGACGGGGTTAGTTAAGGTGTTATTTGTATGTGTGTTGGGGGGGAGAGGTGGTGGGGCAATGGTGTTGTGTTGTGCTGTGGTGCATAGTGAAGGAGTATGTGCTAGAGAGGTGGTAGGGAATCCCAACGGTGCTGACGGAAGGGGCGCAATGTGTATTGACTGGGTATCCTATAATGACTAGGTGGATGAAGAGAATGCTGGCAAAGGACCGGGGCAGCATGTCCACAATGTCAGAGTAACTCAAAATATGGCAGACATAAACTAGCTCACGATTGTAAACCAGCAAGTGGGTGGCACAAATCAAATATGGGGCAAATCAAATATGGCACACATCAAATATGGCCACATCAACTATGGCAAATGGCAAATCAAATATGGCACAGTCAAATATTGCACAAATCAAGTATGGCAGACAAAAACTAGCTCACAATTGTAGACCAGTGAGTAGGTGGCACAAATCAAATATGGGGCAAAACAAATATGGCACAAATCGAATAAGGCAAATGACAAATCAAATATGGCACAAATCAAGTATGGTGTAGATCAAGTATGGTTAAATCAAAATATGGCGGACATACATTGGCTCACCATGACGGACCAGCGAGTCGGAGGCGCACACCAAATATGGCACAGATAAAGTATGGCAGACATAAACTGGCTCGCAATTGTAGACCAGCGCGTAGGTGGCACAAATTAAATATGGCAAGCACACAGTAAAGAACATGCAGTAGTGGGGCTGTGCATAGGCTTACATAGGTCGGAATTGGGTTAGCATCATACTAATCTGCTGCGGGGGTGGCAAGCAGAAATACGTGCGGGTTAAGAGCAAGTGTTAGCGTAGTGATCATAATCGATCGGGGGTTAGCAGGCAGCAGACAGTATGCAGAATACTAGACATACCTTGCAGAATAAAGTGTGCTGGCAACATTTAAGTCCGTAGAGTGGGACCAATGTTGGTAATGTAGTTGCTCCAAGCAGTTGGAGATCTCATAGGTGTCAGGTGGCGCAATATTTAGAGTTGAGGTTGGTGGAGCAGGGCGGAGATACGGCACATGTGTTGGTTCTTCAATGCGACGGTACCAGATGCACCTCAAGAGCCTTGCCCAGTTTATGGATGAGCGGAGCCTGCGACTCGAGGGAATTTTAATAGCACGCAAGGGAGAAGGTACTGTGGAGCAGTGTCCCGCGCCGTAGCGCATGTGCGGACAGGGGCAGACAGGAAGCGGCCTTTGGCTAAGAGGGCCTTAGGCGTGGTGGCCCGGCTTCCGCCTCCGGCTTTCCTCGCTGCGAATGGTGGTGTGCTTGGAGGGTTGCTAGGCAACCGGACACAACGCCAGGATAGTGTTGTAGGCGGCCATCTTAGAGGAAGGTGATTGAAGATGACCTTGTGGCTCGGGAGCAAAGATTGGGAGGCAGAGTGGCGCAGATGACCAGACTACGGTGCCTGGGTGCCACGGTGCTTCAGATCACCTTTTGCAGGCAAATATAAAAACAGATGCAGCATGGGTGCATCACGGCGGCGATCTGGAAATCCTAGCTCCTCCTGCAGCACAAAGCGACGCTGGCAGCGCGTAGGAGACCACAGCTGCTGTTGCAGGGCTCCTGCCCTGATCAAAGTGAAGCTGAGGGGCAGACAGGAAGGGGCCTTTGGCTAAGAGGGCCTTAGGCATGGTGGGATGGCTTCTGCCTCCGGCTTTCCTTGCTGTGTATGGCGGTGTGCTTGGAGGGCTGCTAGGCAACTGGACACGATGCCAGGATAGTGTTGTAGGCGGCCATCTTAGAGGAAGGTGATTGAAGATGTCCTTGTGGCTCGGGGGCAAAGATTGGAAGGCAGAGTGGCGCAGATGACCAGACTACGGTGCCTGGGTGCCACAGTGCTTCAGATCACCTTTTGCAGGCAAATATAAAAACAGATGCAGTGCGAGTGCATCACAGTGGCGATCTGGAAATCCTAGCTGCACCTGCAGCACAAAGCGATGCCGGCAGCGTATTGGAGACCACAGCTTCTGTTGTAGGGCACCTGCCCTGATCGAAGTGTTCTTGGGTCTCTGAATCTCTTGCCAAACTAAAACCTTATACTCAATTGAATAGCCTTTTGCGTTTATTCGGTTAAGCATCTTTCTTGGAATAGTATTCTACCTTTCCTCTCCTTCCCCCAGAATCTCACTGTCTCTAGAGCTCTGGTTCTCTCTAGGCTGGACTATTGCAACAGTCTCTTTCTAAATCTGCCTGCTTCTGCTCTCCGCCCTCTGCAACTCATCCAAAAAAGGACTGCAAGACTTGTCCTTGGCCTCAAGCCCAGGGATCGTATCTCTCTAGGACTGAAACCTCTCCACTGGCTCCCAGTAACGGTGAGGATTAAGTTCAAAACCCTCTGCATTGTCCACAAGGCCTTCTGGGGTCTGGGGCCTCAATACCTTCAACTCTCTCTTCCCAAATATCTTCCTTCTCGAGCTCTTCGCTCATCCGCCTCCAACTCTCTCAGGGTCAGTCGCTTCTCCAAGCAACGAGTTGGTGGTAGATCTGTTTCTTCAGCTGAGGCCTCCCTCTGGAACAGCCTCCCCGCCTCCCTGAAACTTGAGGAGAACCATCTCCGGTTCCGGAAGCACCTCAAAACCTTCCTCTTTGCTTCTGCTTTCTCTCCTCCTCTCCACTGCTGAACTCCTGGCTGAAACTGCAGTGGTCACCTGGCTACCCTCTGATCTCGGGCCCGGGCCCCTCCCCCACCAGTTCCAAACCTGCACTGCCTCCCTGGCATCCCCCGCACTTGGGGACTGTTTTCTGTATCCCTACAGCCCCCTACCAGCACGTGACATCCGATGTCTGCACTTACCCTTGCACTTGCCACCAGCTGACCACACTTTTACTTATTACTTTTATTATTCTATTTATGTTTTATTGTTGATTCCATGTACTGCACTGCCCCCTCCCTCTGCACTGCCCCCTCCCTCTGCACTGACCCCCTCCCTCTGCACTTTCCCCTTCCTCCTTTCCCGGCAGTTGCGCGATCTCAATGACACCTGGCCTAGAAAGATTGTTGTCTCTGTCTTTTCTCTCTTCCCCCTCCCTTGCCTCATCGCGCCTTGAAACACTTTGTATAGGCGCATTATAAATGCCATATCATTCTTATCATCATTTGACATATTTGCTCTAAAACAAGTGTCGTTGACCACTGCTTTTAGTTTGGGTGGTTATACTGTGTTTTTTAAATAGTGATAAAAACGTCCTTAATGGTTGCCTGTCTGGGGGCCTTATCCTGGGAATAAATAACTCTTTTTGTCTACAATCCAGAAAATGGGAATTACATTATGAAGACATGAAGGTTGTACAATTGCTTTGGCCTGTTACAGGAAATGCGTTAGCAACCGACTTGTTATTAATTAACATGTATTGGAATGTACACACAACAATAGAACATGCTTTGGTTATTTATTTGAATGAAATCCTGAACACATGGTATACAAATTTTGTTTTCGATGAAATTATAGTAATGGGCAGTGCTTAATTGTAAGCAAATAAGTGCTACGGGACCAAATATTTTCTAGCATGCCGGTGACACAATGGGGCGGACAGTGGCCCCGCCCACTGTTGACACCACCCATGACTGCACCGTACAGTGGAAACATATTTGGGGGTTGAGCTGCAACTCCCATTGGTTCACTAATGTGAATGTAATGTGAAGATACTAGTTGTAATATAATACATGTTTAGGTGTTTCTGTGAAACATATCATCGATAACATGATGCTCTGATCTTCTCGGTGGCAAGTGGAGTATGTTAACCCTCTGTACACGGAATACACGAGCGAACGCGCTTTCCTCCCGTGGCAAATTAATGGTCAAACGCGGGAAATATCATTAACTTGCCTGTGAAACACTGCAAGAAGAGCCTCCTGTAGAGGTGGCCACTCATGGCAGGCCCTTCTATTGGATATGGGCATTTTCACTGTCCATGCCCCTGTGTTGGGATTGCTGGGTGGTGACCGTCCTGTTGCTGTTTACCCACACGGTCAGTTACTGCAGTACAGAACTTGCAGCAATGTCATGCAAGCGGAGTGGAACAGTGCGCGGGCATGGCCAGCGTCAGTGCCCAGCATTCTCACCTGCCAACTCATTGATATTCATGAAAATTGATAAATAGCCCTGCTCTGCCAACCTGGGTCATCGGTTCATGAATAACAATGAGCCAGCCAGTGTTTGGAGACCCTGGCCAGTGCCCTCTGTGGTTGACTGTTATATTAATAGGACTGACTGACAGTTAAAATGATAAAGTTAACAAAATACTACAGCATAATCAAGCTGGGATCAGAAATAAGTGCCAGGGCTGAGCCCTGACAACACCTCCCACAAATTAAGCGCTGGTAATGGAGGATTGTAATTGGTGGATTCCGGATTATGTGCCCAATGGGCGTGGTCAAGGGGGACCACTAAGAAAAACTAAGTAATGGATTGTGGTTTGCGTTGGGCAGAGTTGATGAATTTGAGGCCACTACGCAAACTGAACGGGAATAGGCGACATCCCAAATAAGACAAGGTGGGGTAGATGGGGTAGTTCCCACATAGACCACATGGTTGCATCTAAGGATGTATTATCTACACTCCGTAGCTTAAATGTCAAATGTTCTTCAACCAGCGAGCATGCATATTCATCCTTGGAATTGGTACTGGTGACGGGATATCAATAGAACTGGGCTGGCCCCAAGGATCCGAAATCTTCCAACCGTAAATATCAAATTCTTTGGTCTGGTAAAGCCATGACAATGTCCAAGCAATGTATGAAGGTGCGGATTAGAGACTGGCTTAGGGAAAACACTTTGATATGAACCCATCCACATATACTGACCTGTCAGACGCTACCCAATGCCCAGCTCAATGAAATGGGTTACCTCTCACAATAAAGACAGTCATTGGCCATCATAAGTTTGATGGGATGATTCAACTCAAGTAATGTGAGTTGAGGAAGTCTCTTAGATCCTTTATACGGAACGAGAACAGACGAGACAGCGATAGCCGGCCACAGATCAATCTCTCGAAACAACATTGCCGGCTGAAGTTCTACCGTTCACAGTTGGATGTAAACGATAGCCAGGATATGTTATAGGTCCATGTACATTTAATTCACGTACCTTTTGGTATATTATAAAACAGTGACTCAGTTACAAAGGGAATTCAGCAATCTGGCATGAAAAACCAAATCTCAGAGGAGTCTTGGCTAAAGTGCTGTAAAGGAAACTAAGGGCTTCCTCGTAAGACTACGCTCTTATGTGTTCAAGCTAATCTAGAATGATGGAGAGGATATGGAGACCCTCATGAAAAAGCCAAAAACTCTCGGGCGATGGGCACAGATGGCTTGCCTATTTTGATTTGATAAAATGGATATGGGTAGGTGGGCGGGGATTTTTTATATGTTGTTTCGGTCAATAGTTCAATGGGGACTCTTAAAGGCATCATGGAGGGTTAGCCATGCACTGCATACATATAAAAAAGGTGACTTGAATAAGCTGGCGAAATATCGACCTATTACCCTATCAGATGAAACTTCTAAAATCTTTGCAGGGCTATTGCTGCAGAATCTAAACATATGGGCAGAATCAACAGGCAGACCAAATCAATGGCAATAGGCGTAGGAAAGATTGTGGTACCTCATTCAATGCATGGGTGGGGACTGAAGCAATTACTTCACGCCAAAAACGCCTACCACTCTTACCTAAATATCTAAAAAGTCTTACTGTGTTACATTGTACAGTCACATATTAATGTCAAACGGTTACTCATACCCTAATAGCATCACTGTACTGAACCTTGCAGCTAGACTGTGCTCCCAACAAAATTGAGTGTGCCTAATAGAGTCACTGTGCTAAAGCTGCATTTGGAAAGTGTGCCTAATACTGTAGCGATAGTGTGCCCAAATGTCAATGGGTGTGCCCTAATAGCCTCACTGTGTCGAGTCTTACATCTAGACTGTGTTACAATTTGAATTGAGAAAGTGTTCCCAACAACATCGAGTGGGCCTAATAGTGTCACTGTGTTAATGTTTGAACTTAGAAAGTGTGCCCAAGATCATTGAGTGTACCCAAACTGTTTCACTGTGTTGAGTTTCTCATCTAGATAGTGTGCCCAAGTATCATTGAGTGTGCACAAATAGCCTCACTGTATCGAATCCTGCATCTAGACTGTTACAATGTGAATTTAGAAAGTGTTAATATTTGAACTTAGAAAGTGTGGCTAATAGCGTCGCTGTGTTAACGTTTGAATTTAGAAAGTGCGGCCAACATCATTGAGTTTGCCTAATAGCGCCACTGTGTTAAAGTTTTAATTTAGGAAGTGTTCCCAACAACATTGAGTGTGCCTAATAGCGTCACTGTGTTAAAGTTTGAACTTAGAAAGTGTGCCCAATAGTGTTGTTGTGTTAAAGTTGTATATAAGCTATATACCTGTATCCCCATGTTATCTGTATCACATGTTTACCCCTATGTATCCTGGCGCTTTATATACGTATGCCCCTATGTACACCCCCTGTCCTCCTCTCGTGCCTGGTTGCAGGCGCTTTACTGATAACCACCATATCACACTACTACGCTTACTCTCTCCTATACGTCATCATTCAACTAGAACACAGCTACGTTATGACACATTCGGTCTAGCTGTTCTCATACTAACATGACCCCATGAACACCTCATCATCCCAATAAAACACAGCTAGCTGAGCACATTCCAGCTAGCTTAGGCATCTCCTCAGGCCTAACGCAGCCAGAACTCAGTCTGGGTGTCCACCCTCCAGACTGAACACAGCCAACTGATTTCCTCAGCACCACACCTACCGCTAAGAAGCAGCTATCATGCAACAATCACACCAGCTGCAAACATATCCGGTGCACCCACGCACCATAAAACACTCTCTCTCTCTACTGACTTGAACTGCGATTCCCGAGGGCGTTCAACCTACCAGCGCTTTGAGGTCATAGCAGTGATTTATATGGCGCTATATAAATGGCAAGTATTTCTTGCACTATTTATTTGCACCTTCAGAATCATCCAGCAAAACAATAGACAAATTAGTGTCACTGGGAAAGGAATGATCCAACCTCTGGGGTTTGGCTAATGTTGCCTTTTTTAATTTGGCTAAACATGTAGATTACAGAACAAAAGAAAGAAAGCAATTACATACAGCATCGTCATCAAAACGGCTGACAAAGGGGGCAGGATTGTCATACAAAACACAGATCAATATAACTTGATGGTGATGACACTATTAAATGAAGAAAAGAACTACAAAAAATTAAAAAAAGATCCCACTCCTATGATCAAATCCAAAATACAGGAAATTACTAAATACGCACTGGATCGCGGCTGGATCTCGGAAACAGAAGAGGCATTCCTCAACACCGTAAAGAGCGGGATCCCGGCATTCTATGCATTGCCCAAAATTCATAATAACAACATCACACCTCCAGGCAGACCTATTGTCTCCGGTTGTGGTTCAATAATGGAACCAATATGTACATTTATTGATCACTTCCTTAAACCTCTATGTCAGAATACACCATCCTACTTTAAGGATAGCATGGCTACCATTGCCATCTTTGAAAACCAGCTCTTTGACCCCACCAACAACCAGTCACCATGGACATTAAAAGCCTTTACACTAGCATCCCTCAGGACAAAGCAGTGGAATGCCTAAGGAACCATCTGACCCTGCATATGACCCAAAGGAGAGTCCCAACAAACTTTATAGTTGAACTTCTGGAATTCGCCCTTACCAACAACTACTTCTCCTATAATAACACTTTATATTTGCAGACATGCGGAACCGCCATGGGTGCAGCATTCGCCCCAAGTCTGGCAATAATTTACATGGCAGAGTATGAAAAACGTTACATACTTAACACTGATAACCCATTCCACAAAAACATCCATTTGTGGGACAGATATATCAACGATATTATCTTCATTTGGCAAGGCAACAGACATGAACTGCAACATTTCCATAATTGGATTAATGTTTAATCACAGGAAATACAATTCCCCATCAAAAACAGTAATGTCAACATCTACTGTTTAGATCTCAACATCACTGTCATGGACAATAAATTAGAATGTTCAATCTATAAAAAAAGACACTGACAGGAACACGATAATGCATTACAAGAGCAACCACCCGAAAAGCCTACGCGATATCCTGCCCTATGGGCAGTTCCTCAGAAACCGAAGGAACTGTACTGTAACTAAAGATTTCAAGATCCATGCCACCGAGTTGCAGCACAAACTAGAGAGCAGGGGGTATCCCAAAAAGCTGTTAAAGAACACCAAGAAAAGAGCTCTCTACACCCCAAGAGAGACACTGCTCACCCCCAAACAACGTGACCCGCCCACCGAAAACATCATGACATGTGTCTCCACCTTCAATACCAACACATCCCAACTCAAGGGTATGATAAAAAAAAAAGTTTTGGCCCATAGTACAGCTCAGTTTACCGGAGGAACCAATTCCCAGGATGGCACTCAGGAGATCCAAAAACCTAAAAGACCTCCTTACCCACGCAAGATCTAAACGGAAATGTGCCAGATCCACACTATGGAATGTGCGTGAGATTCGTGGCCATCATCCCTGCGGCAGCTGTGTTGTTTGTAACCAAACTCAAAAAATGAAATCTTTCCCAATAGAAGGCAAAGAATGGGAACTGCGCCAATTCTCCAACGGCAAAACATTGAATGTTATTTATCTCATCGAATGTCCATGCAAACTTCCATACGTAGGACAAACCGCCAGACCTGTTCACAAAAGAATTGGAGAACACAGGTCAACTATCAGGTGTAAAACACATACAGCACCCCTAGTCTCCCACTTTTTAGAATTTCAACACGGCTACGACTCATTTAAATGGTGGGTGATTGATAAAATACTCGATTCTTCCAACAGTGCCAATGCCCTGAACTTTAAAGAAGCCTGGTGGATTTTTAAGCTGCAAACCGCCACCAAAGGGCTTAATGAGGCGGCACCGTTTGAGTATCAATAGCTCCCGTCACCTCCCCCGCAATCAACCTACACTATCTACCAGCAGTCTGCATTAGATTATTGAGTCTTCTCTGACCTTTTGACCATCTCACGTGTGTATGTGCATCCTTTTACATCATAAAGACTTGGTAGAGTCTCTCCCAGGGGTTATTCACCCAAGAACAGGTCATTGGGCTGTGTTCGTGCTGGTAGAGAGATTCCCAGACCCCCCTTTGTTTGTATCCTTTTACATCACCCCACAGACAGCCAGCACCCTGTGCTCTCTACTTGTGACTGGCACCCCCCCTCCTTCCCACTTCATCGCGGGCAATTTCCGGCCACTCGCCAACACAATGCGAGATAGGACTATGCATGTCCCACCCACCTCCCTTGGCTGATGACTATCCACAGGCTAGCCCAGGGCCCCTCCCGGCACCTGCAATGGCCTAGGCATACCTCTACGCTAATAGGTACACGCCCACTCATTGGTTGTCCAAGCACTGCCTTCAATGCATGGACCAGGAGGGGCACGCCCCGCTCAGTGCCCCCCTTCTGGCCCTTATAGACAGTAACCGCATTACTTTAGCCTCACGCCCAGACACAGAGGTGCGCTCTGGCTCTCTTTACACAGCAGAGCCTTTCTTGACGCTTTTGCTATAGGATCTGTCCACTTGCGTAACCCTCACAATCCAACTGTTCCATAGACTTTAAGTCATGGCGCATACTACTTAGTGCCCTGCAGCTGGCCCCTATATGCTGCAACCAAACCAGATGAACCTGAGGCCCAGACACATGCGCACGATCCGCTCCATTGAACAAAGCAGGGCCCCACATTATGCCGCGCCGCACGCTCATTACACTTGCGTAGCCTGAGTTTCCCGACACTTCAATATCCTTCCAGCAGTAATACAGCCAGGCCCCTCACAGCTGATGGCTACGTGGCCCACGCTCCTGTTATGGTTACCATAGCAACGGGAACCTGATGCCAGTACACATGCGCGGGCTAGAGACGCTACACCTCTGCACATGCATGGCGCCGATGTATACACAGCTCCAGTTTCCTCATGCAGCCAGACACGCGGTAGACCCCTCCACAGCTCTTTTTTGAGCTGTACGCTAATCTCCTGGTCAGTACAATTCCACACCTGAATCTGGACCCGCAGCTCAACAGCTGCTAATGGGCCCCTTGCCTATATATGTACCAGCCCCTGACTGTGTGTTTACCTTTCCCCCTCCATTTGTGTAACAGACCTATCGGCAATAACTTTAAAGAAATCATTTTCTTACAGACAGGATCATTTCGGCGAGGGTAAATTCTGCCCAGTCAGTAAGGTCATCCCTTTTTGCCTCACTACATTTCCCTTTACAGGGAGCTTTATTTCCCACTCAACATCTCTCCAGTGCTGTTCACTCTGAGCATCTCTTCTCTTTTCCTGCAGGCTACCTCCTCAAGCCTACCCTGCCACACTTAGAAATGTACCGGCAAGGATGGTGAAGCCACGAGCCCATACCTCATTCAAGCTCTCTCCAAGGTCAGTCCACTGGGCCACGGGGCCCCAAAACCCCTCTCATGTATTTGCACCCACTCTAAATGGGTGTTTTTTAACCTTCTCCTTACATACCACTCTAGGTATGATCTATTCTCTGGTCTGACACTCAATATATCTATATTTTGTTTTTATCCTTAGGGAGACCTGCTTACACTTGGCCCCAGAAGACGGCTGTCACACAACTTAGCCGAAACGTCAATGGTCGTCATGTCCCCCTTGGGACTTCCATGAACTATGACCATATGAATTGTTACTACCCTCATCCTGACGTCGACCAGTTTCTTGGTCATCCCTCCAATGCTAAAGCGGACCATATTTTTAAGGTCTTAACCCCACACCAAAGTGGATAATTCCATTAGGTTCCTGTATATAGATCTGTCACCCTGCCACCACACTAGCAAACCCCTTTTAGGAAAAACTCAGGCGGTCCAATTCATGGCATGTTGGTGACACTCTTAAATATCAGGGATCCTATGTGAAAAAATCTGTTGCATTTGTGATACGCACTGCACCCAGCGGATTTGTAATGTTGACACAATTTATGGACTAATATGAAGTAATATTTAGCCAAACTGTGCCCATGTGTGAACGTGCTTTGCAACTGTCCATACGTTTTGATTTTTTTCACACAGTACATCGGACGTTTGTTACCTGTACTATTTGTATGTAATTGCTTGCTTTCTTTCTTTTGTTCTGTATTCTACATGTTTAGCCAAATTAAAAAAGGCAACAGTAGCCAAACCCGAGATGTTGGATCATTCCTTTCCCATTGACACTAATTTGTCTATTGTTTTGCTGGATGATTCTCAAGGTGCAAATTAATGGTGCAAGAAATTTTTGCAGCTCTAAATGTTTCTGAGGGCAGGACGACCCCCTCGTATATAGTATTTCTTTAGCCATTTATGCCCTGCCCGACCCCAGGCGGTCCCCCATGTTACAAATATAAATGCCAAGTAACATAACATAACATAACATAACATAACATAAAACACGTACTTAAATAATAGTCAACAATCCCTTGTGTATAACCTGTGGCGTTCACACTAGTGCCTGTGACCATGTGCATTGACACAGGCTATGGAAAAAACTCCTTAGAATGGGCACCGGAAAGGGGGTGTTGAATCTAATTACAGAATCACATACTAACACTTTGATGCAAACATGATTAAACATGGAGGGCAGCCTCAGTGCCGTGTTAGAAACCTATCAGGGACTTAGGCAAGACTGTGATCTTGCCCCGAGTCTCTTCAACGTATACTTATCAGATTTGGGGGAATAGTTGGAGGGTCTTACTACATATCCACCGAATATCGGAAGGATGAAAAACAATGGAAACCATGCTCTTCTGATCCCTGTCTACAAATCACAAATGACTGCACAACTGTATAAATATAGATTCTGTAATTGTGTACAGAACCCGTGTGTTTAATTGTATACATGTATAACCTGTAAATGCATATCCAACTGTAATCTGCCATGTAACTAAGTGACCCACAAGTAACAGCGCCGTGATGCCTACGTGCTGCTCGTGCGCTATACAAATGTAAAAAAATAAATAAATAAATGAAGACCCCCCAGCTCTGTCACTTGCTAATGATATTGCTATCTAATGGCTTCCAAAGGGCCCGCCTCACATTCGCGCTATGTTTACATACAAATTCCTTAGAGATAACCTTGACAAATCGGTAATCTTAATAACATGCAGTGCATAAATGAAAAAGAACCTAAAATGGTGTATAGAGGGCTGTTCTATGGTGATTACAGTGTAATATTCCTTCAAATGGAAGGTGTACGCGTCAGGAGACATAGGTGAAGATTAAAGAAAAACTGATTTCCCTCTGTGCAAAAATAAGGAAACCCAAGTATAAAGATTGTAAGTTTACACTGGTTCAAGCTTTTACGTTTCTATCTTGGGAAAGTTCTTCCCTCAATCCTTAATCTGGCAGAGTTTGCTTTAATGGATTGGAAGAGTATGTATTTGGCAGGCAAATTTAAACTGTAACCTGCAGGTTAACGAAATGGCTAACGCTGTTTATTTTCATCTTAAGCTGTTGGAACCGTCGTTACCACTTATTTCAGAGAATGATCGTTCAGTGGTAGCTGGTGCATTCGTTGCCTCTAGGTTAGACTATTGCAATGCGCTGCTGCTCATGTGGACCGAAAAAGGCCAAATGCAGCGTCTGATGCTGGCTCAAAATGCGGCTGTTAGGCTCGTGTTTACCCCTGCGTAGATGCTTGGCTAGTTCTCAGTTCCGGAGGAATCTTCAATGGCTCTCGGTCCCGCAGAGGGTCCTGTTTAAGTCACTCTGTTTAGTCTTTTAATGTCTTCATGGACTAATCGTCCACTAAGTGCTCTCTTCAGTCCTCGGGACAACATCTTCCATCATCCAGATCTGTTTCTTGGGGTGGTAGATGTTTCTCCCGTGCAGTTCCACGAGCAAGGAATTTGCTGCCACATGATCTTCAAAAAATGAGAATTTATAAAAAAGCTGAAAATGTTCCTTTTTGAATAATTATCTGCGCTGGTTATCTCGCTTCCTGTTCTATTGTTTACATCATCTGCGCCCAGATGCAATCTTTTGCTTGGTTCTGTGGGATGTGTGCATTATAAGTTTTAAAATCAAATCATGTATACCTTGCAAGGCTCTTTTTGGAAGCGTATGCTGGGGTCACAAGCCTCATTACCATTCACAATAATAAGACATGAGCTTGGCCTAGTATCATGGAAACAATGGGCCTCATTACACGGTAGGCGCTAAGGGATTACCGGTACCGGTAAGATCACCGGTGCCGTAATCCCTTAGCGCCCTACTACGAGGTCCCTCAGCGGGTCTCGTCCTTAACGTCTGGTCTGCCCAGGCGTTAAGGACGGGACTCGCTGAGGGACTTCAGAGCAAATAACGGTACCCAAATTGCGGTACCGTTATTAGCTCCTTCCCCGTTCCCATTGAGCCCTATGAGGGCTCAAATGGGAATGGGGAATGGTATTTGGAATGGGGACTTACCGGGTCCTCCAGGGTCGGAATGGCCCGGTAAGTCCCCATACCGCCCAGTATGCGGTAAGGGAGTAACCATGCCGCTAATAGCGGCATGGTTACCTCCTACCGTGTAATGAGGCCCAATGTGTTAATTTGGCTAAATTAAGGCAGTATCGTGAAATACCGCTCTCGCCAAAGGGTTCCCTACCTGTGGACCTGAAGGTGACACATGACAGTAAAATGTGCCGGTCCTTGAATACTTTCACAAATGAATGTGCAGTTTTGTTAGTTGGAGCTATTTTGAATAAACAAAACCTGATAAGTAGAGGTACAAAGTTATACAGGAAACTGAAGTGGGTGGAATGAGGTCAGTACCACCATTAAATTTCACAATATGAATTTTATTCAGAACTGACTTCCATACACTACAAACCCAACGATCTTCCTCTGTATTTAAGAACATTTCCAAACCCCCACTGCAGTCATAAGATTGTGGTTCAACTTGTTGGAGACTCTGCAGAGATGGGGACTGATTAGAAGCGTTCCTAGGAATGAAAGGACATGCCCTTATGTGGTAAAATGGGATCTAGTGAAACCCTAAAGCATTTGTTGTATTTATTTATTTATTGGATATTTGTAACAATGGCGTTCCAAAGTTCCCCAAGACAAAAAATGGGGGCTGGGGGTATAAGAATACAATAACGATCCTAGTAGGCCTTGTGGCATTCGGATCGTGCAAGTTCAGTAAGAAGTGTGATGGAGAAAGGTTGGGGTGGAGTGCCTGTCCGGGCAACATGCACAGTGTAAGGAAGAGAGGGGGGAGTGTAGGGAAAAGAGGAGAGATTGCAAGTGAAGGAGGGGATGGAACAGGGCTGAAGAGGGCAACAGGGGCTAGGAAAGGGCTGAGGAGAGGGCAGGAGCGACAGAGCCAGGGATTGCATGGGGTCCACCGCTTAGTGCAAGGGGGGGAACTCGGCAGGGGAATCTGCTGCCCTGTAGAACTCATGAGGAACCAGGTAGCCAGTTGCTTTGGCAGAAGGGGAGTGTAAGCAGGGCAGGGGGAGAGGGAAGGAGGAAGAGAAAAGGAGGGTCTTGGGAAGCTTCCAGAACTTAAGTTCTGGCCCATGCCTGAGAGAGGCAGGGAGACCATTCCAGAGGGAGGGTCCTGCAGAGGAGAGAGATCTACTCCCCCCCAACCCCCCTCCCCACCCAGAGAAGCAACTAAACTGCAGAGAGTTGGAGCTCGAAGAGTATATGTATAATCCTAGCAGTAACCGGGGGCCAGTGAAGAGATGTTAGGGCTGGAGAGATGCAGTCCCTGAGTTGAGGCCAAGCATAAGTCATATTTTGGATTAGCTGAAGAGGGCGAAGGGAGGATAAAGGAAGATTGAGGAAGAGGGTGTTGCAGTAGTCCAGCCTGGAGAGAATTAGAGCTCTGGAGACAATACTTTTCTGGGGGCAAAGGTGAGGAAAAGGAGAATGCCATGGAGGAGGTGCAGCTGATAATGGGCCTTCTTGGAAAGATCCAATATGCAAGGAGAGATGTGAGGAGAGAAGGAGCGAGAGGAGTCAAATATGACACCAATTATTTTGCCTCATGGTGAGTGGAGGCGACCCATAGAGGGCGGCCATTGGGTGGGAGGGGAGGTGGGAGTTGGGGACCAATGAGAAGGATCTTACTGGCATTAAGGCAGAGATCATTGGCCGTGCACCATGCCGGAATAGCAGTCAGTCAGGGATGAGGGAGGAGGAAGAGGAGGAGGTAGAGGAGGTAGAGGAGGCAGAGGGAATCTTGAAGGAGAGGTGTGTGTCTGCAGCAGAACACTGGATCTCTTGTCCAAATACATATGAATAGTACAATGGAGCATTTTGGAAATTTGGCAACAGCAATGAATGAAAGCCTCATGAGTGGAGATTCGACATCCTTAGTTGTTGCACTTATCAGGTGTTAGACAAATTACACACACTCTTGGTGGTGAATGTCTATAAATGAATTGATCTTTTAATTTCCTCTTGTTTCTCTATAAATATGTATATAGGATATTTTCTTTTGTTTAGATATATGTTTAATATGAACAATATTGGTGTTTAGAATTTTTTAAAGACTTCATGAATTTTGAAGAAATGCTTGATTAGGGGGTTAAAGTTCGTATAACTAAATACACAACAAAATACAAAGAAGGGACCAGCCCAGTAGTGCCAAAACCTCTTGATTTGAGGTGACTAGGCGCCGACACAGACATTGTCCATTCTGACCATCACATTCTGGCCAGGGATATTGGGAAGTGGGCAGAGGCATCACACAGAGCAGAACACACGAGTTAAAACGCAGAGTAATGGATGTGTGAAAGAAATATTGGAGATGGTCTGGGTCCATGTGGCCCAGTGCATTGCTTCTGAGTGGAAGCGGATATGATGATCCAGGGAGACCCCGTGCATTACTCCACTGATGATTGATGCTTCAGAGTGGAGGTTGCATGCAATGTTCCATGTCCATGGAGTCCAGTGCATTGCTTCAGAGCGGGAGCCGGATGTAATGATCCATGTGTTTGTTGATGGCAAAGAGAAATGGTTGCATATTTATCCATAAAGTCCCCAAATGTTATTCCAGCGATGCAGAAGTGTGAGAGGACCTGCTCTCTTCCTCACGTTTCCTGGAAACGTTACTCCTCATCTCTTTCCCATTCAGTGGCACTCACTGATGGAGGTGCGGACGGTGACAGCGGGGATCTTGGGTTCATGGCCTAAACTGAGGAGGATCTAGGGGCTGCCTTTTCCCCCACAGAGCCCTTCACTTTATCTTCCAGGATCGCCACTTCCTTGGCCCTGGAGAGGTGTGACAAATCAACTTCCGGGGCACCAGTGGTCCAGATGTAAAGCATAAATAAGCCCCACACCTCTAAGACACCAGAAGGGATCCGAACAGATTTGAAACACAAGTAATTATAAACCTCCTTGTCCAATTTTGGTAACGTGGACGGAAAGGCAGGCTTATCTCTGCAAGGTCGTGGATCATTAGTTAGTTGCAACACAGCAAACATACAATTATTACCCAATGATAAAAGGGACTGTCCAGTCAAGGTTGTATACAAATATCTACTTTATTATTATTCAACAGAGAGTTCTAGCACACTACAAAATACAACCCACCCTGTAAAGGAAGGCAGAGGACAAAAAGGTTCACTAAGGAAAGGGATGCACTCTGGATGCTGACAGGAGGCTAGTTAGTAAAGCAATCAGCCCTAACTGTTCAAGGTTTCTTGGTTTCAGCACAAAGAGAGCAATGGGTCATAACATGTCAGTAGGGGGCTTCGGAGAAGAACCAGCAGGACAGAACCAAAATGTACTTTGTGCTTGTAGAGGTCCTTGGTGCTTGACAGCTTTGAGTCGGTTTCAGGGTGCTTTGCAGCTACTGTGACAGAGTTCAAGACGGGTGGCAGGCATTTCGGTGAGCAAGGCTGGACGGATGGGTGCAGGCTGGCCTACACAATGGCATGGGCTCAGGAATCATTGTCTCAGTGCTGGTTGGCAGGTCTGAAGCACTGGTCAAGGCTTCTCAGATGGTGTGAGCAACCGTGGCGTGACAACAGACAGTGGTGCAGCCAGTTGCAGCTCGAGGGGCTCGACTGCTTCAAATATGTCCTTTAAAGAGAACGCTGGTTGATGCTTGTCAGTGTACTGCTCCTAGGTTCTTCGCTGGGCTTGTGTCATCCCTTAAGGCAGACAGCTCAAAGCTGAGGATATTGTTGTAGGCAACGCCTTGTCCTTGGTTTGGCTCAGAGACTCTCTGGCACTTCCCACCTAGGAAGCTTGATTGCAGAGCCTAGCGGTGCACACTGTGTGCTGGCTGGGTACCGGTTCTGGAGCTGCTTGGAGAATCCAGTATCTCCCTCTGTTCCCTGGGAGATGGCAAGGGGAGGGATCTTACTTCCCTCTTGGATTTCCTGGCCCTCCTTCACTGGTGGAAGATGTGAGGCAGACAGTACCTTCAGCCATGGTCCCAATGAGTTCTTCTTGCTGATCCTTGAAAGGTATTCAGATGATCTCCCCAAAAGAGGGGCTCAACCCTCTTTTAAAGCCAAATGGACCCCAGTAATTGGTGCAGGCTGCGTCTACCATAATGAACCAATCCTGGGTCTACACCAACAATCTTCTGTTATGCATGAGGGCATAAACAGAGTGCTTTGCAACAGGAAATGTAAAGGGGTGAAAACATGTACTACTAAGTCCCACCCATCTTCATGTCTGTTGTGGATCAACAGGTCTCTGGTTAATTAAACTCTGTAGATCCTGATCAAAGCGACAGATGTTATGTCTGCATCAAATCACATACCTCTCCCCTCTGAAAAGGGGTAACTCTGCAGGGTTTGCCTACTGTAAACAGTTGTCCCAGACATGACAGTTCACTGCCCTTGACATTAAGGGGTGGGAGATGACTGCAGGTCGGCACAGATGCATATCAAAAAGGTGCTGTCCCCTCTGTCAGCTCTGCAACCGGGCATCTCACAGGCCTGCTTCAATTAACTCTGATTAGTCTGCACTGTCACCAGCAGAACTGAAAATGAGCAGGGCGGATCCATGGAACCTTTGATATTTGATTAGGCTGGCCATGGCAGGAGGAAGGTTTTGCTCTCCCCCATTTGATATGCCTTCATGTGCTCCTGGGTGTCGAATTCGTGCTTAATTTGAATGGGAGGGCTTCACCTGTAGGCTGTGTCCCCCCAGAGTGCATAGGTTTATGGGTTTGTCGTGCAGCGAACATAGGGAAATGCGTGTGGATTAGCCCCACATTTTACAAGGTTGATCTCCCATAAAAAGCCCAGGCGAGTGCACACCCACCATAAAGACAGTCGAATTCCTCACAAGAGGTTCCACCTAAAGTTTCTTATATCCCCGACAGGCATCTCTGTTGCTCTGGTGGCATCTGGAATGACAAAGCAAGCCTTTGTAGAGTTGTCATTTCTGTGACTTGTGCTTTCATTTCCCTACATGTTGTGAGCTGTCTCTCTGACTTTCCCACTCTTCCCCTTCTCTGCCCTCATTGGATCAATTCCCTTTCACTGCCCCTCCCCCTCAGACCATGGACTGGATGCCGCCCTGGGCGGGGTTCCAATTCACCTGTACACTGGCAAGTCTTGGCATTTTAAGGCCGCTGTGGTGGTGAGGCGCGCAGTATTAAAGACTAATAACATAATATGGGTGGGCAGAAGAGCCAATTGAAATTGATATATTAAAAGATAAACAAAAGCTCGCGAAAGTGTGTCAGGCAGGGAGAGGGTGCAAGAAAGCAGAACAATGGATGCAGGTTAAACACAACGGAAGACTTTGAAAAAATGCAAAACCATGGCCAAAAGGATAACTCAGAAGCTTGAAGGGCGTATCAGAAAATCAAAGATGAGAGTAGAGCTAAGGGGCCCCCAAGGGACTCTCAATGCAACCAGAGCCAGAAAAACAAAATGGCCACCACCAAAAAGTGCAGAAGCAATGGAAATGGGACTCAGCAAGCACTCTAGGATTATCTGTCTAGCGCCTTAGGATATTCTGTAAGAGACCATGGCAGGAGAATCTGCGATGCAGATCCGGGATATGATAGCTCAAGAGGTAAAGCGCCTTTTGCAAAGATTTGTGCATGACTGAAAAGCAACAGAATCGATTTCCGGTGCTGATGATGTAGCATTTCAAAATTCTGTGTTTTTAAAATTAATTTCATTAAGTTGAGCCGAGATTCTTCCGGAATCTTAAAAACCATGAATATAGACAAGTGGGATCATGCAGGAACAACTACAAACCTCATCTGCAGAAAAGCGACTTCCTGCAGGAACTCCTACACGCCTCATCTGCAGACAAGTTGGACCTCGTAGGAACTACTATTAAACTCACATGCAGACAAGTGTGATCCTGCAGGAATACTAATAAACTGTGTATGCAGAAAAGCGACTTCCTGCAGGAACTCCTACACGCCTCATCTGCAGACAAGTGAGATCCCACAGAACGAATTACAAACCTCATATGGAGACAAGTGGGATCCTGCAGACGGGGGTGGACTGGCAACCAAAAGATGCCATGGAAATAATGTTCAAAGTGGCCCCATATTACACATTTTCAGCAACCCCAACCCTTTTTCTATGAGGGCATTTGGAAATACCACACAAAAGAGGCCCAGGGTGCAGAGGCCTACTGGGAAATCTCCAGAGTTCCCTATAGGCCAGTCCATCCCTGTACAGGGTGCAGAGGCCAACCAGGAAATCTCCAGCATTCCCTGTAGGCCAGTCCACCCCTGCGCAGGGTGCAGAGGCCTACCAGGAAATCTCCAGCATTCCCTATAGGCCAGTCCACCACTGCCTGCAGGAACAACTGCAAACCTCATGCAGAAAAGTGAGATCCCGCAGGAATGTTACAAACCTCGGGAGACTCTGCAGGAAGGCCTAGACATGTTCATCACTACACAGACTGAGTCCCCTCTGCCCCTGGCCACCCTGCAGGGACTCCATGCATCATTCAGTGCGTCCACAGTGAGAAGGGACAGCCGAGAGGAGGGGAGACCAAGGCCACAAGGACGTCCGGGCTGAAGGTGCCCGCTGAATACATTGCGGAGTCTGGAAAGCCTGATTTGCGTCTGAAGTGGGCGGGAAACGTGCGCTCCATGCAAATGCGCCTACTTCTCCCTCCACCCCCTGCTTTAAAGGGATCCATAAAACTGTCTTGCAAAACTGATTAAGCATTCTACCTCTTCAAAGAGGAAAACATGTTTTTTTTTCCCTGGCTGAAATAATTAATTCATTTGCGCCAGATGGTGAAGCGCGCCCGCTGCACAGGGAGTCCCCTCTGTCAGGGCCAGGCTGCAATTTGTCCTTTTTTGTCATCGGTAATAGGTTAAAGCGGTGCTTCAGGGGCAGAGCCGGGAATAGGCGCTGCCGGCTCCCGAGGAGGCTGCAGTGGGTGGGGGCCCGAGCAGACCATGGGCGGAGGGGGCCATGGTGAGAGGCTTGGAAAGCTCCTCCACACACACGGGGGTGGAGGGGAGGTAAGACCACCCCAGGGGAAGCGACGCGGAGGTGGACCAGGAGGGGGGGAGAGAGAGAGACCTGAGGAGGGCCACAGAGCAGCTGAGATGGAGAGGGAGACATGAACCCGCTTCCGGAAGACTCAGCACTGCAGGAAGTTCCTGCCAGGTCCTCGCATACACTTCCGGCTGCCCACACCTGTATATATGTCCTACATTTCTTTATTAGGGTGGATATTGGGACCAATCAAAACAGAAGAGTCCATTAGTCACTTGAAAGGGATTCTTACTGAATCACTGTAAGACATGTTGACATGTTTAACATTTAAAATTGTGGACGTTCTGATGTTCCCATAATGCTCTTTACTTTTATGCAAATCACTAGGATTGGGTTCTATGAAGAGATACTGGGCCTCATTACGACCCTGGCGGAACGGGTTAAACGGCACCGTAAAAGGCTGCGGCGCCGTTCAACCGTTCCGCCACCTTACGAGGTCCCCTCGCGGGACACGTTAAGCACGCCTGGGAAAACCAGGCGTGCATACTGGGTCCCGCGAGGGGAGGAGTGAGCAAACAACGAGGAGTGAGCAAACAACGGGCCATCTCGTAATGGCCCGTTGTTTACTCCCTCTCCCATTCAGCCCTATGGGGGCTGAAATGGGAATGGAGATGAACCGTGTCCGTGTCCTCGAGTGAGGAATTACCAGGCCATCCGGACTCGGAATGGTCCGGTAAGTCCTCATTCCGAGGACACGGACACGGATGCGGTTTTGCCGGCAGCCATGCCGCCAATAGCGGCATGGCTACCAGCATACCTCGTAATGAGGCCCACTGTCTTGCACAACTTGTACTTTGGCCACGCCTGGTGGACTCACCCACTCCTTCCCACAGCTCCACCCCTCCAAACAGATGACAGTTCCCCCAATATATTTCTTCCATTTCCAGCACTGTGAGGGAGACATGTAGCAGGCCAGGGTGTGGGAGAGCTGGAGGGGGCCTAGTCAGGGAGAGATGGAAGGGTAAGAGGGAGAGAGGGAGGGCTTCATAAAGAGATGGTGAGGTGGTGGGGTGACAGTGAGGGAGAGATGGAAGGGTAAGAGGGAGAGAGGGAGGGCTTCATGAAGAGATGGTGAGGTGGTGGGATGTCAGTGAGGGTGAGATGGAGGGGGAGAGAGACAGGGGGAGTGGTGGAGGTAACCTCAAAGAAAGAATAGAGGGCTCATGTGAGAGTATGAGGATCCATAGGGAAGGAAGGAAGAGTCCCTCCTCTAAATGCTTCCATCTCCAGGGTGCCACCACATCCGGAGCAGGAGGCAGGGGAGGAGAGGAAAGTGCACTCAGAGAAGGTGCCAAGAACTACCCCAAGGTGATGGAGATGAGCGGGTGTGAAGATGAAGGTGCCGGAGAAGCGTAAGAGAGGGGAACTAGAGAGGCAACACACACACCAGCCGTGAGGGAACACCTAGAAGAAAGATGGAGCATGCTGACGTGTAATATGACCCTGCATGTGTAGAGAAGCAGGAGGGTCTACCAAGAGGCTGCTACATGCTGTGCATGTGACGGAGCACAGACTCTGTGACCGATAACCTCTCACTCTGCCTCTCTCCCCCCTCTGCCATCTCTCCACTCTCTAATCTCCCCCTCTCCACTCTCCCCTTTCTCTTATCTCCCCTTTCGCTCTTCTTTCCTCTCTCACCTCGCCTCACCTCTCCCCTCTCTCTCATCTCCACTCTCACATCTCCCCTCTCTCTCTCAACTCGCCCTCTCGCTCATCTACCCTCTCTCTCATCTCCACTCTCACATCGTCCCCCTCTTCCTCTCACCCCCTTCTCTCTCACTTGCTCACATCCCCCTGTCTTTCATCGTCTTTCTCTCTGTCTCAACTTCCCCTTCTCTCTCCCTCTCTCTCTCTCCCTCTCTCTCCCCATTTCCCCTCTTCCTCTCATCTCCCCTCTCTCTCTCTCATCTCCCCCACTTTCATCACCCCTCTCACCTCCCCCCTCTCATCACCGCTCTCTCACCTTCCCGCTATCTCATCTCCCCGCTCACATGCCCCCCCTCTTTCGCTCATCTGGCCTTCTCTCTCACTCGCTCACCTCCCCCACTATCTCTCATCTCCCCCCTCTCTCTCTCATTTCCCCCTGTCATCACCCCTCTCACCTCCCCCTCTCATCACCACGCTAACATGTTCCCCCTCTTCCTCTCTATCCCCTTCTCTCTCACTCGCTCACCTCCTCCACTCTCTCTCATCTCCCCTCTTTCTCATAACCACTCTCTCATTTTCCTCCCTCATTCTCTCATCTCCCCTTTCTCTCTCAATCGCTCACCTCCCCCTCTGTCTCTCATCATCTTTCTCCCTCTGGCTCAACTCCCCCTTCTCTCTCTCTCTCGCTCTCTCTCCCCCTATCTCCACTCTCACATCGTTCCCCTCTTCCTCACATCTCCCCCTCTCTCTCTCTCTCATCTCCCCTTTCATCACCCCTTTCACCTCCCCCTCTCACCACCACGCTCACATGTCCCCCCTTTCTCTCTATCCCCTTCTCTCTCACTCGCTCACCTCCTCCACTCTCTCTCATCTCCCCTCTCTCTCATAACCACGCTCGCATTTCCCTCCCTCATTCTCTCATCTCCCCTTTCTCTCTCAATCGCTCACCTCCCACTCTGTCTCTCATCATCTTTCTCTCTCTGGCTGAACTCCCCCTTCTCTCTCTCTCTCTCTCGCTCTCTCTCCCCCTATCTCCACTCTCACATCGTTCCCCTTTTCCTCACATCTCCCCCTCTCTCTCTCATCTCCCCCTTTCATCACATGCCCCCCTCTTTCTCTCTATCCCCTTCTCTCTCACTGGCTCACCTCCTCCACTATCTCTCATCCCCCCTCTCTCTCTGTTCCCCTTCTCTCTGTCTCCCATCTCCCCTCCCCTCTTTGGTGTGGGCCCCCCCGCGGTAGGTGCCTGGGGTCGTACTTGCAGAGGAGATGGAGAAACAGATCCCGGCACTGATACCTGCTTTGGTTGCGATGTGTTTTACTCTGGCCTGGGTTCATCACTCACACACCTGTTATGGACAAGGCATCCCCGGGAGAGTTAATCAGTGGTGGACATGGAAAACACGTGGAGGGGGATCCCACAAGGACTGTTGTGGGGGTGGAGTTTGGAGGAGGGGTGGATTTCCAAGGAGGCAGAGTTCAGAAGGGGTGGAGCTGCCATTCGAACTACAATCAAAGGAAATGTTCAAAATAATAGTTTAAAAATGTCACAATTTCTTTCATTACTTGAAAAGTACACAGACCATAGTGGGAGTACCTTACTATAGTTTGTGTACGTTTCAAGCCATCACAGCACGTACCATCCGTTTCAGAATGTATTTTGACATCCCAAACTACAAATACCAGAATCCTTTTGGGAAAGACAACTATCACGGAGCGAAGCTGGGGGCTTGGTGCTGCTTTGTGTTGCTCAGTCACAGGGTCGTTGACCCTCGACGAACCTGGGGGCTCAGCTCAGTGATCTAAGCTGCACTCGCACAGAGCAGATTAGGTCTCCTAGGCGACCCCCAGGTTCACCGAGAGTCTGCCTTGGCTCCTGCTGTGACATAGCTAGGGGGGGCCGAGCCAGAGGAGCGCCCATGGTGCCAATGCGCTGTGTGCAGCTTCGCCCCCACTCCATTCCATAGCGCGACAAGCGCTTCGGTTTGGGATTTAATTTTTGAATTTTTTGTAAACAACGTTGAGTGCTTGTGATGGGCTGCTTGGGGCTGAGGCTGGCTGGATCCCGAGATCCGGCTAGACATCTGATGCCGGATCTTGGATCCACGAGAGCCGGCCCACTGGCCAGTGCTGGAGGTAATGCTTCAGGGGGTGGCTGACCCTCTTACTGAACACAGCGCGCAAGAGGGACTCCCGGCAACCGCATGCTGCAGAAGTGTATTTGATTTCACGTTAAAATGGCGTTGGTTGCGCTCTTTGTTGGGCACATTTCTCTAATGTCCATGCACTGCTCCCGGGCACTGCTCCTGGGAACTCTTTAAAATCTGCAAGGAACTGGTCAATCCTGTTGCAGTCTCTTCCTCTCCTATTTCCCCCCAGGCCTTCTGTATGGCTTTGGCCTTCCACGTCTCCACCAAAACTCAGGACTTCTGTCTTCCATCTCCTCTTCCTCTCCCTCTTCCTCTCTCGGCCTCGCTTTGGCCATCTCTCCCTCTCCTCCTCCTTCTCCTCTTTCTCTCTGACAACACCTAACAAGGTTTCTAGACAAGTACGGTCTATGAAAGTGACACCAGAACAGGTGCTCCCCTGCACCTCCAGAACCATCAAGGACTGTAATTGACACTCTCGCTCCAGCCTTAGCCGATTTCGGTAATCACTTTTTCACCACTTGAACTTTCCCCTCTACCCTTAAGCACTCCCTTTTTCACCCCCTCCTCAAGAAGCCATCTGCTGATCCTACCTGCCCGGCAAACAATGGCCCAATCTCCATCACCCCTTTCCTGGGCAAACTCTTGGAAAAGCTGCCATCTCCCAGCTTAATCTTCACACGATTCTGTTGGTTGCATCCATGACCATCAGTCTGGCTTCAGAGCCGGCAGAAGCACGGAAACTGCTCTCGTGAGCACCCGTGAAGATCTTCTCCCTTGATTCCAGCATCCCTTCTGTCCTCACCCTCCTTGATTTTTCCTCTGCTTTTCACATGGTCACCCATGCCATCCTGATGAATCAACTCCGTGAGAATCTGGGCATCAAGGATCAGGACCTGGAGTGGCTGACCTCCTTCCTCTTGGACCGCCCCTCCCAGGTCCAACTTGGTCCCTTTCTCTCTGCCACCTCTCTCTACCTGTTGGTTTTTCAACCTCTGCTTGGCCCCCTTGGCCCACGTGATCTCTACCTTCTCCTGTTATGCAGATGACACTCAGGTCTCCTTCAGGCTCCTTCAGCCTCCTCCCCTCTCGCTCATTCCTGACTTTCCATCTACGTTTCAGGATCGGTGCACCTCCAACGATCTCAGCCTTAATGCCAGTGAGACAGAGATCCTTCTCATTGGGACCCCTTCCCCTTCTTTCCCTCTCCCACTCTGGCCGGCCACCCTGGGCCCTCTTCCTTCGCCTTCCTGCAAGAAACAAAACATTGGTGTCATCTTCAACTCCACTCTCTCTTTCTCTCCTCACATCTCGGACGTCACCAAGAGGTCCTACTACCAGCTGCACCTCCACAAATGGACCATTCCCTTTCTCACTTTCCAGCAGAATCCCACTGTCTCTAGAGTCCTTGTTATCTGAAGGCTGGACTACTGCAACAGCCTCTTTCTCAATCTGTCTTCATCTGCTCTCCACCCTCTGCAAGTAATCCAGAATAGGACTGAAAGACTTATCCTTGGCCTCAAGCCCAGGTACTGCATGTTTCCAGCCCTGGAATCTCTCTAATGGCACCCAGTGGCTGCAAGGATCAAGTTTAAGACACTTTGCATTGTCCACAAGTCTTTCTGGGCCCTGGGGTCAGCACTACATCCAACGCTCTCTTGCAAACTACCTTCCTTTTCGAGCCCTTTGCTAAGTTACCTGGAACTCTGTAATGCACAGAGTGGGGGGTAGATCTCTCTCGTCTGGAGGTGCCTCCCTCTGGAATGGCCTCCCTGCCCCTCTAAAAATGGAGCCGGACCACCTGAAACTATGAAAGCACCTCAAACGTTCCTCTCCTCTGCTTTCTTGCTCTCCCTCCCCTGCTGACCTACCTGTCCTACCTGTCTGCTGCACCGACTGGTTGCTTGGCTACCCATAGAGTCTCACTGGGTACCAGGCTCTTTCTTGACCAGTCATCCTTGCACTGCCTCCGGGCCTACCACACACCTAGGGGCTGTAACTGTAACCCTACAGTTACTTGTTCTCCTTGCACTACCCACAGCCATGCTTGTCTGGCTGCATTTTCTCAGAGCATTGTAGCCCTGTTTTCCCCTGCCCTCCCTTGCACTTCCTCCCCTCCCTTTACCCTTGCACTTCTCTTTCTCGCACTTGCACAATCTGAATGACACAAGGCCTGGTAAGATCGCTTGTCTTGTCCTCCCTCTGTCTTCCCTCCCTTGTTTTGTCGCACCTAGAAACACTTGTGTACAGGCGCGTTATAAATGACATATCATAAGGTCTGGAGGAGGGGAATGCAGGGCGGCTAGTGCTGACGTTCTTCCCAAGCAGGGGAGTTTCTCCATTATATTTGGGCCTGCGAGACACACCAGACTACGCCCCCAAAGAGTACCTTGAACTACTTCAAAGCTCTATGGGGGAAGCCCAGAGAAGTAGATAGGCTTTCAGGTGAGGCAGTCATGTTGCCATATGATCTGAGTAACGAGAGAAAGTATAACAATGACTAGGGGAAGACGAGAAAAGTAGGTAGGCTTAGAGGTGAAGCAGTCATGTTGCCATATGATCTGCGTAGCGAGACAAAGTATAGCAATGCCTGGGGGAAGACCAGTGATGTAGGTAGGCTCAGAGGTGAAGCAGTCATGTTGCCATATGATCTGCATAGCGAGACAAAGTATAACAATGCACGAAGGAAGACCAGAGAAGTAGGAAGGCTTTGAGGTGAAGCCGTCATGTTGGCATATGATCTGAGTAGTGAGACAAAGTATAACAATGCCTGGGGGAAGACCAGAGAAGTAGGTAGGCTTCGAGGTGAAGCAGTCATGTTGCCATATGATCTGAGTAGAGAGACAAAGCATAAAAATGCCTTGGTGAGGGCCAGAGATGTAGGTAGGCTTTGAGGTGAAGCAGTCATGTTGTCATATGATCTGAGTAGCGAGACAAAGTATAACAATGCCTGGGGGAAGACCAAAGAAGTAGGTAGGGTTCGAGATGAAGCAGTCATGTTGCCATATGATCTGAGTAGAGAGACAAAGCATAAAAATGCCTTGGTGAGGGCCAGAGATGTAGGTAGGCTTTGAGGTGAAGCAGTCATGTTGTCATATGATCTGAGTAGTGAGACAAAGTATAACAATGCCTGGGGGAAGACCAGAGAAGTAGGTAGGCTTCGAGGTGAAGCAGTCATGTTGTCATATGATCTGAGTAGCGAGACAAAGTATAACAATGCCTGGGGGAAGACCAGAGAAGTAGGCAGGCTTCGAGGTGAAGCAGTCATGTTGCCATATAATCTGAGTAGCGAGACAAATTATAAAAATGCTTGGGGGAAGGCCAGAGAAGTAGGTAGGCTTTGAGGTGAAGCAGTCATGTTGCCATATGATCTGAGTAGCGAGACAAAGTATAACAATGCCTTGGGGAAGACCAGAGGTGTAGGTAGGCTTTGAGGTGAAGCAGTCATGTTGCCATATGATCTGAGTAGCGAGACAAAGTATAACAATGCTTGGGGGAAGACAAGAGAAGTAGGTAGGCTTTTAGGTGAAGCAGTCATGTTGCCATGGGATCTGAGTAGCGAGACAAAGTATAACAATGCCTGGAGGAACACCAGAGATGGAGGAAGGCTTTTAGGTGAAGCAGTCATGTTGTGATGGGATCTGAGTAGCGAGACAAAGTATAACAATGCCTGGGGGAAGACAAGAGAGGTAGGTAGGCTTAGAGGTGAAGCAGTCATGTTGCCATTGGATCTGAGTAGCGAGACAAAGTATAACAATGCCTGGGAGAGGGCCAGAGATGTAGGTAGGCTTTGAGGTGAAGCAGTCATGTTGCCATATGATCTGAGTAGCGAGACAAAGTATAACAATGCCTGGGGAAGACCAGAGAAGTAGGTAGGCTTTGAGGTGAAGCAGTCATGTTGCCATAGGATCTGAGTAGCGAGACACAGTATGACAATGCCTGGGGGAAGGCCAGAGAAGTAGGTAGGCTTTGAGGTGAGTCAATCATGTTGCCATATGATCTGAATAGTGAGAGATAATATGACAATGCCTGGGGGAAGACCAGAGAAGTAGGTGGGCTTTGAGGTGAAGCAGTCATGTTGCCATGGGATCTGAGTAGTGAGACGAGGTATAACAATGCCTGAGGGAAGACCAGAGAAGTAGGTAAGCTTTGAGGTGAAGCAGTCATCTTGCCATATGATCTGAGTAACGAGACAAAGTATAACAATGCCTGGGGGAGATCAGAGAAGTAAGTAGGCTTTGAGGTGAAGCAGTCATGTTGCCATATGATCTGAGTAGCGAGACAAAGTATAACAATGCCTGGGGGAAGACCAGAGAAGTAGGTAGGCTTTGAGGTGAAGCAGTCATGTTGCCATAGGATCTGAGTAGCGAGACACAGTATGACAATGCCTGGGTGAGGGCCAGAGATGTAGGTAGGCTTTGAGGTGAAGCAGTCATGTTGCCATATGATCTGAGTAGCGAGACAAAGTATAACAATGCCTGGGGAAGACCAGAGAAGTAGGTAGGCTTTGAGGTGAAGCAGTCATGTTGCCATAGGATCTGAGTAGCGAGACACAGTATGACAATGCATGGGGGAAGGCCAGAGAAGTAGGTAGGCTTTGAGGTGAGTCAATCATGTTGCCATATGATCTGAGTAGTGAGATAAAATATGACCATGCCTGGGGGAAGACCAGAGAAGTAGGTGGGCTTTGAGGTGAAGCAGTCATGTTGCCATGGGATCTGAGTAGTGAGACGAGGTATAACAATGCTTGGGGGAAGACCAGAGAAGTAGGTAAGCTTCGGGGTGAAGCTCTCATCTTGCCATATGATCTGAGTAGTGAGACAAAGTATAACAATGCCTGGGGGAGATCAGAGAAGTAAGTAAGCTTTGAGGTGAAGCAGTCATGTTGCCATATGATCTGAGTAGCGAGACAAAGTATAACAATGCCTGGGGGAAGACCAGAGAAGTAGGTAGGCTTCGAGGTGAAGCAGTCATCTTGCCATATGATCTGAGTAGCGAGACGAAGTATAATAATGCCTGGGGGAAGACCAGAGATGTAGGTAGGCTTCGAGGTGAAGCAGTCATGTTGCCATATGATCTGCATAGCGAGACAAAGTATAACAATGCCTGGGGGAAGACCAAAGAAGTAGGTAGGCTTTGAGTTGAAGCAGTCATGTTGCCATATGATCTGCATAGCGAGACAAAATATAACAATGACTGGGGGAAGACCAGTGAAGTAGGTAGGCTTTGAGGTGAAGCAGTCACATTGCCATATAATCTCAGTAGCGAGACAAAGTATAACAATACCTTGGGGAAGACCAGAGGTGTAGGTAGGCTTTGAGGTGAAGCAGTCATGTTGCCATTTGATCTGCATAGCGAGACATAGTATAACAATGCTTGGGGAAAGACCAGAGAAGTAGGTAGTCTTTGAGGTGAAGGAGTCATGTTGCCATATGATCTGAGTAGCGAGACAAAGTATAACAATGCCTGGGGGAAGACAAGAGACATAGGTAGAAGGTGAAGCAGTCATGTTGCCATGGGATCTGAGTAGTGAGACGAGGTATAACAATGCCTGGGGGAAGACCAGAGAAGTAGGTAAGCTTTGAGGTAAAGCTGTCATCTTGCCATATGATCTGAGTAGTGAGACAAAGTATAACAATGCCTGGGGGAGATCAGAGAAGTAAGTAGGTTTTGAGGTGAAGCAGTCATGTTGCCATATGATCTGAGTAGCGAGACAAAGTATAACAATGCCTGGGGGAAGACCAGTGAAGTAGGTAGGCTTCGAGGTGAAGCAGTCATCTTGCCATATGATCTGAGTAGCGAGACAACGTATAATAATGCCTGGGGGAAGACGAGAGATGTAGGTAGGCTTTGAGGTGAAGCAGTCATCTTGCCATATGATCTGAGTAGCGAGACAAAGTATAACAATGCCTTGGGGAAGACCAGAGGTGTAGGTAGGCTTTGAGGTGAAGCAGTCATGTTGCCAAATGGTCTGAGTAGCGAGACAAAGTATAACAATGACTGGGCGAGGGCAAGAGATGTAGGTAGGCTTTGAGGTGAAGCAGTCATGTTGCCATAGGATCTGAGTAGCGAGACACAGTATGACAATGCCTGGGGTAAGGCCAGAGAAGTAGGTAGGCCTTGAGGTAGGGTCAATCATGCTGCCATATGATCTGAGTAGTGAGAGAAAATATGACAATGCCTGGGGGAAGACCAGAGAAGTAGGTGGGCTTTGAGGTGAAGCAGTCATGTTGCCATGGGATCTGAGTAGTGAGACAAGGTATAACAATGCCTGGTGGAAGACCAGAGAAGTAGGTAAGCTTCGAGGTGAAGCAGTCATCTTGCCATATGATCTGAGTAGCGAGACAAAGTATAACAATGCCTGGAGGAGATCAGAGAAGTAAGTAGGCTTTGAGGTGAAGCAGTCATGTTGCCATATGATCTGAGTAGCGAGACAAAGTATAACAATGCCTGGGGGAAGACCAGAGAGGTAGGTAGGCTTCGAGGTGAAGCAGTCATCTTGCCATATGATCTGAGTAGCGAGACAAAGTATAACAATGCCTGGGGGAAGACCAGAGATGTAGGTAGGCTTCGAGGTGAAGCAGTCATGTTGCCATATGATCTGAGTAGCGAGACAAAGTATAACAATGCCTTGGGGAAGACCAGAGGTGTAGGTAGGCTTTGAGGTGAAGCAGTCATGTTGCCATATGATCTGAGTAGCGAGAAAAAGTATAACAATGCTTGGGGAAAGACCAGAGAAGTAGGTAGTCTTTGAGGTGAAGCAGTCATGTTGCCATATGATCTGAGTAGCGAGACAAAGTATAACAATGCCTGGGCGAGGGCCAGAGATGTAGGTAGGCTTTGAGGTGAAGCAGTCATGTTGCCATATGATCTGAGTAGCGAGACAAAGTATAACAATGCCTGGAGGAAGACCAGAGAAGTAGGTAGTCTTTGAGTTGAATCAGTCATGTTGCCATATGATCTGCATAGCGAGACAAAGTATAACAATGCCTTGGGGGAGACCAGAGAAGTAGGCAGCCTTTGAGTTGAAGCAGTCATGTTGCCATATGATCTGCATAGCGAGACAAAGTATAACAATGCCTGGGCGAATGCCAGAGAAGTAGGTAGGCTTTGAGGTGAAGCAGTCATGTTGCCATATGATCTGCGTAGTGAGACAAAGTATAACAATGCCTGGGCGAGGGCCAGAGATGTGGGTAGGCTTTGAGGTGAAGCAGTCATGTTGCCATATGATCTGCGTAGTGAGACAAAGTATAACAATGCCTGGAGGAAGACCAGAGAAGTAGGTAGTCTTTGAGTTGAATCAGTCATGTTGCCATATGATCTGCATAGCGAGACAAAGTATAACAATGCCTTGGGGGAGACCAGAGAAGTAGGCAGCCTTTGAGTTGAAGCAGTCATGTTGCCATATGATCTGCATAGCGAGACAAAGTATAACAATGCCTGGGCGAATGCCAGAGATGTAGGTAGGCTTTGAGTTGAAGCAGTCATGTTGCAATATGATCTGAGTAGTGAGACAAAGTATAACAATCCCTGCAGGGAGATCAGAGACGTAGGTAGGCTTTGAGGTGAAGCAGTCATGTTGCCATATGATCTGAGTAGCGAGACAAAGTATAAAAATGCACGGAGGAAGACCAGAGAAGTAGGTAGGGTTCGAGGTGAAGCAGTCATGTTGCCATATGATCTGCGTAGTGAGACAAAGTATGACAATGCCTGGGGGAAGGCCAGAGAAGTAGGTAGGCTTTGAGATGAAGCAGTCATGTTGCCATTTCATCTGCGTAAAGACACCAAGTATAACAATGCCTGGAGGAAGACCAGAGAAGTAGGTAGTCTTTGAGTTGAATCAGTCATGTTGCCATATGATCTGCATAGCGAGACAAAGTATAACAATGCCTTGGGGGAGACCAGAGAAGTAGGCAGCCTTTGAGTTGAAGCAGTCATGTTGCCATATGATCTGCATAGCGAGACAAAGTATAACAATGCCTGGGCGAATGCCAGAGATGTAGGTAGGCTTTGAGTTGAAGCAGTCATGTTGCAATATGATCTGAGTAGTGAGACAAAGTATAACAATCCCTGCAGGGAGATCAGAGACGTAGGTAGGCTTTGAGGTGAAGCAGTCATGTTGCCATATGATCTGAGTAGCGAGACAAAGTATAACAATGCCTGGGGGAAGATCAGAGAAGTAGGTATTATTTGAGGTGAAGCTGTCATGTTGCCATATGATCTGCGTAGCGAGACGAAAAATGACAATGCCTGGGGGGAGATCAGAGATGTAGGTAGGCTTTGAGGTGAAGCAGTCATGTTGCTATACGATCTGCATAGTGAGACAAAGTAAAACAATGCCTGGGCGAGGGCCAGAGATGTAGGTAGGCTTTGAGGTGAAGCAGTCATGTTGCCATATGATCTGAGTAGCGAGAAAACGTATAACAATGCCTGGGGGAAGACCGGAGAAGTAGGTGGACTTTGAGGTGAAGCAGTCATGTTGCCATATGATCTGAGTAGCGAGACAAAGTATAACAATGCCTGGGGGAAGACCAGAGAAGTAGGTAGTCTTTGAGTTGAAGCAGTCATGTTGCCATATGAACTGCATAGCGAGACAAAGTATAACAATGCCTGGGGGAAGGCCAGAGAAGTAGGTAGGCTTTGATGTGAAGCAGTCGTATTGCCATCTCATCTGCGCAAAGAGACAAAGTATAACAATTCCTGGGGGAAGACCAGAGAAGTAGGTAGTCTTTGAGGTGAAGCAGTCATGTTGCCATATGATCTGAGTAGCGAGACAAAGTATAACAATGCCTGGGCGAGGGCCAGAGATGTAGGTAGGCTTTGAGGTGAAGCAGTCATGTTGCCATATGATCTGAGTAGCGAGACAAAGTATAACAATGCCTGGGCGAGGGCCAGAGATGTGGGTAGGCTTTGAGGTGAAGCAGTCATGTTGCCATATGATCTGCGTAGTGAGACAAAGTATGACAATGCCTGGGGGAAGGCCAGAGAAGTAGGTAGGCTTTGAGGTGAAGCAGTCATGTTGCCATATGATCTGCGTAGTGAGACAAAGTATGACAATGCCTGGGGGAAGGCCAGAGAAGTAGGTAGGCTTTGAGGTGAAGCAGTCATGTTGCCATATGATCTGCGTAGTGAGACAAAGTATAACAATGCCTGGGCGAGGGCCAGAGATGTGGGTAGGCTTTGAGGTGAAGCAGTCATGTTGCCATATGATCTGCGTAGTGAGACAAAGTATAACAATGCCTGGAGGAAGACCAGAGAAGTAGGTAGTCTTTGAGTTGAATCAGTCATGTTGCCATATGATCTGCATAGCGAGACAAAGTATAACAATGCCTTGGGGGAGACCAGAGAAGTAGGCAGCCTTTGAGTTGAAGCAGTCATGTTGCCATATGATCTGCATAGCGAGACAAAGTATAACAATGCCTGGGCGAATGCCAGAGATGTAGGTAGGCTTTGAGTTGAAGCAGTCATGTTGCAATATGATCTGAGTAGTGAGACAAAGTATAACAATCCCTGCAGGGAGATCAGAGACGTAGGTAGGCTTTGAGGTGAAGCAGTCATGTTGCCATATGATCTGAGTAGCGAGACAAAGTATAAAAATGCACGGAGGAAGACCAGAGAAGTAGGTAGGGTTCGAGGTGAAGCAGTCATGTTGCCATATGATCTGCGTAGTGAGACAAAGTATGACAATGCCTGGGGGAAGGCCAGAGAAGTAGGTAGGCTTTGAGATGAAGCAGTCATGTTGCCATTTCATCTGCGTAAAGACACCAAGTATAACAATGCCTGGAGGAAGACCAGAGAAGTAGGTAGTCTTTGAGTTGAATCAGTCATGTTGCCATATGATCTGCATAGCGAGACAAAGTATAACAATGCCTTGGGGGAGACCAGAGAAGTAGGCAGCCTTTGAGTTGAAGCAGTCATGTTGCCATATGATCTGCATAGCGAGACAAAGTATAACAATGCCTGGGCGAATGCCAGAGATGTAGGTAGGCTTTGAGTTGAAGCAGTCATGTTGCAATATGATCTGAGTAGTGAGACAAAGTATAACAATCCCTGCAGGGAGATCAGAGACGTAGGTAGGCTTTGAGGTGAAGCAGTCATGTTGCCATATGATCTGAGTAGCGAGACAAAGTATAACAATGCCTGGGGGAAGATCAGAGAAGTAGGTATTATTTGAGGTGAAGCTGTCATGTTGCCATATGATCTGCGTAGCGAGACGAAAAATGACAATGCCTGGGGGGAGATCAGAGATGTAGGTAGGCTTTGAGGTGAAGCAGTCATGTTGCTATACGATCTGCATAGTGAGACAAAGTAAAACAATGCCTGGGCGAGGGCCAGAGATGTAGGTAGGCTTTGAGGTGAAGCAGTCATGTTGCCATATGATCTGAGTAGCGAGAAAACGTATAACAATGCCTGGGGGAAGACCGGAGAAGTAGGTGGACTTTGAGGTGAAGCAGTCATGTTGCCATATGATCTGAGTAGCGAGACAAAGTATAACAATGCCTGGGGGAAGACCAGAGAAGTAGGTAGTCTTTGAGTTGAAGCAGTCATGTTGCCATATGAACTGCATAGCGAGACAAAGTATAACAATGCCTGGGGGAAGGCCAGAGAAGTAGGTAGGCTTTGATGTGAAGCAGTCGTATTGCCATCTCATCTGCGCAAAGAGACAAAGTATAACAATTCCTGGGGGAAGACCAGAGAAGTAGGTAGTCTTTGAGGTGAAGCAGTCATGTTGCCATATGATCTGCATAGCGAGACAAAGTAAAACAATGCCTGGGGGAAGACCAGAGAAGTAGGTAGGCTTTGAGGAGAAGCAGTCATGTTGCCATTTCATCTGCGCAAAGAGACAAAGTATAACAATGCCTGGGGGAAGACCAGAGAAGTAGGAAGGCTTTGAGGTGAAGCAGTCATGTTGCCATCTGATCTGAGTAGCGAGACAAAGTATGGCAATGCCTGGGGGGAGACCAGAGATGTAGGTAGACTTTGAGTTGAAACAGTCATGTTGCCATAGGATCCGAGTAACGAGACAAAGTATAACAATTCCTGGGGGAAGACCAGAGAAGTAGGTAGACTCTGAGGTGATACAGTCATGTTGCCATATGATCTGAGTGGTGAGACAAAGTATAACAATGCCTGGGGGGAGGCCAGAGATGTAGGTAGTCTTTGAGTTGAAGCAGTCCTGTTGCCATATGATCTGCGTAGCGAGACAAAGTATAACAATGCCTGGGGGAAGACCAGAGAAGTAGGTAGGCTTTGAGGTGAAGCAGACATGTTGCCATATGATCTGAGTAGCAAGACAATGTATATCAATGCCTGGGCGAGGGCCAGAGATGTAGGTAGGATTTGAGGTGAAGCAGTCATGTTGCCATATGATCTGAGTAGCGAGACAAAGTATAACAATGCCTGGGGGAAGACCGGTGAAGTAGGTAGGCTTTGAGGTGAACCAGTCATATTGCATATGATCTGAGTAGCGAGACAATGTATACAAATGCCTGGGGGAAGGCCAGAGATGTAGGTAGGCTTTGAGGTGAAGCACTCATGTTGCCATAGGATCTCCGTAGCGAGACAAAGTATAACAATGCCTGGGGGAAGACCAAAGAAGTAGGTAGGCTTTGAGGTGAAGCAGTCATGCTGCCATATGATCTGCGTAGCGAGACAAAGTATAACAATGCCTGGGGGGAGACCAGAGATGTAGGTAGGCTTTGAGGTGAAGCAGTCATGTTGCCATATGATCTGAGTAGTGAGACAAAGTATACCAATTCCTGGGGGAAGGCCACAGAAGTAGGTAGGCTTTGAGGTGAAGCAGTCATGTTGCCATGTGATCAGCATAGCGAGACAAAGTATAACAATGCCTGGGGGAAGACCAGAGAAGTGGGTAGTCTTTGAGGTGACGCAGTCATGTTGCCATATGATCTGAGAAGCAAGACAAAGTATAACAATGCCTGGGGGAGATCAGAGAAGTAAGTAGGCTTTGAGGTGAAGCAGTCATGTTGCCATATGATCTGAGTAGCGAGACAAAGTATAACAATGCCTGGGGGAAGACCAGAGAAGTAAGTAGGCTTCGAGGTGAAGCAGTCATGTTGCCATATGATCTGAGTAGCGAGACAAAGTATAACAATGCCTGGGCGAGGGCCAGAGATGTAGGTAGGATTTGAGGTGAAGCAGTCATGTTGCCATATGATCTGAGTAGCAAGATGAAGTATAACAATGCCTGGGGGAAAGACCAGAGAAGTAGGTAGTCTTTGAGGTGAAGCAGTCATGTTGCCATATGATCTGAGTAGCGAGACAAAGTATAACAATGCCTGGGCGATGGCCAGAGATGTAGGTAGGATTTGAGGTGAAGCAGTCATGTTGCCACAAGATCTGCGTAGCGAGACAAAGTATGACAATGCCTGGGAGAAGACCAGAGAAGTAGGTAGGCTTTGAGGTGAAGCAGTCATGTTGCCATGTGATCTGAGTAGCGAGACAAAGTATAACAATGCCTGGGCGATGGCCAGAGATGTAGGTAGGATTTGAGGTGAAGCAGTCATGTTGCCATATGATCTGAGTAGTGAGACAAAGTATAACAATGCATGCAGGGAGATCAGAGACGTAGGTAGGCTTTGAGGTGAAGCAGTCATGTTGCCATATGATCTGAGTAGCGAGACAAAGTATAAAAATGTGCGGAGGAAGACCAGAGGAGTAGGTAGGGTTCGAGGTGAAGCAGTCATGTTGCCATATGATCTGCAATGCGAGACAAAGTATGACAATGCCTGGGCGAGAGCAAGAGATGTAGGTAGGCTTTGAGGTGAAGCAGTCATGTTGCCATATGATCTGCATAGCGAGACATAGTATAACAAGGCCTGGGGGAAGACCAGAGAAGTAGGTAGGCTTTGAGGTGAAGCAGTCAGGTTGCCATATGATCTGTGTAGCGAGACAAAAAATGGCAATGCCTGGGGGAAGACCAGAGAGGTAGGTAAGCTTTGAGGTGAAGCAGTCATGTTGCCATATGATCTGCATAGCGAGAAAACGTATAACAATGCCTGGGAGAAGACCAGAGAAGTAGGTAAGCTTTGAGGTGAAGCAGTAATCTTGCATATGATCTGAGAAGCAAGACAAAGTATAACAATGCATGCAGGGAGATCAGAGACGTAGGTAGGCTTTGAGGTGAAGCAGTCATGTTGCCATATGATCTGAGTAGCGAGACAAAGTATAAAAATGTGCGGAGGAAGACCAGAGAAGTAGGTAGGGTTCGAGGTGAAGCAGTCATGTTGCCATATGATCTGCGTAGCGAGACAAAGTATAACAATGCCTGGGGAAGGTCATGTTGCCATATGATTTGCATAGCGAGACATAGTATAACAATGCCTGGGGGAAGACCAGAGAAGTAGGTAGTCTTTGAGGTGAAGCAGTCATGTTGCCATATGATCTGCATAGCGAGACAAAGTAAAACAATGCCTGGGGGAAGACCAGAGAAGTAGGTAGTCTTTGAGGTGAAGCAGTCATGTTCCCATATGATCTGCGTAGCGAGACAAAGTATACCAATGCCTGGGGGAAGACCAGAGAAGTAGGTAGTCTTTGAGGTGAAGCAGTCATGTTGCCATATGATCTGAGTAGTGAGACAAAGTATAACAATCCCTGCAGGGAGATCAGAGACGTAGGTAGGCTTTGAGGTGAAGCAGTCATGTTGCCATATGATCTGAGTAGCGAGACAAAGTATATAAATGCACGGAGGAAGACCAGAGAAGTAGGTAGGGTTCGAGGTGAAGCAGTCATGTTGCCATATGATCTGCATAGCGAGACAAAGTATAACAATGCCTGGGGGAAGGCCAGAGTAGTAGGTAGGCTTTGAGGAGAAGCAGTTGTGTTGCCATTTCATCTGCGCAAAGAGACAAAGTATAACAATGCCTGGGGGAAGACCAGAGAAGTAGGAAGGCTTTGAGGTGAAGCAGTCATGTGCCCATCTGATCTGAGTAGCAAGACAACGTATGGCAATGCCTGGGGGGAGGCCAGAGATGTAGGTAGGCTTTGAGTTGAAGCAGTTCTGTTGCCACATGATCTGCGTAACGAGACAAAGTATTACAATGCCTGGGGGAAGACCAGAGAAGTAGGTAGGCTTTGAGGTGAAGCAGTCATCTTGCCATATGATCTGAATAGCGAGACAAAGTATAACAATGCCTGGGGGAAGACCAGAGAAGTAGGTAGGCTTTGAGGTGAAGCAGTCATGTTGCCATATGATCTGAGTAGCGAGACAAAGTATAACAATGCCTGGGGGAAGACCAGTGAAGTAGGTAGGCTTTGAGGTGAAGCAGTCATATTGCATATGATCTGAGTAGCGAGACAAAGTATACAAATGCCTGGGGGAAGTCCAGAGATGTAGGTAGGCTTTGAGGTGAAGCAGTCATGTTGCCATAGGATATCCGTAGCGAGACAAAGTATAACAATGCCTGGGGGCAGACAAAAGAAGTAGGTAGGCTTTGAGGTGAAGCAGTCATGCTGCCATATGATCTGAGTAGCGAGACAAAGTATACCAATTCCTGGGGGAAGGCCAGAGAAGTAGGTAGGCTTTGAGTTGACGCAGTCATGTTGCCATATGATCTGCATAGCGAGACGAAGTATAACAATGCCAGGGGGAAGACCAGAGAAGTACGTAGTCTTTGAGGTGATGCAGTCATGTTGCCATATGATCTGAGTAGCGAGACAAAGTATAACAATGCCAGGGGGACGACCACAGAAGTAGGTAATCTTTGAGGTGAAGCAGTCATCTTGCCATATGATCTGAGTAGCGAGACAAAGTATAACAATGCCTGGGGGAAGACCAGAGAAGTAGGAAGGCTTTGAGGTGAAGCAGTCATGTTGCCATATGATCTGAGTAGCGAGACACAGTATAACAATGCCTGGGGGAAGACCAGAGAAGTAGGAAGGCTTTGAGGTGAAGCAGTCATGTTGCCATATGATCTGAGTAGCGAGACACAGTATAACAATGCCTGGGGGAAGACCAGAGAAGTAGGAAGGCTTTGAGGTGAAGCAGTCATGTTGCCATATGATCTGAGTAGCGAGACACAGTATAACAATGCCTGGGGGAAGACCAGAGAAGTAAGTAGGCTTCGAGGTGAAGCAGTCATGTTGCCATATGATCTGAGTAGCGAGACAAAGTATAACAATGCCTGGGCGAGGGCCAGAGATGTAGGTAGGATTTGAGGTGAAGCAGTCATGTTGCCATATGATCTGAGTAGCAAGATGAAGTATAACAATGCCTGGGGGAAAGACCAGAGAAGTAGGTAGTCTTTGAGGTGAAGCAGTCATGTTGCCATATGATCTGAGTAGCGAGACAAAGTATAACAATGCCTGGGCGATGGCCAGAGATGTAGGTAGGATTTGAGGTGAAGCAGTCATGTTGCCACAAGATCTGCGTAGCGAGACAAAGTATGACAATGCCTGGGAGAAGACCAGAGAAGTAGGTAGGCTTTGAGGTGAAGCAGTCATGTTGCCATGTGATCTGAGTAGCGAGACAAAGTATAACAATGCCTGGGCGATGGCCAGAGATGTAGGTAGGATTTGAGGTGAAGCAGTCATGTTGCCATATGATCTGAGTAGTGAGACAAAGTATAACAATGCATGCAGGGAGATCAGAGACGTAGGTAGGCTTTGAGGTGAAGCAGTCATGTTGCCATATGATCTGAGTAGCGAGACAAAGTATAAAAATGTGCGGAGGAAGACCAGAGGAGTAGGTAGGGTTCGAGGTGAAGCAGTCATGTTGCCATATGATCTGCAATGCGAGACAAAGTATGACAATGCCTGGGCGAGAGCAAGAGATGTAGGTAGGCTTTGAGGTGAAGCAGTCATGTTGCCATATGATCTGCATAGCGAGACATAGTATAACAAGGCCTGGGGGAAGACCAGAGAAGTAGGTAGGCTTTGAGGTGAAGCAGTCAGGTTGCCATATGATCTGTGTAGCGAGACAAAAAATGGCAATGCCTGGGGGAAGACCAGAGAGGTAGGTAAGCTTTGAGGTGAAGCAGTCATGTTGCCATATGATCTGCATAGCGAGAAAACGTATAACAATGCCTGGGAGAAGACCAGAGAAGTAGGTAAGCTTTGAGGTGAAGCAGTAATCTTGCATATGATCTGAGAAGCAAGACAAAGTATAACAATGCATGCAGGGAGATCAGAGACGTAGGTAGGCTTTGAGGTGAAGCAGTCATGTTGCCATATGATCTGAGTAGCGAGACAAAGTATAAAAATGTGCGGAGGAAGACCAGAGAAGTAGGTAGGGTTCGAGGTGAAGCAGTCATGTTGCCATATGATCTGCGTAGCGAGACAAAGTATAACAATGCCTGGGGAAGGTCATGTTGCCATATGATTTGCATAGCGAGACATAGTATAACAATGCCTGGGGGAAGACCAGAGAAGTAGGTAGTCTTTGAGGTGAAGCAGTCATGTTGCCATATGATCTGCATAGCGAGACAAAGTAAAACAATGCCTGGGGGAAGACCAGAGAAGTAGGTAGTCTTTGAGGTGAAGCAGTCATGTTCCCATATGATCTGCGTAGCGAGACAAAGTATACCAATGCCTGGGGGAAGACCAGAGAAGTAGGTAGTCTTTGAGGTGAAGCAGTCATGTTGCCATATGATCTGAGTAGTGAGACAAAGTATAACAATCCCTGCAGGGAGATCAGAGACGTAGGTAGGCTTTGAGGTGAAGCAGTCATGTTGCCATATGATCTGAGTAGCGAGACAAAGTATATAAATGCACGGAGGAAGACCAGAGAAGTAGGTAGGGTTCGAGGTGAAGCAGTCATGTTGCCATATGATCTGCATAGCGAGACAAAGTATAACAATGCCTGGGGGAAGGCCAGAGTAGTAGGTAGGCTTTGAGGAGAAGCAGTTGTGTTGCCATTTCATCTGCGCAAAGAGACAAAGTATAACAATGCCTGGGGGAAGACCAGAGAAGTAGGAAGGCTTTGAGGTGAAGCAGTCATGTGCCCATCTGATCTGAGTAGCAAGACAACGTATGGCAATGCCTGGGGGGAGGCCAGAGATGTAGGTAGGCTTTGAGTTGAAGCAGTTCTGTTGCCACATGATCTGCGTAACGAGACAAAGTATTACAATGCCTGGGGGAAGACCAGAGAAGTAGGTAGGCTTTGAGGTGAAGCAGTCATCTTGCCATATGATCTGAATAGCGAGACAAAGTATAACAATGCCTGGGGGAAGACCAGAGAAGTAGGTAGGCTTTGAGGTGAAGCAGTCATGTTGCCATATGATCTGAGTAGCGAGACAAAGTATAACAATGCCTGGGGGAAGACCAGTGAAGTAGGTAGGCTTTGAGGTGAAGCAGTCATATTGCATATGATCTGAGTAGCGAGACAAAGTATACAAATGCCTGGGGGAAGTCCAGAGATGTAGGTAGGCTTTGAGGTGAAGCAGTCATGTTGCCATAGGATATCCGTAGCGAGACAAAGTATAACAATGCCTGGGGGCAGACAAAAGAAGTAGGTAGGCTTTGAGGTGAAGCAGTCATGCTGCCATATGATCTGAGTAGCGAGACAAAGTATACCAATTCCTGGGGGAAGGCCAGAGAAGTAGGTAGGCTTTGAGTTGACGCAGTCATGTTGCCATATGATCTGCATAGCGAGACGAAGTATAACAATGCCAGGGGGAAGACCAGAGAAGTACGTAGTCTTTGAGGTGATGCAGTCATGTTGCCATATGATCTGAGTAGCGAGACAAAGTATAACAATGCCAGGGGGACGACCACAGAAGTAGGTAATCTTTGAGGTGAAGCAGTCATCTTGCCATATGATCTGAGTAGCGAGACAAAGTATAACAATGCCTGGGGGAAGACCAGAGAAGTAGGAAGGCTTTGAGGTGAAGCAGTCATGTTGCCATATGATCTGAGTAGCGAGACACAGTATAACAATGCCTGGGGGAAGACCAGAGAAGTAGGAAGGCTTTGATGTGAAGCAGTCATATTGCCATATGATCTGAGTAGCGAGACAAAGTATAACAATGCCTGGGGGAAGACCACAGAAGTAGGTAATCTTTGAGGTGAAGCAGTCATGTTGACATAAGATCTGAGTAGCGAGACAAAGTATAACAATGCCTGGGGGAAGACCAGAGAAGTAGGAAGGCTTTGAGGTGAAGCAGTCATGTTGCCATATGATCTGAGTAGCGAGACAAAGTATAACAATGCCTGGGGGAAGACCAGAGAAGTAGGAAGGCTTTGAGGTGAAGCAGTCATGTTGCCATATGATCTGAGTAGCGAGACAAAGTATAACAATGACTGGGGGAAGACCACAGAAGTAGGTAATCTTTGAGGTGAAGCAGTCATGTTGCCATATGATCTGAGTAGCGAGACAAAGTATAACAATGCCTGGGGGAAGACCAGAGAAGTAGGAAGGCTTTGATGTGAAGCAGTCATGTTGCTATATGATCTGAGTAGCGAGACAAAGTATAACAATGCCTGGGGGAAGACCAGAGAAGTAGGTAATCTTTGAGGTGAAGCAGTCATGTTGCCATATGATCTGAGTAGCGAAACAAAGTATAACAATGCCTGGGGGAAGACCAGAGAAGTAGGAAGGCTTTGATGTGAAGCAGTCATGTTGCCATATGATCTGAGTAGCGAGACAAAGTATAACAATGCCTGAGGGGAGACCAGAGATGTAGGTAGGCTTTGAGGTGAAGCAGTCATGTTGCCATATGATCTGCATAGCGAGACAAAGTATAACAATGCCTGGGGGAAGACCAGTGAAGTAGGTAGGCTTTGAGGTGAAGCAGTCATATTGCCATATGATCTGAGTAGCGAGACAAAGTATAACAATGGCTGGGGGACGACCAGAGATGTAGGTAGGCTCTGAGGTGTTTTGAAGTCTGCACTCGACCCGAAGCGAGGGCTCTGAAGAGAATGCCAGACAGTGGCTGAGGGAGTCTGTGATGGGTCCTGCATCGGCAGGATTGATCCCAGCGGGAAGCAAGTGAGTCATTTGCACCACCTGCAGGAGGAGATGGACTGCACAGTCACGAACAGTGCAAAGACTGCTGCATGAATTCACAACACACGAAACAGCAGCAGAAGCAGAAGCAGTGGTGAAACAGTGACAAAGCAGAAGGGTGCAGGAAGGAGACCGGCTCTAGTCCCCGGAGAGACCGGCACAGTGCGAGCAAGTCCCAGATGATAACAGGAATCATGGTTGGACCGGTCGTCCCGTGGGAAGAGTAAAGAGATTTCTGCTTCATTCCGGGGCATGCATGAGGCCTATCGGGGGGCCATCAAGGGTCAGGGACCCAAAACAAGTCAAAAAGTGCATCTGAGGAAATCATCCTCGCACTAGTGGTGGAGAAAAACCCACTGACCACCAGAGAGGGTTCTGGGACCCCAACAAAGGAGAACTAAGCACTGGAGGAAATCTTCCTCTTATCAGTGGCAGAGCTAAGGCCACTGCCCCCCAGAGAAGGGTCTGGACCTTAAGAGAAGAGAAACAAGCATCAGAGGAAATGTTCCTCCTACCAGTGGAAGAGATACATCCACTGACCACCAGAGAATGGTCTTGGACCACAACAGAGAAGAACTAAAAATCAGAGAAAATCTTCCTTATACCACTGGCGGAGATAAGCCCACTGGCCACCAGAGAAGGGTCTGTGACCCCAACATAAGAGAGGCAAGCATCTGAGGAAATCCTCCTCACGCCAGTGGTGGAGATAAGCCCACTGACCATCAGAAAAGGGGCTGGGACACGGATATAATTAGGACTTGGGAATTGCTGATACAGCAAAAGAGTGTCAAGATAAAACCCAAGTTGAAAAAAATAATCTCAAACACCAGGGGAAGGGAGTCATTCTTCTGGTGAGAAAACAGATTCCTTTCAAGTACACTGAAGAGACACCAAGGGAAGGGAGTCATCCCCCCTAGTCTTGTTGTGGGATTGTTGTGAACTGTATTGGAAAGTGTGGACCAGTAGGAGGAGAAGGGATCCATTCTCCTGGTCCAGACAGTTGACTGTATGGAATCCCCTGGCATGTGTTTGAAAGAGGGAAACGCCACCCATATACAAGGAGGAGGTAGTCATTTTCCTAGGCAAATAACCTTCTGTTAGATTGCTACAAGCCAGGGTAGGGAGTGATTTCCCCCTGGCAAGTTTTTGCAAGAGAACGTTTTGGAAACATCACTCGTATACCAGGAGAAGGGCGTCATTTCCATGCAGAAGGAACTTTCTGTTGGATTACATTAGTCTTTAGTTGTAGTTGAAGGGATAGAAGAAGGTTGTGACACAGGACAGGGGACTTTCATTTGGAGGGACATTCTGACAAATCCTTTAGTATTAGTTTGAGGCAAGAAACCCCCTCTTAGGGATGGGGGTAGTGAGGATTCATTTTACTATCAGGAAAAGTCTATAACCACAAACATTCTACCCTTGTGTAAGTGTCCTTCTTCGACACCCTTCCAAAACACACACATGCACACACACACACAAACACACACAGACGAACATGCGCACGCAGACACAAGCATATGCAGAAACTCACGCACACACATTTTCACACACCCACAAAACTAAAGCCATAGTGGATTCTTTGTTCCATCTCTATCCCACCTCAACTCAATAATGGGTTGCAGCATAAGTGGCTATGGGCCTCTCAATGCATCACCCCACAACCCTTGAACTTACGCTGAACCCTGAAGAGCACAAAGAGATGAGAAGCAGAGCTGCTAAAGTTCTACATAGAAAAGAGAGCAATGAAATTAATCTCAGAAATAGAGTACCAGGGGATTGACACGAGGGTTCAAAGGACCCCCCCTGGGATTTGTTTAGCTTGACCTCGGTGCTTTGAAATCATTGCTTAATACACACAACCTCAAAAAGAAAAATAGCTCCAAGAATGAACAAGCACTGTCAGATGGAGTCATTAGTAGGATTTCCTAACAATTCCTGCAAGCAATCATCCCTAATCCCTGATGTGACCCAGTCATAATACAATCTAAAGGGCACCAGGATGACATCATCGCATTGTTTCAGATTAAATGAAAGCACAAGGAACAGGGGAGAAACGCAAGTGAAGTGCTTGGTGCTCAATTTGAATGGATCGCTCCTCAGGAAATCATGGGTTTCTTGAAAAATATCTTGAAGCATAACGTCACAAACCCAAGTGACATAAGTTTTGAACCCACCTGCTAATCGTTCACTCTCACTGGCCCAACCTACCGTTTCCAACCTCAACATCTCCAAATTAAATATTGATCAATGGTTTTCTTGGATGAAGAAATCCCAGGCCAGAAAAGGTGCTTCATAATAGAGCAACAGGGCCATTTTTTAAAGTTCTCTAGAAATAGTGACGGATGGAACACACCATTTATGAGCAGAAAATTCCAGGATATTGTCAGGATTAAGTCTCCCCTTGGTCAATTCAACAGAGCCATAAACGCTAGAATATCTAAAGTCCACAGTGAACCGGCAAAATGTGATAACTACACACCTGCCCCACTTGTAAATTCTGAAAATTACCATTCTAACTTGGCCAAAATGCTGCAAAGATGTATACACAATTTAACACAAAACTCCCATGTAAACATTGTGTAGGAGAATATCCGATGCACAACAACATGAAATCACCCCCACAAATCCCTTGGAAATGAACGTTTGTGAAAGAACTAAACATAATTTTGTTTGTAGACCTGAAAAAACTTAAACAGGGTAGATTGGGGCTCAAACCTTAACCAGATCCGCTCTTGTTTTAAACATGAAAATAACTTTAACTTTAACTTAATCAGAATGTAATCCTGTACCAGAGCTTGAGAGCCCCAAGCCCGAGAAGGATTTGCTTTCCAATTCCCTGTGAGAAGGGCAACTAAACACGGAAGCCACTGTTTGCCCTCCTATGTGTGCTAGTATCTGAACCCCTCTCCGCTGCAATCTGAAACAACATATGTACTTATTGCAGTGGCACCCCTGAAAGTGAACACGAAATAATGTCGTATGCAGATGATAGCTCTCTGACATTACTGGGCCCTGTTCACTCAGTGAAACATTTGCTGGGTGAAGCACACTTTTCCTCTCGATTTTAAGATGATACGTTTAATTAGACACAAGGCAAAGTCTTGCCCATTGTCAACTCCACTAATTGCAGTATCTTGGCCTCACACAAATTGCAATGGTTCACCAAAAGTGGGACACGGCAGGGCTTCAAGTTACGTGTTGAATGGCGCGTCCCAAGACCGTCTTCATAACATATGGCACAACATATTGGTGGTTTGGGAAAAAAAAGAGAATTCTCATGAGAGCAGGACGGAGAGCATTTCATTTTTGGGATTCCCAAAAGTCAGTTATGTTTTCTCAATGTTACTGCTGCCAATATTGAGAAGGATTCTTAAACTATCAATCAAAAACATGAATTATTTAAGATGGGAGACAACAGTATGTGCGGTGAAACCAGAGAAACGTGCCCACAACTAAAAAATAAATGGACAAACTACCCAACATTGCTGTTCAGTTCCCTCATTCTCAAGTTTCCAGCTAGTGCCTTCTAATCCCAAGGGCCTACGGAAGCCGATATGTGTCAAATAGGAGGAGCTGCATTCCTACAGTTGCAACAAACTGTATTTAATGTGAAACACATCTGACACAGGTCTGAGAAGCGAAATCACAAACAACTACAACATATCCTGCGAATAGGCACAATGTCAAACGGGAATGACTAGGGGCCAGGGTAGGATGGAGGATATGCAAATTACAACCTGCTGCTCGTCAAAGAAATATTCCAAGGTGACCTGGTGTTAAATCTCAATTATGGGCAATCTGGATAAGCCTGGTAACGACATGGAGCTGGCATTAATACTTTTACTTATGTAAGTCTATAGATTTTACTTGCAAGCATGTAGCATGCAGCATCTATACATTCATCACCCATTGACACCATCTACTTCCCAAAGTGTTGCGAAAATGTCAATACAAATGTTATAGAAATACACACAAGCAACACTGTTTCCACAGGAAAACCTCCATACGTGGCTCATAAGAGCGGACAAGCCTTGGGTCAAAGGAAATAATCAAAAGAAACTGAGAGAGAAATGGAGGGGTGGTGAAAAATGGCAAACGGCTAAGTCCACTTATAACCATTCATCCGGCCCCAACCCCAGACCCGCAGCAGAAGGAAAGAGGCAGAAGAGAGAGGATGCTCACGGCAACACATACATAGACAGCAGGTGCGTGTATACAAGGCTATATCTATACTGCCCATAGATATGACCAGGAGCTATATATACACACACACACAGGCAGGCAGGCCCGGCCCGGCGATGGCATGCCCCAGAGCTGCCCCCTACAGACGGCTCTGCAGCTTGCCTCTTGGGGAGGAGCACATCCCTCCAGGGGCACAGCTTCCTGCTTTCTGATTGGCCTCTTTTTTGCACATCTTGCTTTTTAGAACAGCTCTTTCTGGAGGGTGGACTTGGCTAGGCCTTCTTGTCCCCGGAGCTTCATTATGACATCATCATCACATGACGGGTACCCCTGTTTTCTGGTTGGCAATGCACCGTGCTGCCTCTGTGCAGGGCAGTGCCATAGCCGCGGTGCCAACAATGTATCCACCCACCTTCTTCAACCAAGGTGGAGATCCATGGTACAGTGCACATGCCAGTAGGCAGGGCAACGCGCGACCGAACGACCCATCCAGAGTCTCGGGGCACGAGTTTACTATGGAAAGGACCAAGGGGCACCCCACATAAAGGGGAAGATATTGTTAGACGGGCCTGGAGAAATGGGGTCGGATGCCGATTAGAGGGGCAAGAACATGGCGGGAAGGCCTGCTAGCCCCGGAGGTGGCCACCAGCGTGCTGGGAGGTGAACCACGTCTTCTCCTCATTGGGGGCCATTCTGCAACAATGTGACGGTTTTGTTTAATAAGTGGGGTGTGAGTGGGTGCTTTTTAATCCATGCAAAGTTGTGGTGTTGACATGGATTTGTTCTATTGTCATTTCTGCTTTCAAGTTGTCGTCCGCGAGTGTTCAGCAGTGTTGAGGAGTGTGCTGGGAGGGGGCAATGCGCACGAGGAGGTGGGCCATTCCCTGGCCCCTCCACAACAGCCTGTCAAAACAATCCCGACTGGGATGGGAGGCCTCTAATGTGACTGTGTTTAGATCTGGAGCAACTAGAATGATATTGCAGTTTCTTCCAGGCTCTCCAGGAGAGAAAGCCTGGCATTGAGGAATTGAGGAGATGAGCCGCGCGCGCTGCTTGTTTGAGGATAAAGAACCAAAAATAAGCAGCCAGGGATCCGTTATTAGGCCCTGGAACACGTTGAGGCGAAACTCAATCACTGCGATGAGCAGGTTCGGCTTTTTAAAAATCATAGCCTTCTTAAAAAAGATGTGATTATTTGGGAGAATTTATTGAGCATGGCTGGAGCATTCCACCCCTCAAACGCGTGTCTCTTAATGAAGGCGGTCTATCACAGCAGTGTTAACGGAGACAGCGACGGCGCGTGGGGGCCCCGAGGCCAACAGTCAGACTGAGCACTGAGCACCCTACCTAGTCTTCAGCTCTGTCTTGCCTGCTCCCTGATGCAAGGCTTGCTCCTACAAGGATGGCCCAGGCCTTTTCAGATCCCATTTCTCCCTGGCCTCCATCACCTGATGGCTCTGTCATGCCCTAGAGTAAAAGACTCCCTTACGCTACTCCTGCGACACCCTGAACAGTCGTATTCCAGCACCCCCTAGTTCTACAACCACATGACCACTTGGACATATTCAGTGGCCCAACAGGTATTCACACTTGCATCTCGTGTTCCCCAGGTCCTCCTGTACTCTGCTGAATGTAGACCCCCAAAGCATTTGACTACTTGACCATCTGTCCTCGTTGCCTCCCCGGGTGTATTGATCTGTCTGGCCCCTGAATGACCCGGGTACCTTCGTTTGACATGCGTTCATTGTTCGCAACAGCAGAAGGCTCGGGTCCCCTGTCCCAGAGTAGTGTGTTCCATGACATGACCATGTTGCATTGAGACCTGGCCTGCTCTGCAAAGGCTCTGGGCCAGGCTTACCCTGGCATTCCTCTACACGTGGCTTCTTCTTTCAATCTTTTCAGCGTGGAGACAGTCAGCCAGTGGCAGCCTTGCCTGCTGCCTGCGTCTACAAGGAGTTATATCAACACATGAGTGTACATTGGTTTCTTCTCAGGTTTCTTTTCCAAAAACAAATACTCAGTAAATATGCATTCTTGGAATAGTTAGAGATTTGCTTGTGGATTTGGGCTGTCTGCCAACTGGCTGCCACCATCTGCTTTGCTTTGGGGGGGTCGCACAGGAGCCCCTTGGTAACTTCAGAATTAGACATTTGCCCCCTTAGAAATGAGAGTGGATCCCCCCTGTTTGTCTGAGTCCATGTGGTTAGTCACGGCATTCAGAACGCAAGAGGCAGAGGGAGAGCGGGCACCTCCGTTTCAAGTGGCTCTGATCCCGATAGCCGAGGCTCAAGTAATGTACTTATTCCCTTGCCCACATTGTTCTCGCTAATAGTGCTTTGAAGGCATGAGGTTCCTGGACCTCAGTGTGTAACCCTGAGACTGGACTTCTGAATAACAAATAGTAGGTTTTATTGGTGCTCAAGTGATTCATAGGCTGGCCACGAAGATGCCCATTGATGTCAATTCAAAACACTATACCTGTAGCCCTTTAAATGATCCCATTACTGAACATCCATGAAGCAATCAGTTTGATAGCTGTGCCCTCTGAAATCCACCACAGTGCCCTCGCCAATCCTTTCCTTGTGATGTAAACACATAACTACTCCAGCTGACAAAGACACCCGAAATCGATTCCCTTGAAGAACACAGCATACTTGGTGCAGAGCCTGTCCTATATTTTGGACACTGGCCCATGGTGAGTGTAGAGAACAGCATACTTGGTGCAGAGCCTGTCCTGGATATTGGGCACTGGCCTATGATGAGTGTAGAGAACAGCATACGTGGTGCAGAGCCTGTCCTGGATATTGGGCACTGGCCCATGATGACTGTAGAGAACAGCATACTTGGTGCAGAGCCTGTCCTGGATATTGGGCACTGGCCCATGATGAGTGTAGAGAACAGCATACGTGGTGCAGAGCCTGTCCTGGATATTGGGCACTGGCCCATGATGACTGTAGAGAACAGCATACCTGGTGCAGAGCCTGTCCTGGATATTGGGCACTGGCCCATGATGACTGTAGAGAACAGCATACTTGGTGCAGAGCCTGTCATATATTTTGGGCAATGGCCCATGATGACTGTAGAGAACAGCATACTTGGTGCAGAGCCTGTCCTATATTTTGGGCACTGGCCCATGGTGAGTGTAGAGCACGGCATACTTGGTGCAGAGCCTGTCCTATATTTTGGGCACTGGCCCATGAAGAGTGTAGAGAACAGCATACTTGGTGCAGAGTCTGTCGTAGATGCTGGGCACTGACCCATGATGAGTGTAGAGCACAGCATACTTGGTGCAGAGGCTGTCCTATATTTTGGACACTGGCCCATGGTGAGTGTAGAGCACAGCATACTTGGTGCAGAGCCTGTCCTATATTTTGGGCACTGGCCCATGATGATTGTAGAGAACAGCATACTTGGTGCAGAGCCTGTCCTATATTTTGGGCACTGTTTGTTTGTTTGCTTGTTTGTTTATGTGTTTGGTAATGTGCTGGCCCATGATGAGTGTAGAGAACAGCATACTTGGTGCAGAGCCTGTCCTATATTTTGGGCACTGACCCATGATGACTGTAGAGAACAGCATACTTGGTGCAGAGCCTGTCCTATATTTTGGGCACTGGCCCATGATGAGTGTAGAGAACAGCATACTTGGTGCAGAGCCTGTCCTATATTTTGGGCACTGGCCCATGATGACTGTAGAGAACAGCATACTTGGTGCAGAGTCTGTCCTATATTTTGGGCACTGGCCATGATGAGTGAGAGAATAGCATACTTGGTGCAGAGCCTGTCCTAGATGTTGGGTACTGGCCCATGATGAGTGTAGAGCACAACTTGGTGCACAGCCTGTCCTGGATATTGGGCACTGGCTCATGATGAGTGTAGAGCAGAGCATACTTGGTGCAGAGCCTGTCCTATATTTTGGGCACTGGTCCATGATGACGTAGAGCACAGCATACTTGGTGCAGAGCCTGTCCTATATTTTGGGCACTGGCCCATGATGAGTGTCGAGAACTGCATACTTGGTGCAGAGTGTGTCCTATATTTTGGGCACTGGCCCATGATGACTGTAGAGAACAGTATACTTGGTGCAGAGCCTGCCTATATTTTGGGCACTGGCCCATGATGAGTGTAGAGAACAGCATACTTGGTGCAGAGCCTGTCCTGGATATTGGGTACTGGCCCATGATGACTGTAGAGAACAGCATACTTGGTGCAGAGCCTGTCCTATATTTTGGGCACTGGCCCATGATGAGTGTCGAGAACAGCATACTTGGTGCAGAGTCTGTCCTAGATTTTGGGCACTGGCCCATGATGACTGTAGAGAACAGTATAGTTGGTGCAGAGCCTGTCCTGGATATTGGGCACTGGCTCATGATGACTGTAGAGAACAGCATACTTGGTGCAGAGCCTGTCTATATTTTGGGCACTGGCCCATGATGAGTGTAGAGAACAGCATACTTGGTGCAGAGCCTGTCCTATATTTTGGGCACTGGCCCATGATGAGTGTAGAGAACAGCATACTTGGTGCAGAGTCTGTCCAAGATGCTGGCCACTGGCCCATGATGAGTGTAGAGCACAGCATACTTGGTGCAGAGCTTGTCCTGGATATTGGGCACTGGCCCATGATGAGTGTAGAGCACAGCATACTTGATGCAGAACCTATCCTATATTTGGGGCACTGGCCCATGGTGAGTGTAGAGCACGGCATACTTGGTGCAGAGCCTGTCCTATATTTTGGGCACTGGCCCATGATGAGTGTAGAGAACAGCATACTTGGTGCAGAGTCTGTCGTAAATGCTGGGCACTGACCCATGATGAGTGTAGAGCGCAGCATACTTGGTGCAGAGCCTGTCCTGGATATTGGGCACTGGCCCATGATGAGTGTAGAGCACAGCATACTTGGTGCAGAACCTGGCCTATATTTTGGGCATTGGCCCATGATGAGTGTAGAGAACAGCATACTTGGTGCAGAGTCTGTCCTAGATGTTGGGCACTGGCCCATGATGAGTGTAGAGCACAACTTGGTGCACAGCCTGTCCTGGATATTGGGCACTGGCTCATGATGAGTATAGAGCACAGCATACTTGGTGCAGAACCTGTCCTATATTTTGGGCACTGGCCCATGATGAGTGAGAGAACAGCATAGTTGGTGCAGAGCCTGTCCTATATTTTGGGCACTGGCCCATGATGAGTGTAGAGAACAGCATACTTGGTGCAGAGTCTGTCCTAGATGTTGGGCACTGGCCCATGATGAGTGTAGAGCACAACTTGGTGCACAGCCTGTCATGGATATTGGGCACTGGCTCATGATGAGTGTAGAGCACAGCATACTTGGTGCAGAGCCTGTCCTATATTTTGGGCACAGGCCCATGGTGAGTGTAGAGCACAGCATACTTGGTGCAGAGCCTGTCCTATATTTTGGCACTGGCCCATGATGACTGTAGAGAACAGCATACTTGGTGCAGAGCCTGTCCTATATTTTGGCACTGGCCCATGATGACTGTAGAGAACAGCATACTTGGTGCAGAGCCTGTCCTATATTTTGGGCACTGGCGCATGATGAGTGTCGAGAACAGCATACTTGCTGCAGAGTCTGTCCTATATTTTGGGCACTGGCCCATGATGACTGTAGAGAACAGTATACTTGGTGCAGAGCCTGTCCTGGATATTGGGCACTGGCTCATGATGACTGTAGAGAACAGCATACTTGGTGCAGAGCCTGTCTATATTTTGGGCACTGGCCCATGATGAGTGTAGAGAACAGCATGCTTGGTGCAGAGTCTGTCCTATATTTTGGGCACTGGCCCATGATGACTGTAGAGAACAGCATACTTGGTGCAGAGCCTGTCCTATATTTTGGCCATTGGCCCATGATGAGTGTAGAGAACAGCATACTTGGTGCAGAGTCTGTCCTCGATGCTGGGCACTGGCCCATGATGAGTGTAGAGCACAGCATACTTGGTGCAGAGCCTGTCCTGGATATTGGACACTGGCCCATGATGAGTGTAAAGCACAGCATACTTGGTGCAGAGCCTGGCCTATATTTTGGGCACTGGCCCATGATGACTGTGTAGAACAGCATACTTGGTGCAGAGCCTGTTCTATATTTTGGGCACTGGCCCATGATGACTGTAGAGCACAGCATACTTGGTGCACAGCCTGTCCTATATTTTGGGCACTGGCCCATGATGAGTGTAGAGAACAGCATACTTGGTCCAGAGTCTGTCCTAGATGCTGGGCACTGGCCCATGATGAGTGTAGAGCACAGCATACTTGGTGCAGAGGCTGTCCTATATTTTGGGCACTGGCCCATGATGAGTGTAGAGCACAACTTGGTGCACAGCCTGTCCTGGATATTGGGCACTGGCTCATGATAAGTGTACAGCACAGCATACTTGGTGCAGAGCCTGTCCTATATTTTGGGCACTGGCCCATGATGACTGTAGAGAACAGCATACTTGGTGCAGAGCCTGTCCTATATTTTGGGCACTGGCCCATGATGAGTGTAGAGAACAGCATACTTGGTGCAGAATCTGTCCTATATTTTGGGCACTGGTCCATGATGACTGTAGAGAACAGCATACTTGGTGCAGAGCCTGTCCTATATTTTGGGCACTGGCCCATGATGAGTGTAGAGAACAGCATACTTGGTGCAGAGCCTGTCCTGGATATTGGGCACTGGCTCATGATGACTGTAGAGAACAGCATACTTGGTGCAGAGCCTGTCTATATTTTGGGCACTGGCCCATGATGACTGTAGAGAACAGCATACTTGGTTCAGAGCCTGTCCTATATTTTGGGCACTGGCCCATGATGAGTGTAGAGAACAGCATACTTGGTGCAGAGTCTGTCCTGGATATTGGGCACTGGCCCATGATGAGTGTAGAGCACAGCATACTTGGTGCAGAACCTGGCCTATATTTTGGGCACTGACCCATGATGAGTGTAGGACACAACATACTTGGTGCAGAGCCTGTCCTGGATATTGAGCACTGGCCCATGATGAGTGTAGAGCACAGCATACTTGGTGCAGAACCTGGCCTATATTTTGGGCACTGACCCATGATGAGTGTAGAGAACAGCATACTTGGTGCAGAGTCTGTCCTAGATGTTGGGCACTGGCCCATGATGAGTGTAGAGCACAACTTGGTGCACAGCCTGTCCTGGATATTGGGCACTAGCTCATGATGAGTATAGAGCACAGCATACTTGGTGCAGAACCTGTCCTATATTTTGGGCACTGGCCCATGATGAGTGAGGGAACAGCATAGTTGGTGCAGAGCCTGTCCAATAATTTGGGCACTGGCCAATGATGACTGTAGAGAACAGCATACTTGGTGCAGGGCCTGTCCTATATTTTTGGCACTGGCCCATGATGACTGTAGAGAACAGCATACTTGGTGCAGGGCCTGTCCTATATTTTGGGCACTGGCTCATGATGAGTGTAGAGAACAGCATACTTGGTGCAGAGTCTGTCCTATATTTTGGGCACTGGCCCATGATGAGTGTAGAGCACAGCATACTTGGTGCAGAGCCTGTCCTATATTTTGGGCACAGGCCCATGGTGAGTGTAGAGCACAGCATACTTGGTGCAGAGCCTGTCCTATATTTTGGGCACTGGCCCATGATGACTGTAGAGAACAGCATACTTGGTGCAGAGCCTGTCCTATATTTTGGGCACTGGCGCATGATGAGTGTCGAGAACAGCATACTTGGTGCAGAGCCTGTACAGTGCCTATATTTGGGCACTGACCCATGATGAGTGTAGGACACAGCATACTTGGTGCAGAGCCTGTCCTGGATATTGAGCACTGGCCCATGATGAGTGTAGAGCACAGCATACTTGGTGCAGAACCTGGCCTATATTTTGGGCACTGACCCATGATGAGTGTAGAGAACAGCATACTTGGTGCAGAGTCTGTCCTAGATGTTGGGCACTGGCCCATGATGAGTGTAGAGCACAACTTGGTGCACAGCCTGTCCTGGATATTGGGCACTGGCTCATGATGAGTATAGAGCACAGCATACTTGGTGCAGAACCTGTCCTATATTTTGGGCACTGGTCCATGATGAGTGAGGGAACAGCATAGTTGGTGCAGAGCCTGTCCTATATTTTGGGCACTGGCCCATGATGACTGTAGAGAACAGCATACTTGGTGCAGGGCCTGTCCTATATTTTGGGCACTGGCCCATGATGACTGTAGAGAACAGCATACTTGTTGCAGGGCCTGTCCTATATTTTGGGCACTGGCCCATGATGAGTGTAGAGAACAGCATACTTGGTGCAGAGTCTGTCCTATATTTTGGGCACTGGCCCATGATGAGTGTAGAGCACAGCATACCTGGTGCAGAGCCTGTCCTATATTTTGGGCACAGGCCCATGGTGAGTGTAGAGCACAGCATACTTGGTGCAGAGCCTGTCCTATATTTTGGGCACTGGCCCATGATGACTGTAGAGAACAGCATACTTGGTGCAGAGCCTGTCTATATTTTGGGCACTGGCCCATGATGAGTGTAGAGAACAGCATTCTTGGTGCAGAGTCTGTCCTATATTTTGGGCACTGGCCCATGATGACTGTAGAGAACAGCATACTTGGTGCAGGGCCTGTCCTATATTTTGGGCATTGGCCCATGATGAGTGTAGAGAACAGCATACTTGGTGCAGAATCTGTTCTAGATGCTGGGCACTGGCCCATGATGAGTGTAGAGCACAGCATACTTTGCGCAGAGCCTGTCCTGGATATTGGGCACTGGCCCATGATGAGTGTAGAGCACAGCATACTTGGTGCAGAGCCTGGCCTATATTTTGGGCACTGGCCCATGATGACTGTAGAGAACAGCATACTTGGTGCAGAGCCTGTTCTATATTTTGGGCACTGGCCCATGATGACTGTAGAGCACAGCATACTTGGTGCAGAGCCTGTCCTATATTTTGGGCAATGGCCCATGATGAGTGTAGAGAACAGCATACTTGGTGCAGAGTCTGTCCTAGATGCTGGGCACTGGCCCATGATGAGTGTAGAGCACAGCATACTTGGTGCAGAGCCTGTCCTGGATATTGGGCACTGGCCCATGATGAGTGTAGAGCACAGCATACTTGGTGCAGAGGCTGTCCTATATTTTGGGCACTGGCCCATGGTGAGTGTAGAGCACAGCATACTTGGTGCAGAGCCTGTCCTATATTTTGGGCACTGGCCCATGATGATTGTAGAGAACAGCATACTTGGTGCAGAGTCTGTCATAGATGCTGGGCACTGGCCCATGATGACTGTAGAGCACAGCATACTTGGTGCAGAGCCTGTCCTATATTTTGGGCACTGGCCCATGGTGAGTGTAGAGCACAGCATACTTGGTGCAGAGCCTGTCCTATATTTTGGACACTGGCCCATGATGATTGTAGAGAACAGCATATTTGGTGCAGAGTCTGTCCTAGATGTTGGGCACTGGCCCATGATGAGTGTAGAGCACAACTTGGTGCACTGCCTGTCCTGGATATTGGGCACTGGCTCATTATGAGTGTAGAGCACAGCATACTTGGTGCAGAGCCTGTCCTATATTTTGGGCACTGGCCCATGGTGAGTGTAGAGCACAGCATACTTGGTGCAGAGCCTGTCCCTTATTTTGGGCACTGGCCCATGATGACTGTAGAGAACACCATACTTGGTGCAGAGCCTGTCCTATATTTTGGGCACTGGCCCATGATGAGTGTCGAGAACCGCATACTTGGTGCAGAGTGTGTCCTATATTTTGGGCACTGGCCCATGATGACTGTAGAGAACAGTATAGTTGGTGCAGAGCCTGCCAATATTTTGGGCACTGGCCCATGATGAGTGTAGAGAACAGCATACTTGGTGCAGAGCCTGTCCTGGATATTGGGCACTGGCCCATGATGACTGTAGAGAACAGCATACTTGGTGCAGAGCCTGTCCTATATTTTGGGCACTGGCCCATGATGAGTGTAGAGCACAGCATACTTGGTGCAGAGCCTGTCCTATATTTTGGGCACTGGCCCATGATGACTGTAGAGAACAGCATACTTGGTGCAGAGCCTGTCCTATATTTTGGGCACTGGCCCATGATGAGTGTAGAGAACAGCATACTTGGTGCAGAATCTGTCCTATATTTTGGGCACTGGTCCATGATGACTGTAGAGAACAGCATACTTGGTGCAGAGCCTGTCCTATATTTTGGGCACTGGCTCATGATGAGTGTAGAGAACAGCATACTTGGTGCAGAGCCTGTCCTGGATATTGGGCACTGGCTCATGATGACTGTAGAGAATGGCATACTTGGTGCAGAGCCTGTCTATATTTTGGGCACTGGCCCATGATGACTGTAGAGAACAGCATACTTGGTGCAGAGCCTGTCCTATATTTTGGGCACTGGCCCATGATGAGTGTAGAGAACAGCATACTTGGTGCAGAGTCTGTCCTAGATGTTGGGCACTGGCCAATGATGAGTGTAGAGCACAGCATACTTGGTGAAGAGCCTGTCCTGGATTTTGGGCACTGGCCCATGATGAGTGTAGAGCACAGCATACTTGGTGCAGAGCCTGTCCTGGATTTTGGGCTCTGGCCCATGATGAGTGTAGAGCACAGCATACTTGGTGCAGAGCCTGTCCTATATTTTGAGCACTGGCCCATGGTGTGTGTGGAGCACAGCATACGTGGTGCAGAGCCTGCCATGGATATTGGGCACTGGCCCATGATGAGTGTAGAGCACAGCATACTTGGTGCAGAGCCTGGCCTATATTTTGGGCACTGGCCCATGATGACTGTAGAGAACAGCATACTTGGTGCAGAGCCTGTCCTATATTTTGGGCATTGGCCCATGATGAGTGTAGAGAACAGCATACTTGGTGCAGAGTCTGTCCTAGATGCTGGGCACTGGCCCATGATGAGTGTAGAGCACAGCATACTTGGTGCAGAGTCTGTCCTATATTTTGGGCACTGGCCCATGATGAGTGTAGAGCACAGCATACTTGGTGCAGAGCCTGGCCTATATTTTTGGCACTGGCCCATGATGACTGTAGAGAACAGCATACTTGGTGCAGAGCCTGTTCTATATTTTGGGCACTGGCCCATGATGACTGTAGAGCACAGCATACTTGGTGCAGAGCCTGTCCTATATTTTGGGCACTGGCCCATGATGAGTGTAGAGAACAGCATACTTGGTGCAGAGTCTGTCCTAGATGCTGGGCACTGGCCCATGATGAGTGTAGAGCACAGCATACTTGGTGCAGAGCCTGTCCTGGATATTGGGCACTGGCCCATGATGAGTGTAGAGCACAGCATACTTGGTGCAGAGGCTGTCCTATATTTTGGGCACTGGCCCATAGTGAGTGTAGAGCACAGCATACTTGGTGCAGAGCCTGTCCTATATTTTGGGCACTGGCCCATGATGATTGTAGAGAACAGCATACTTGGTGCAGAGTCTGTCCTAGATGCTGGGCACTGGCCCATGATGACTGTAGAGAACAGCATACCTGGTGCAGAGCCTGTTCTATATTTTGGGCACTGGCCCATGATGACTGTAGAGCACAGCATACTTGGTGCAGAGCCTGTCCTATATTTTGGGCACTGGCCCATGGTGAGTGTAGAGCACAGCATACTTGGTGCAGAGCCTGTTCTATATTTTGGGCACTGGCCCATGAGGATTGTAGAGAACAGCATATTTGGTGCAGAGTCTGTCCTAGATGTTGGGCACTGGCCCATGATGAGTGTAGAGCACAACTTGGTGTACAGCCGGTCCTGGATATTGGGCACTGGCTCATGATGAGTGTAGAGCACAGCATACTTGGTGCAGAACCTGTCCTATATTTTGGGCACTGACCCATGGTGAGTGTAGAGCACAGCATACTTGGTGCAGAGCCTGTCCTATATTTGGGGCACTGGCCCATGATGACTGTAGAGAACAGCATACTTGGTGCAGAGCCTGTCCTATATTTTGGGCACTGGCCCATGATGAGTGTATAGAACCGCATACTTGGTGCAGAGTGTGTCCTATATTTTGGGCACTGGCCCTTGATGACTGTAGAGAACAGTATACTTGGTGCAGAGCCTGCCAATATTTTGGGCACTGGCCCATGATGAGTGTAGAGAACAGCATACTTGGTGCAGAGCCTCTCCTGGATATTGGGCACTGGCCCATGATGACTGTAGAGAACAGCATACTTGGTGCAGAGTCTGTCCTATATTTTGGGCACTGGCCCATGATGACTGTAGAGAACAGCATACTTGGTGAAGAGCCTGTCCTATATTTTGGGCACTGGCCCATGATGAGTGTAGAGAACAGCATACTTGGTGCAGAGCCTGTCCTATATTTTGGGCACTTGCCCATGATGAGTGTAGAGAACAGCATACTTGGTGCAGAGCCTGTCCTGGATTTTGGGCACTGACTCATGATGACTGTATAGAACAGCATACTTGGTGCAGAGCCTGTCTATATTTTGGGCACTGGCCCATGATGAGTGTAGAGCACAGCATACTTGGTGCAGAGCCTGTCCTGGATTTTGGGTTCTGGCCCATGGTGAGTGTAGAGCACAGCATTCTTGGTGCAGAGCCTGTCCTATATTTTGAGCACTGGCCCATGGTGTGTGTGGAGCACAGCATACGTGGTGCAGAGCCTGCCCTGGATATTGGGCACTGGCCCATGATGAGTGTAGAGCAGAGCATATTGGTGCAGAGCCTGGCCTATATTTTGGGCACTGGCCCATGATGACTGTAGAGAACAGCATACTTGGTGCAGAGCCTGTTCTATATTTTGGGCACTGGCCCATGATGACTGTAGAGCACAGCACACTTGGTGCAGAGCCTGTCCTATATTTTGGGCACTGGCCCATGATGAGTGAAGAGAACAGCATACTTGGTGCAGAGTCTGTCCTAGATGCTGGGCACTGACCCATGATGAGTGTAGAGCACAGCATACTTGGTGCAGAGCCTTTCCTAGATTTTGGGCACTGGCTCATGATGAGTGTGGAGCACAGCATACCTGGTGCAGAGCCTGTCCTGGATTTTGGGCACTGGCCCATGATGAGTGTGGAGCACAGCATACCTGGTGCAGAGCCTGTCGTGGATTTTGGGCACTGGCTCATGATGAGTGTGGAGCACAGCATACTTGGTGCAGAGCCTGTCCTAGATTTTGGGCCAGAGCACAGCATACTTGGTGCAGAGTCTGTCCTGGATTTTGGGCACTGACCCATGATGAGTGTAGTGTACTTGGCGTTGGGTTAAGAGGCCAAACCGTTTAGGCCACACTCTAATTTCGATATCATTGTCTAAAAATAATTATTTAAAAATGTCAACCTGTATGAATGTAATAGTGAGCGGCCTGCCCTTGCAGTGCTGGCTGAACGGCCAAACTGGAAACCCTCATGAAATCCATGTAAATTGTCAAACGTCCATTCCCATCATCTCTCCGCAAGCTTTTTGACCAAATAAGTCAAAGGCTACTAAGGCCAACAAAGATTTGAGTCATTCAATTGGATAAACATCACTCTGATGAAACTGTGATGATTGTTACTGCTGGTGTCATGAGGGGCTTCTTCACCCAGCTGGCATCTTGGAGTTGTAGGAGAATATGAACAGGTCACCCAGAAGTCTGGAATAAGAGCAAAGGCTGTTAAATGTTTCTAAAGATCAACAGACATCTTTCGTTGCCCAGGCCTAATGGGAGACCATTCCCTAGATGGAGAAGGACCTACGTTGAACTTGGGGGTGAATAAAGGGTGGGTATTTATTTTGAGAACTCGTATTCCTTGATGGAGCATAACGCAGAAGTCATTGCGTCAATACTACAGCTTCATTTCCATGAGTGGCCTTGTGTGTCCGGGACAGCGACTTGAAGATTGTTCTTTTCCTGCGTTGGAGCCAATGACGCTCTTTTCTCCGAGCAGCCATCAGAAGCCTGGCTGCCATGTTCTGCGTCCTCTTCAAATGGGTTCCGTCATATTCAGAATACGCCAGAGTCCTGTCCTGAGGAGATCAGAGAATCTTAGAGCTTTAATGTCAACTGAAACATGGTCAAACTTTGGCATGACATCTCTCTGCCTCCAGATAGCATTACACACATGTGTGCTTCAGCAGCTGATCCCAATAAAAGAAAATCACTTTGGGTGATAAGGTCAGCCACGCACAGAAGGAAAAGATCAGAAAGGGGCCGCAACATGGAAGGGCCCTGGGGTACTCCACATTACAAAAGGTGAGCTGAGGATATGCGGGTGACAATAGCAACTGATTGGCAGCAATTAGAGAGAAAAGGGGCTAATGCATTGGAGGGCCTTAACAGGTACACCTGGAGAATGCGATCATTTTGGGAGAATCAGATGGTCGCCAGTACAAAAAGCTGCCGCCGGTCCAAACCTACGCGACGACACTAGAGATGAAGCTGCCGCTGGTGGATTGCCAGAGGTGAGGTCCCATGGAACCGGTGCACGCTGCATGCAATCGGAAGGCAACGTGAATTAAGGACTTACATGTGTCTGGTGAGTTCCACACCCATGTATGGGGAGATGTCCAGTCACACTGCTCAAGAGACAGGCTCTTTCAATCCTATAGCAGCGAGCGAATGTGTATTAATTTACTGAAAGCCAGAGATAACAGCATCCCTTCTGGACTCAACAGGATGGGTCTCTGGGGTTATTAGGAATGGAGTGAAATGCTCTCACCCCCTAGTTCAACATGTGTATCCATAGATTCTTTATCCATGACCGAAAGCAACATCTGCCAGAAATACCCCCATCTGAATGTGAAGTCATAAGAAGCCCCCAACAACCTTACTCTCCTAACTGTGTGTTGAGCTAGTCGCCTCTTTCAGAGACACCAAAATCACCCTTCCACGAGTCTTGCAGTGAACCTCTGCACACACTCCTTATGAGGTCTAAGTAGTCCAAAATGTGCAGTCTTCCCCCCGACCCCCCAGTGTGCAGTCACCCCCCCCACTCAGCTGCAGGGCTCACAACAGGATTTCGGAAGCAGCTCTGTGAAGGTGTATTTGATGGGAATGGCTGTGTACAAGTTGACGCGGGCAGGATTGTGGTACACAGCAGCCTCGACAGGATTGTGGTACACAGTAGCCTCGGCAGGATTGTGGTACACAGTAGCCTCGGCATGGATTGTGGTGCACAGTAACCTCCGCATGGACTGTGGTGCACAGTAGCCTCGGCATGATTGTGGTGCACAGTAGCCTCGGCATGGATTGTGGTACACAGTAGCCTCGGCATGGATTCTGATGCATAGTGGCCTCGACATGATTGTGGTGCACAGTAGCCTCGGCATGATTGTGGTGCACAGTAGCCTCGGCATGGATTGTGGTACACAGTAGCCTCGGCATGGATTCTGATGCATAGTGGCCTCGACATGATTGTGGTGCACAGTAGCCTCGTCATGATTGTGGTGCACAGTAGCCTCGGCATGGATTGTGGTACACTGTAGCCTCGGTATGGATTGTGATGCATAGTGGCCTCGGCATGATTGTGGTGCACAGTAGCCTCGGCATGGATTGTGCTGCACAGTAGCTTCAGCATGGATTGTGATGCACAGTAGCCTCGGCATGGATTGTGGTGCACAGTAGCCTCGGCATGGATTGTGGTGCACAGTAGCCTCAGCACGGATTGTGGTGCACAGTAGCCTCGGCAGGATTGTGGTACACAGTAGCCTCGGCAGGGATTGTGGTGCACAGTAGCCTCGGCATGATTGTGGTGCACATTAGCTTCGGCATGGATTGTGATGCACAGTAGCCTCGGCATGGATTGTGGTGCACAGTAGCCTCGGCATGGATTGTGGTGCACAGTAGCCTCGGCAGGATTGTGGTACACAGTAGCCTCGGCATGGATTGTGGTGCACAGTAGCCTCGGCATGATTGTGGTGCACAGTAGCCTCGGCGTGGATTGTGGTGCACAGTAGCCTCGGTATGATTGTGATGCACAGTAGCCTCGGCGTGGATTGTGGTGCACAGTAACCTCCGCATGGATTGTGGTGCACAGTAGCCTCGGCATGGATTGTGGTGCACAGTAGCTTCGGCATGGATTGTAGTGCACAGTAGCTTCGGCATGGATTGTGGTGCACAGTGGCCTCGGCAGGGATTGTGATGCACAGTAGCCTCGGCAGGATTGTGGTACACAGTAGCCTCGGCATGGTTTGTGGTACACAGTAGCCTCGGCATGGATTGTGATGCACAGTAGCCTTGGCGTGATTGTGGTGCACAGTAGCCTCGGCATGGATTGTGGTGCACAGTAACCTCCGCATGGATTGTGGTGCACAGTATCTTCGGCATGGATTGTGGTGCACAGTAGCCTCGGCAGGATTGTGGTGCACAGTAACCTCGGCGTGATTGTGGTGCACAGTAGCCTCGGCATGGATTGTGGTGCACAGTACCCTTGGCATGATTGTGGTGCACAGTAGCATCAGTGTGGATTGTGGTGCACAGTAACCTCTGCATGAATTGTGGTGCACAGTAGCTTCGGCATGGATTGTGGTGCACAGTAGCCTCGGCAGGATTGTGATGCACAGTAACCTCGGCGTGATTGTGGTGCACAGTAGCCTCGGCATAGATTGTGGTGCACAGTAGCCTCGGCATGATTGTGGTGCACAGTAGCCTCGGCATGGATTGTGGTGTACAGTAACCTCGGCATGGATTGTGGTGCACAGTTGCCTCGGCATGGATTGTGGTGCACAGTAACCTCTGCATGGATTGTGGTGCACAGTAGCTTCGGCATGGATTGTGGTGCACAGTAGCCTCGGCATGGATTGTGATGCACAGTAGCCTCGGCGTGATTGTGGTGCACAGTAGCCTCGGCATGGATTGTGGTGCACAGTAACCTCTGCATGGATTGTGGTGCACAGTAGCTTCGGCATGGATTGTGGTGCACAGTAGCTTCGGCATGGATTGTGGTGCACAGTAGCCTCGGCATGATTGTGGTGCACAGTAGCCTCGGCATGGATTGTGATGCACAGTAGCCTCAGCGTGATTGTGGTGCACAGTAGCCTTGGCATAGATTGTGGTGCACAGTAACCTCCGCATGGATTTTGGTGCACAGTAGCCTCGGCATGGATTGTGGTGCAAAGTAGCCTCGGCAGGATTGTGGTGCACAGTAGCCTCGGCGTGATTGTGGTGAACAGTAGCCTCGGCATGGATTGTGGTGCACAGTAACCTCCTCATGGATTGTGGTGCACAGTAGCCTCGGCTTGGATTGTGATGCACAGTAGCCTCGGCGTGATTGTGGTGCACAGTAGCCTCAGCATGGGTTGTGGTGCACAGTAACCTCTGCATGGATTGTGGTGCACAGTAGCCTCGGCATTGATTGTGGTGCACAGTAGCTTCGGCATGGATTGTGGTGCACAGTAGCCTCGGCATGGATTGTGGTGCACCGTTGCTTCGGCATGGATTGTGGTGCATAGTAGCTTCGGCATGGATTGTGATGCACAGTAGCCTTGGCGTGATTGTGGTGCACAGTAGCCTCAGCAGGATTGTGGTGCACAGTAGCCTTGGCATGGATTCTGATGCATAGTGGCCTCGACATGATTGTGGTGCACAGTAGCCTCGGCATGATTGTGGTGCACAGTAGCCTCGGCATGGATTGTGGTACACTGTAGCCTCGGTATGGATTGTGATGGATAGTGGCCTCGGCATGATTGTGGTGCACAGTAGCCTCGGCATGGATTGTGGTGCACAGTAGTTTCAGCATGGATTGTGATGCACAGTAGCCTCGGCATGGATTGTGGTGCACAGTAGCCTCGGCATGGATTGTGGTGCACAGTAGCCTCGGCAGGGATTGTGATGCACAGTAGCCTCGGCAGGATTGTGGTACACAGTAGCCTCGGCAGGGATTGTGGTGCACAGTAGCCTCGGCATGATTGTGGTGCACAGTAGCCTCGGCATGGATTGTGATGCACAGTAGCCTCGGCATGGATTGTGGTGCACAGTAGCCTCGGCATGGATTGTGGTGCACAGTAGCCTCGGCAGGATTGTGGTACACAGTAGCCTCGGCATGGATTGTGGTGCACAGTAGCCTCGGCATGATTGTGGTGCACTGTAGCTTCCGCCCACGACACGGCACCGAAACGGCTCTCTTGGACCTAAAGAACCAAATGGACGATCTAAGAGACGCAGGGAAACCTGCTCTCCTTCTGCTCCTGGATCTATCCGCTGCCTTTGACCTGGTGGACCACAACACCTTGTGTCACCATCTAGCTACCCAAGCTAACTTTTCCCCCAAAGCTTGTGAATGGATTTCCTCCTTCCTCCAAGAAAGGGCCATGAAAGTCTTCTCCGATTCAGCCTGTGCCACCCCTAGCCACATCACCTGCGGTGTGCCTCAGGGCTCATGTATCGCGCCCACGCTCTACAACCTCTTCACGAGGCCACTGTTCAGCATCCTTGACTCCCTGGGCATCTCGTATACTAACTATGCGGATGACACCCAAGTCCTCATCCCACTCACAGGCGATTACCTGGCGGATACTAAAACTCTTACCACCATCTACTCCACTATCCAATCATGGATGGCAGACAACTGGCTATGCCTCAATAGTGAAAAAACCGAACTCCTCCTCATAGGAGCACCTTCCACGTTGGGGAACCTCGGTGTACAGTACTCTTCCTTCACTATTGACAACATTCCCATCAAGGTCTCCAATCATGTGAAGACACTCGGAGTCTACCTAGACTCCGACTTGTCAATGGATAGACAGGTCAATGCCATTGCCTCCTCCTCAGCCTATTACTCGAAAGTCCTCAACGCTGCCAGACCTTTCTTGTCACGCCAGAATTGCCTCACCATTGCCAGGGCAATAATTGGATCTAGGCTGGACTACTGTAATGCCCTACTCGTTGGGACCTCCAATAAGAACCTGGCCAAACTTCAGCTAGTTCAAAATAATGCACTTAGGGCGGCCACAGGCACCGCGAGAAAAGACCACATCTCAGAAGTCAGAAGACAGGCACACTGGCTTCCGGTGAAAGAGAGGATTGTTTTCAAAACACTCGCCCTCACCCACAAATGCCTCCATGAACTTGCTCCACCCTACCTGACCCAAAGAATCACCAAGCACTCTGCCACCAGACCATTAAGAACGTGCTATTCCAACACGATTGTCACGCCCAAAGCACGCAAGGTGCGCGCCGGTGGTGCCAGCTTTCCCACGCGGGCCGCCACCCACTGGAACGCACTGCCACCTCACATCAGAATGATTGAATCCCACCAAGCCTTCCGCAAAGCTGTTAAAACCAAGCTCTTTGTATGAAACGTACCTGACTGCATTCTGTCACTGTATTATGATTATCATTCTTCACTTGTAACTATGCCTGTAATTGTGTATCCATAAGACCTCTCGTCTCATGCATACCTGCTGAATTAAGAATCCAACACCTACTTGTAACAGCGCCTCGATGTCCATGGGCTGCAAGTGCGCTATACAAATGTGAATAAATAAATAAATAAATAGCCTCGGCGTGGATTGTGGTGCACAGTAGCCTCGGTATGATTGTGGTGCACAGTAGCCTCGGCGTGGATTGTGGTGCACGGTAACCTCCGCATGGATTGTGGTGCACAGTAGCCTCGGCATGGATTGTGGTGCACAGTAGCTTCGGCATGGAGTGTGGTGCACAGTAGCTTCGGCATGGATTGTGGTGCACAGTGGCCTCGGCAGGGATTGTGATGCACAGTAGCCTCGGCAGGATTGTGGTACACAGTAGCCTCGGCATGGTTTGTGGTACACAGTAGCCTCGGCATGGATTGTGATGCACAGTAGCCTTGGCATGATTGTGGTGCACAGTAGCCTCGGCATGGATTGTGGTGCACAGTAACCTCCGCATGGATTGTGGTGCACAGTAGCCTTGGCGTGATTGTGGTGCACAGTAGCCTCGGCATGGATTGTGATGCACAGTAGCCTTGGCGTGATTGTGGTGCACAGTAGCCTCGGCATGGATTGTGGTGCACAGTAACCTCCGCATGGATTGTGGTGCACAGTATCTTCGGCATGGATTGTGGTGCACAGTAGCCTCGGCAGGATTGTGGTGCACAGTAACCTCGGCGTGATTGTGGTGCACAGTAGCCTCGGCATGGATTGTGGTGCACAGTACCCTTGGCATGATTGTGGTGCACAGTAGCATCAGTGTGGATTGTGGTGCACAGTAAGCTCTGCATGAATTGTGGTGCACAGTAGCTTCGGCATGGATTGTGGTGCACAGTAGTCTCGGCAGGATTGTGATGCACAGTAACCTCGGCGTGATTGTGGTGCACAGTTGCCTCGGCATAGATTGTGGTGCACAGTAGCCTCGGCATGATTGTGGTGCACAGTAGCCTCGGCGTGGATTGTGGTGTACAGTAACCTCGGCATGGATTGTGGTGCACAGTTGCCTCGGCATGGATTGTGGTGCACAGTAACCTCTGCATGGATTGTGGTGCACAGTAGCTTCGGCATGGATTGTGGTGCACAGTAGCCTCGGCATGGATTGTGATGCACAGTAGCCTCGGCGTGATTGTGGTGCACAGTAGCCTCGGCATGGATTGTGGTGCACAGTAACCTCTGCATGGATTGTGGTGCACAGTAGCTTCGGCATGGATTGTGGTGCACAGTAGCTTCGGCATGGATTGTGGTGCACAGTAGCCTCGGCATGATTGTGGTGCACAGTAGCCTCGGCATGGATTGTGATGCACAGTAGCCTCAGCGTGATTGTGGTGCACAGTAGCCTTGGCATAGATTGTGGTGCACAGTAACCTCTGCATGGATTGTGGTGCACAGTAGCTTCGGCATGGATTGTGGTGCACAGTAGCTTCGGCATGGATTGTGGTGCACAGTAGCCTCGGCATGATTGTGGTGCACAGTAGCCTCGGCATGGATTGTGATGCACAGTAGCCTCAGCGTGATTGTGGTGCACAGTAGCCTTGGCATAGATTGTGGTGCACAGTAACCTCCGCATGGATTTTGGTGCACAGTAGCCTCGGCATGGATTGTGGTGCAAAGTAGCCTCGGCAGGATTGTGGTGCACAGTAGCCTCGGCGTGATTGTGGTCAACAGTAGCCTCGGCATGGATTGTGGTGCACAGTAACCTCCTCATGGATTGTGGTGCACAGTAGCCTCGGCTTGGATTGTGATGCACAGTAGCCTCGGCGTGATTGTGGTGCACAGTAGCCTCGGCATGGATTGTGGTGCACAGTAACCTCTGCATGGATTGTGGTGCACAGTAGCCTCGGCATGGATTGTGGTGCACCGTTGCTTCGGCATGGATTGTGGTGCATAGTAGCTTCGGCATGGATTGTGATGCACAGTAGCCTTGGCGTGATTGTGGTGCACAGTAGCCTCAGCAGGATTGTGGTGCACAGTAGCCTTGCCATGGATTGTGGTGCATAGTAGCTTCGGCATGGATTGTGATGCACAGTAGCCTTGGCGTGATTGTGGTGCACAGTAGCCTCAGCAGGATTGTGGTGCACAGTAGCCTCGGCATGGATTGTGGTGCACAGTAGCCTCGGCATGGATTGTGGTGCACAGTAGCCTCGGCGTGGATTGTGGTGCACAGTAACCTCCGCGTGGATTGTGATGCACAGTAGCCTCGGCGTGGATTGTGGTGCACAGTAGCCTTGGCGTGATTGTGGTGCACAGTAGCCTCAGCAGGATTGTGGTGCACAGTAGCCTTGGCATGGATTGTGGTGCACAGTAGCCTCGGCATGGATTGTGGTGCACAGTAGCCTCGGCAGGATTGTGGTGCACAGTAGTCTCAGCATGATTGTGATGCACAGTAGCCTCGGCATGATTGTGGTGCACATTAGCTTCGGCATGGATTGTGATGCACAGTAGTCTCAGCATGATTGTGATGCACAGTAGCCTCGGCATGATTGTGGTGCACAGTAGCCTCGGCGTGGATTGTGGTGCACAGTAACCTCCGCGTGGATTGTGATGCACAGTAGCCTTGGCGTGATTGTGGTGCACAGTAGCCTCAGCAGGATTGTGGTGCACAGTAGCCTCGGCATGGATTGTGGTGCACAGTAGCCTCGGCATGGATTGTGGTGCACAGTAGCCTCGGCGTGGATTGTGGTGCACAGTAACCTCCGCGTGGATTGTGATGCACAGTAGCCTCGGCGTGGATTGTGGTGCACAGTAGCCTTGGCGTGATTGTGGTGCACAGTAGCCTCAGCAGGATTGTGGTGCACAGTAGCCTTGGCGTGATTGTGGTGCACAGTAGCCTCAGCAGGATTGTGGTGCACAGTAGCCTCGGCATGGATTGTGGTGCACAGTAGCCTCGGCATGGATTGTGGTGCACAGTAGCCTCGGCGTGGATTGTGGTGCACAGTAACCTCCGCGTGGATTGTGATGCACAGTAGCCTCGGCGTGGATTGTGGTGCACAGTAGCCTTGGCGTGATTGTGGTGCACAGTAGCCTCAGCAGGATTGTGGTGCACAGTAGCCTTGGCATGGATTGTGGTGCACAGTAGCCTCGGCATGGATTGTGGTGCACAGTAGCCTCGGCAGGATTGTGGTGCACAGTAGCCTCGGCAGGATTGTGGTGCACAGTAGTCTCAGCATGATTGTGATGCACAGTAGCCTCGGCATGATTGTGGTGCACATTAGCTTCGGCATGGATTGTGGTGCACAGTAGCCTCGGCATGGATTGTGGTGCACAGTAGCCTCGGCAGGAGTGTGGTGCACAGTAGCCTCGGCAGGATTGTGGTGCACAGTAGCTTCGGCAGGATTGTGGTGCACAGTAGCCTCGGCAGGATTGTGGTGCACAGTAGCCTCGGCATGGGTTGTGGTGCACAGTAGCCTCGGCATGGTCACACCCATCCGTGCGCACTGTCAGAGAGATTGGTCACTGACCCTACTATCTAATAAGTGATTATAAGGCTAATCATTAGAGTGAATAGTCTGAGGACTTTCATGGGCACCTTTGTCCCAACCCAGTGCATGCTTGGACAGTCGCTTCAAGGCCCATGGATAATAGTGCACCCCGAAACAGAGCTGTTCTAAAAGGCATAGGCTGGTCTCTCCCTTGCGCACTACCAAGCGTCCAAACCCTGTGAAGGCTGGCAGGCTCAGTGTGTCTCCGAACCCAACCCTTCACACTCCACAGGCTAGGGTAACCCCCATCTCAGAAGGTCTCGTGTAGAGCTGCCTCCTCTGGGCAGACACATGGACAGCCTGCACTGTGGGAGGACCTCAAACAGTGGCATCTCTCAACGGGGCAGGATCTGGAAGAGTTGTGTGTAGACAAGAGCTCGGGTGCACCTCCGCCCCCTCCCCCCATGGCTCTCTTTCTGTCTCTCTGCTCCTCTCTCTGTTTTTACATACCTCCTTTCCTACACATTTTCTTGTTGGGCTTTCGGGCGCACTCCTTGGATATCCGTTTTACTGTAAAATGAATAAAAGACTACAAAATAACAGGAGGGTCCACTGGTAGGAGGAGGGGGCATGCAAGTCAACACAACGCTGCCCACCCAGCCCCCGGCCCACCCGCAAGCCCTCTGGTGCATCGGGAGCAGGGGGAGGTGGGGAAAGGATGGACCATGGGATGCAGTGGCATCTCCCATGCTCTTGAGACTGCAAAATGGGTAGGGGGGGTCCACTCTGGGCTGCCCCCTCCCTGCTCCCTTCCCTCTTCCTCCTGGCTGCTGCCCCGCCACCCCCCTCCTTGATGCCCCATGAGTGCCGTTCAATGGTGGCCTTGTGATGTAGGCTCCCAAGGTCCCAGGAAGCTCTCCTTCCTGCGGCGTGACCTACCGTACTGCGCGTATCACCTAGGAAGGAATGGGTTAACCGCAGAAGGAGAGCCTTCTCGACCTGGTCACCAGCATCCCAAGGTGACAGAAACAGACCCTCAAAGGTCGTCATTCCTTATCCCTTTCTGTGGACTGTGAGTTTTCCTCGGTGAAGAACCCTTACCCTGAACCACTTAGTGAGGAACACAAGAAACCCACAACACTACCACAAGCCATGTCCACTCCATGGGCCAGGAACCCAGAAGCCTAGTTAACCTGCATGGGAGTTAAATCTTAGTAACTTGGGGAGCCCTGAACAAGCAACCAAATGGGAACTGAGTGGTCTTTAAAAAATAATTAATATCTCAAACTCTCTGCAGAACAGAAGAAATGTGGTCAGGTCCAAAGGGTGTGCCAACTTCTTCTTGGGGTGAGACTGGGGGCCTTTGTTGTGGGCACGCTGGTCACGCAGTTCAAGCATATTGGGCCAGTGTTCGCGGGGGCGGGGGGTGGGGGGGGATTGGGGGGTGTGGGGGGGCTATGTGAAAAAACTTAAGAGCCAGGACATAGTTAGCTGGAGGGTGCTTTGGCAAGCGTGCATGCTCATGACCTAGGTGGGCACACGTTATCTCCTCGTCAAAAGGGAGCTCGTTATTGCTGCGTCTCCTAACACGAACAGCAATTGGCAATGTTATATTGTGTATTATTGTGTCATGTCCACGTTTTTAGGATTGACAACCAATACCCTGCAAACAGTGGGCTTACTCGCACACCAGTGCTGAGCCGGCTGGTCAGGGGCACACAGTGGTCTCAAGATTCCTCTGTGTGATAGGAGGTTGGCATGGATGGTTGGGTGAACGCCAGTTGCAAAGCACATGCTGGTCACACATAGTTGGGCTGGCTCTTGTGTTGGGCAGAAAGGGGGTACGCATAGACATGAGAAAAGATGAGTCTTAGTGGCAGCCATATAAAGCACCCCCTTTGTTTTGTGGGTTGCTTTGGGAGACCTGTTGGTTGAACATATTCGGAAAGAGGAGAGGCCCCTGCTGGGATTGAATCCTGTTCCTATGTAACCACTTCCTGGAACAGGGTGGGTAAATAGTATCCTGCTCGGCAGGCTCAATATGACAGCAGCACAAGACCCATCCCGTTCTTTAAGCCCTGTCTCTCAGTGGCTCCCTCCTGCGGGGCTGGGGGTAAAGGGCTTGACTACCAGACCCTCTGAGACAAAGTAGGGGCAGACTGTACGCCAATGGGAAGGTTTCAGGGGTGGGGAAGAGTGGAGAGGAACCGAGGGATTGTGGGGAAGGGAGAGGGCAGAGAGAACAGGTGTGTGAGAGAGACAGAGAGAGATAGAAAGAGAATGGCAGAGACCAGAGGGTGAGGAACCGCTGTACAGAACAAAATAAAAGACCAAAGCGTTAAGAGACATGCAGCCAACACGAGACACCCATGCGTGAGACACAACAGCAAGATGAGGGGAACTGTAGGACGTGACAAGGGCGAGGGAGTCAAACAGAACCAGAGGCGGCCATGGCTTGGCCCCCAGTTGCCTGTGGGGGCCAAGGGCAGCGTCGCATCGCGTCTTGCGGCTGACACCCCATCGGGGACTCACCATCCTCAGTGGGCACGTAGACATTCAGGTACAAGCAGTCCTCGTTCTGGTCCTGGATGTAGGTGGCGATGATGTCCAGGTTGGAGGTGAACCAGACGGGCATCATGATCTCTGGCACGGCGTTGTGAATGTTCTGAGGGCAAACCGGTGAGAAGTGGGTGGCATTCCTTATGCCAGACCAAGAGGAAGGGGGCTCGGGGGGCAGGAACCGCTTCTCTCCTGTGGGCGGGGCTGCGTAGGGCACCCCTAGGTACTGGTCCACTGGCCCTAACATTTCGCTGGGCAGCGGCACCCGCGTGCCCCGCAGCTTCCCGTAGTGAGTGTTCACCGTCTGTGAGTAGGCCTGGCTGTCCGAACATACTATCCTGGAGGCAAGAGTCAGTATCCACAAGGCAAGGTGAAGGTTCCATCGGGTGACCCAGATGGGCACCTGGCACAGAGAGGGCGAGGGGGTGCTCGGCTGCAGTAAGAGTCGCATTGTCCAGGGCAGAAAGACTGTTGTGCCCAATCACAAAGGCGCCTCAGGGTTGCGGGGGAGGGGAAAAAAGAGGTCAGGGTTGCCTACAAGCAGCCAGCTCCCTCATGCTGCTCTTCCTGATGTGTCCGTCTCCTGGAAAAGTTAGTGGACGAATGGGTAAGAAAATGCAAGAAGGAGGACCCAGGGACCTTAAGGGTGGAAAGACTGCTTGACCAAGGGACCTTAAGGGTGGAAAGACTGCTTGACCAAGGGACCTTAAGGGTGAAAAGACTGCTTGACCAAGGGACCTTAAGGGTGGAAAGACTGCTTGACCCAGGGACGTTAAGGGTGGAAAGACTGCTTGACCAAGGGGCCTTAAGGGTGGAAAGACTGCTTGCACTAACCCAAAGAAGTAGAGAGAGGGAGTGGCTCAAGGCCTGTGCAGAGGGAATCAGTGAGATGAGGTGATGCTGGTGACAGTACAGTGAGATGGGGGAGGTGGTGGGAGCTGGAGGGGTTGTGAGGTGTGGGCAACTGGATTGGATGCTGGCACAAGTGGAGATGGGTTACGGGGCAGGTGGGAGAAGGCAGAAGGTGGGATTTGTGAGCACGAGCAGAAGAGGTGATGTGGGCAAGAGGCGTGTGCAGAAGCTGGCAAATGGGAGAGGTGGATCCAGGGACTGCCGCATCAACGAACTGTAACCAATCGCAAATGGATAACCAAAGACTGTCCAGGGGGTACGGAGCCAAGAGGATGCACTCAGGGGGAGCTGGCACAGTTCCAATCCTGCACCAGTGGAATGGGTGGGTGGCAACAGGGAGTGTTGGATCCAGGAACTGTCGTGTCAACGAAGAGTAACCAATCGTCAATGGAGAATCAAAGACCATCCAGGGGTTACAGAGCCAAGAGGATGCACTCAGAGGGAGCTGGCACGGTTCCAATCCTGCACCACTGGGATAGGTGGATAATCCTGTGGAAAATGAGAGAAAAGGAGAAAGGATTAACCCTTTACGCCCAGACCATTTCAATCTTCTAGCCATAGAACAAGTATGCATAGTCTACGTTCATTAATTCGAATATATACCATATTTTTGTATTTTTCACCAGGATTGACTTAAAGTAGTTATTCATGACTCCATCCCTCGGCGCACCCGCTATCCAGTGCATAGTCTTTCTAATAGAAAGTGTGTAATTACATAGACCACGTGCTGTCATGGTTACCAAATAGCTATTATCAGGATTAATGGCACAGAGACAATGGCTTTTATATATCGATGACGTTTAACAGACACCTTGGTTGTTTTACGGGTCAAGTCTATGCATGTGCTGAAGGACAGACACACAGGTAACCAGGACATGTTCATTGTATGTTACATTCGAGTCTAATTAGTACAATATTGTGTGTATAACGCACGCGTGATGAGAACTTGCAAACATGTTTGATCCATTTCTATTTTCTTTCTTATCAGCAGCAAGAATAACTAACAATATTTACAAAATCTCGAAACAATGTGGGCGTCCCTAGTCCAAGGCGCTGACATCATTATGATGAGATCGTGTTGCATTAATTGAGGGTAAGGATGAAAACAGGCGAATGCAGCAAGGAAAACAAAATATACCTTCCTTTTTCCAAGTCAGTTCAAAATATAGTTCTTCATGTACGTTTTTATTTGCATCAAAAACAATATTAGCTATGTCGGATGCCCTGCGGTAGAGCCGCCACGATGCTGGTAAAAGTTGTTACTCTTGCCGGGAACCCGGTTTACGGGCGCCAGGGTGACGGTGTGAATCCCCATTCATGGAGTCTCATAGAGAAGATTTGCCGTGATTACCGTCAGCGGCAAGCTTTTACCTGGAGGTAACCCAGGTGCCTCACCTGCAGGCCCGTAGTCAGCCGGTCCGGTAAAGTGCAGGTATCCATGGATACTGGGACTTTTTTGCTGGACCTAGAATGAGGCCCGTAAATGAATACCCAAAGCATAATACTAGCCTTATCAAACATCAATGTACGTGTCTTGTAGCAGAGACATGTTAAATAGGGCTGATATAGTAACAGCCAGGAGTCTAGTCCACAATCACGTGACCATTAACCTTTCTGTCTAAACGAGAAATAGAGCCTTTCTGATATTTTAATGGACAGACTAAGCCAATACTGTTTCCACACATGGATTCTGTGGGCCCTAGAAAATTGATTCTACAAAATTCTCTTTGTAGTTGGCTATAAAGTATTCAGATTTTTGTTCCACCAATTTTCTGCCGATTTTAACATCAGGATATAAGTTTTCAGTTCATATCGATCATGCAACGTGACATACTATGTAGCTGCGATTGGAGCATGGTCTTAAACCATGATGTTAGCAATGCTGCCCCTCCTTCTGGAAGCATCCGCAAGGTTAGATGTTGCAAACATATGACGGATCCCAGTTCAGATGCTGTAACCCTGCAAGGATGGACCATCACCGAGGTTTGGATCCCAACAGCTCCCAACATCAGTGGTGATCAAGTCATGTAATCCCTCCCTTAAACGGTTTACGGCCGCAACAGCCCGTCATCACCCTTGCACAAACCCCCTCAGAGCGATTCGCAGAAGAACCGCTCCTACCTCTGCTCATTATTGATCCGTGCAAGCCGTTTCACACTCAGTTCACGTGGCCATGGTTATTTAAAGTGACATTTAGAGGAAGGGCTAGGAGAGAGTGACAATTACTGAAGTGTTGGCACGGTTCCATGAAAGCTGGTCGAATTACTTTGGTGGAAAACGATGAAATCGACATTTTTTGTTGTTTTTCACATTGCCGGATATATATGCCGGGGGAGACCCCCGCAGTCCTCTCCCTCCATAACCCCCCCCCCACATACGTTATTCACTTAAACCAACCCCCCAGATATATTTGTGGCAAAAATCCTTTCGAATAATGTGATAAAATCGGATTCGACCAATTCTTTCCACGACCACACCTTCCGTTACCGTTGGCACAGCAGCGTGAGGAAGGGCATGAGTGTAGGGTAACGCCAGACAAGGACGGCTGTAGGGTTCAGACAGTGTGGGGCTGAAGGCCATCCAGTTGTAGATCCATAGGCATGTCATGCAGGCCCTCATGAGGTGAGGCAGCGCTGGGTTTGAGGGCAGAAAAGTGCCAGAGCTGAGAAGATGTGAGATGTGGAAGGAGGAAGTTAGGCAAGACCTGCACGTGTTCAGTGGTAGGGTGGGAGGTCACCGGATATTATACTGCCGACACATACAAGGTACGGAGGAATCTGCTGACACGAGAATCACCAGAAGTGTAGGGGGTGGAGCGCAGGCCTGGAGCGCCACTTATGGTCATATGATGACGTATTGACCCAGGGGATAAGCTAGCCATCTCCTCCAATCAGCATGCTCCCTGCGAGGGCGTTGTCTGGTAGCCCAGCAACCATGGTCCGAGCCTAGACAGCTGCCAGAGTGTTTCTCTGCCATTGTGCCCAATGCTTTCTGGTAACCTTTGCCCTCACCAGGTTGGCCCATTTCCCCCAAAAAAGTCTTTTCACTTCTCTGTCCTACCCTCACCACTGGTTTCCTCATCAGGCTGGCTGGTCATGGAAAGAAAAGGGACTTGTTTCTTGGTTTGGGTAAAATGACCCCTGTTGAATAAAGGATTACATGCGAGCATCCTTCATGGAAAGAATGTTGTTTTTAAAATAATCAGTATCCCACGAGGTTTTAACTTGTGGGTGCCAGTGACGATATATATATATATATATCTATGTATATATTGAGATGGGCGGACCCCGGCAATGAGGGCTCTGCCAACCCGATGTAGAGTGCCAAGCCCTCGCCTGGAGTGAGGTGCGATTAGCGTCTGTTTCAGACCCCCTCCCTTCCGGTACATATCATGTGAATAGGGGGTGGGGCGGAGTAGAGTAGGATCCCACGGGTGGGGCTAAGTTCTTCAAGGGATGTAGCGATGGTCTCGGTGTGGGAGGAAAGCGTGCGAGGTCAGTGCGCTGCCTGCTAAGTGCTTGAGTGATGTGGGGTTAAAGCCAATGATGGCATCAGGGGCAAGTCCCGTCTATGTTGTGTGGAGAGCGCCCAGTGTGGTATATAGTGCCCCGTGTGTCCATACGCCGCTGGCGCTGGTTCACGTGTGCTCCCCGGATGAGGACCTACCAGCCCTCTACCATTCTTGTGTGTCTGTAGTTCAGAGGTCAGGAATGCCACGTTATATGTCATTATGTGACGATACATGCTATCGAATGCCATATGTTCTGGCTTATAATATGTTACATGCCATGTTTTATGTTGTTAACTGGCACAGTATGGTACATGTGATATGTTCTGTTAAGTTTTAGGTTAGTCCTGCATTCACCAAGGATGTAAGGATGGGCGCAAACATCTTCCTTGCCCAATACCGAAGAACGAGCTTGCGTTGCAGCCCAAGAAACCCTCATCAAGTTTAGGAGCAGTTAAAACAAATGGCCGCCATGGAAAGGAGAGAAGGGACTACGTAGTCCCTTCTTCCTTTCCATGACGGCCTGTCGCAGATCGGGAGCGGAGGTGCTGTGGACAGAAGTGTTTCCCTGTGTGACCGCTCCCGAAATGGAAAGAAAATAACTTAAGTGGGGATGGGAAGGCGGAGGGGGGGGGGGGGGGGGATTCTTTGGAGGGGGGAGGGGTGAATGGGGGTTAGGAGGGAAAGACTTACCTGAGATGGCGGCCACCAGCCCTGAGAAGGCTCAGGGCGGCGGGATTACCGTCTGGTAATGGCCACGTTCTGAGCCTCCTCATTGGCTGGGAGGCCGCCCCCCCGCCCCCAGAGTACTAATAGACATTATGTAATGATATGTTATTGATTGTGCATTTTGTTATGGTACATGCTGTCTTGTTATGCAATACCATGTTAAGCTATGGTATGACATGATATGATATATGATATAGGTCATTTATACCGCGCCTGTACACAAGTGTTTCTAGGTGCAACAAGAAAAGGAAGGGGAGACAAAGGGAGGACAAAACAACAATCTTACTAGGACTTGCGTCATTCTGATCGCGCAAGTACAGGGTCAACGGAGAGGAGAAGTGCCAGAGGAAGGCGGGAGAATAGAGAACTAGGCAAAGCTCAAGCAAGTACCGCTGGGGAGGCAAGCTCTAAGCAAGTGCCGCTGGGGGGGCAAGCTCTAAGTAAGTGCCGCTGGGGGGGCAAGATCTAAGTAAGTGCAAGGAGGCAGGGGACTGTAGGGTTGCAGATACAATCCCTAAGTGCGCGGTAGACCTGGAGGCAGTGCATGGGGCTACGGGTCGTGAAGGAGCCTGGTGCCCATTAAGGTTAGAGGGTTGCCAGCTAACCAGTTAGTGCAGCAGACAAGTACATCAGCAGGGGAGAGAGAGAAAGCAGAAGTGAAAAAGGAAGGTCTTGAGTTGCTTCAAGTTTGAGAGGGACAGAGAGGCTGTTCCAGAAGGAGGCACCGGATGAGGTGAGAGAGCTGCCCCCAACTCTCTGCCTGGAGAAGACTCTGACCCTGAGAGAGTTGGAGGTGGATGAGCAGAGGGCTCGAGAAGGAAGGTGCTTAGGAAGGGAGAGTTGGATGTAGTGTAGTCCCCGGCCCCAGAATGCCTTGTGAACAATGCAGAGAGTCTTGAACTTGCTCCTTGCAGCCACTGGGAGCCAGTGGAGAGATCTCAGGGCTGGAGAGATACAGTCCCTGGGCTTGAGGCCAAGGACAAGTCATGCAGTCTTGTTCTGGATTTGGTGCAGAGGGCGAACAGTAGAGGCAGGCAGATTTAGAAAGAGGCTGTTGCTGTGGTCCGGCTTAGAGAGAACCAGGGCTCAGGAAAAAGTGAGCTTCTGGGGGAAAGTCAGAAAAGGAAGAATACCTCTGAAGAGGTGCAGCTGTTAGTAGAACCTCTAGAGAGGTCTGTGATGGGAGGAGAGAAGGAGAGGGTGGAGTCAAAGATGACACCAAGGTTTTTTTTTTCTTGCAGGAACGTGCAGGTAGAGGGCCCAAGGAGAGCGGCCAGAGTGAAAGAGGGAAACTGGAAGCAGGGAGTCCCAATGAGAAGGATCTCCGTTTTACTGGCATTTAGGCAGAAATCATTGGAGTTGCACCAATCCTTAATCGCAGATAGACAGTCAGGAATGAGCCAGAGGAGAGGAGGGTGAGGGGCCCTGCAGGAAAATTGAGTGTCATCCGCATAACACCGAAAGTCAGGAGAGATGGTAGAGATGAGGTGGGCCAGAGGTGCCAAGTAAAGGTTGAAGATCGAGGGCGAGAGGTTAGAGCCCTGTGTACACCACATGTAGAGAGAGAGGTCGTGGAGAGAAAGGACCCAGGCAGGCTCGATCAGAGACGATAGCGGTTAACCAGGCTAGGGCCTGACCTCTGATGCCCAGGTTGTCACAGAGACGATTGATCAGGATGGCGAGGTTGACCGTGTTGTAAGCAGAGGAAAGATCAAGGATGATGAGGACAGAAGGAAGGCCAGAGTCGAGATTAGAGAGCAGGTTTTCCTAGGTGATCAGGAGAGCAGTTTCCGTGCCTCAGGCACATGGAGAGTAAGGTGGGAGATGGCCGGCTTTTCCAGAAGTGTGCCCAGGAAAGGAGTGATGGAGATCGGGCGATAGTTAGCGGCAGAGGAAGGAGCGGCTGAGGGCTTCTTTAGAAGTGGCCGTATAAGGGAGTATTTTAGGGGGAGGGGAAAGTTCCAGTGGCAAAAGAGTGATTTCACAAATTGGCCAAGGCTGGAGTGAGGGTGTCAATGTGGTCCTTGATGATTCTAGAGGAGCACCTGCTTAGATAACACTTTCATAGATCGGACTAGTCTAGACACATCAGGGCCTGGGAGGGAACAGGAGAGGTGGAGAATGCATCAGGATTGGTCAGCTTCTTGCAGATTATGAGGAGTTGGGCAGTGCTGTTAGCGGTCCTGGAGACACAGGCTTCAAGGTAGGCTCTCTTCCTGGAGAGAACAGAGAGTTTGTATTGCCTTTGGAGCAGGCAGCGGGCCAGTTTCTCAGAGGATGCGCTTGATGCTCTCCACTTCCTCGCAGTCACCCTACACTTGCATTTAAGGGTGGCGAGGTCAGAGTCATACTAAGAGTTGCACTTGGAGGTGGGCTTCAAATGGATCCTCATTTCAGGGGCAAGGACATCAAGAGTGTTAGAGATAGAGAGATGCAGGTTAGAGAAGGCTGTGTCAGAGTGTGAGTCAGCCGCAGACGAAGGAGGAGGAGAGAAAGTAGTGGCAAAAGCCTCCACTGACACACGCTTCAAGGGCCGGATGACCGAGAAGGTGGGCGGCAGTGCTGGGGTTGGCTTCAACTGGGAGACAGAGGGCGTCAGGTGGCAGCAGAGAAGAAAGTGGTCACTCCAAGAGAGAGAAGTGGTGAGAGGGTTAGAGAGGGGACTGTCTCAAGAGATGAGAACATCCAGGGTGTGCCCAGTAGAATGTGTCAGGCCAGATTGTAAAATAGAAAGAGAGAGTTGCAGAGATTGCGAAAGAGCCTGGTGGAGTGGTTAGAAGCATCCAGATGGATACTGAGGTCTCTGAAGAGGAGGAGTTGAGAGGTAGAGGCAAGAAGAAAGGGGGAGCGGTCGGCCTACTCAGAGTGTAAGAGGGTGACCTGACCAAGTGGCCTGTAAATGGTGCCCACAGTAAGAGAGAGGCCAGCAGAGATAGAGAGCCAGCAGACCGGGCATTCAAAGGAGTAGCAGGCCTGTCTAGGAATGACAGAAGCAGGTGTCCACTGCGGGAAGATCAGAGCTACTCCACCTCTTGGACGGTTAGTTCCGGGTTCGGAAAGGATATTTTAGCCATCAGGGAAGAGAGTGTAAAAACTCGTGACAGAGCTGGCCGTGAACCATGTCTCAGTGAGAGTGAGGACATCCAGATCAAGTTCTTTGATGAGTCGGCAGATGTCAGAGGAGTGTTTGACAGCAGAGCAAGAGTTGTGACATGGAGCAGGTTTCAACATTTGAAAGACTTCCGTGGAGGGGTACAGGCATGAGGTACGCTCTGCAGAGGTGTTAGAGGGGCCAGAGATTGGGCAGAGTAGGAATATAGAGATGGCAGAGTAGGTGGAGAGGGTGAGGAGGGTGCCAGAGAGATGGCAGAAGAGGAAGGTGGTGTAGAAGCCAGAGAGGTGTTGGTAGGAGTAGCAGGAGAAGGAAGGAAATTGATCAAATGCAGGAAACGCCCATAATATGCAAGATGTAATATATTCTGTTGCATGCCATGTTGTATGTGAGTCATGCTCCTGCAAGTTGGGCGGCCCTATACAGTGTCAGGTGCATCGCCGCTACGCTGGTAAAGAGCGGGGGTGTACCCAGATCCATGTGTTAGATTACCAGGGGCTGGTCTGTGATTCTCAAGTCCTCAACTCTAGAGAAGGCTATTGTTGTCTGGAGAAGGGTTAGCTGGTATGATATCGGAAGGAGAAAGTGCAGTCCCTATTCAATCTGAATGATTTGGCAGTTGTGGCCATGCGTGGTGTTAAGCCACCATGGTGAATCCCACTTAGCCATTATTGAAATGTTTTCTGCTTGCAATGTGTGGCTAAGCAGAGCACACTCTGACCTTGTGAGATTAAACTTCAGGGATGTGCTTTTCATCTGGGTTTGGAAGGAGGGGAGGCAATTCCTGAGGCAAGAGTTGTTCTGGGTACCGCTTACTTTTTGGATAAACTGGGTTTCAGGCATGTACTGGTGGAGTGGGATGCTGGGGGACATTGGAAAGTGGTAACAACAGCTCCATGCAAAGATGAAAGATCGCTGGGGAGAGTATTGAGCCTTGTGAACTCCGCAGCTGTCCGGGCAGCGGTCTGACCTAAAGTTTCCCATTTGGACGGCTCAGTGCCTGTCCGAGAGGAAAGATGCAGACAAGTTGGGAATGGTTCCTGAGAAGCCGATTCTAGGCTACTTCGTGTGAAGTGAACAATCATGTCGAAGGTGGCAGAGCGGTCTCGGAGGACCAGGAGGTGTGAGTCCGTGAGCTGAAGAGTGTCGTCGATGACCTGGAAGGTGGCTGTTTCAATGATACACTTGGGTCTAAACTCGGATTGGAAATCACAATGAGCTTATGGCCCTTAGGAACGTGCATATGGTAATGGATGGGATTACACCAGAATTATTCTGAGTCCAACTAACCGGACAGACTCAAGAATATGGCAAGTTCTGTTATATTAACAAGTGTCTCAAACAGGGAGGTTACAACGGACATCAACGGACGCCCGGTCAGTCTCTCAATGATCTCCACACAAAATATGGTCCTTATACTAAATAATGCATAAGAGTGATGTCATACTATGTGGCAATAGTGAAAAACCTATCAAGGGTCTGGATTGGTTAAGGGAAAAATCTAAGTATACACTTCTATAGGAGCTAGGATTGTTATTGTCTGCCTGTTATCAGGTGGACAATTTATGCCTACCTCTAAAAACATGTCATTTCAGAAATATAAGAAACACAGTTTCTCAATAGTTTTCAAACTATAAGGTCCTTTGTTATATGGAATAATACAATTGATTGGCATGCTTGTGCTATGTCTGGAACATTCAGTTAATTTAGCAGCACGTAAGCCCAGACCCAGGTGCAATGAGATAAAGCATGAAACTACCCCACCAAACAATTGGCCTTGCAGAGTATCCTTGTCTTTGAGAATGCACAGGAGTGAGAGCACTCACTATCATGTCTGGAACTTCATGTTCAAACTCTATTTCCATCCTTGGCTCAAGTAATAGGAGACCATGATCTGGTCCGTTTTGCAGCTTTTAAATGCTCTAAATGAATTAAAACCTGGCATCCTTTGTGTTCTTTCTTGCACCTTAACGTGAGAATATTCATCCTCTGCACACGTGTTCTTCCTCAGAGTAGATAGCTGACCTCAATTTGTTAGGATCTTGACTTCAGGCCAGGCAGCCTCGCCATGCATCTCCAAGAGCCTATTATTCTTGCTGCAACAGTTTGCCACTTTTCCTTCATGGTTTCTGGCTTACTTGATTCATGATACCAATGTCCAGTTTCTATACAACAACGGTTTCACCTGCATTCTATTCACTACTCATAGCCAGCTTCTATGATGACTTAACCTACCTTGCGTTTCAGCGTCTGTACATTTATTGAACGGTTGTTTTCTGCAGCACTTTGTGCACGTGTAACCTCTTTCTTTTAAATTTGAGAGTTCACTCGATTCTATACTTCGTCATTAATTTCTTCAGGATTTATAAGTTATCTTCAGTCAATATCTCAGGACGTCGTGCACACTTTCTTTTGACGTCATTCGTTCACATGCTCAACTCTTTCTCATAATCCTTCTGGGAGTTCCTCCTGCAGGTTGTCGTCACTTCGGGGGTACATTTGATAAGGTTCTCTTAATGGGTATCTTCTTCAAAGCACTTGCGGTATTGGCACAATGGCTGGTGTCAAACACGGCACGGTCTCATGTCTCCAATAACGGAAGGTAGTAGAGCAGTATCTCCAGCAGATGTATACAGCTGCTCATCTACAGCAGGACAGGGATTGTTGGTCAATCCAATCATGGAGTTGGTTGACAACTGCCTTCTCATTGATGATGAGTAGGAGGATCGTGAGAGGTGGGTAGTCCGCAAGGTCATCTGGGTCTATCATAGCATTTTTGAGATGAGGGCAGAATAATTAATTAAAACAAAATAATGAACTCGTAATTTATTATGCTCATAACAACGGAGACCGTCTCTAAGCGGAGGACCAGGATTCAAACTGATGTTGTTGCGTTGTCTTGCTTCCAAGACAAACATGTCTAAATGGTGCTTTGGAAGATGTCTCAATGAGTACTGCATTCACTATTTAAGGGAGGTGGGGGGGGCAAGGGCGTCCCTCTTGAACTATTGTAGGATGGTAGTTTTGAGGGTTTCAAAACGTGCCCTTCATTGAATCAAGCACGTGTTTAATGCCTATCAGGTCTTTTTTCTTAAGGCCCTGGCATTTATGCATGGGTGTGTTCTCAATAAAATGGCTTGCATGGAATATCACAACGTCGGTCTTACTGGGTCATGTTCAAATCTAGAAAGAGAAAATAAGCAGCGGCTAAACCTATTTTGACAAAAGCAGGTGCGCAAAAAGAGGAAGGAAGTTCCTTGAACTATTTATTTCAGTGCACTAGACTCATGTCTACTTTGCATGTATGACTGGGGTTTCCACGTAGTGAGCCCAGCTGGGAAGCCATGGGGCATTGGACATGGGAGACGCACCCAGGGGATTAGAAGTAAGGGTTTGGGGTGCAAAGAGGGGGCCTGGATTTGGGCTTCAAGTGAGAGAATTAGGGTTGAGTGAAGTGGGAGATGTTTAGGGGAGGGATCTTGCTTCCCTCTTAGAACCCCTGGCCTTCCTTCACTGGCGGAAGATGTAAGGTAGACTGTACCTTCATCTCAGGTCCAAATGAGTCCTTCTTGTTAATCCATGTGAAGTCTTCAGATGATCTGATCAGTGACGAGGCTCAGCTCTCTTTTAAAGCCAAACAAGGCCCAGGGATTGGTGTAGGCCAAGCCAAACTTAAGTGAGACAATCCTGGGTCGCCACCAACAGTCTTCAGTGATGCTTCAGGTGAGAACCAGAGTGCCTGGCAACAGACAAGGGAAGGATGAAAACATATACTTCTAAGTCTCACCCATCTTCCTGTCTGCTGTACATCAAAGTGTTTCCCTAATTATCTGAACCCTACGCAGCGCTTGATCACAACATGGGCCTCATTTGAAGTAGGGTGTTGCAGGCTCCAACAATTTGTTTGTCTCCTACAATTCACATACTTTCCTGCTCTGAAAGGAGTGGTTCCAGACAGGACATTAACTGCCCTTTCATACCAAGGAGGGCTATTAGTACCAAGTTGACACATTACATTACAAGGTGGTGTTGGCGGTTGGTCTCCATTGTCACTTCCTGCACCCAGACCTTTCCTGAGGCCTGCTAATTAACATTCTTCAGTATTCGCCGCCACGAGCAAGGTTTGACAATGGAGATGTAAATCCATCGGGCCTTGACATTTTAATCAGGCTGCTTAATGGACAAAGGCTTTTGATGTACCCATGGCTGTCAGGTGTCAGCTACACTGGTAAGCTGTCCCCCCCAGAGTACAAGACTATTGTGCTGCTGTGCGGTGAGCGTGGAAAATATGTGCGGGACTGGCCCCACATATTTTTTCGGAGGTTGTTCTCGAATCATTAATTCTTTAAATAAAAAAGCCCAAGCAAGCGCACTCTTCCCGTGCGGATGGTTGGATCCCTCACACTCGGACTGGCCTATACAGCAATGACTGAAGTTCAGGCCCAACATGCAAGCAGGCTCGGACTGGCCTATAGGGAAATCACCGAAGCACAGACACAACATGCAAGCAAGGTCGGACTGGCCTCTAAGGCAATAACTAAACTGCAGGACCAACATGTAAGCAGGCTCAGACTTGCCTCTAGGGCATTGACCGAAGTGCAGGCCCAACATGCTAGTGACAGTCAGTTTGTTCTGTGGTCAAACTGGGCCCATTTGATGAGTAACTTCACTGTGCAGCTACCATTTTGCTCAAGTTAAAAAGGACATATCACCTGATCCTCCCTCCCTTCCTTCCTTCCTTCCCTTCCTTCCCTTCCTTCCCTTCCTTCCCTTCCTTCCCTTCCTTCCCTTCCTTCCCTTCCTTCCTTCCTTCCTTCCTTCCTTCCTTCCTCTCCCTCCTTCCTCTCCCTCCTTTCTTCATTCCTTCCTCCCTCCCTCCCTCTTATTCCCTGGTGTTTGCTGCACTGTGGGTAAACATTTCAATGGTACATCTATCCTTCAAGTGAAAGATGGGAAGTTACTTGGAGGGATAACACTCCGCCCTGACTTGCTGCATTGCAGGCTGTGTCAGGGGAGCCATCTTCTTACAGCTACATACTCATTAAGCAGCAGTCTGGGATGAAAGTGTGATTTGTGGTTAATCTATAGCAGGTTAGTGCAAACTGAAAGAGGCCATGGGAGCGCTTGCAGTATTCATCATGTAGTCTAGCTCAAAAGATGTAAACTCGAAAACTGCTTCAAATGCACAGATCACAAGTCCAATAACAGCAGCACCTGTAGATGCGAACACCACCTCTAACACTAACCGGATTGAAAGAACCAGGACAGGACCCTGTAGATGTGGACCCCACCTCTAACAGTAACCGGAGTGAAGGGCCCGGGACCCTGCAGATGTGGACACCACCTCTAACACTAACCGGAGTGAAGGGAGCGGGACCCTGCAGGTGTGGACACCACCTCTAACAGTAACCGGAGTGAAGGGGCCGGGACCCTGCAGGTGTGGACACCACCTCTAACACTAACCGAAGTGAAGGGAGCGGGACTCTGCAGATGTGGATACCACCTCTAACAGTAACCGGAGTGAAGGGAGCGGGACCCTGCAGATGTGGATACCACCTCTAACACTAACCGGAGTGAAGGGAGCGGGACCCTGCAGATGTGGACACCACCTCTAACAGTAACCGGAGTGAAGGCAGCGGGACCCTGCAGGTGTGGACACCACCTCTAACACTAACCGGAGTGAAGGGAGCGGGACCCTGCAGGTGTGGACACCACCTCTAACAGTAACCGGAGTGAAGGGACCGGGACCCTGCAGGTGTGGACACCACCTCTAACACTAACCGGAGTGAAGGGACCGGGACCCTGCAGGTGTGGTCACCACCTCTAACACTAACCGGAGTGAAGGGCCGGGATCCTGCAGGTGTGGACACCACCTCTAACACTAACAGGAGTGAAGGGGCCGGGACCCTGCAGGTGTGGACACCACCTCTAACAGTAACCGGATTGAAGGGGCCGGGACCCTGCAGGTGTGGACACCACCTCTAACAGTAACCGGAGTGAAGGGGCCGGGACCCTGCAGGTGTGGACACCACCTCTAACAGTAACCGGAGTGAAGGGGCCGGGACCCTGCAGGTGTGGACACAAAATGTAACAGTAACCGGAGTGAAGATACCGGGACCCTGCAGGTGTGGACACCACCTCTAACAGGGACCGGAGTGAAGGGAGCGGGACCCTGCAGGTATGGACACCACCTCTAACACTAACCGGAGTGAAGGGGCTGGGACCCTGGGGTGTGGACACCACCTCTAACAGGGACCGGAGTGAAGGGGCCGGGACCCTGCAGGTGTGGACACCACATGTAACAGTAACCGGAGTGAAGATACCGGGACCCTGCAGGTGTGGACACCACCTCTAACAGTAACCGGAGTGAAGGGGCCGGGACCCTGCAGGTGTGGACACCACCTCTAACAGTAACCGGAGTGAAGGGGCCGGGACCCTGCAGGTGTGGACACCACCTCTAACACTAACCGGAGTGAAGGGGCTGGGACCCTGCAGGTGTGGACACCACCTCTAACAGTAACCGGAGTGAAGGGGCCGGGACCCTGCAGGTGTGGACACCACCTCTAACAGGGACCGGAGTGAAGGGGCCGGGACCCTGCAGGTGTGGACACCACATGTAACAGTAACCGGAGTGAAGATACTGGGACCCTGCAGGTGTGGACACCACCTCTAACAGTAACCGGAGTGAAGATACTGGGACCCTGCAGGTGTGGACACCACCTCTAACAGTAACCGAAGTGAAGGGACCGGAGTGAAGGGGCCGGGACCCTGCAGGTGTGGACACCACATGTAACAGTAACAGGAGTGAAGATACTGGGACCCTGCAGGTGTGGACACCACCTCTAACAGTAACCGGAGTGAAGGGGCCGGGACCCTGCAGTTGTGGACACCACCTCTAACAGTAACCGGAGTGAAGGGGCCGGGACCCTGCAGGTGTGGACACCACCTCTAAAAGTAACCGGAGTGAAGGGGCTGGGACCCTGCAGGTGTGGAAACCACCTCTAACAGGGACCAGAGTGAAGGGGCCGGGACCCTGCAGGTGTGGACACCACATGTAACCCAACCGGAGTGAAGATACCGGGACCCTGCAGGTGTGGTCACCACCTCTAATACTAACCGGAGTGAAGGGGCCGGGACCCTGCAGGTGTGGACACCACCTCTAACAGTAACCGGAGTGAAGGGGCCAGGACCCTGCAGGTGTGGACACCACCTCTAACACTAACCGGAGTGAAGGGGCCGAGACCCTGCAGGTGTGGACACCACCTCTCACAGTAACCGGAGTGAAGGGGCCGGGACCCTGCAGGTGTGGACACCACCTCTAACAGTGACCGGAGTGAAGGGGCCAGGACCCTGCAGGTGTGGACACCACCTCTAACAGGGACCGGAGTGAAGGGGCCGGGACCCTGCAGGTGTGGACACCACATCTAACAGTAACCGGAGTGAAGGGGCGGGGACCCTGCAGGTGTGGACACCACCTCTAACAGTAACCGGAGTGAAGATACCGGGACCCTGCAGGTGTGGACACCACCTCTAACAGGGACCGGAGTGAAGGGGCCGGGACCCTGCAGGTGTGGACACCACCTCTAACACTAACCGGAGTGAAGGGGCCGGGACCCTGCAGGTGTGGACACCACCTCTAACAGGGACCAGAGTGAAGGGGCCGGGACCCTGCAGGTGTGGACACCACCTCTAACAGTAACCGGAGAGAAGGGGCCGGGACCCTGCAGGTGTGGACACCACCTCTAACAGTAACCGGAGTGAAGGGGCCGGGACCCTGCAGGTGTGGACACCACATGTAACAGTAACCGGAGTGAAGATACCGGGACCCTGCAGGTGTGGACACCACCTCTAACAGTAACCGGAGTTAAGGGGCCGGGACCCTGCAGGTGTGGACACCACCTCTAACAGGGACCAGAGTGAAGGGGTCGGGACCCTGCAGGTGTGGACACCACCTCTAACAGTAACCGGAGTTAAGGGGCCGGGACCCTGCAGGTGTGGACACCACCTCTAAATGGGACCGGAGTGAAGGGGTCGGGACCCTGCAGGTGTGGTCACCACCTCTAACACTAACCGGAGTGAAGGGGCCGGGACCCTGCAGGTGTGGACACCAACTCTAACAGTAACCGGAGTGAAGGGGCCGGGACCCTGCAGGTATGGACACCACCTCTAACAGTAACCGGAGTGAAGATACCGGGACCCTGCAGGTGTGGACACCACCTCTAACACTAACCGGAGTGAAGATACCGGGACCATGCAGGTGTGGACACCACCTCTAACACTAACCGGAGTGAAGATACCGGGGCCCTGCAGGCGTGGACACCACCTCTAACAATAACCGGAGTGAAGATACCGGGACCCTGCAGGCGTGGACACCACCTCTAACAATAACCGGAGTGAAGATGCCGGGACCCTGCAGGTGTGGACACCACCTCTAACAAGGACCGGCGTGAAGGAGACGGGACCCTGCAGGTGTGCACACCACCTCTAACAGTAACCGGAGTGAAGGGGCCGGGACCCTGCAGGTGTGGACACCACCTCTAACAGGGACCGGAGTGAAGGGGCCGGGACCCTGCAGGTGTGGTCACCACCTCTAACACTAACCGGAGTGAAGGGGCCGGGACCCTGCAGGTGTGGACACCACCTCTAACAGTAACCGGAGTAAAGGGGCCGGGACCCTGCAGGTGTGGACACCACCTCGAACAGTAACCGGAGTGAAGGGGCCGGGACCCTGCAGGTGTGGACACCCCTTCTAACAAGGACCGGAGTGAAGGAGACGGGACCCTGCAGGTGTGCACACCACCTCTAACAGTACCCAGAGTGAAGGGGCCAGGACCCTGCAGGTGTGGACACCACCTCTAACACTAACCGGAGTTAATGGGCCAGGACCCTGCAGGTGTGGACACCACCTCTAACAGTAACCGGAGTGAAGGGAGCGGGACCCTGCAGGTGTGGACACCACCTCTAACAGTAACCGGAGTGAAGGGAGCGGGACCCTGCAGGTGTGGACACCACCTCTAACAGTAACCGGAGTGAAGGGACCGGAGTGAAGGGACTGGGACCCAGCAGGTGTGGACACCACCTCTAACACTAACCGGAGTGAAGGGGCCAGGACCCTGCAGGTGTGGACACCACATGTAACAGTAACCGGAGTGAAGGGGCCAGGACCCTGCAGGTGTGGACACCACATGTAACAGTAACCGGAGTGAAGGGGCCGGGACCCTGCAGGTGTGGACACCACCTCTAACAGTAACCGGAGTGAAGGGAGCGGGACCCTGCAGGTGTGGACACCACCTCTAACAGTAACCGGAGTGAAGGGACTGAGACCCTGGGGTGTGGACACCACCTCTAACAGTAACCGGAGTGAAGGGAGCGGCACCCTGCAGGTGTGGACACCACCTCTAACAGTAACCGGAGTGAAGGGGCCAGGACCCTGCAGGTGTGGACACCACCTCTAACAGGGACCGGAGTGAAGGGGCCGGGACCCTGCAGGTGTGGTCACCACCTCTAACACTAACCGGAGTGAAGGGGCCGGGACCCTGCAGGTGTGGACACCACCTCTAACAGTAACCGGAGTAAAGGGGCCGGGACCCTGCAGGTGTGGACACCACCTCGAACAGTAACCGGAGTGAAGGGGCCGGGACCCTGCAGGTGTGGACACCCCTTCTAACAAGGACCGGAGTGAAGGAGACGTGACCCTGCAGGTGTGCACACCACCTCTAACAGTAGCCAGAGTGAAGGGGCCAGGACCCTGCAGGTGTGGACACCACCTCTAACACTAACCGGAGTTAAGGGGCCAGGACCCTGCAGGTGTGGACACCACCTCTAACAGTAACCGGAGTGAAGGGAGCGGGACCCTGCAGGTGTGGACACCACCTCTAACAGTAACCGGAGTGAAGGGAGCGGGACCCTGCAGGTGTGGACACCACCTCTAACAGTAACCGGAGTGAAGGGACCGGAGTGAAGGGACTGGGACCCAGCAGGTGTGGACACCACCTCTAACACTAACCGGAGTGAAGGGGCCAGGACCCTGCAGGTGTGGACACCACATGTAACAGTAACCGGAGTGAAGGGGCCAGGACCCTGCAGGTGTGGACACCACATGTAACAGTAACCGGAGTGAAGGGGCCGGGACCCTGCAGGTGTGGACACCACCTCTAACAGTAACCGGAGTGAAGGGAGCGGGACCCTGCAGGTGTGGACACCACCTCTAACAGTAACCGGAGTGAAGGGACTGAGACCCTGGGGTGTGGACACCACCTCTAACAGTAACCGGAGTGAAGGGAGCGGCACCCTGCAGGTGTGGACACCACCTCTAACAGTAACCGGAGTGAAGGGGCCGGGACCCTGCAAGTGTAGGCACCACCTCTAACAGTAACCGGAGTGAAGGGGCCGGGACCCTGCAGGTGTGGACACCACCTCTAACAGTAACCGGAGTGAAGGGGCCGGGACCCTGCAGGTGTGGACACCACCTCTAACAGTACCCGGAGTGAAGAAACCAGGAAACTGCAGGTGTGGACACCACCTCTAAGAGTAACCAGAGTGAAGGGACTGGGACCCTGGGGTGTGGACACCACCTCTAACAGTAACCGGAGTGAAGGGAGCGGGTCCCTGCAGGTGTGGACACCACCTCTAACAGTAACCGGAGTGAAGGGGCCGGGACCCTGCAGGTGTGGACACCACCTCTAACAGTAACCGGAGTGAAGGGGCCGGGACCCTGCAGGTGTGGACACCACCTCTAACAGTACCCGGAGTGAAGGAACCAGGAACCTGCAGGTGTGGACACCACCTCTAACAGTAACCGGAGTGAAGGGACTGGGACCCTGGGGTGTGGACACCACCTCTAACAGTAACCGGAGTGAAGGGAGCGGGACCCTGCAGGTGTGGACACCACCTCTAACAGTAACCGGAGTGAAGGGGCCGGGACCCTGCAGGTGTGGACACCACCTCTAACAGTAACCGGAGTGAAGGGGCCGGGACCCTGCAGGTGTGGACACCACCTCTAACAGTACCCGGAATGAAGGAACCAGGAACCTGCAGGTGTGGACACCACCTCTAACAGTAACCGGAGTGAAGGGACTGGGACCCTGGGGTGTGGACACCACCTCTAACAGTAACCGGAGTGAAGGGGCCGGGACCCTGCAGGTGTGGACACCACCTCTAACAGTAACCGGAGTGAAGGGACTGGGACCCAGCAGGTGTGGACACCACATGTAACAGTAACCGGAGTGAAGGGACCGGGACCCTGCAGGTGTGGACACCACCTCTAACAGTAACCGGAGTGAAGGCAGCGGGACCCTGCAGGTGTGGACACCACATGTAACAGTAACCGGAGTGAAGGGGCCGAGACCCAGCAGATGTGGACACCACATGTAACAGTAACCGGAGTGAAGGCCCCGGGACTCTGCAGGTGTGGACACCACCTCTAACAGTAACCGGAGTGAAGGGCCCGGGACCCTGCAGGTGTGGACACCACATGTAACAGTAACCAGAGTGAAGGGCCCGGGACTCTGCAGGTGTGGACACCACATGTAACAGTAACCGGAGTTAAGGGGCCTGGAGCCTGCTTGTGTGGACACCACCTCTAACACTAACCGGAGTGAAGGGAGCGGGACCCTGCAGGTGTGGACACCACCTCTAACACTAACCGGAGTGAAGGGACCGGAGTGAAGGGCCCGGAGTGAAGGGGCCGGGACCCTGCAGGTGTGGACACCACCTGTGACAGTAACGCTAGAGCAGAGCCCTGGACCCTGGGGTGTGGACACCACCTGTTACAGTAACGCTAGAGTAGAGCCCTGGACCCTGGGGTGTGGACACCACCTCTAACACTAACGCTAGAGCAGAGTCCTGGACCCTGGGGTGTGGCCACCACCTGTAACACTAACGCTAGAGCAGAGCCCTGGACCCTGGGGTGCGGACACCACCTGTGACAGTAACGCTAGAGCAGAGCCCTGGACCCTGGGGTGTGGACACCACCTCTGACACTAACGCTAGAGTAGAGCCCTGGACCCTGGGGTGTGGACACCACCTGTGACAGTAACGCTAGAGCAGAGCCCTGGACCCTGGGGTGCGGCCACCACCTCTGACACTAACGCTAGAGCAGAGCCCTGGACCCTGGGGTGTGGACACCACCTGTGACAGTAACGCTAGAGCAGAGCCCCGGACCCTGGGGTGTGGCCACCACCTGTGACAGTAACGCTAGAGTAGAGCCCTGGACCCTGGGGTGCGGCCACCACCTCTAACACTAACGCTAGAGCAGAGCCCTGGACCCTGGGGTGCGGCCACCACCTCTAACACTAACGCTAGAGCAGAGCCCTGGACCCTGGGGTGCGGCCACCACCTCTAACACTAACGCTAGAGCAGAGCCCTGGACCCTGGGGTGCGGCCACCACCTGTAACACTAACGCTAGAGTAGAGCCCTGGACCCTGGGGTGCGGACACCACCTGTGACAGTAACGCTAGAGTAGGGCCCTGGACCCTGGGGTGCGGACACCACCTCTAACACTAACGCTAGAGTAGAGCCCTGGACCCTGGGGTGTGGACACCACCTGTGACAGTAACGCTAGAGTAGAGCCCTGGACCCTGGGGTGCGGACACCACCTCTAACATTAACGCTAGAGTAGAGCCCTGGACCCTGGGGTGCGGACACCACCTGTGACACTAACGCTAGAGTAGAGCCCTGGACCCTGGGGTGTGGACACCACCTGTGACAGTAACGCTAGAGCAGAGCCCTGGACCCTGGGGTGCGGACACCACCTGTGACACTAACGCTAGAGTAGAGCCCTGGACCCTGGGGTGCGGACACCACCTGTGACAGTAACGCTAGAGTAGAGCCCTGGACCCTGGGGTGTGGACACCACCTGTGACAGTGACGCTAGAGTAGAGCCCTGGACCCTGGGGTGTGGACACCACCTCTAACACTAACGCTAGAGCAGAGCCCTGGACCCTGGGGTGTGGACACCACCTGTGACAGTAACGCTAGAGTAGAGCCCTGGACCCTGGGGTGTGGCCACCACCTGTGACAGTAACGCTAGAGTAGAGCCCTGGACCCTGGGGTGTGGACACCACCTCTAACATTAACGCTAGAGTAGAGCCCTGGACCCTGGGGTGCGGACACCACCTGTGACAGTAACGCTAGAGTAGAGCCCTGGACCCTGGGGTGTGGACACCACCTGTGACAGTAACGCTAGAGCAGAGCCCTGGACCCTGGGGTGCGGACACCACCTGTGACAGTAACGCTAGAGCAGAGCCCTGGACCCTGGGGTGCGGCCACCACCTCTAACACTAACGCTAGAGCAGAGCCCTGGACCCTGGGGTGTGGGATCCATCAGCATTCAGCTCACTCCAGAAAAGACCATGACTTCGGAGATGTGGACTCCACGTATTCCCCTAATGTCAAGGTCCCCACTACTTTCAGTCTGGGCACACTTCAGAGGAGAACAGAGAAGGGCAGTGGACGTTTTAGACACGACGTTTGCCTTGCCAATTAACTCAAGGATCTTACAGTTCTCTGATTGCAGCCAATCCCATCTCTGAACATGTAGGGTATGGAGACCTTCCATTGACTACAAAACTCCAATGTGATCATCTTGGGCGAGAGGCCATGGTCAGTCACCTTGACCCCTGAGATGCAGAGCCTGCCTGCTCCACTCTCTCACTGTACACAGGGACAGAAGCCACCATCCCATGGCCCCCGAGATGCAGAGCCTCCGAACTCCACTCTCTCACTAGCCACGGGGACAGAGCCACCATCCCATGGCCCCCGAGATGCAGAGCCTCCCTGCTCCACTCTCACTAGCCACGGGGACAGAAGCCACCATCCCATGGCACCCGAGATGCAGAGCCTCCCTGCTCCACTCTCTCACTAGCCAAGGGGACAGAAGCCACCATCCCATGACCCCTGAGATGCAGAGCCTCCCTGATCCACTCGCTCCCTGTGCACAGGTTCAGAAGCCACCATCCCATGGCCCCTGAGATCCAGAGCCTCCCTGCTCCACTCTCTCACTGTCCACGGGGACAGAAGCCACCATCCCAACCTCTGAGATGCAGAGCCTCCCTGATCCACTCTCTCACTGTCCACGAGGACAGAAGGCACCATCCCAACCCCTGAGATGCAGAGCCTCCCTAATCCACTCTCTCACTGTCCACGAGGACAGAAGGCACCATCCCAACCCCTGAGATGCAGAGCCTCTTTGATCCACACTCTCCCTGTGCACAGGTTCAGAAGCCACCATACCATGGCCCCTGAGATGCAGAGCCTCCCTGCTCCACTCTCTCTGTCCACGAGGACAGAAGGCACCATACCAACCCCTGAGATGCAGAGCCTCCCTAATCCACTCTCTCACTGTCCACGAGGACAGAAGGCACCATCCCAACCCCTGCGATGCAGAGCCTCTTTGATCCACACTCTCCCTGTGCACAGGTTCAGAAGCCACCATACCATGGCCCCTGAGATGCAGAGCCTCCCTGCTCCACTCTCTCTGTCCACGAGGACAGAAGGCACCATACCAACCCCTGAGATGCAGAGCCTCCCTGATCCACTCTCTCACTGTCCATGAGGACAGAAGGCACCATCCCAACCCCTGAGATGCAGAGCCTCCCTGCTCCACTCTCACTAGCCACGGGGACAGAAGCCACCATCCCATGGCACCCGAGATGCAGAGCCTCCCTGCTCCACTCTCACTAGCCACGGGGACAGAAGCCACCATCCCATGACCCCTGAGATGCAGAGCCTCCCTGATCCACTCGCTCCCTGTGCACAGGTTCAGAAGCCACCATCCCATGGCCCCTGAAATCCAGAGCCTCCCTGCTCCACTCTCTCACTGTCCACGGGGACAGAAGCCACCATCCCAACCTCTGAGATGCAGAGGCTCCCTGATCCACTCTCTCACTGTCCACGAGGACAAAAGGCACCATCCCAACACCTGAGATGCAGAGCCTCCCTGCTCCACTCTCTCACTGTCCACGAGGACAGAAGGCACCATCCCAACCCCTGAGATCCAGAGCCTCCCTAATCCACTCTCTCACTGTCCACGAGAACAGAAGGCACCATCCCAACCCCTGAGATGCAGAGCCTCCCTGATCCACACTCTCCCTGTGCACAGGTTCAGAAGCCACCATACCATGGCCCCTGAGATGCAGAGCCTCCCTGCTCCACTCTCTCACTGTCCACGAGGACAGAAGGCACCATACCAACCCCTGAGATGCAGAGCCTCCCTGATCCACTCTCTCACTGTCCATGAGGACAGAAGGCACCATCCCAACCCCTGAGATGCAGAGCCTCCCTGCTCCACTCTCTCACTGTCCACGAGAACAGAAGGCACCATCCCAACCCTGAGATGCAGAGCCTCCCTGATCCACTCTCTCCCTGTGCACAGGTTCAAAAGCCACCATCCCATTGCCCCTGAGATCCAGAGCCTCCCTGCTCCACTTTCTCACTGTCCACAGGGACAGAAGCCACCATCCCAACCTCTGAGATGCAGAGCCTCCCTGATCCACTCTCTCACTGTCCACGAGGACAGAAGGCACCATCCCATGACCCCTGAGATGCAGAGCCTCCCTGCTCCATTGGCCCACCGCCCCTAATCTAACACCCAAGCATGAAGGCACCAATGATATTACTTCTGAGATGCAGAGCCTCCCTGCTCCATTGGCTCATTGACATAATGTAACACCCAAACAAGAAGGCACCAATGCCATTACTTTTGAGATGCAGTGCCTCCCTGCTCCATTGGCCCATTGCCCTATTGTAACATCCAACAAGGAAGGCAGCCATGCCATTATTTCCGAGATGCAGAGCCCCCCTGCTTCAGTGGCCCATTGCCCGAATGTAACACCCAATAAGGAATTCGCTAATGCCATTACTTCCGAGATGCAGAGCCTCCCTGCTCCAGTGGCACACTGCCCCTAATTAACACCCAAGCATGAAGTCACCAATGCCATTACTTCTGAGATGCAGAGCCTCCCTGTTCCATTGGCCCATTGCCCTATTGTAATACCCAATAAGGAAGGCAGCCATGCCATTACTTCCGAGATGCAGAGCCTCCCTGTTCTATTGTCCTCAATTTGGCAGTGGAGTCTAAAACACACTCCCATTTTCCTCAACGTGACATCCACGTGGGAAAACACCAAACTCTTGGCCTTCTCTTTGAGATAGAGGGACCCCGTGCCACTGTGACTGCAGGACACACTGTCCTCAAAATAGTCTCCTAAAGAGGCCATGCCGGTAGACCCCTAAAATTCATAAACCACCTGCCTGACTACAGAACTCAACAGAGTGAAGACCCCATATCCTTGAGTTGCACAGATCATCTTCTCTGCCTGCCTCAGCACCCCAACTCCCTTAATGAATCAGCCAGGGGGCAGGCTTCATACACTTGGACAGTAAGGGGTGGACGCCGACTGCTCTTTTACCGCCAGCAGCAAATATTCTTCATCCAGGAAAAAGAGACCATCTGAGGATCTGGTGAGCCTGGGTCCTTGAGATTCTGAGGCTACAAAGGCTTCGGCTAGCCTTGTCCACAGAGAAGACCACTGGGCCCACCAGTAGCCATCCGCCAACTAGGAACCGTCAAGCCGGCAGAGCTCAAAGGTATAACCTTACTCAGTTAATATGCAGGCCTCCACTTGCTGTTTCCAATCTATGAAAAGGATGAGAGAAGCGTCAGACTTCAAGCGCTAATTACCAAGAAGTGGTGTGAATAATGGATAAAGGCTCGCTCTCCCACCCGCCATGCTGCAGGCCCAGGGGACACAGCGAGAACTCATTCTGACACTCAGAGAGCTGCACAAGGCTTCGCAGAGCCCTCTTCAGCATCCAGCCCGCACTCAATAATGTACACCCCCTTCCCAGCACTCTGCTCTTCAAGATGGCAGGCCCAAATCCCAGCCCGATCAATGCTGCCCCTTTCCTGGACATCAAGGATAGGATGAAAGGATGAGGCCGGATGTCTTCATCCTATCCCATACGTACAATTCTCTAAGCATGTCTGCATGATATGAAGCAGCAGCCCGGAAAACGCATTGAAACACGAACAAACAATGGAATGATGTCAAGGAATTGGGCACCAGCAATATCCACATGTATTTGGGACGGCATGAAAACATGAGGCTTATAGGCTCTGCAGTCTGGATCATCTCATAAAACACTTTAAAGTTGGACTCATTAATGTGGGGCAACTAGTCGCTAGCTAAGTGGCGATAGAGTAGTCTGCTGCCGAGTGGCTACATACAGGAGATATATGAAAGACGCAGGAACACATTTGGCGGTCGTAAAATCATTGGTTCTGTCCTGAGGAAGGCTGTACGCCATGGGAGCACTATTTCACGCTTGTAGAAAGGCCGAAACATGTGTCAACTGATGATCAGAAGAAATGAAGACACTGCAAACGAAAGGCAGGTTGTAGAAAGGACTAATAAGATGTAATGGTCTCCCAAGTGTCAGGGGTTTTGCACAGTATCATACATGTATGTCATTTGTTTTTATCTTTGATTGATGTTTAATAAATATGTTTCTTGTGTTTTATGAATTGTTCATATTTTGATTTGATTTATGTTGAGTTACACATTTAGCGTTGGTTGGTTTGTGTGTGTACCCTTATTTTAACAGTTTTAAATTTTTGATACAGGAATAAAATAGACCTTTTTGTAGAATTGAGTTGTTAGGCAGAATTTGGTGGCGGTGCGTGACATGGAGGCCAGGATCGCTTTTCTGTTGATGAGAATGTCATAGCCTGGAAGATGAAGGCCAAAGAGGTGCCCTTATTGTGTTCATTCCTATCATTGACACGGTAAAAAAAAGTGACTGATAAACAAACTGCTCCATCGGTGACACTAGACGATGAAACATGTAATCAGTGGTTCCCCTACACATGTTTAATAAAAGATCAAAGGAATTCATGCAATAAATTGAAGAAATTAAAGACATCACTACACGCGAAAGAATTTGTGGCATGAGAAAAGACTTAGCCAACTTTTCACATGAAAAAGACGAGATGACTATGACCCTAGTAGGAATAATGACCAGTTTCAAACAAGAGGAAAGCGAGTTAGATTTGGGAACACACCGTATAGTTCCCATAGTTACAATTGCCATAGTTACAAGAAAGCACTGTTAAGGATGGTCCACATAATTAATGTTTTCCAGCGAGTGGAGGCCAATCCAGAGGCAGAAGTAGGTCCGATATTAGACGACAAATAGACCCAAGAAATAGAGCAAGACGAGGCAGAGGCCGAACCGATTGGGAATACGAACCTCGAGAAACCAGGAGCAGAACAGCCTGCTGATAAATGTATTGACATATTGCCCAACCAAAGACTAGACCTCGGGTCTGGAAAAGGGCTTCAGCTTTGGGCCCACTACAGTTTATGACAGTTTTAGAATGAAATTTGAACCGCAACAGTTTACACGGAAAATACATCTAAAACAGCACTTTATGTGTCCCGAAAGCTCCATTGGCTTCGCAAGTCCTCAACGTTCTGTCCTCCTTCCTCGAGCCATACTCCAGAAGCAGTTGCGTTCAAGATTAGGGTCATGGAAGATTGAGTTGTTCAACGTTCTGTCCTCCTTCCTTGAGCCATAATCCAGAAGCAGTTCTGTTCCAGAGTAGGGTCATGCAAGAATGAGTTATTCGATGTTCTGTCCTCCTATCTCGAGCCATACTCCAGAGGTAGTTGGGTTCGAAAGTAGGGTCATGCAAGAATGAGTTCCTTGACGGTCTGTCCTCCTTCCTCGAGCCATACTTCAGAAGCAGTTGGGTTTGAGAGTAGGGTCATGCAATAATGAGTTCCTTGACGGTCTGTCCTCCTTCCTCGAGCCATACTTCAGAAGCAGTTGGGTTTGAGAGTAGGGTCATGCAATAATGAGTTCCTTGACGGTCTGTCCTCCTTCCTCGAGCCATACTCCAGAAGCAGTTGCATTCGAGAGTAGGGTCATGTAAGAATGACTTCCTCGACATTCTGTCCTCCTTTCTCGAGCCATATTCCAGAAGCAGTTGGGTTGGAGAGTAGGGTCATGCAAGAATGAGTTCTTCGATGCTCTGTCCTCCTTCCTCGAGCCATACTCCAGAAGCAGTTCTTTTCCAGAGTAGGGTCATGCAAGAATGAATTCTTCAATGTTCTGTCCTCCGTCCTCGAGCCATACTCCAGAAACAGTTCTGTTCCAGAGTGGTGTCATGCAAGAATGAGTTCTTTAACATTCTGTCCTCCTTCCTCGAGCCATACTCCAGAAGCAGTTGGGTTTGAGAGTAGGGTCATTCAAGAATGAGTTCTTATGCGTTCTGTCCTCCTTCCTCGAGCCATACTGCAGAAGCACTTGGGTTCGAGAGTAGGGTCATGCAAGAATGAGTTCTTCAATGTTATGTCCTCCTTCCTCGAGCCATAATCCAGAAGCAGTTGGGCTGGGGGGGTAGGTTCATGCAAGAATGAGTTCTTCTGCGTTCTGTCCTCCTTCCTCGAGCCATAATCCAGAAGCAGTTGAGTTTGAGAGTAGGGTCATTCAAGAATGAGTTCTTCTGCGTTCTGTCCTCCTTCCTCGAGCCATACTCCAGAAGCACTTGGGTTCGAGAGTAGGGTCATGCAAGAATGAATTCTTTAATGTTATGTCCTCCTTCCTCGAGCCATAATCCAGAAGCAGTTGGGCTGGGGGGTAGGGTCATGCAAGAATGAGTTCTTCTGCGTTCTGTCCTCCTTCCTCGAGCCATACTCCAGAAGCAGTTCTGTTCCAGAGTGGTGTCATGCAAGAATGAGTTCTTTAACATTCTGTCCTCCTTCCTCGAGCCATACTCCAGAAGCAGTTGGGTTTGAGAGTAGGGTCATTCAAGAATGAGTTCTTCTGCGTTCTGTCCTCCTTCCTCGAGCCATACTCCAGAAGCACTTGGGTTCGAGAGTAGGGTCATGCAAGAATGAGTTCTTCAATGTTATGTCCTCCTTCCTCGAGCCATAATCCAGAAGCACTTGGGTTGGAGAGCAGAGTCATGCAAGAATGAGTTGTGCTTGAGAATAAAACCAAGATGCAGGGTTTTCAGAAATTCTTTAAAACAGGAGCGTTAGACAATTCAGTCTTTAAGAACCGGTCAAGAGATTATCCCCAGAAAAGCAGACAAAGGCGGTGTCATCGTCATGCTAACCAGGCGAGCGTACACTCAGGAATGTAATCGGCAGCTCGGTGATGTATTCCTGGTGATCCCTTTGAGAGCCATGACAGTGGAAAAGGCACATATCAGAGGAAATGGATATCTAAGCAAGAGGCAGACTTGGTCACAATAAGTCCCAGTGCACCAACATTCCATGCACTTCTGAAGATCCATAAACCCTGGGCCCTCAAAGGGGAGGCTCTGGGCCGGCGGTCTAGTGCAACCTGTTAGCTGGAGAACAAGGCAACCCCCTGCAACTGGCTCTCTAATTCTACTAGATCATACAAATAAAGAGGGGGCACCGAGGGCACCATCCACACAATCACTGGGGTGCATTACTGAAAGCAAACACCACCAAAAAAGACAGATGACCTGAAACCAAGTAGGATTCACCTGCCAGATAAAACCCTTAATCCTACCAGAGGAGGTCAGATCTGAGGTGCAACCCCTAACAATCTCATGCGGTGGCGGTGTCTCTGCCACACATGTAACCCCACTAAGGGCCATTCAAGATGTTACTGCACGCCTGGTCATAGGACCAAGAACATGTGAGCTCATCTCCCCCATCCTGAGACAGCTTCACTGGTTCCCTCTTCCAGCCAAGAGGCGCTTCGAGATAGTCTGAGTCACTTTCCAGGCACTAACGCTTAGAACTCCGCTGCTCAGATAGTAAACACACTTCCAGACTTGCAAGACTTGAGGCAACACTGGGGAACAGTTGACAATACAGGAACCAAGCATTTTTTTACTGGTTTCTTAATGGCACACTATACCCATTGGAATTAGGACAGCCTCAACGTTCTTGCAGCTCAAGGAGGTCCTCTTCAGGGAGTGCCTAATGAACGCATGGTACCCGCAGCACCCGCTCCCAGGAGAAAACCACCACCGTGCCCAGTGGCCTGCCTTGGCGGCGAGGAATTGCTGTGTAATGCCCAGCCTACTTTCTAGGGGGCTTCACTGTTCTGCTGCTCCATAGGTAGGTTCGGGCTATATGAGTCCATACAGAAAGTGCACATTCAGAGACAGTGAGGGCGACAGAGACACACACTGCAGACAAGTGTCATGAAATCAGGGCGTAGAGACAGGTGGCAACCGTTGATATTTACAGGGAGTTTTACATGAAACCAGTGCCCGCAGTGGGCAGAACTCCACATGCTTAATCAGCCCCAACACAGTTCCAAAGCTGCTCAGCAGATTCACACTCGAGTAGCCTCCCCCTGCAGACACGTCCTGGAGTCAGCCACCAGCCCATTGGACCAGCAAAAGTTGGCAACGATAGAAGGTGTGGTGGGCGCAGCAGAGCCGCAAAGCTGATTAGAGATGGCGTCCACTTCCACATCCTGCATTGCGCCACAGTCACGGATGGTCCAGAACCAATGTTCCAAGATGGCGTCCACTTCTGCATCCTGCATAGCGCCTCAGTCACGGATGATCCGGAACCACTATTCCAAGATGGCGTCCACTTCTGCATCCTGCATAGCGTCTCAGTCGCGGATGATCCGGAACCAATATTCCAAGATGGTTTCCACTTCTGCATCCTGCATAACGCCACAGTCACGGATGGTCCAGAACCAATATTCCAATATGGCGTCCACTTCTACAGCCTTCATAGCGCCTCAGTCACGGATGATCAGGAACCACTATTCCAAGATGGCGTCCACTTCTGCATCCTGCATAGCGTCTCAGTCGCGGATGATCCGGAACCAATATTCCAAGATGGAGTTCAATGAAGACAAGGCGTCCTTTACCTCCACGTCCACTCTTCCTCGTCCCAGTACTTACTTCATGAGGCCCCTGCCTCCGACACAGGACCTTCTTCTATTTCTTTAAATTCCTATAACTCCTCCCCCACATCCATGTCACTCAGTTTAATTTTTCCTGCCTCTGGCAGGTTGGACTTTTTCTTCCCGGTGCGGGGCACTGCGGAGCACCGATTGCTGGCCCCCTGGGGGGGGCTGTGTGGCGGGGCCCTCGGCTCCCTCAGGTGCGGCGCTGCTCCTGGGCCACCTGCGGGGCTTGGGGTCACAGTTGAGCGGGATTGCCTCGCTCGGTTCTTTGCTGGGTTCCGGACCGCAGCGTGAGCATTGTGTCCCGGGTCCTGCATGGCCCGGGGGAAGGTAAGGAGAGGGGAGGACTGGGCTTGATGTTTTTCCCCTCTCCTCCTGTTTTGGCCATCTTGATTCCACAGGCCTTTTCCTCGTGCTCTGTGTACACATCTTTATTGGAAATGATGGCAAGCACTTGGCAGTATGGGCTAGCCTTCCCTTTTGTTGTGTGGCCTCTCTGCTTCTTGTCGTGGGGTGACAGTGGCAGAGAGTCATTGAAAGTGCGGGGCTCTGTCCTGTCGCAGGCATGTCACATACCACCCACTCCTCAGACACACACAGCACAGCATGCACCGGATGTTAGCTGCATTCTCTGGGGGAAGGTAAGGAGAGGGGAGGACTGTGCTTGATATTTTTCCCCTCTCCTGCTGGTATGGCCATCTTGACTCCTTCAACATGCCGTTTCCTCGTGCTCTGTATACACATCTTTATTGGAAATAATGGCAAGCACTTGGCAGTATGGGCTAGCCTTCCCTTTTTGTTGTGAGGCCTCTCTGCTTCTTGTCGTGGGGTGACAGTGGCAGAGAGTCTTTGAAAGTGCTGGGGCTCTGTTCTGTCACAGGCATGTCACATACTACCCGCTCCTCAGACACACGCAGCCCAGGATGCACCGGATTTTGGCTGCATTCTTTGCGTACAGCCTGTGAAACGGCGCAGATTTGGACGCGTCTGCAACCGGCCTGAAGGGTACCGGCCTGGCATAGTCTACACTTCGGGTTCGAGTCTCTGCGGTGCTGACTCGGCATTTCATCCTTCCTAGACCGACGCATTGGAACGATTTAGAACTTGGGGCTACCAGCTACTGGATACAGGGCTCAAGCCACCTCTCAGTAATGTGGCGAGTTAGTGGTGTGTTTGGGTCTGTTCTAGCTATGGACGCAGACTCCTTGTCCTGTCCTCTTCCTCTGAACTGCACAAGGGAAGGTCAAAGGAGATGATTTTCTTTTCCCTTGTCCGGCATGGAATTATAGAAAATGCATCATGGAAGTAATGGCCATTCAGAGGGTTCCCAGTGTCTCTTCTTTTAGGGCCTAGGTCCTCCGGTGCCGACGTGTTGCTTTCACGCCTCCTCTCAGACTTGTGGGAAGTGATATGGCACATGGTGGCACATGTCTGTGCTTAGAGGGGTTCTCAGAGCCCCTGGTGCCGGTGGAGGGGGATGTCACTTCAGTGGGTTTTTCCAGTGTAGGAATACCCCAGGTGGGGGGTTGCCTTTGATGTCTGCTATCCGGGATGGATTGCTTTGCCCTGCTTTGTGACAGTACTCTGCCCTTTTGACGCCAGCCTGGTGGCTCCTCTGTCGGCTGGGGAGGCCCTGGTCTGCTGGACTTCTGGGCTGTCCTGTATCTTCCTTTTGATAAGTCGGATCTTTTTGTGGGCTGACAAGCATGCATTGTGGCGCAGGCATGCTTCAACGTCCTGTGATTTTCCTCTGGTGCAAGTGCAGTGACTGGCGGTTTTCCCTGGCTCCTCGTCTCTATCTTCTCTGAGGTGTATGGGACCGGTGGGGTTCGGCTTCCTGGGTAATGGGCTCCTTCCGGAGGGGGGTATCGGTTGCAGTTCCTGTCTCCTCCTGTCCAGGTTTGCATGGTTAGGACTTTGGTACCCAGCTCACGGTCCAAGTAGTTGGCCATGGGATCCGTTCTCTAGGAAGGATTGTTGTGGGTTACCGTCTTGCCCGTTCCTCTCCCTGTTCAGGGTCAAGTTTTCTACTTGCTGGTGTTCCTGGTCCCTATGCCTTCTAGGATGTGTCAACTGCTTATGGGTCTCAAGACCCTGCACTGCTTGTCCGGACGTCTGGGGAGAGTGTACTCTGGATGTTGTGCAGGGGGGGCGCTTGCTGGCTGGTCTGGGCTGGGTTCTCAGAAGGCAGTGTGTCTCGGCTCGCCTGTTGCTGAAGTTACGGGGCACGTGGCGTCTTGCGTTTTTCGGTTCCTTGAGCCCGTCTTCGGTTATGTCCCCTGGTGTCTTATACTCTCTCCCACTGGTTTCCGACGTCTCGGCTTTCGTAGTTGTGTTTTCGGTGTCCCCAGCGCTGCGAGTCTCCCTGCTGTGGTGGCGGGGGGTTTCAGGTCTACAGGCTGAGGTGTGCATGGTCCATCCTCCTCTGGCCTCTCTTACTACCGACGCCAGCAGAAAGGTTCTACATTGGGGGTCCTCTCAGCTCAAGGGTTGTGAGATCTGGGGAGAGCCGGCGATCATCCAATTGGCAAGAGTTGTGCCATTGTCCAAGCTCTGGAGTACTACAAGGAGTTGCTGGACGGTCGGCGGTTTTGATCCGATCGGACAATACAACGGCCTTGGCATATGTCAACTGAAAAAGGAGTTCCGGCCGCTCCTTGAATGCTCTGGCAGCGCTGATAGGCACCTGGGAGGAATCTCATCTGGTGTCTCTGGTGGCCTCACGTATCAGAAGGGTGGACAATGTTCAAGCGGATCTTCTCAGACGCCGGTTTTCACTCCGCTGCGGAACTGGTCCTGTTGGCCCAGGTCTTTGCAGTGACCTGTGTCAGATTAGGGTCCCCGGTTCTAGACCTGCTTGCATCCCCGGCCTCAGCAGAAGTTTGCCTCTTCTGCTCTCGGTTTCAGGCCGGGGGGATTGGGGAATGGATGCCCTCTCTGTACAGTGGCCTTGGGGTTTTCCATTATGCCTTTCCGCCTATTCCCCTTCTGCCCCGGGTGGTTTGGCGCATCAGAGTGTCCAGGGTGACTGTGTTGTTGTTAGCTCAGTTCTGGTCCCGCCGGAGTTGGCTCCCCTCTCTGTTGGAGCTTCTGTCCTAGGAACCTTGGCTGATTCCGAGGTGGCAGTTTCCCCTTCAAGGGGATCTGCGGTTGGAATTCCACTGGATGCAATGGCCAGTGTGGCTATTGCTCAGTCTAGGTTGATATCTCAGGGGTGCTCAGATCCTGTAGTTGAGTACATAATGGATGCTCTTAGACCCTCCACTCTGATGGTGTTCTGATAAAGGGCTTCCCCCTTGGGATCTCCCTCTTGTATTACGGTTCCTTCAAGGGCCTCCTTTTGAGCCCTTTTCCGAGATTGATATCAAACATCTTACACTGAAATCTGCTTTTCTTATTGCCCTCGCTTCTGCCCGTATGCTTGGGGAGATTGGGGCTCTCTTATGTCACCCTCCTTTCCTGAGGGCGCTGCCAGACTCGGTGCTGCTGAGGTGTGGTCCGAAGTTTCTCCCTTAAGTTGGATCTTGGTTTTCACACCTCTCAGGATCTGGTTCTCCCTGACTTCTTTCATGATCCGAGAATGCATGAGGAGGTGGCTCGGCTTAACATTATGTCCGGTGGGACGTGTTGGAGTATTTGGCTAAGTTTGCTTTTTCCCACCAATCTGATAGTCTTCTGATTGCTTGTGGTCCGGCTGTGGCTGGGCAAAACGTATCTGTGGTTTCCATTTTCCGATGGTTCCGGGTTGTGATCCCAGTGCCTATATTGCTTTTGGCCTGCCTTTGCCTGCGCACGATCAGGGGCGGTCCGCCAGGGGTTTGGCGGCTTCATGGGCCGATGCAAGGAGGGTTTTTCTCTGCAAGAGATTTGTATGGCTGCCGCCTTGGCTGGTCTAGGGATTTCCATCAACCGCTATGGGTTGAGTTTCTCCCACTCGGGGGGTTGGTTCCTTCGTGGTTGGAGTTTTATCTGTGGGGATGTGAATTAAGAGTTATTGTGGGTGTGTTTGCTGCACTGTTTTTAGCTCTGTTTCTCATTGGGACCTTTTCCCCGTTGCTGCTTTGGTATACCTCATGAAGTAAGTACTGGGACGAGGAAGAGTGGACGTGGAGGTAATGCTCTGATTACTTACCGGTAATCTTCATTAATCCTAGTCCTACTCTTCCTCGTCACAGTACTGACGACCCTCCTCACCCTCCCTGCGGGGAAGGTCCCATGCTCTGGCTTGGTAATATGAAACTGAGTGACGTGGATGTGGGGGAGGAGTTATAGGAATTTAAAGAAATAGAAGAAGGTCCTGTGTCAGAGGCAGGGGCCTCATGAAGTAAGTACTGTGACGAGGAAGAGTAGGACTAGGAGTAATGAAGATTACCGGTAAGTAATCAGAGCATCACACAAGCTAGCAACCTCTGCATCAGCTTCTAGTACCTCACTGCTTCCAGTACCTCACTGCTTCCAGTACCTCTCTGCTTCCAGTACTGGCATGAGACTTGGAGGTTGAAGAGACCTCCTCTAGCTTCTGGGAGCTGGCACGCTCAGGTTCCAGTGTTACCAAGGCTTCGGCCGATGGACTTGGTGGCATCCAACGTACACGCTGTGTTAGGTTTCTAGAACACATGTGTGCAAATGAGTTTGGACAGTGAGATTTATTCAGGACCGCCATCCACTTTGGCTCCCAGAAACCGTTGGGGTTTGGGATTTGCAGTAAGGTTAACAATGAGCATTGTTGGATCCACATTAAGGGCCGTGTTATGAGGTCTTCTGCTTTTCGTGTAAGCTCTCGGTACTTCTCATGACTTTAAAGCTTGGAGGCGCCCCCTTACATTACAGGAGAAGCTGGCATCATGTCCACAAGGGCCCCTCCACTTATTTTATAAAACTGTTTGCAAGTGCCCTTTGCATTAACTTGCAGGTCATGTCCCCGTGTTTACTGGTCCTGGATGTTTGGCGACTCCTCCCCACACAGTGGCCATAGCGCTGGGGGACAGTGGTTACCCAATGCCCATGAAGTTTAAGAGGTGCCCTGCGTTGCCTTTTGCTCTTCTGGGGTCTCACCCAGGGTTAGGCCGGTGTGCCCACACTCTGATTATGTGCACAGCAAGTAGAAATCTATAAAATGGTCTGCCAGCCCGATTTCTTGCGTGTGATCCGTACAATAGAATGTTCTGGAAAGAAAAGGAATCCGTGTTGTAGATACATCTATAAATAAGACTTGAGATATGTCGTGCAACATTTAGCAGAGTAACGCATAACGCCCACTGCCAAGCACAAGTGGCAAATGGTATGCTGACACCCCTGGCACTCTGCCAGATGGCAGGCGTACCCAGGCCTTCTGGAGACTCGAGAACGACACCAGTAAGGGCACAGGCCTGCAGTATAAGTTATACACACACCTGCAACTCCCCCAAAGCCAGGGAGCCTGGGGGGTACAAAGTCTCAGGCAACAAGAGCACTACACGTTCAACAATGGCCCTAACTGAAGGAAGCGTAGCAGGTGTGAGGAACCGTGGGCCCGCACCCCTGCACCGAAAGCTCTACACTGGCTCTGAACTGGACAAAGGGCCACCTGGCCTGATGACACATGAGCTCATCACGCTCATCACCCGTGCACTGATGTCCTTACCCTAGCCCATGACTGAAGGAAGGGTAACCAGGCTTGTAGACACATAAGCACATCACCCCTGCACTCATGTCCTTACCCTGGCCCATGACTGAAGGAAGGGCCATCAGGCTTGTAGACACATAAGCACATCACCCGTGCACTGATGTCCTTACCCTGGCCCATGACTGAAGGAAGGGTCACCAGGCTTGATGACACATGAGCGCATCACCCATGCACTGATGGCATTAACCTGTCTCATGACTGAAGGGCCACCAGGCTTGTAGACACATAAGCACATCACCCCTTCACTGATGTCCTTACCCTGGTCAATGACTGAAGGAAGGGTCACCAGGCTTGTAGACACATAAGCACATCACCCCTGCACTGATGTCCTTACCCTGGCCCATGACTGAAGGAAGGGTCACCAGGCCTGATGGCACATGAGCACATCACCCATGCACTGATGGCATTACCCTGTCTCATGACTGAGGGGTCACCAGGCTTGACGACACATACACACATCACCCCTGTACTAATGTCCTTAACCTGGCCCATGACTGAAGGGTCACCAGGCTTGACGACACATAAGCACATCACCCCTGCACTGATGTCCTTAAACTGGATCATGACTGAAGGAAGGGTCACCAGGCTTGATGACACATAAGCACATCACCCCTGCATTATTGTCCTTATGCTATCTCATGACTGAAGAAAGGGTCACCAGGCTTGTAGACACATACGCACATCACCCCTGCACTGATGTCCATACCCTGGCCCATGACTGAAGGAAGGGTCACCAGGCTTGACGACAAATAAGCACATCTCCCCTGCACTGATGTCCTTACCCAGGCTCAGGACTAAAGAAAGGGCCAGCACATCAGCACTTCATCCTGCACTAAAAGCTCATGACTGAAGGAAGGGTCACCAGGCGTGATGACACATAAGCACATCACCCCTGCACTGATGTCCTTACCCTGGACCATGACTGAAGGAAGGGTCATCAGGCTTGATGACACATAAGAACATCACCCCTGCACTGATGTCCTTACCCTGGCTCATGACTGAAGGAAGGGTCACCAGGCTTGACGACACATAAGCACTTCACCCCTGCACTGATGTCCTTACCCTGGCTCATGACTGAAGGAAGGGTCACCAGGCTTGATGACACATAAGCACTTCACCCCTACACTGATGTCGTTACCCTTGATCGTGAATGAAGGAAGGGTCACCAGGCTTCAGGACACATAAGCACATCACCCCTGCACTGATGTCCTTACTCTGGCTCATGACTGAAGGAAGGGTCACCAGGCTTGATGACACATAAGCACATCACCCCTGCACTGATGTCCTTACCCTGGCCCATGACTGAAGGAAGGGTCACCAGGCTTGATGACACATAAGCACATCACCCCTGCACTGATGTCCTTACTCTGGCTCATGACTGAAGGAAGGGTCACCAGGCTTGACGACACATAAGCACTTCACCCCTACACTGATGTCGTTACCCTTGATCGTGACTGAAGGAAGGGTCACCAGGCTTGACGACACATAAGCACATCACCTTACTCTGGCTCATGACTGAAGGAAGGGTCACCAGGCTTCAGGACACATATACACACCACCCCTGCACCTATGTCCTTACCCTGGCTCACGACTGAAGAAAGGGCCACCAGGCTTGATGACATATGAACACATCACTCCTGAAATGGAATCGCTATACCGGCCCATGACTGAAGGAAGAGGCATCAGGTTGATGGCACATGAGCACATCACTCCTGCACTAAAATATCGGAACTGGCTCATGACTCATTTAAGGGTGATTAGGTTTTATGAGAAAATAGCATATCACCCCCACACTGAACACTCAACAATAGAACATGCCTAAAGGAAGCTTTGATGAAGCATGAGCACATCGGTCCTACACTGAAAGCTCCACACTGGCTCCTCAATGAAGAACGAGTCTCCAGGTTCTTATGATGCCTGAGCACATCACCCCTGCACTGACAGCTCCACACTGGCTCCTCAATGAAGAACGAGTCTCCAGGTTCTTATGATGCCTGAGCACATCACCCCTGCACTGAAAGCTGTACACTGGCTCCTCAATGAAGAACGAGTCTCCAGGTTCTTATGATGCCTGAGCACATCACCCCTGCACTGAAAGCTGTACACTGGCTCCTCAATGAAGAACGAGTCTCCAGGTTCTTATGATGCCTGAGCACATCACCCCTGCACTGAAAGCTCCACACTGGCTCCCCAATGAAGAACGAGTCTCCAGGTTCTTATGATGCCTGTGCACATCACCCTGCACTAAAAGCTCTACACTGGCTCCTTAATGAAGAAAGACCTCCAGGTTTGATGAAGCATGAGCACATCACCCGTGAACTGAAAACTCTACACTGGCTCCTGACTGAAGACATATTCACCGGGTATGATGAGGCACGAGCACATCACCCCTGCACTGATGGCTCTACACTGGCTCCTGACTGAAGACATATTCACCGGGTATGATGAGGCACGAGCACATCACCCCTGCACTGATGGCTCTACACTGGCTCCTGACTGAAGAAAGGGTTACTGTGAAAACCGTATGTATCTTTGAGAAAGCATACCTGGTTAAATGACCCAAATATTTAGAAACAGTGTCCGAGTGCTAAATTGTAAACGGGGGTCTTTATCAACCTCTGCTGGTAGTTCATTCCCAACGAAAAACACGAAACAAATTGATGTTCATCCTGGAATGTGGAATAACACCCCCAAAATACCTCTCTAGGAACCCCATATTAAGTACTAGAAGGCTTCGGAGGATGTCGCATTCCAACTAGCGGACTCTATCTCAAGAGAGGTACCGCCCCCGCGCCCCCTCCTCGCCACACGCCTGACCTAGAGTAAAATATGCTGCGCTGCAAAAGTCGGATCACAAAGGGGCACAACTCACCCTAAAAGTACTCCGGGAAAGTAACTAAGAAGAAATATAACGCATCTGCCTTCGACCTCCGAGACAGGTGAACTGGCTAGCAACGTTCACCCCAGCTCTAGTGCCTGGACACACATACACAGCCATTCTCCAGCTGCCCAAACGTTTACCTATACCTGTTCACCAGGTGAAAAATGGTGTCATCCGTCTCAGCCGCTCCTCAGGTAAAGGCGAGATGCTGTGCGGCCATGCTAAGCATCCCTCTCAGCGGCTCCTCAGGTCAAAGCGAGATGTCGTGTGGGCCATGCTAAGCATCCCTCTCAGCCACTCCTCAGATCATGGGAGATGTAGTGCGGGCCATGCTAAGCATCCCTCTCACCGGCTCCTCAGGTCAAGGCGAGATGCCGTGCGGGCCATGCTAAGCATCCCTCTCAGCCACTCCTCAGGTCAAGGTGAGATGCCGTGTGGGCCATGCTAAGCATCCCTCTCAGCCACTCCTCAGATCATGGGAGATGTAGTGCGGGCCATGCTAAGCATCCCTCTCACCGGCTCCTCAGGTCAAGGCGAGATGCCGTGCGGGCCATGCTAAGCATCCCTCTCACCGGCTCCTCAGGTCAAGGCGAGATGCCGTGCGGGCCATGCTAAGCATCCCTCTCACCGGCTCCTCATGTAAAGGCGAGATGCCGTGCGGGCCGTGCTAAGCATCCCTCTCACCGGCTCCTCAGGTCAAGGCGAGATGCCGTGCGGGCCGTGCTAAGCATCCCTCTCACCGGGTCCTCAGGTCAAGGCGAGATGCCGTGCGGGCCATGCTAAGTATCCATCTCAGCCGCTCCTCAGGTCAAGGCGAGATGCCGTGCGGGCCATGCTAAGCATCCCTCTCACCGGCTCCTCATGTAAAGGCGAGATGCCGTGCGGGCCGTGCTAAGCATCCCTCTCACCGGCTCCTCAGGTCAAGGCGAGATGCCGTGCGGGCCGTGCTAAGCATCCCTCTCACCGGGTCCTCAGGTCAAGGCGAGATGCCGTGCGGGCCATGCTAAGTATCCATCTCAGCCGCTCCTCAGGTCAAGGCGAGATGCCGTGTGGGCCATGCTAAGCATCCGTCTCAGCCGCTCCTCAGGTCAAGGCGAGATGCCGTGCGGGCCGTGCTAAGCATCCCTCTCACCGGGTCCTCAGGTCAAGGCGAGATGCCGTGTGGGCCATGCTAAGCATCCGTCTCAGCCGCTCCTCAGGTCAAGGCGAGATGTTGTGCGGGCCATGCTAAGCATCCGTCTCAGCCGCTCCTCAGGTCAAGGCGAGATGCCGTGTGGGCCATGCTAAGCATCCGTCTCAGCCGCTCCTCAGGTCAAGGCGAGATGTCGTACGGGCCATGCTAAGCTTAGGATGCTTAGAAACATTCCGCCATACATTCCCCTTGACCTATGGTGTCTGGTGGTCTCGATGTCCATATCAGGGACTCTCGACTACTGCAATGCCATCCTATTAGCCAAACCTACGTTTCTTATCCAGCGATTGCGGCTGGTACAGAATTCAACTGCTCGCTTAGCTGTTGGCCTGCCTAAATGTGCCCATGTTTCCCAAGCACTTCGGAACCTACACTGACTGCCACTTGCAGCCAGAAACAAGTGTAAGGCCTTACGGTTGGTCCATCGGGCTTAGTATGGCCAGGGTGCTCTGTACCTTCGAGAGAAGTTTATAAAACACACCCTGTCTCAGAATTTGCGTTCTGCTAACCTTTCCCTTCTACGTGTTCCCTGTTTTTTGAGAGCCACTGTTGAAGGACGGGTGTTTTCAGTAGCGGCCCCGGTCTTGTGGAACTCTATTCCTGTGACCTTACGGGCCATTGGTGAACCTCTGCCTTTCCGGAAAGCCTCTAAAAACGTATCTTTTTTAGGTCATGGTTTTTTGCTACTACGTGCCCTGTGGACTCTGTGTGGATAGCGCCAAGATTCCTTCGGGTCGTAGTTGCGCTCAATTTATAAATATCAATAGAGAATGGACAGCTGTTAATTACATTACATTAGCACTAGGTAGGCGATGGCTGAGAGCCGGCCCTTTAATCCAAGCATTAGAGCAGTGTCTAGATTTAATTTTACTTCATGCTGGGACTAAGTCTGCTTTGATGGAGTCACTCTCCTCAGTTATCTGGGTGGCAAAGAGATCAGAGTCAGAAGCAATGAGAGGTGCCAGGCCTCAGTGGGGTTATAACAGCAGAACAATTATGTCCATGAATGCAGGAGTGCCTAGGGTGGAAGGCAGGTCTATAGTGGAAGGCAAGTCCAGGGTGGCAGTCATGCTCAGAGTGGAAGGTATGTCCAGAGTGGCAGTCGTGCTCAGAGTGGTAGGTATGTCCAGGGTGGCAGTCATGCTCAGAGTGGAAGGTATGTCCAGGGTGGCAGTCGTGCTCAGAGTGGAAGGTATGTCCAGGGTGGCAGTCGTGCTCAGAGTGGAAGGTATGTCCAGGGTGGACGGCATCACCAGGGTGGCAGTCGTGCTCAGAGAGGAAGGTATGTCCAGGGTGGACGGCATCACCAGGGTGGCAGTCATGCTCAGAGTGGAAGGTATGTCCAGGGTGGCAGTCATGCTCAGAGTGGAAGGCATGTCCAGGGTGGACGGCATCACCAGGGTGGCAGTCATGCTCAGAGTGGAAGGTATGTCCAGGGTGGAAGGCACGCTCAGAGTGGAAGGTATGTCCAGGGTGGCAGTCGTGCTCAGAGTGGAAGGTATGTCCAGGGTGGACGGCATCACCAGGGTGGCAGTCATGGTCAGAGAGGAAGGTATGTCCAGGGTGGAAGGCACGCTCAGAGTGGAAGGTATGTCCAGGGTGGACGGCATCACCAGGGTGGCAGTCATGCTCAGAGTGGAAGGTATGTCCAGGGTGGCAGTCATGCTCAGAGTGGAAGGCATGTCCAGGGTGGACGGCATCACCAGGGTGGCAGTCGTGCTCAGAGTGGAAGGTATGTCCAGGGTGGACGGCATCACCAGGGTGGCAGTCATGGTCAGAGAGGAAGGTATGTCCAGGGTGGAAGGCACGCTCAGAGTGGAAGGTATGTCCAGGGTGGCAGTCGTGCTCAGAGTGGAAGGTATGTCCAGGGTGGCAGTCGTGCTCAGAGTGGAAGGTATGTCCAGGGTGGCAGTCATGCTCAGAGTGGTAGGTATGTCCAGGGTGGCAGTCGTGCTCAGAGTGGAAGGTATGTCCAGGGTGGCAGTCGTGCTCAGAGTGGTAGGTATGTCCAGGGTGGACGGCATCACCAGGGTGGCAGTCATGCTCAGAGAGGAAGGTATGTCCAGGGTGGAAGGCACGCTCAGAGTGGAAGGTATGTCCAGGGTGGACGGCATCACCAGGGTGGCAGTCATGCTCAGAGTGGAAGGCATGTCCAGGGTGGCAGTCATGCTCAGAGTGGAAGGTATGTCCAGGGTGGCAGTCATGGTCAGAGTGGAAGGTATGTCCAGGGTGGACGGCATCACCAGGGTGGCAGTCATGCTCAGAGAGGAAGGTATGTCCAGGGTGGAAGGCACGCTCAGAGTGGAAGGTATGTCCAGGGTGGACGGCATCACCAGGGTGGCAGTCATGCTCAGAGAGGAAGGTATGTCCAGGGTGGAAGGCACGCTCAGAGTGGAAGGTATGTCCAGGGTGGACGGCATCACCAGGGTGGCAGTCATGCTCAGAGTGGAAGGTATGTCCAGGGTGGCAGTCATGCTCAGAGTGGAAGGCATGTCCAGGGTGGACGGCATCACCAGGGTGGCAGTCATGCTCAGAGTGGAAGGTATGTCCAGGGTGGAAGGCACGCTCAGAGTGGAAGGTATGTCCAGGGTGGCAGTCGTGCTCAGAGTGGAAGGTATGTCCAGGGTGGCAGTCGTGCTCAGAGTGGAAGGTATGTCCAGGGTGGCAGTCATGCTCAGAGTGGAAGGTATGTCCAGGGTGGCAGTCATGCTCAGAGTGGAAGGTATGTCCAGGGTGGCAGTCATGCTCAGAGTGGAAGGTATGTCCAGGGTGGCAGTCATGCTCAGAGTGGAAGGTATGTCAAGGGTGGACGGCATCGCCAAGATGGAAGGTTTGTCCAGGGTGGCAGGCCTGTCCAGTGTGGCAGTCATGTGCAGTGTTGCAGTCATGTCCAGTGTGGCAGTCATGTTCATGGCGGCAGTCATGCTCAGAGTGGAAGGTATGTCCAGTGTGGCATTTATGAGCAGGGAGGAAGGCATGTCCAGTGTGGCAGTCATGTCCAGGGTGGAAGGAATGTCCAGGGTGGAAGGAATGTCCAGGGTGGAAGGAATTAACTGGTTGGAAGGCATGTCCAGTGTGGAAGTCATGTCCAGGGGGGCAGTCATGTCCAGGGTGTAAAGATGTCCAGAGTGGAAGGCATGTCCTGGTTGGAAGGCATGAACAGGTTGGAATGCATGTCCAGTGTGGAAGTCATGTCCAGTGTGGCAGTCATGTCCAGTGTGGAAGGCATGTCCAGGTTGGAGGTCATTTCCAGGGTGGCAGTCATGTCCAGTGTGGAAGGCATGTCCAGGTTGGAGGTCATGTCCAGGGTGGCAGTCATGTCCAGTGTCGAAGGCATATCCAGGTTGCAGATCATGTCCAGGGTGGCAGTCATGTCCAGTGTGGAAGGCATGTCCAGGTTGGAAGGCATGCCCAGGGTGGATTTCATGTCCAGAGCGACAGTCACGTTTAGGGTGGAATGCATGTCCAAGGAGGAAGGCATGTCCAGAGTGGAAGGTCTGTCCAGGATAAAAGGCCATGTCCTAGGTGGAAGGTATGTCCAGGGTGGAAGTCATGTCCAGGATGGAAGTCATGTCCAGGGTGGAAGTCATGTCCAGGGTGGAAGTCATGTCCAGGGTGGAAGTCATGTCCTGGTTGGAAGGCATGAACAGGTTGGAATGCATGTCCAGTGTGGCAGTCATGTCCAGTGTGGAAGGCATGTCCAGTGTGGAAGGCATGTCCAGGGTGGCAGTCATGTCCAGTGTGGAAGGCATGTCCAGGTTGGAGGTCATGTCAAGGGTGGCAGTCATGTCCAGTGTGGAAGGCATGTCCAGGTTGGAAGGCATGCCCAGGGTGGCGGTCATGTCCAGGGTGGCGGTCACGTCCAGGGTGGAAGTCAAGTCCAGGGTGGAAGGCATTTCCAGGGTGAAAGTCATGTCCTGGGGGGAAGTCATGTTCAGTGTGGAAGTCATGTTCAGGGGGAAGTCTTTTCCAGGGTGGAAGTCATGTTCAGGGTGGAAGTCATGTTCAGGGTGGAAGTCATGTCCTGGGGGGGAAGTCATGTCCTGGGGGGAAGTCATGTTCAGGGGGCAAGTCATTTCCAGGGTGGAAGTCATGTCCAGGGTGGAAGTCATTTCCAGGGTGGAAGTCATGTTCAGGGTGGAAGTCATGTTCAGGGTGGAAGTCATGTCCTGGGCGGAAGTCATGTATTGGGTTGAAGTCATGTCCAGGGTGGAAGTCGTGTCCTGGGCGGAAGTCATGTCCTGGGTTGAAGGCATTTCCAGGTTGGAAGTCATGTACAGGGCGGAAGTCATGTTCAGGGCGGAAGTCATGTCCTGGGGGGAAGTCATGTTCAGGGGGCAAGTCATGTTCAGGGGGCAAGTCATTTCCAGGGTGGAAGTCATGTCCAGGGTGGAAGTCATGTCCAGGGTGGAAGTCATGTCCTGGGTGGAATTCATGTCCTGGGTGGAAGTCATGTTCAGGGTGGAAGGCATTTCCAGGGTGGAAGTCATGTCCAGGGTGGAAGTCATGTCCTGGGCCGAAGTCATGTCCTGGGTTGAAGGCATTTCCAGGTTGAAAGTCATGTACAGGGCGGAAGTCATGTTCAGGGCGGAAGTCATGTCCTGGGGGGAAGTCATGTTCAGGGTGGAAGTCATGTTCAGGGGGCAAGTCATTTCCAGGGTGGAAGTCATTTCCAGGGTGGAAGTCATTTCCAGGGTGGAAGTCATTTCCAGGGTGGAAGTCATGTCCAGGGTGGAAGTCATGTCCAGGGTGGAAGTCATGTCCTGGGTGGAATTCATGTCCTGGGTGGAAGTCATGTTCAGGGTGGAAGGCATTTCCAGGGTGGAAGTCATGTCCAGGGTGGAAGTCATGTTCAGGGTGGAAGTCATGTCCTGGGTGGAAGTCATGTTCAGGGTGGAAGTCATGTCCAGTCTGGAAGTCATGTCCAGGATGGAAGGCATGTCCAGGGTGGAAGGCATGTCCAGGGTGGAAGTCATGTCCAGGGTGGAAGTCATGTCCTGGGTGGAAGTCATGTTCAGGGTGGAAGTCATGTTCAGGGTGGAAGTCATGTCCAGGATGGAAGTCATGTCCAGGATGGAAGTCATGTCCAGGATGGAAGTCATGTCCAGGGTAGAAGTCATGTACAGGGTGGAAGTCATGTACAGGGTGGAAGTCATGTTCAGGGTGGAAGTCATGTCCAGGGTGGAAGGTATGTCCAGGGTGGAAGGCATGTCCAGGGTGGAAGTCATGTTCAGGGTGGAAGGCATTTCCAGGGTGGAAGGCATGTTCAGGGTGGAAGGCATGTCCAGGATGGAAGGCATGTTCAGGGTGGAAGGCATGTCCAGGGTGGAAGGCATGTTCAGGGTGTAAGGCATTTCCAGGGTGGAAGTCATGTTCAGGGTGGAAGGCATTTCCAGGGTGGAAGGCATGTTCAGGGTGGAAGGCATGTCCAGGATGGAAGGCATGTCCAGGATGGAAGGCATGTTCAGGGTGGAAGGCATTTCCAGGGTGGAAGTCATGTTCAGGGTGGAAGTCATGTTCAGGGTGGAAGGCATTTCCAGGGTGGAAGGCATGTTCAGGGTGGAAGGCATGTCCAGGGTGGAAGGCATGTTCAGGGTGGAAGGCATTTCCAGGGTGGAAGTCATGTTCAGGGTGGAAGTCATGTTCAGGGTGGAAGTCATGTTCAGGGTGGAAGGCATTTCCAGGGTGGAAGGCATGTTCAGGGTGGAAGGCATGTCCAGGATGGAAGGCATGTTCAGGGTGGAAGGCATTTCCAGGGTGGAAGGCATGTCCAGGGTGGAAGGCATGTCCAGGGTTGAAGTCATGTTCAGGGTGCTAGGCATGTCCAGGGTTGAAGTCATGTTCAGGGTGCTAGTCATGTCCAGGGTGGAAGGCATTTCCAGGGTTGAAGGCATTTCCAGGGTTGAAGGCATTTCCAGGGTGGAAGTCATGTCCAGGGTGGAAGTCATGTCCAGGGTGGAAGTCATCTTCAGGGTGGAAGTCATGTTCAGGGTGGAAGTCATGGTCAGGGTGGAAGGCATGTCCAGGATGGAAGTCATGTCCAGGATGGAAGTCATGTTCAGGGTGGAAGTCATGTCCAGGGTTGAAGGCATTTCCAGGGTTGAAGGCATTTATAGGGTAGAAGTCATATTCAGGGTAGAAGTCATGTCCAGGGTGGAAGTCATCTTCAGGGTGGAAGTCATGTCGAGGGTGGAGGGCCTGCGCAAGATAAAAGGTATGTCCAGGATGCAGTCATATTCAGAGTGGCAGGCCTGCCATGGGTAAAAGGCATGTCCATGTCTCAAAGGTGTGTCCAGGGGTGAAAGGCGTTTCTGAGATGGAGGGTATATCCAGGATGGCAGGTTTGTCCAGCGGTGGAAGCGGCAGGAGGAATAGAGAGACATCAGATGCTTTGCTAAGCAAACAGAGGGGGCGGAGGGTGTAGATGTCGCTCCTCCGCAGGAGCCTCCCTCTGGAATGGTCTCCCTGCCCCCCTCAGACTTGAGCCAGATCTTCTTGAGTACCAGAAGCTCCTCACGACCCTCCTTTTCTCCGCCTCCTTCACTCTCCCCCTCCCCTGCTAACACCTGCTTCTGCCTCAGTGGCTGGCTGCCTGGTCCCTCCCCTCTGGCCCCCTTGCACTTCTTGTTCTGCACTTGCACGACCCACAAATGTCACAAGGCCTAGAAGGGCCGTTAGTGTATCTTTCTCACTTGTCCCATCCCCCCCCCACCCACGTTTCCTCTTGTAACGCTTTGAAGTGCTGTTTGTTGCATAGGAACCTTACAAATATCCAATAAATAAATAAATAAAATCAAAAGGAGGCCCGACCTGGTAAAATACCAGAGTGAGTTAGCACATATCTGAGACCTGGGTTATGCCTGCAGGGCACTGCTTTGAAGCCCCTGTAGGGCCAGCTCCCCTCGTCGTCATCATTCTGAGGTCAATAAATTGAGCACCAATGAGATGGCTGGTAAGAATAGCCATTGAGGTGCCACTAAACAGCTCTATAAATGTCATTAATTAATCGCAGTATTACTAGCAATCGCAATCAGAAGAGGGAGAATTGAGGCTGTGCAATTTGCAAGCAGTGTCCGGTTCAAGGGCAATCTTCTTGCACCAGTGTGACAGAACCCCCTCATCAGAACAACTTCTGTTAGAAGCCAGAGGAAAAGGAACGGCGTCTGCTGCTGCATACACCTGAACCCATGCTGCCTTTATCCACTGAGCAACAAGCCCCATTCCTGGTCATGTGACCTGCTATCACATCAGGCTTGCAGGCGGCAGAATAATTGGAGAGATCGGCAGCGGGTACAGGAGGATGTAAACCTAACATGCCAGCCATACACAGGAAGCCAGGACACATATCCCCCTGGAGCTGCAGCACCTGTGCAACACCCTCCTCCTCTATCGAGCTAAGGATCTGCGCCCAGAAAGACTCCAGAATCCACTGCTGCCGGCTGTTTCCTAGAGAGAATGGCGCTGCTTCATACCACCACACAAGGGTCACATTGCTCCAAGAGGTGCCAGTGTGTCTCCCCTTCACAGTCATTACCCTTTGGGTGTATCTATTACCTGTGGGAGTGACGTGCACACTGACTGCTAAGAACCCCTGATCGATGCAGCGACTCTCAATTCAATATTGACTCAGGAGCTAGAGTCAACATGAAACTAAGCCACGCAAGCTGGTCAACAGGAAATCTTGCCTCAAACACATCTGGTTCAGAATAAGCCGCTGAAAGCCAAGGACAAAGCAGACACACAATGTGCAGTAACTGACACTGGAAATGTTCCCAAAAACCAAGAAACTGTAGCTCACCCCACAACATATTGATTAGAGCACACACTAGCCAAGTTAGCTTGTCAATTCATACTCATTGTGTATTTCAAGGAAAAGGAGGCACGACAACCCAACTTATTCTCAGCGCTCAGATAGGCAGTAAGATAAGGACAAAAGGATAACAAGACCATGCCGCTCACTGTCCATAAAGTGGTGTGTGGATGTAAGAAACTTAGAAAAGCCTGTCAGGTGATGAGATAGAGCAACCGCAACGGATTGGTGCCTTTCTCAAATGTCAGGAGAGGGCATACACAGCTGGGGACAGCAATCAACAGCGGCTCTCACCAATTGTGTCAGTGTAAAAGAAGCAGCCAGAAGGGGCAATATGCATTTGTAGTAACATAACTGTAGCCACACAAAAAAAAAAGAAATCACTGATCGTACTTAATGTGTAAAACACATGATACAAGATATTTGCAGCTTTGTACAATGTGTGATGTGAAGGAGAATTTAATGACTATGCTATATGTTTAAATATATGCATAACTCTTGCAGATGGCCATCATTGTTAACAATAAAGTAATACCAGTTAACCTGATTAAACCAGGCAAAACTGCACTACCTAAGCTATGCAAAGTGTTTGTGTCCCACAGGAGATACTGAGTGCAATGACAAGATTGAACAATTGTGTCATTGTTCAGTAGACAAGACAGAGGCTACAGCTATGGTAATCCATGTTTTGTATGTAACGGTTCATGCCGGTTTCATCACACTGATAATCGCAGAAATAACAGGAATTATTATCAGTGACGTCAATGATACTTAATGTACCGATATAGGAATCACAAAAAATGGATGTTGGATTTAAAGCTATGACTGAAGCTGCTCAGACATCTAAGCGCCTGTCTCGCCGCGGTGTGTTATCCTGGGTGGCTACTTGCAAGCTATCTTTCGACTGCCATTTCACGTTCCCTACACACAGATAGTGGAGTCATTTTGATATTACAATGACTTGATATATATTCCAGCTGACATCTTGGTAACCATTAGCTGCAGGTATGAGTGAAGGCAGACTCCTCTTGGCACAGCCAGGCACTGTCCTGGCTAAACTCCCAAATCACAAGGCCACGTGGAAAGGATAGTTCGAAAAGGGAGAGGTCACATGGGAGGCACCGAAGCTGGAAAGCTCCTGTGAGCACCAGCCTGGCTCCATCTCCAAAAAGCATCCGTCCGAGCTCAAAAAAGGCATTGCATGAATTCAGAGTCTAGAAGAGCATACCATGTCAGGAATGGAGAGGCAAGGGTTTCATGCCCTGCCAGATGCCCCTCTGCACCCACCCACCCACACACACACCCACACGCATCCCTCCATCTGTGATGGCCTCCCAGGAGCCAATCGAGATCACGCAACACAAGCTTCCAGGGGCGTGGGTGCCGCCTCTTCTTCAAGTTAAAATTAGTTTACACATCCCCATGTCTGCCAGTCATGACGTCACCGGGCCCTCAATGGCCCAGATGCGGTGGCAATAAGACCGCACACTGACAAAATAACGCTTCTGCTTTACGTGTGAAGACGTGTAGTGTACGTCTGGCAAGAGGATGTATGCTGCCACTTACTGGTACCCTCATCCGAGAGCGAAACACGTGGATGCCATGGCACCTCCTTCGCCCTTTCAGACAGAGACTAGATACAAGGTGCGGGGGCAGGGGCTGTGAGGAGGTACCCACGCGTCCTAGTTTGATGTATGTTTAACAGCGACAACACGTCCTTCTGAGCAGGCTGCTTCACCTTTCTAGACCAGCCCCGGGATATCTTGGCACAACTGCTTCCTGCAGAGAAGTTTAGTGCCAGAACATTTGGCAAGGGCTGCTATACTTAACAAACGCCAATACCAGTATCAGAATATCTCCCTAGGGCTGCCATATTGTGCAAAAGCATCAGAATATTCCAACAGGGCTGCTATACTTATTAAGCGCGCCAATACCAGAATCAGAACATCTCCCTAGGGCTGCCATATTGTGCAAAAGCATCAGAATATTCCACCAGGGCTGCTATACTTAATAAGCGCCAATACAAGTATCAGAAGATCTCCCTAGGGCTGCCATATTGTGCAAAAGCATCAGAATATTCCACCAGGGCTGCTATACTAATAAGCGCCAATACCAGTATCAGAAGATCTCCCTGGGGCTGCCATATTGTGCAAAAGCATCAGAATATTCCACCAGGGCTGCTATACTTAATAAGCACCAATACCAGTATCAGAAGATCTCCCTAGGGCTGCCATATGGTGCAAAAGCATCAGAATATTCCACCAGCGCGTCTCTACTTAACAAGCACCAATACCAGTATCAGAAAATCTCCCTAGGGCTGCCATATTGTGCAAAAGCATCTGAATATTCCACCAGGGCGTCTCTACTTAACAAGCACCAATACCAGTATCAGAAGATCTCCCTAGGGCTGCCATATAATGCAAAAGCATCAGAATATTCTGGCAGGGCTGCTCTACTCAACAAGCGTCAATACCAGTATCAGAAGATCTCCCTAGAGCTGCCATATTGTGCAAAAGCATCAGAATATTCCACCAGGGCTGCTATACTTAATAAGCGCCAATACCAGTATCAGAAGATCTCCCTAGGGCTGCCATATTGTGCAAAAGCATCAGAATATTCCACCAGGGCTGCTATACTTAATAAGCGCCAATACCAGTATCAGAAGATCTCCCTAGGGCTGCCATATTGTGCAAAAGCATCAGAATATTCCACCAGGGCTGCTCTACTCAACAAGCGTCAATACCAGTATCAGAAGATCTCCCTAGAGCTGCCATATTGTGCAATGGAATCAGAATATTCCACCAGGGTGGCTATACTTAGTAAGCGCCAACACCAGTATCAGAAGATCTCCCTAGGGCTGCCATATTGTGCAAAAGCATCAGAATATTCCACCAGGGCTGCTATACTCAACAAGTGCCAATACCAGTATCAGAAGATCTCCCTAGGGCTGCCATATTGTGCAAACGCATCAGAATATTCCACCAGGGCTGCTATACTTAATAAGCGCCAATACCAGTATCATAAAATCTCCCTAGGGCTGCCATATTGTGCAAAAGCATCAGAATATTCCACCAGGGCTGCTATACTTAATAAGCGCCAATACAAGTATCAGAAGATCTCCCTAGGGCTGCCATATTGTGCAAAAGCATCAGAATATTCCACCAGGGCTGCTATACTAATAAGCGCCAATACCAGTATCAGAAGATCTCCCTGGGGCTGCCATATTGTGCAAAAGCATCAGAATATTCCACCAGGGCTGCTATACTTAATAAGCACCAATACCAGTATCAGAAGATCTCCCTAGGGCTGCCATATGGTGCAAAAGCATCAGAATATTCCACCAGCGCGTCTCTACTTAACAAGCACCAATACCAGTATCAGAAAATCTCCCTAGGGCTGCCATATTGTGCAAAAGCATCTGAATATTCCACCAGGGCGTCTCTACTTAACAAGCACCAATACCAGTATCAGAAGATCTCCCTAGGGCTGCCATATAATGCAAAAGCATCAGAATATTCTGGCAGGGCTGCTCTACTCAACAAGCGTCAATACCAGTATCAGAAGATCTCCCTAGAGCTGCCATATTGTGCAAAAGCATCAGAATATTCCACCAGGGCTGCTATACTTAATAAGCGCCAATACCAGTATCAGAAGATCTCCCTAGGGCTGCCATATTGTGCAAAAGCATCAGAATATTCCACCAGGGCTGCTATACTTAATAAGCGCCAATACCAGTATCAGAAGATCTCCCTAGGGCTGCCATATTGTGCAAAAGCATCAGAATATTCCACCAGGGCTGCTCTACTCAACAAGCGTCAATACCAGTATCAGAAGATCTCCCTAGAGCTGCCATATTGTGCAATGGAATCAGAATATTCCACCAGGGTGGCTATACTTAGTAAGCGCCAACACCAGTATCAGAAGATCTCCCTAGGGCTGCCATATTGTGCAAAAGCATCAGAATATTCCACCAGGGCTGCTATACTCAACAAGTGCCAATACCAGTATCAGAAGATCTCCCTAGGGCTGCCATATTGTGCAAACGCATCAGAATATTCCACCAGGGCTGCTATACTTAATAAGCGCCAATACCAGTATCATAAAATCTCCCTAGGGCTGCCATATTGTGCAAAAGCATCAGAATATTCCACCAGGGCAGCTATACTTAATAAGCGCCAATACAAGTATCAGAAGATCTCCCTAGGGCTGCCATATTGTGCAAAAGCATCAGAATATTCCACCAGGGCTGCTATACGTAATAAGCGCCAATACCGGTATCAGAAGATCTCCCTAGGGCTGCCATATTGTGCAAAAGCATCAGAATATTCCACCAGGGCTGCTATACTTAATAAGCACCAATACCGGTATCAGAAGATCTCCCTAGGGCTGCCATATTGTGCAAAAGCATCAGAATATTCCACCAGGGCTGCTATACTTAATAAGCACCAATACCAGTATCAGAAGATCTCCCTAGGGCTGCCATATTGTGCAAAAGCATCAGAATATTCCACCAGGGCATCTCTACTTAACAAGCACCAATACCAGTATCAGAAGATCTCCCTAGGGCGGCCATATTATGCAAAAGCATCAGAATAATCCACCAGGGCTGCTATACTTAACAAGCGCCAATAACAGTATCAGAAGATCTCCCTAGGGCTGCCATATTGTGCAAAAGCATCAGAATATGCCACCAGTGCGTCCATACTTAACAAGCACCCAGTGGAGTAACTTTGCTGAAAATGTTGGGGGGGACATGGCATCTGATGAAAAGGTGCCCCAGCCAAATGAATGGGGACAAACGGGCGTGCCATGAAAGTTGGGGGGACAAACAGTCCCGTCCCCCCTAAAATTACGCCCATGCAAGCACCAAAACCAGTATCAGAAGATCAATCTAGGGCTGCCATATTGTGCAACAGCATCAGAATATTCTAGCAGGGCGGCTATACTTAACAAGCACCAATACCAGTCTCAGAAGATCTCCCTAGGGCGGCCATATTGTGCGAAAGCATCAGAATATGCCACCAGGGCATCTATACTTAACAAGCGCCAATACCAGTCTCAGAAGATCTCCCTAGGGCTGCCATATTGTGCAAAAGCATCAGAATATTCCACCAGGGCTGCTATATTTAACAAGTGCCAATACCAGTATCAGAAGATCTCCCTAGGGCTGCCATATTGTGCAAAAGCATCAGAATATTCCACCAGGGCTGCTATACTCAACAAGCGCCAATATGTAACGCTCACCTGACTCCCACGGAGGCGCTGGCCTGGTTCGCGCTGCTGTGACCTCTTCTAAGGTGATGCGCAGGGTTCGGAAGACGGACTGGACCGGGCCCCCAAATCTGGCTTGTCTGGCTCGCAGAAGTATCCTTCGGTAGGCGAAAATAGGGGATTACCTGTCTGCGGGGTAATGCAATCGGCCTCCCACTTTCCCCTCTCACCCTCCTTCAAACTCTTCTGTGATTTCTCGTAGCGTCTCACCTTAGGATCTGGAAGGACGAGCTCTCCATCCTGCTTCTGAGGCAGGGGCGCGTTGGTATCCAGTTACTTCACTGGATTTTCAGATTGGTGAGAACCAAACTTGCTTGGCTTCCAGGTAAGTTTTTTGATAAGAGGTTCTCCTTGTGTCCATGCATTAATGTACTAATGCTAGTGTCTTTTTCCCCATAGGGGCCGGGGTACGGAATGCCGGGGAACAGGCACCGACCCGAGATGAGAGGTGAAATCCTTGTAGAAATCAGGTAAGTCTTTAATGAGCGTTTTTTGATAATGTCTTTCATTCGCTCATTAACGCTGATGTCTCTTTTTCCCCTTAGGGGCCGGGGTCCGGAAATGCCAGGATGCGGCGCGGACCCGAAATGAAGAGGGAATGAATCAACAGGTAAGTCTTAACATGGAGATTTAGCTTTCCTTATTCCCTTCTCTCTCTCACCTTTTGTTCTGGTCTTTTTCTCCCTAGGCGCTGGGGCGTGACTGCGGATCCGGATGATCGCTGCTGAACATAGAGGCGCCCAGTAAAGGTGAGTGGAATGCGGCGCTGCAGCGATCGACGCGATGAGCTTTTAAATAAAAGTCTTCCTTTTCAGGATTGTCGGCGAGATGTCTCCGGGATGCGGATTTAGCAGGTAAGGACTTTTCCTTCTTCTGTTCTCTTCTTCTCTTCCTTTGCAGGTGATCCAGGATGCTGGCAGGCGTGGCAGAAGTCAGGATGCAGGAGCAGACACGGTGAGCATCCAGCTGCTAGATGCAGAACAACGCGAAGCACGTGTGGCTGTTCGGGTGGGGTTTAAATAGCCTTGGAAGAAGTTCCAGGTATGTATCCTTCCTCCAATCTGGTATGTATCCTTCCCCGACCACACCCGGATGGTAAATTAGTCCCACAGGTAAAGTAGTTCCTTTCAGGCCTCAAGGAGGCCGGGATCCTGCAGCATGGTCTGCATCAGGTAAGTGCACCCAAGCACATCCATAATGAGCCTGGCGCCTATGGCGCCAGGACTGATGTCTTTTATGAGCCTGGCGCCATAGGCGCCAGGACACTGTCCAAAGGGCCCCTATATGGGGTTGCTGGGTCCTTCCTTGGGGACTGGATGTCCACTTTCGGGGACGCAGGGCTTGAACCGGCTCCCCCGGAGCGGGCATCATGACAGCACTCCCCCCCAAGGCCCCTCCCAAGGTTGTTCCCTCCGGGGGTTTTGGTTTGTCTGGGAAGAGTCGGTGGAATTTCCTGACTAATCGAGGTGCATGCACATGGTCGCTGGGTTCCCACGACCTCTCCTGAGGTCCATACCCCTTCCAATCAATTAGGTAGAACAGTTTTGACCTAAACATTTTTGAGTCTAAAATGTTCTTCACTTCGAATTCGGGCTCCCCATCTATTAGAATAGGTTCTGGAGGTTTGAGTAGTCGGGTTCCGGGTACCACTGGTTTCAGAAGTGACACATGAAAAACAGGGTGAATTCGCATACTAGCTGGTAAATCAAGTTTAACAGCCACTGGGTTAATTATTTCCGTAATAGAATAAGGTTCCAGATATTTTGGGTTAAATGTTCGAGGCCCTTTGAGTGGTAAATGTCTGGTAGCTAACCACACTTGATCCCCAATCTGATACGGAGATGCTTCACTCCGATGTAGATCAGCATTCTCCTTGTATTTTCTCTTGGCTTGTTGTAAATGCGTAGTTGCCTCTTTGAAGGCTTGGGTAATTGTACAATGCAGATGTTCTACTGCAGGCATTATGAGGTTCTGAGGTGAGTCAAGGTTTGAGGTTCGAGGGTGATGCCCAAACAAAGTATAAAAAGGACTGTGGCCAGTTCCAGAGTGTACCGAATTATTATATGCGTACTCGGCTATCCAAAGAATGTCTTTCCAGTTGCTTTCAGATTGCTGTAACATACACCGTAAGTATTGCTCAAGGGTCTGATTTGTCCTCTCGGTCTGACCATCGGTCTGAGGGTGGTGACTGGTCGATAATCTTACATCGATCTGCGCCATTTGACAACATTTGCGCCAGAAGTGGGAAATGAATTGGCTTCCCTGGTCAGAGATTAGTATAAATGGGAATCCATGTAGCCGAACAATATTTTCGAGGAATTCTTTGGCTAGGACAGAAGCTGAAGATAAACCTTTCAAAGGAATTAAGTGGGCCATTTTGGAAAACAAATCCACTATTACCAGAATAGTATTGTACCCCGAACAAGGAGGCAGGTCCGTAATAAAATCCATTGATAGGGTGTGCCAGGGTGCTGGCGGTATGTCTAGAGGTTGAAGGAGACCGGCTGGTCTTTTCTTTTGACTTTTATTTTGGGTGCAAACACCACAGGACATCACAAAAGATTTAACATCTTTTCGCCAAGAGGGCCACCAAAATTGTCGTTTCACCTTTTCCTCTGTCTTGGCAATGCCAGGGTGTCCCTCTATTAATGCATCATGATAACCGGAAATAACTAGTTCGTGTAATTCCTTATGTGGCAGGAATAAGCGTCCTTGAAAATAAGGTAAACCATTATCTATGGTAAAGTCTGATCCCTTTTGTATCCAATCCTGTAAGGTTGTAGGGTCCAGGAGTTGTTTCACTCTGGCTTGAATGTCTTCAAGCGTCTGTATCAAAGTCATGCCTAGAATCCTCTGTTCAGGAATTATTGGTACTGGTTCTGAGTTTGTATCAGATTCTCCGATTCCAATTCGGGATAAGGCGTCTGCTTTGCCATTCTTGCAGCCAGGTCGATAGGTAATCACGAAATCAAATTCAGCGAAAAACAAAGCCCATCGGAGCTGCCGTGATGACTGAGCCTTGGCGGCTTTCAAATACTGTAAATTCCGGTGATCAGTGATCACTGTGATGGTATGTCGAGCGCCAAGCAGATAATGCCGCCAGGCTTTAAAAGCGGACTTAATGGCTAACAGTTCTTTGTCCGTGATTGCATAATTAATCTCGGGTGCTGAGAATTTTCTGGACCAAAATGCTACGGGATGCAGTTGGTTGGTTTCGGGATCTCTTTGGGACAGGACAGCTCCCATGGCTAGGCTGGATGCGTCAGTCTCGACGACATAAGGGAGATCTGGACGCGGGTGTTTCAATATAGGTGCGGAGGTAAACTTAGCTTTTAAATCCTGAAAGGCCTGCTCGGCCTCTTCAGACCATTCAAAACGTTTATTTTTCCTCAAGAGTGCAGTAATGGGTTGTACCACGCGTGAAAATTCCAGGATAAACCTGCGATAGAAATTGGCAAAGCCGAGCATGCTTTGAACCCCTTTTACAGAGCTAGGTGATGGCCATTTGAGGATGGCATCCACTTTTCTTGAGTCCATTCGGACTCCTTTGGGTGTCAGGATGAAACCTAGAAACTCGACTTCTGTGGTATGGAAAACACATTTCTCCAATTTAGCAAATACTTTGTGTTGGCGCAGTTTTTCAAGTACTGCCCTGACGTGTTTTCTGTGATCAGATTCCGAAGAGGAGTACACCAGAATGTCATCGATATATACGACAACACAAACATCGATGAGTTCCCGAAGGACATCATTCATGAAGTATTGGAAGGCAGCAGGCGCGTTACACAATCCGAAAGGCATCACCTGGTACTCGAATAATCCGTATTTAGTACGGAAGGCAGTTTTCCATTCGTCGCCTTCTTTAACTCGTACCAGATGATAAGCCCCCCGGAGATCTAACTTGGTGTATATGCAAGCGTCCTTCACCTGGTCAAGGAGTTCAGGGATCAGAGGCAGAGGATAACGGTTTTTAACCGTTATCTGGTTCAATGCGCGGTAATCGATACAAGTTCTAAGGTCGCCTTCTTTTTTGGGCACGAAGAACAAAGCCGAGGATGCCGGGGACTTTGACAGGCGAATAAAACCATTAGCTAGGTATTGATCCAAATATTGTCTCAAATGCAGATTCTCAGGTTCGGTAAGGGCATAAATCCTGCTACAAGGGGGTTGTGCACCGGGCACCAGATCGATTTGGCAATCGTACGATCTGTGAGGAGGTAACGTGTTGGCCTGTTCCTTTTGGAAGACGTCCTGAAAGTCGTGGTATTCCGGAGGTAGTTGCATGGAGGCAGAGGTAACAGATGCTAGATTAATCTTCAGGTTTTCTGGGTAGCAGGTTTGTGTACAATCCGGGAAGGTTATTCTCTTAGCTCGCCAATCAATTCGAGGATTATGTGTCTCTGACCAAGGGATTCCAAGAAAAACCTGAAACTGTGGAGCCTTGATTACATCAAACACAACACCCTCCTGATGGCCGTCGGGACCAATAAGAGTCACCTCAGTAGTGGAATGTGTTACCGGTCCAGAGGCAATTTCAGTTCCATCGACTGTGGTGATGACATCTTTGCTGGTTTTAGGACGGAGAGGGAGGTTAATCCTAGAGACCAATTCACGATCCACATAGTTTCCAATAGCCCCACTATCGATGTATGCCTTTATTGCATGCAACCGCTTAGGCTGTTCTGGATCTACGAGAACCATTGGCACAATGAAATGCGAGGTCTGAGAGTTAGTTTTCAAGCTCGGCAAGCGGACCCCTACACTTGTCGGGTGGAGTCGTTTCCCGAAACAGAGTCTTCATGGTTTTTATCAGCGGCTCCTACCGCCTTTCGGGGCGGTTTTGCCGGGCAATCTCATAGAAAGTGTCCAGAATTCCCACAATAAAGACATAATTTTAACTGCCGCCTCCTTTCACGTTCCTTTTGAGTTAAGGGTCCTTTAACCCCTCCAATTTGCATAGTCTCAGAGACATCAACTCCCTTGGGATTAGCATGGGTCTTGACCAACACCCGGGTCTCAAACCTGGACCGATCTGCTTTTCTGTTTTGAAGTCTGTGATCCAATTGGACCACTAAGTCTATATCCTCTGTGCATTCTTGGGGCGGATTTACAACTTGGGCCAAGACATCTTTAAGTTCTCCGCGTAGGCCTCGATAAAACAACGTGACTCTTTTATCCTCTGGACATCCCGTTTCCACAATTAGTCTATTAAAGGTTGCAATATAGGATAGGAGGTCCTGATTGCCCTGTCGCAGGGATAGAAGTTCGTCATCCAGAGCCTGCCCCTGAGAGTGTTGAGCAAATAACCTTTCCATGCTTGCTTGAAACCTTTGAAAATCACGGAGAATCGGGTCATCTTGAGTAACCAGTGGAACTGACCAATTGGCAGCGCAGCCGCTGAGATATGACAATACAAAGGCTACCTTGGTCTGATCATTAGGGAAGGCCCCAAGTATGCATAGGAAGTGCAAACGACACTGATTCATGAATACGGTGAATCGTTTGGGGTCCCCAGCAAAGCGTTCGGGTGGGGCCAGCGGCATGTTTCCAGGTAGATTAATCTGCACAGGGTTACTGGAAACCACAGGAGCAGGGTTCCCTCCGGAACCGGGTAGAGGAGTTTGCCCAGCTTGACCTTGCAAAAGCTGTCCGGCCAGGTCATCAGTTCTTTCCTTTGATATTATTAATTCCCTCCTGAGGGCATTAGTCTCTTGACGAGCGACATGTACTTCAGCCCGTAATTCCCCCAGTAATTGGGCCAACTGATCAGTCTCAGAACTTTCCATAGCGCCTGGGTGGGAATTTGTAGGAAGGCTTCGCGTTCTGTAACGCTCACCTGACTCCCACGGAGGCGCTGGCCTGGTTCGAGCTGCTGTGACCTCTTCTAAGGTGATGCGCAGGGTTCGGAAGACGGACTGGACCGGTCGCCAAATCTTGCTTGTCTGGCTCGCAGAAGTATCCTTCTGTAGGCGAAAATAGGGGATTAACTGTCTGCGGGGTAATGCAATCAGCCTCCCACTTTCCCCTCTCACCCTCCTCGAAACCCTTCTGTGATTCCTCGTAGCGTCTCACCTTAGGGTCTGGAAGGACAAGCTCTCCATCCTGCTTCTGATGCAGGGGCACGTTGGTATCCAGTTACTTCACTGGATTTTCGGATTGGTGAGAACCAAACTTGCTTGGCTTCCAGGTAAGTTTTTTGATAAGAGGATCCCATTGTGTCCATGCATTAATGTACTAATGCTAGTTTATTTTTCCCCATAGGGGCGGGGGTACGGAATGCCGGGGAACAGGCACCGACCCGAGATGAGAGGTGAAATCCTTGTAGAAATCAGGTAAGTCTTTAATGAGCGTTTTTTGGTAATGTCTTTTCATTCGCTCATTAACGCTGATGTCTCTTTTTCCCCTTAGGGGCCGGGGTCCGGAAATGCCAGGATGCAGCGCGGACCCGTAATGAAGAGGGAATGAATCAACAGGTAAGTCTTAACATGGAGATTTAGCTTTCCTTATTCCCTTCTCTCTCTCACCTTTTGTTCTGGTCTTTTTCTCTCTAGGCGCTGGGGCGTGACTGCGAATCCGGATGATCGCTGCTGAACATGGAGGTGCCCTGTAAAGGTGAGTGGAATGCGGCGCTGCAGCGATCGACGCGATGAGCTTTTAAATAAAAGTCTTCCTTTTCAGGATTGTCGGCGAGATGTCTCCGGGATGCGGAATTTAGCAGGTAAGGACTTTTCCTTCTTCTGTTCTCTTCTTCTCTTCCTTTGCAGGTGATCCAGGATGCTGGCAGGCGTGGCAGAAGTCAGGATGCAGGAGCAGACACGGTGAGCGTCCAGCTGCTAGATGCAGAACAACGCGAAGCACGTGTGGCTGTTTGGGTGGGGTTTAAATAGCCTTGGAAGAAGTTCCAGGTATGTATCCTTCCACCAATCAGGTATGTATCCTTCCCCGACCACGCCCGGATGGTAAATTAGTCCCACAGGTAAAGTAGTTCCTTTCAGGCCTCAAGGAGGCTGGGATCCTGCAGCATGGTCTGCATCAGGTAAGTGCACCCAAGCACATCCATAATGAGCCTGGCGCCTATGGCGCTAGGACTGATGTCTTTTATGAGCCTGGCGCCATAGGCGCCAGGACACTGTCCAAAGGGCCCCTATATGGGGTTGCTGGGTCCTTCCTTGGGGACTGGATGTCCGCTTTCGGGGACGCAGGGCTTGAACCGGCTCCCCGGGAGCGGGCATCATGACACAATACCAGTATCAGAAGATGTCCACAAGGCTGCCATATTGTGCAAAAGCATCAGAATATTCCACCAGGGCTGCTATACTTAGTAAGTGCCAATACCAGTATCCGAAGATCACAATAGAGCTGCCATACTGTGCAAAAGCATCAGAATATTCCACCAGGGCTGCTATACCCAACAAGCGCCAATACCAGTATCAGAAGATCTCCCTAGGGCTGCCATATTGTTCAAAAGCATCAGAATATTCCACCAGGGCTGCTATACTCAACAAGTGCCAATACCAGTATCAGAAGATCTCCCTAGGGCTGCCATATTGTGCAAAAGCATCAGAATATTCCACCAGGGCTGCTATACTCAACAAGCGCCAATACCAGTATCATAAGATCTCCCTAGGGCTGCCATATTGTGCAAAAGCATTAGAATATTCCACCAGGGCTGCTATACTCAACAAGTGCCAATACCAGTATAAGAAGATCTCCCTAGGGCTGCCATATTGTGCAAAAGCATCAGAATATTCCACCAGGGCTGCTATACTCAACAAGCACCAATGCCAGTATCAGAAAATCTCCCTAGGGCTGCCATATTGTGCAAAAGCATCCGAATATTCCACCAGGGCTGCTATACTTAACAAATGCCAATACCAGAATCAGAAGATCTCCCTAGGGCTGCCATATTATGCAAAAGCATCAGAATATTCCACCAGGGCTGCTATACTTAATAAGCACCAATACCAGTATCAGAAGATCTCCCTAGGGCTGCCATATTGTGCAAAAGCACCAGAATATTTCACCAGGGTTGCTATACTTAATAAGCGCCAATACCAGTATCAGAAAATCTCCCTAGGGCTGCCATATTGTGCAAAAGCATCCAAATATTCCACCAGGGCTGCTATACTCAACAAACGCCAATACCAGAATCAGAAGATCTCCCTAGGGCTGCCATATTATGCAAAAGCATCAGAATATTCCACCAGGGCTGCTATACTCAACAAGCACCAATGCCAGTATCAGAAAATCTCCCTAGGGCTGCCATATTGTGCAAAAGCATCCGAATATTCCACCAGGGCTGCTATACTTAACAAACGCCAATACCAGAATCAGAAGATCTCCCTAGAGATGCCATATTGTGCAAAAGCATCCAAATATTCCACCAGGCGTCTCTACTTAACAAGCACCAATACCAGTATCAGAAGATCACCCTAGGGCTGCCATATTATGCAAAAGCATCAGAATATTCCACCAGGGCTGCTATATTTAACAAGCGCCAATACCAGTATCAGAAAATCTCCCTAGGGCTGCCATATTGTGCAAAAGCATCAGAATATTCCACCAGGGCTGCTATACTTAATAAGCACCAATACCAGTATCAGAAGATCTCCCTAGGACTGCCATATTGTGCAAAAGCATCAGAATATTCCACCAGGACGTCTCTACTTAACAAGCACCAAAACCAGTATCAGAAGATCACCCTAAGGCTGCCATATTATGCAAAAGCATCAGAATATTCCACCAGGGTTGCTCTACTTAACAAGCGCCAATACCAGTATCATAAGATCTCCCTAGGGCTGCCATATTGTGCAAAAGCATCAGAATATTCCACCAGGGCTGCTATACTTAGTAAGTGCAAATACCAGTATCATAAGCTCTCCCTAGGGCTGCCATATTGTGCAAAAGCATCAGAATATTCCACCAGGGCTGCTATACTTAATAAGCGCCAATACCAGTATCAGAAGATCTACCCAGGGCTGCCATATTGTGCAAAAGCATCAGAATATTCCACCAGGGCTGCTATACTCAACATGTGCCAATACCAGTATAAGAAGATCTCCCTAGGGCTGCCATATTGTGCAAAAGCATCTGAATATTCCACCAGGGCTGCTATACTTAACAAACGCCAATACCAGAATCAGAAGATCTCCCTAGGGCTGCCATATTGTGCAAAAGCATCAGAATATTCCACCAGGGCTGCTATACTTAATAAGCACCAATACCAGTATCAGATGATCTCCCTAGGGCTGCCATATTGTGCAAAAGCACCAGAATATTTCACCAGCGTTGCTATACTTAATAAGCGCCAATACCAGTATCAGAAGATCTCCCTAGGCCTGCCATATTGTGCAAAAGCATCAGAATATTCCACCAGGGCTTCTATACTTAATAAGCACCAATACCAGTATCAGAAGATCTCCCTAGGGCTGCCATATTATGCAAAAGCATCAGAATATTCCACCAGGGCTGCTATACTTAACAAGCGCCAATACCAGTATCAGAAAATCTCCCTAGGGCTGCCATATTGTGCAAAAGCATCAGAATATTCCACCAGGGCTGCTATACTTAATAAGAACCAATACCAGTATCAGAAGATCTCCCTAGGACTGCCATATTCTGCAAAAGCATCAGAATATTCCACCAGGACGTCTCTACTTAACCAGCACCAAAACCAGTATCAGAAGATCACCCTAGGGCTGCCATATTATGCAAAAGCATCAGAATATTCCACCAGGGTTGCTATACTTAACAAGCGCCAATACCAGTATCAGAAGATCTCCCTAGGGCTGCCATATTGTGCAAAAGCATCAGAATATTCCACCAGGGCGGCTATACTTAGTAAGTGCAAATACCAGTATCATAAGATCTCCCTAGGGCTGCCATATTGTGCAAAAGCATCAGAATATTCCACAAGGGCTGCTATACTTAATAAGCGCCAATACCAGTATCAGAAGATCTCCCTAGGGCTGCCATATTGTGCAAAAGCATCAGAATATTCCACCAGGGCTGCTATACTCAACAAGTGCCAATACCAGTATCAGAAGATCTCCCTAGGGCTGCCATATTGTGCAAAAGCATCAGAATATTCCACCAGGGTTGCTATACTCAACAAGCACCAATGCCAGGATCAGAAAATCTCCCTAGGGCTGCCATATTGTGCAAAAGCATCCGAATATTCCACCAGGGCATCTCTACTTAACAAGCACCAATAACAGTATCAGAAGATCTCCTAGGGCTGCCATATTATGCAAAAGCATCAGAATATTCCACTAGGGCTGCCATACTTAACAAGCGCCAATACCAGTATCAGAAGATCTCCCTAGGGCTGCCATATTGTGAAAAAGCATCAGAATATGCCACCAGGGCGTCCATACTTAACCAGCACCCAGTGGAGTAACTTTGCTGAAAATGTTGGGGGGGGACATGGCATCTGATGAAAAGGTGCCCCAGCCAAAAAAATGGGGACAAACTGGCGTGCCATGAAAGTTGGGGGGACAAACAGCCCCGTCCCACCTAAAATTACGCCCATGCAAGCACCAAACCAGTATCAGAAGATCAACCTAGGGCTGCCATATTGTGTAACAGCATCAGAATATTCTAGCAGGGCGGCTATACTTAACAAGCACCAATACCAGTCTCAGAAGATCTCCCTAGGGCGGCCATATTGTGCAAAAGCATCAGAATATGCCACCAGGGCGTCTATACTTAACAAGCGCCAATACCAATATCAGAAGATCTCCCTAGGGCAACCATATTGTGCAACAGCATCAGAATATTCCACCAGGGCGGCTATACTTAGTAAGCGCCAATACCAGTATCATAAGAACTCCCTAGGGCTGCCATATTGTGCAAAAGCATCAGAATATTCCACCAGGGCTGCTATACTTAATAAGCGCCAATACCAGTATCAGAAGATATCCCTAGGGCTGCCATATTGTGCAAAAGCATCAGAATATTCCACCAGGGTTGCTATACTTAATAAGCACCAATACCAGTATCAGAAGATCTCCCTAGGGCTGCCATATTGTGCAAAAGCATCAGAATATTCCACCAGGGCTGCTATACTCAACAAGCGCCAATACCAGTATCAGAAGATATCCCTAAGGCTGCCATATTGTGCGAAAGCATCAGAATATTCCACCAGGGCGGCTAAACTTAGTAAGTGCAAATACCAGTATCATAAGATCTCCCTAGGGCTGCCATATTGTGCAAAAGCATCAGAATATTCCACCAGGGCTGCTATACTTAATAAGCGCCAATACCAGTATCAGAAGATCTCCCTAGGGCTGCCATATTGTGCAAAAGCATCGGAATATTCCACCAGGGCTGCTATACTCAACAAGCGCCAATACCAGTATCAGAAGATCTCCCTAGGGCTGCCATATTGTGCAAAAGCATCAGAATATTCCACCAGGGCTGCTATACTCAACAAGCGCCAATGCCAGTATCGGAAAATCTCCCTAGGGCTGCCATATTGTGCAAAAGCATCAGAATATTCCACCAGGGCTGCTATACTTAACAAGCGCCAATACGAGTATCAGAAGATCTCCCTAGGGCTGCCATATTGTGCAAAAGCATCAGAATATTCCACCAGGGCTGCTATACTTAATAAGCGCCAATACCAGTATCAGAAGATCTCCCTAGGGCTGCCATATTGTGCAAAAGCATCAGAATATTTCACCAGGGCTGCTATACTTAATAAGCGCCAATACCAGTATCAGAAGATCTCACTAGGGCTGCCATATTGTGCAAAAGCATCAGAATATTCCAGCAGGGCTGCTATATTTAATAAGCAACAATACCAGTATCAGAAGATCTCCCTAGGGCTGCCATATTGTGCAAAAGCATCCAAATATTCCACCAGGGCGTCTCTACTTAACAAGCACCAATACCAGTATGAGAAGATCACCCTAGGGCTGCCATATTATGCAAAAGCATCAGAATATTCCACGAGGGCTGCTATACTTAACAAGCGCCAATACCAGTATCAGAAAATCTCCCTAGGGCTGCCATATTGTGCAAAAGCATCAGAATATTCCACCAGGGCTGCTATACTTAATAAGCGCCAATACCAGTATCAGAAGATCTCCCTAGGGCTGCCATATTGTGCAAAAGCATCAGAATATTCCACCAGGGCGGCTATACTTAGTAAGTGCCAATACCAGTATCATAAGATCTCCCTAGTGCTGCCATATTGTGCAAAAGCATCAGAATATTCCACCAGGGCGGCTATACTTAGTAAGTGCAAATACCAGTATCAGAAGATCTCCCGAGGGCTGCCATATTGTGCAAAAGCATCAGAATATTCCACCAGGGCTGCTATACTCAACAAGAACCAATGCCAGTATCAGAACATCTCACTAGGGCTACCATATTGTGCAAAAGCATCAGAATATTCCACCAGGGCTGCTATACTTAATAGGCGCTAATACCAGTATCAGAAGATCTCCCTAGGGCTGCCATATTGTGCAAAAGCATCAGAATATTCCACCAGGGCTGCTATACTTAATAAGCGCCAATACCAGTATCAGAAGATCTCCCTAGGGCTGCCATATTGTGCAAAAGCATCAGAATAGTCCACCAGGGCTGCTATACTTAATAAGCACAAATACCAGTATCAGAAGATCTCACTAGGGCTGCCATATTGTGCAAAAACATCAGAATATTCCACCAGGGCTGCTATACTTAATAAGCACAAATACCAGTATCAGAAGATCTCCCTAGGGCTGCCATTTTGTGCAAAGCATCAGAATATTCCACCAGGGTGTCTATACTTAGCAAGCACCCAGTGGACTAACTTTGCTGAAAATGTTGGGGGGAACATGGCATTTGATGAAAAGGTGCCCCAGCCAAATGAATGGGGGCAAACTGGCGTGCCATGAAAGTTGGGGGGACAAACAGCCCCTACCCCCCTAAAATTACGCCCATGCAAGCACCAATACCAGTATCAGAAGATCTCTGTACGGCTGCCATATTGTGCATCATCATCAGAATATTCTAGCAGGCTGTCTATACTTAACAAGCGCCAATACCATTATCAGAAGATCTCCCTAGGGCTGCCATATTGTGCAAAAGCACCCGAATATTCCACCAGGGCATCTCTACTTAACAAGCACCAATACCAGTATCAGAAGATCTCCCTAGGACAGCCATATTGTGCAACAACATCAGAATATTCCACCAGGGCTGCTATACTCAACAAGCGCAAATACCAGTATCAGAAGATCTCCCTAGGGCAGCCATATTGTGCAACAGCATCAGAATATTCCACCAGGGCTGCTATACTCAACAAGCGCCAATACCAGTATCAGAAGATCTCCCTAGAGCTGCCATATTGTGCAAAAGCATCAGAATATTCCACCAGGGCGGCTAAACTTAGTAAGTGCAAATACCAGTATCATAAGATCTCCCTAGGGCTGCCATATTGTGCAAAAGCATCAGAATATTCCACCAGGGCTGCTATACTTAATAAGCGCCAATACCAGTATCAGAAGATCTCCCTAGGGCTGCCATATTGTGCAAAAGCATCGGAATATTCCACCAGGGCTGCTATACTCAACACGTGCCAATACCAGTATCAGAAGATCTCCCTAGGGCTGCCATATTGTGCAAAAGCATCAGAATATTCCACCAGCGCTGCTATACTCAACAAGCGCCAATACCAGTATCAGAAAATCTCCCTAGGGCTGCCATATTGTGCAAAAGCATCAGAATATTCCACCAGGGCTGCTATACTTAACAAGCGCCAATACCAGTATCAGAAGATCTCCCTAGGGCTGCCATATTATGCAAAAGCATCAGAATATTCCATCAGGGCTGCTATACTTAATAAGCACCATTACCAGTATCAGAAGATCTCCCTAGGGCTGCCATATTGTGCAAAAGCATTAGAATATTTCACCAGGGCTGCTATACTTAATAAGCACCAATACCAGTATCAGAAGATCTCCCTAGGGCTGCCATATTGTGCAAAAGCATCAGAATATTCCACCAGGAGTGCTATACTTAATAAGCAACAATACCAGTATCGGAAGATCTCCCTAGGGCTGCCATATTGTGCAAAAGCATCCAAATATTCCACCAGGGCGTCTCTACTTAACAAGCACCAATACCAGTATCAGAAGATCACCCTAGGGCTGCCATATTATGCAAAAGCATCAGAATATTCCACCAGGGCTGCTATACTTAACAAGCACCAATACTAGGATCAGAAAAACTCCCGAGGGCTGCCATATTGTGCAAAAGGGTCAGAATATTCCACCAGGGCTGCTATACTTAATAAGCACCAATACCAGTATCAGAAGATCTCCCTAGGGGTGCCATATTGTGCAAAAGCATCAGAATATTCCACCAGGGCGGCTATACTTAGTAAGTGCAAATACCAGTATCATAAAATCTCCCTAGGGATGCCATATTGTGCAAAAGCATCAGAATATTCCACCAGGGTTGCTATACTTAATAAGCGCCAATACCAGTATCAGAAGATCTCCCTAGCGCTGCCATATTGTGCAAAGGCATCAGAATATTCCACCAGGGCGGCTATACTCAACAAGTGCCAATACCAGTATCAGAAGATCTCCCGAGGGCTGCCATATTGTGCAAAAGCTTCAGAATATTCCACCAGAGCTGCTATACTCAACAAGAACCAATGCCAGTATCAGAAAATCTCACTAGGGCTGCCATATTGTGCAAAAGCATCAGAATATTCCACCAGTGCTGCTATACTTAATAGGTGCTAATACCAGTATCAGAAGATCTCCCTAGGGCTGCCATATTGTGCAAAAGCATCAGAATATTCCACCAGGGCTGCTATACTTAATAAGCGCCAATACCAGTATCAGCAGATCTCCCTAGGGCTGCCATATTGTGCAAAAGCATCAGAATATTCCACCAGGGCTGCTATACTTAATAAGCGCCAATACCAGTATCAGAAGATCTCCCTAGGGCTGCCATATTGTGCAAAAGCATCCGAATATTCCACCAGTGCTGCTATACTTAATAAGCGCCAATACCAGTATCAGAAGATCTCCCTAGGGCAGCCATATTGTGCAACAGCATCAGAATATTCCACCAGGGATGCTATACTCAACAAGCACCAATACCAGTATCAGAAGATCTCCCTAGTGCAGCCATATTGTGCAACAGCATCAGAATATTCCACCAGGGCTGCTATACTCAACAAGCGCCAATACCAGTATCAGAAGATCTCCCTAGGGCAGCCATATTGTGCAACAGCATCAGAATATTCTAGCAGGGCAGCTATACTTTTCATACAAGACTACCAGAACACCTTCTAAGGGATGTTATACCTTTTTATGGGACAACATCTGAACATCACACTGGGAGCACTACAAAATTGTGAGCATCAGAACATCTCACCAGGGATGCTATATTTTTTATGAAACAGCATCGGAACATCTCACCAGGGCTTGTATACTTTTTATGGGACAGCATCGGGACATATCACCAGTTTATGTACACTTTTTATGGGAAAGCATTGGAACATCTCACCAGGGCTTGTACACTTTTTATGGGGCAGCATCGGAACATCTCACAAGGGCGTGTATACTTTGTATGGGACAGCATCGGAACATCTCACCAGGGCTTGTATACTTTTTATGGGACAGCATCGGAACATCTCACCAGGCCTTGCATACTTTTTATGGGAAAGCTTCAGAACATCTCACCAGGGCTTGTATAATTTTTATTGGACAGCATCGGAACATCTCACTGGGGCGTGTATACTTTTTATGGGACAGCATCAGAACATCTCACCAGGGCTTGTATACTTGTTATGGGGCAGCATCGGAACATCTCACAAGGGCGTGTATACTTTGTATGGGACAGCATCAGAACATCTCACCAGGGCTTGTATACTTTTTATGGGACAGCATCGGAACATCTCACCAGGCCTTGTATACTTTTTATGGGAAAGCTTCGGAACATCTCACCAGGGCCTGTATAATTTTTATGGGACAGCATCGGAACATCTCACTGGGGCGTGTATACTTTTTATGGGACAGCATCAGAACATCTCACCAGGGCTTGTATACTTGTTATGGGGCAGCATTAGAACATCTCACCAGGGCTTGTATAATTTTTATGGGACAGCATCGGAACATCTCACTAGGGAGTGTATACTTTTTATGGGACAGCATCGGAACATCTCACTAGGGCTTGTATACTTTTTATGGGACAGCATCAGAACATCTAACCAGGGCTTGTACACATTTTTTGGGGCAGCATCGGAACATCTCACCAGGGCTTGTATACTTTTTTGGGGGCAGCATCAGATCATCCCATCAGGGCTTGTATACTTTTTTTGGGGCAGCATCGGAACATCTCACCAGGGCTTGTATGCTTTTTTGGGGGCAGCATCGGAACATCTCACCAGGGCTTGTATACTTTTTTGGGGCCAGCATCGGAACATCTCACCACGGCTTGTACACTTTTTGGGGCCAGCATCGGAACATCTCACCAGGGCCTGTATACTTTTCTGAGGGCAGCATCGGAACATCTCACCAGGGCTTGTATACTTTTTTGGGGGCAGCATCGGAACATCTCACCACGGCTTGTACACTTTTTGGGGCCAGCATCAGAACATCTCACCACGGCTTGTACACTTTTTGGGGCCAGCATCGGAACATCTCACCAGGGCTTGTATACTTTTTTGGGGCAGCATCGGAACATCTCACCAGGTTTTTTTTCATACTTTTTTGGGGGCAGCATCGGAACATCTCACCAGGGCTTGTACACTTTTTGGGGCAGCATCGGAACATCTCACCACGGCTTGTACACTTTTTGGGGCCAGCATCGGAACATCTCACCACGGCTTGTACACTTTTTGGGGCCAGCATCGGAACATCTCACCAGGGCTTGTACACTTTTTGGGGCCAGCATCGGAACATCTCACCACGGCTTGTACACTTTTTGGGGCCAGCATCGGAACATCTCACCAGGGCTTGTACACTTTTTGGGGCCAGCATCGGAACATCTCACCAGGGCTTGTATACTTTTTTGGGGCCAGCATCGGAACATCTCACCAGGGCTTGTATACTTTTTTGAGGGCAGCATCAGAACATCTCACCAGGGCTGAAATATCTTTTCGTGGAATGGCATCGGAGCCATTTACCAGGGCTTCCTCACTTATTTAAGGGACTAGGGCAGAATATCTCAGAAGATGGGCTATACACGCTGATAGGCTTAATGGGAAAGTACCGGGGCTTCTGAAGAGGTGGCATGCTTGTATGGGACAGTGCTAGTGTTTCCCTGTAGAGGTGGCATGCTTGTATGGGACAGGGCCAGTGCTTCACTGAAGAGGTGGCATGTAGAGGTGGCATGCTTGTATGGGACAGGGCCAGCGCTTCTCTGAAGAGGTGACATGCTTGTATGGGACAGGGCCAGCGCTTCCCTGTAGAGGTGGCATGCTTTTATGGGACAGGGCCAGCACTTCCCTGAAGAGGTGGCATGCTTGTATGGGACAGTTATAGAGCTTCTCTGAAGGTGGCATGCTTGTATGGGACAGTGCCAGGGCTTCTCTGAAGAGGTGGCATGTAGAGGTGGCATGCTTGTATGGGACAGGGCCAGTGCTTCTCTGAAGGTGGCATGCTTGTATGGGACAGTGCCAGTGCTTCCCTGAAGAGGTGGCATGTAGAGGTGGCATGCTTGTATGGGACAGTGTCAGTGCTTCCCTGAAGAGGTGGCATGTAGAGGTGGCATGCTTGTATGGGACAGGGCCAGCGCTTCCCTGAAGAGGTGGCATGCTTGTATGGGACAGGGCCAGCTCTTCCCTGTAGAGGTGGCATGCTTGTATGGGATAGGGCCAGCGCTTCCCTGTAGAGGTGGCATGCTTGTATGGGACAGGGCCAGCGCTTCCCTGAAGAGGTGGTATGCTTGTATGGGACAGTGCCAGCGCTTCTCTGAAGGTGGCATTCTTGTATGGGACAGGGCCAGCGCTTCCCTGAAGAGGTGGCATGCTTGTATGGGACAGGGCCAGCGCTTCCCTGTAGAGGTGGCATGCTTGTATGGGACAGGGCCAGCGCTTCCCTGTAGAGGTGGCATGCTTGTAGGGGACAGTGCCAGCGCTTCTCTGAAGGTGGCATGCTTGTATGGGACAGTGCCAGTGCTTCCCTGAAGAGGTGGCATGCTTGTATGGGACAGGGCCAGCTATTCCCTGAAGAGGTGGCGTGTAGAGGTGGCATGCTTGCATGGGACAGGGCCAGTGCTTCTCTGAAGGTGGCATGCTTGTATGGGATAGGGCCAGTGCTTCCCTGAAGAGGTGGCATGCAGAGGTGGCATGCTTGTATGGGACAGGGCCAGCGCTTCCCTGAAGAGGTGGCGTGTAGAGGTGGCATGCTTGTATGGGACAGGGCCAGTGCTTCTCTGAAGGTGGCATGCTTGTATGGGACAGGGCCAGTGCTTCCCTGAAGAGGTGGTATGCTTGTATGGGACATGGCCAGTGCTTCACTGAAGAGGTGGCATGCAGAGGTGGCATGCTTGTATGGGAGACTGCCAGCGCTTCTCTGAAGGTGGCATGCTTGTATGGGACAGGGCCAGCGCTTCCCTGAAGAGGTGGCATGCTTGTATGGGACAGGGCCAGTGCTTCACTGAAGAGGTGGCATGCAGAGGTGGCATGCTTGTATGGGAGACTGCCAGCGCTTCTCTGAAGGTGGCATGCTTGTCTGGGACAGTGCCAGCGCTTCTCTGAAGGTGGCATGCTTGTATGGGACAGTGCCAGTGCTTCCCTGTAGAGGTGGCATGCTTGTATGGGACAGGGCCAGCGCTTCCCTGTAGAGGTGGCATGCTTGTATGGGGCAGTGCCCGATCTTCTCTGAAGAGGTGGCATGCTTGGGTGCCAGCACATTTCAGCAGCTATGGCACCAGTGCATCTGAACCGGGTGATTATATTCCTAGTGGGACGATGCCACACATGTTTAGCCTGGCATCTATTGATTTACTGGGATAGCACGGGTGCATGTTTGCAGTCTCAGCAAAAAGGCCTTGTTTTGGATGTGCACCTGACTCGTTGAGGTGACTAATCATCACTCACGTGCTCTAACGCGCGTTCTTGCATTTGGGAGGGGTGGCACTACATGTTAATGACCCACAGGGGGCAAATTATGGGCAGTGCACTCCGGAGCTATCTTTGGCATCCCGCCCGCTCCACAACCCGATCTGTGCTTTATAGTGCCTCAGATGTCATCTAAACGCCAGTGTGGACCCGCCGGTTCCATTGCACAGAGAGGGCTCCCCCAGGATATAACCTGCTGGTGGGCACCTCACTTTGGTATCTGGCATAGAACTCATGCTTGCCCGAAAAGTACAAACTAATACACGCAGACTCCAGCACACGAACACGCACTCTTGGACTGTAGTACAAGCTGTGTACTTCTTAAGGGGCTTTTCACAACAGCCTTCATATCCTGCAGAATAGCTGGGTGTGTGGGGCTGGCCTGTGTCCAGAGAGAGCCATTCCACCATAACAGGACTCTACATACCTCAAATGAAGGGCAGTGAGGCCCGGTTACATCTGAGCTCCATTAAGGATTTAAGGCAGACTTGCTTGGACCAGAGTGTTGAGGGGCTGCCGCCGCCTGGAGGAAATATAAGGGTTAGGCCTGAAGACGCAATGCATTCAGGCGCAGTCCCTTTCGGGTCCCTGTGGAGGGACTAGTCTGCACAGGCCGGGGGCATTACACACGGGTGATCTCGCAGTACATCCCTTTACTCTCAAATTGACTGTCCAAACAACTTAGTTAAAAGGCAGCAGAGACAGGGCTGTGCTCCTCGCGTACTAGCTCAGTCAGTACTCTCCTGGACACCAAAGCTCAGCAGGCAGGACAGGGGTTTGCACGCCATGTGTGAGCTGGATAGTGTTCTGGCTTAACATATGACTTTACGCCGTCTGGTTAGTAACTGCTTTATTCAACATGGAACATGGATCTAATTGAAGTGCAAATGAGTTGAATTGACAAAGTTACAATTTACAAATCTGTGCAATTTGTGAGAATGTTAACATCATTCTATTATGGTGTGTAATGAAGCCTCTCAAAATGCACTTTGTATGCAGCTGTTATCCAGTCATTATAAAAGAACATCGTTAGGCAAACTATACAGCACTTTCTCTACATATTCTAGGACCAGTCCTAGAATATGTCAAGATTTTTGACATGTAGCAGAACAAAATAGTATTTGTCCCAATAATGTTTTTTTTTCTCCTGGGGCTGTAATGACCCAAAACCTATTTAGCTGGACATGTTGCCATGTTGTTAAATTGCTGCATTCCTTGTATTTTCATAATAAAGCGAGACCATAACAGATAGGTTCCAGCATACGCTTATTTGTGCTTAAAAAGAGACAGCTGTCAAAGTCAACGGGAAAGTTCTAAGCATTTGGATCTTGCCTTGGATTGAGAGCTGTTCAAATCACTGGTATATTTATCAGTTTATGGCACTAGCCTTGAAACCTCTTGGACAAGAGCCCATGCTAAACCATTCAACTCTCCTACCCTAATAACCCCATGACTACATCTCCATCTGTCTTACTCTACTCTCACAGGCAGCCCTCACACACAGCAGGGATCTGCCTGCAATAAACCACATATATGCCACCAAAACAAAACACCCATGGTCACAGTAATACCCAGGACTTGGGAACTCTCAGCCTACATGAATAAGCCACTCAGGCTTTGCATCTGCCTCCTCGCCCATCTCCTAGCAACCACCATTCTTCCTTCTCTTGCCATGAAAGGCCATGCACACATATGAGCGGACACTCCCCCAGGATGTGCACGCCCCCTCTACTGTAGAACTTTGCAAAATAGCAGAACTCCAGCATGCACAGTCCTAAACATCTTCAGTCTCCCACACTGTACAGACCCGAACATACATCTACTCAGGATATTATTGGCTGCACCCCTGCACGGCCATGATAGAAAATACCAGAGTTGAAAGAACCAAGAGGCCTATCCCCCTCCCCACTGTAGACACGGTACACTTCTGCAAAATCCACTATCTAGCTAAAGAGCAGGTTGAGCTTGCCATGTAGCAAGCAGACTCTCAACATCTACAGTCCAAAGAGGCATAGGCATCCCACACTGCACAGCACTGCACAGTCCTGGACCCAGGCATAAATCAGGTCCTCCCACACAGTGATACTCTCCCACAATGTACAGTTCTGAACCTAGCCATAAAGCAGGTACTCCCACACAGTGCTACACTCCCACAATGTACAGTCCTGAACCTAGGCATACACCAGGTACTCCCACACAGTGCTACACTCCCACAATGTACAGTCCTGAACCTAGAAATAAAGCAGGTACTCCCACACAGTGCTACACTCCCACAATGTACAGTCCTGAACCTAGGTATAAAGCAGGTACTCCCACACAGTGCTACACTCCCACAATGTACAGTCCTGAACCTAGGCATAAAGCAGGTACTCCCACACAGTGCTACACTCCCACAATGTACAGTCCTGAACCTAGGCATAAAGCAGGTACTCCCACACAGTGCTACACTCCCACAATGTACAGTCCTGAACCTAGGCATAAAGCAGGTACTCCCACACAGTGATACACTCCCACAATGTACAGTCCTGAACCTAGGCATAAAGCAGGTACTCCCACACAGTGCTACACTCCCACAATGTACAGTCCTGAACCTAGGCATAAAGCAGGTACTCCCACACAGTGCTACACTCCCACAATGTACAGTCCTGAACCTAGGCATACACCAGGTACTCCCACACAGTGCTACACTCCCACAATGTACAGTCCTGAACCTAGGCATACACCAGGTACTCCCACACAGTGCTACACTCCCACAATGTACAGTCCTGAACCTAGGCATAAAGCAGGTACTCCCACACAGTGCTACACTCCCACAATGTACAGTCCTGAACCTAGGCATAAAGCAGGTACTCCCACACAGTGCTACACCCCCACAATGTACAGTCCTGAACCTAGGCATAAAGCAGGTACTCCCACACAGTGCTACACTCCCACAATGTACAGTCCTGAACCTAGGCATAAAGCAGGTACTCCCACACAGTGATACACTCCCACAATGTACAGTCCTGAACCTAGGCATACACCAGGTACTCCCACACAGTGCTACACTCCCACAATGTACAGTCCTGAACCTAGGCATACACCAGGTACTCCCACACAGTGCTACACTCCCACAATGTACAGTCCTGAACCTAGGCATACACCAGGTACTCCCACACAGTGCTACACTCCCACAATGTACAGTCCTGAACCTAGGCATAAAGCAGGTACTCCCACACAGTGCTACACTCCCACAATGTACAGTCCTGAACCTAGGCATAAAGCAGGTACTCCCACACAGTGCTACAGCCCCCCCCAAAGTGCATTCCTGTGACCCAGGCATGAAGTGGAATGATACACATGTGCAGTGCTGTGCTCCACACTGCATAGCACAGCACAGTCCTGAACCCAGCAATTATGCAGAAGGGTTCATATGCAAGAGCTGCACTACCGGTGTGTAAAGAACTGAAGTCTGGAGCTCGGTAACCATGCATAAGATCACCTATTTACAGCACTGCATTGCAACACTGCACAGAGCAGCCCAGAGTGCACAGCACTGCACACACTGCATGGAACTGCACAGTCCCGGCGCACAGGCATGAAGCTGAAGAGCATCCAGGTACAGCACTGCACTCTCTCACTCTACAGACCTCCAAATGCACCGCAACACCTTACAGCCCTTCAAGAATTGCCGGCCAGGAACAGAGTGAAAGCACCCTAATGCCCCCCTGCCCGCCACACACACAGTCTCCTGCGATCATCTAACGTCCTCTAGGTGTGTTGTGACAAACACACCTTCACATACAACCTACAACTCGAAAGTGTTTCTCCCAAAATGGAATTTACCATGAAACTGAATCGCCCCATCTCACCTCAAAGTCTAGTTGTCAAAAAGCATTTGTTTGTTTACAAAATTCCTTAACAAAAACAAATCGTTGTGTTAGGAAATGGCAGACATTCTCAATGAACTCCAGTGCAAAGGCCACTAAACGACTCAATGGAAAAGACGTTCTTTGTGATTCAATATTTTGAGCCATGAGGTAGCAGGTGACCGCCCCTATGTGTACCCTCCTCCATGATCTGATGCACCACTCTGCCTCACAGTTCTGCGGGCTGGTACTCTTCCTTTAAACAAAAAAAAGTGAGCAAACTCACCAATCATTAAAATACTACTGCTTACCACAGCTACAGGTTTTGGTTATTTGGAATCCAATTGCCCATCAGCCAGGCCGTATGTGTCCCTCCACATTTAGAGTGTCAATTGGCAATATGGATACATATTGTAGTTGCATCATTCAAGTGTTTAACAGTGGTAATGCTGACATATACATAACCGCAAGTTTCACAAAAGTGTTCTACAGTGACATTGCCGGCATACATTCTGGACACAAGCATTTGGAAAATGTTGTAATGTGCTCCTGTGTAGCATTGGTGACCTGACATCGGTTATATATTTACATGTGTTAACCATAGAGATCCGACTGTGCTGTAAAATGCACCATTTAGGCCCCTTACTATAAAAAAAAAGTTCTCGGGGGAGAACCCCGGTGATCCTCCTCCATCACTTAGGACATGATTGATAGATAGGCTTGGTGGCTAGCGGTAACTTGGTGCAGACTTTAATGCTGGTCCAGTATAAATATTAACCAGCCGCACCTGACCTACAATCATTTAGATTGGGGCTCCCCCTCAGGAGAAACCTGCCCCCACCCCCCATGGCAACACAAGCTGCACCCACCTCTGATCCGCATGAATGCATGCCTTCTTAGCTCGAGTGACTCACCCATGCCCCAGAGGCAAGCATCGCCTTGCTTATTACTGAGTGGGCGGGGCTATGTGAGTGCTCAGTGAGTGCTCAGTGAGTGCTCGGGCTGTACTTCTTACAGGAATCCATAAAAGGCGGCCTGGCCCAGACTCTGACCCTTCACTAGGAGGCCAGAGAGAGGAGACTGTTTACAGGGGTCTGAGGCCGCCACTGCATGGCTGCCAACATGTCCTGTTCCAGCCTGTAGGTGCTTATCCAGGCATGTTTTTTTTTGTTTGAATACTGGGACTTGTAGTCTGAGTTTTATGATGGGAAAGGTGAAACTACAAGTCCCAGAATGAAAAGGAAAAAAAGAAACAGGGCTGGATCGGCACCTACAGATTGGAATGGATCCTGTTGGCAAGCATGTGACTGCACACACTGAAGAAAGGGTGAGTAGACTGCTCGCTAAAAGTCTCTGTGACCGCTCACAAAGAGGAGGCCGTGATGCGGCTTCCCCTCCACCCCCTCACAACATGCGTTTTTACCTGTAGCCAACCACCGCACTGGGGCATCAGCTCCGAGCGTCTCCTAGCAACCGCCTGCCAGGTGAGAGGGGCAGCCGCGCATCGCGTGCATGGTGGACCACCAAAAAAAGGAAGGAGCGCGCACGCGCAGGCAGCTGCGGCGGTGTTTGCACTGGAATGACATCTCGTGTGCACTAGAACTGAGCGCCTCGGTGGGCTCGTGTACACTGTCCCACGGGGATCCCGCAGCAGCACCGTGCAGCCGCACCGTGCAGTGCGAGCAGGAGCTGCAGTGGGGGCCCACCTCGTGTGCACTGTCCCACGGGGATCCCGCAGCAGCACCGTGCAGCCGCACCGTGCAGTGCGAGCAGGAGCTGCAGTGGGGGCCCACCTCGTGTGCACTGTCCCACGGGGATCCCGCAGCAGCACAGTCAGGGGAGTTGCTAGGTCTGGAAAAGACCCGGGGTTACGGTGATGTCGGAACTGTTGGGACTGGGGGCTAGCTAGTCTTTTGGCTGTAGCTCCTGAGATTCTATCCGGGGCTACAACCAAAAGATCAGGGGCTATAGCCCCCTTAGCCTCCCCCTAGCAACGCCCCTGAGCACCGTGCAGCCGCACCGTGCAGTGCGAGCAGGAGCTGCAGTGGGGGCCCACCTCGTGTGCACTGTCCCACGGGGATCCCGCAGCAGCACCGTGCAGCCGCACCGTGCAGTGCGAGCAGGAGCTGCAGTGGGGGCCCACCTCGTGTGCACCGTCCCGCGGGGATCCCGCAGCAGCACCGTGCAGAAGCACCGTGCGGCACCGTGCAGCAGGGGCAGGAGCTGAAGTGGGGGTCCACCTCTTATGCACCGTCCCGCGGGGATCCCGCAGCAGCACCGTGCAGAAGCACCGTGCAGCACCGTGCATCAGGGGCAGGAGCTGAAGTGGGGGCCCACCTCTTGTGCACCGTCCCGCGGGGCAGAGGGACCTCTTGTGTGTGCCTGGACCGGATCCCAGCTCTTGTGTGCTAGGAATGCGGGTGTAAGAGTCTCACTCTTGTGCACTGGGGCCAGGAGCTGCAGCACGAAGTCGCCTCTCTTTCCGGGTGTTCCATGTCGCAAGACTTCTAAACGACCCAGACAGCGACACCCGAGAGACGGCTGCAGACAGGCAGCCGGCCACCCATGATGCGTGCCATGTGCTCATGTGTGCTCACCTGCACCCGCTCGCCTAGCACACAAGAGCTTCTTCTAGTGTCCCGATGCTGCTCTCTCTTAGTGACACCCTAGCCCCCTCCTTACTGGCGTCCCCTCGCTCTGAACCCCTCCACGCTCTGCGCTCCCAAGCCTGTCCTCCCCACACAGCCTGCACCGTGATGTGGGCTTATGAGAAGTGACAGCGCAGTGAGGGGGCTCCAGGGGACAAACACACAGAACCTCAGCACAGGTGACTTCTCAGAGGAAGCCGAGCAGGGCACTGTGAACACACTCAGCGGAGAGAGAGGAACGAGAGTGACAGAGGGGCAGGGGGGCGTGAGAGAGAGAGAGAGGGGGAGAGAAAGAGAAAGAGGGAGAGGGGGAGGAGCGAGAGGTGTGAGAGAGAGAGGGAGAGAGAAAAGAAAGAGAGAAACACATTGAGTGGAGAGAAAGACAGGGGGTGCAAGAGAGGGAGAGCAGAGAGAGAGGGGAATAAGGTTAGGGGGAGAGAGAGAGAGATTGAGTGGGGAAGAAGAGAGGGATAGGGTGAGAGAAAAAGAGACAGAAACAGAGAGAAATAGAGAAAGAGAGGCCAAAAGAGGGAGAGAGAGAGAGAGAAAGAGAGAGAGAGAGAAAGAGAGAGAGAGAAAAACAGATAGAAAGAGAATCGAGAGAGGCCGAAAGACACATAGAGAGAGAAAGACAGAGATATTGAGTGGGAAAAGAGAGAGGGGTAGGGTGAGGGGGATAGAGAGACCGAAAAAGAGATAGAAAGACATATTGAGAGAGCCAGAAAGAGAGAGGGAGAGGAACGAGAGAGAGAGATTGAGTGCAGTGAGAGGGATAGGGTGTGGGAGAGAGAGAAAAGAAAGAGGGAGAGAGAGAGAGAGAAGTCAACAGAGCAAGAAAGAGAGGGAATGGAGGATAGGGATAGAGTCTTATAGACAGAGAGCGAGTGTGTGTGTGTGAGAGAGAGAGAGAGACGTGTAAACGATGGATTCCTGCAGAGTCAGACCAAGTAAAGCACAGACACCAGATGGAGATGATCCAATCAACAGCAGCACGTATGCAGAGCACAGGCAGGACCTGGGAATCTTCAGTCAGAAACACAGAACAGGTAGAACACAGACAACATCTTTGAAGGATTCAGTCAGAAACATAGAATAGGAGGAGCATGTTAAGGTGGCATACAAGTCCCAGGTAAGACCAGATGAAACAGAGACACTCCAAACCAGACTCAACGACGGCAAAACCCAACTTCATGCACATCGAAACAAAGCCGGGACAGCATACAGGCATTCAAGCATTCAAGTACTGCAAACTCGTCATCAATGATGTCATCACATAATCTCAGTTCACAAAAGCTACGGGGAACGAGGATAGGTTAGTGGGTTAGATTCCATGCAGGTTCGACATTTTCATTGGGCTACACATCTGATGGCTGCACCTGGAACCACCCCTATATTGAAATGTCTCTAAGGACTTTGATAGGTTGGCACATTGCCAACCACCCTTGGACACTTGGCAGGTCGTCAGGATATGAGCCCGACATAGAGTGCAGGCAGAGAGGCTCATGGGACATTCTTCCTCCAATTAAAAGTTACCATCCCTCAGTCTCATGCCATGAGACCGGCCAATCCCTTTGAAACGGGCCATGTGTGGTTTCCTGTGTCCACGTGCGCATTTAGGGAGTGCATTAGTTGTCCCATCTGTGTTTGCTTCTAAGCAAAGGCCAGTGTTCCCCAGTTATGGGTCACGTGTGATGGGACGGTGTTTGAAATAGATTTGCCTCCTATTTATTGAGGTTTTGGTTAATAGTAACATGTGTGTTGCGTTTTCTGTTGCCACTGTGGACACTCTAGAGTTGTTCTTCATGGAGTCTTTTGGTTTATTATTGTACTGCACCTAACCTTCAAAGGTTGTTTATGCTCTTCTAAAACGTTAATTAATCTTGAAGTATACTACTTGCATCGTGGGAAGCGCTATCTCATGTCTTCGGTCAGCTGTCCTGATCCTCCCTAATGTCACTCTAATGTTGGCACTGGTTGCCAGCTGCTGTCTGAGCTCTGCACAGATAAGTATTTCCGTGCATTCCGCCTTTGGGGATTCCCAGGGCTCTGAGGCCTGTGCTCATTCAGAGACATGCTGTGGCCTCCATTTTTAAGAAGATGGCTGCCCCACTGCACTCTGGCTTCTATGTTAGTGAGCTATATTTGCATATTGTTCATATTGTATTCCCCTCATACATTGGTCATATTAGTATTCTTCATATGTAAATGCATATATTACCTAGTGTACATGCTCTACATGTGGAGTGCATGATTGTTTCATGTCTAATGCATGTGCTTTTTCTGTTACTTTGAATGCTTAGGCCGTTTTCAGCTGACTTTGTCCCCAACCCCTGCTGCACCTGCAGGGGATAAGGGTGGAAAGGCTGTCCCAGTGTGTAACGTCTTTCACCTTTGAGGTATTGGTGGGGTGGAGGGGCAGATGCTAGGTGGTGGAGGGGCAGATGCTATGTGGTGGAGGGGCAGATGCTATGTGGTGGAGGGGCAGATGCTATGTGGTGGAGGGGCAGATGCTATGTGGTGGAGGTGCAGATACTATGTGGTGGAGGGGCAGATGCTACGGGGTGGAGGGGCAGATGCTATGGGGTGGAGGGGCAGATGCTATGGGGTGGAGGGGCAGATGCTATGTGGTGGAGGGGCAGATGCTATGGGGTGGAGGGGCAGATGCTATGTGGTGGAGGTGCAGATGCTATGTGGTGGAGGGGCAGATGCTATGTGGTGGAGGTGCAGATGCTATGTGGTGGAGGAGCAGATGCTATGTGGTGGAGGGGCAGATACTATGTGGTGGAGGGGCAGATGCTATGGGGTGGAGGGACAGATGCTATGGGGTGGAGGGGCAGATGCTATGTGGTGGAGGGGCAGATGCTATGGGGTGGAGGGGCAGATGCTATGTGGTGGAGGGGCAGATGCTATGTGGTGGAGGGGCAGATGCTATGTGGTGGAGGTGCAGATGCTATGGGGTGGAGGGGCAGATGCTATGGGGTGGAGGGGCAGATGCTATGGGGTGGAGGGGCAGATGCTATGTGGTGGAGGGGCAGATGCTATGGGGTGGAGGGGCAGATGCTATGGATGATGTATTCATCTTCCTCCCTACAAGCACAAAACAAAACACGTAGAACACATGCAGCAGCTGGGAAACCACCAGTCAGTAAGATAGAAAAGGCAGAAGCTGGGATGGCTTCAGAAATACAGAACAGGCAGAAGCTGGGACGGCTTCAGTAAGAAATACAGAACAGGCAGAAGCTGGGACGGCTTCAGTAAGAAACACAGAACAGGCAAAAGCTGGGACGGCTTCAGTAAGAAATACAGAACAGGCAGAAGCTGGGACGGCTTCAGTAGGAAATACAGAACAGGCAGAAGCTGGGACGGCTTCAGTAGGAAATACAGAACAGGCAGAAGCTGGGACGGCTTCAGTAAGAAATACAGAACAGGCAGAAGCTGGGGCGGCTTCAGTAAGAAATACAGAAAATGCAGAAGCTGGGACGGCTTCAGTAAGAAATACAGAACAGGCAGAAGCTGTGACGGCTTCAGTAAGAAATACAGAACAGGCAGAAGCTGGGACGGCTTCAGTAAGAAATACAGAAAATGCAGAAGCTGGGACGGCTTCAGTAAGAAATACAGAACAGGCAGAAGCTGGGACGGCTTCAGTAAGAAATACAGAACGGACAGAAGCTGGGATGGCTTCAGTAAGAAATACAGAACAGGCAGAAGCTGGGACGGCTTCAGTAAGAAATACAGAAAATGCAGAAGCTGGGATGGCTTGTGTTAGAAATACAGAACTGGTACAGCACAGGCAGGGTTTTGGAAATATTAAGTCAGACACACCAAACAGGTGGCATACAGGAAGCAGCTATGCAAGCTTCTCTGAGCACACATCACTGGGTTGGTATGACATAGGGGGCAGGTATTCAAGCTTCTATGAGCACACATCATTGGTTTAATTTATTTATATTTATTTATATACAGGGAGGAACAATGCTCCATTGATCAGAAAAAAATTACAATAGGAAATAAGGTTGGACCGGCAGCAGTGCGCTTCTTACAATGGGGTGAATTCAAGTGACATTCTGACCAGGTTGTGGGGGAGAGCAAATGGAACAGTCACCGGGGACAATACATGGGTGTACATACAGAGATTAACAACATGAGACCTGTTTACGTGCAGGTAGGCGGTACCGGCAGCTATGTTAGGGATGTGACCATGATGGGTGAAGTGCTACAGTGGAGTCAGGGAAAGTGAGAGACAGAGGTGGGTTAAAGGTGAGGGAAACATGTTACCTAGGAGGAAGATGAGCGGTAGGTTAAGAGGGTAACTCGCAGGCGAGGAGGTAGGCTTTTAGTCTGGTTTTGAGAGGTAGATTGGGAGGGTAACTCCGAGGCGAGGAGGTAGGCTTTTAGTCTGGTTTTGAGAGGTAGATTGGGAGGGTAACTCTGAGGCGAGGAGGTAGGCTTTTAGTCTGGACTGTTTCCTGGATGTCCGTGGGAAGAGAATTCCATGCAAGTGGAGCAAGAAGAGAGAGAGAGCGGAAGCGAGAGGAAGTACAGGGAGGGCGAGGAGCCAGAAGGGTAGTTGCGGAGGCAGAGCAGAGATTACGAGAGGAGTTGCAGAGTTGGAAAGAGGAGGATAGATATGGCAGTGCCTTGGGATTGGCTTTATCATAGGCAATAGATAATTCACTAGTCCCTACTTGGTTTCATTTAGTCCTGGGCTGTCACTGATCTGAATAAGACTTTTGCCTCCAAAGTATGCACAGTCTTTATGTCATTTAAGGCAAGAGAAGGATATGACTTAGACGTGTTCTCCAAGCATGCACCACTTCAGAATATTTCACTGTTTATTAAACATTCATTGACATTTTACCTAAATTAACTTCTGTTTGTTTGCTGAAAATAAAGATTTAGCTTTCATGTGCAAATATTTCAGTGACTGCTAATCTTGCTGTAGATTTAGTTTCACAATACACCTTACAATATACTCCACTAATAGATAATGATTACTAACATTGGCATTGTAAAACACGCTTCACAATGTCTGTGCCCATCTGTCAGTGATGTCACACTATATGCCAGTCTTGTCACTGCAACATATTTTCATGAGGCCTGTACCCAAAATAAATGCCACACTGCTACTGTAAAAAATATTTTCATGACATCACTGCCCACAATATATGCCAGCATTACCACTCTAAAAGATGTTCATGATGCTGGTGCCAACATTATATGCCAGCATTGCACTGTAAAACATTTTTCATGATTCTTGTGATCCAGTATGTGTCAGCATTGCAATTGTAAAACACACTTCATGATGCCTATGCACACATCACAACATATACCAGCATTCTCACTGTAAAATCCTTTTGTGATGCTGCACACACAATATATGACAGCATGAGGGGGGATAGCTCAGGGGCAACACATTTGTCTTGGAAGCAAAACAACACAGCGCAACACAGGTTTTAATCCTGATCCCGCGCTTAGAAAACCACTCGCTGGAATTAAGCGCGTTATAAAAGAACAATTATGTAATTATAAATATATATTTCCACTGTAACATATGTTAATGATCAGTGTGCTGTGAGAAACCTGACAGTATTCTCCCACCTACTCTCCTGGAATCTTCCATTCAGGTGGCCAGGATCCCGACCCTAGGGGTGGACAAGCGAGGAAGGATCACCTGAGTGGTGGGTCACAGGGGATTGGGAGGAGGATACCCAAGGGTGGGACATCGCATTCCCCCTTTCCCAATTATACTCCAACCCAGTCTCCCTCAGACTTAATGGGATATTTCCAATCACACCCCGTCTCCGCCTCCCCACTTGCAATAAGTACTTGTACGAAGAAGAGGTGATCAGGAGCAATGAGGATTGACCATAGAGACAACATAGGAATACAAAGTGAGGCCTGCCATGTGACACCTTTGAATTGTCCCAATAATACAGTCAGGCAAGGTGAGGCACTTTATTTTGACTATTCATACTTGACTCTTTACACCAGTATAAAAGTTGTAGTTCTGCCTAAGAGTATGAGTGAGCTGGAGTTGAGACCAGGAGAGCCAAGGAGCAAGAAGCTGCAGTGGGTAAAGCTTGTAGAGTCCGGAGGAGAGCAGCGTGCTGAGACGCTGGCCCGGTGTGTCTGAGGGGCTGCAGCATGACTAGGGAGCCCGGTCTCCAGAGAGCCCGGAGTGAGGCAGGCCGCGACCTTCAGGCCGAGCCCAGAGACATGCTTGTTCCTTTGGGATGTGTGCCAGACCCAATGGTGTCTGAGGGGCAGGTGGTGAGACTCTAAACTCGACCCAGTGTATCCCGAGGAGACCGCTCCGCAGCGCTGCGCATCCCGGGGAGTTTTGTGAAAATGAGGATAGAAACTCATGAGGGTGCGGCTGGGTGGAGCGGGAGTTGAAGCAGATAAGATTTGTAAGCAGCATGAAGGTAAAGAAAGCAGAAAGAGAAAAGGTAAAGAAAGTGTAAAGCAAGAGAAAGAAAAGCAGAAAGAAAGATGCGATAGCAGCACAGAAGTAAAGACAAATACAAGGAAAGTGAACCTTAAATAATATATGAGAAAAGGGTGCGAGCAACCCAACAGACTGAACGTGAGAAAGCGAGAGAAAGCCAAGAGAGGGTACAAGCAACCCGAAAGCAGGAAAGAGGGTGCAAGCAACCCAACAGACTGAAAGTGAGAAAGCGAGAGAAAGCCAAGAGAGGTTACAAGCAACCCGAAAGCAGGAAAGAGGGTGCAAGCAACCCAACAGACTGAACGTGAGAAAGCGAGAGAAAGCCAAGAGAGGGCACAAGCAACCCGAAAGCAGGAAAGAGGGTGCAAGCAACCCAACAGACTGAACGTGAGAAAGCGAGAGAAAGCCAAGAGAGGGTACAAGCAACCCAAAAGCAGGAAAGAGGGTGCAAGCAACCCAACAGACTGAATGTGAGAAAGCGAGAGAAAGCCAAGAGAGGGCACAAGCGACCCAAAATAGGAAAGAGGGCGCGAGTGACCCAACAGACTGAAAGTGAGAAAGCGAGAGAAAGCCAAGAGAGGGTACAAGCAACCCGAAAGCAGGAAAGAGGGTGCAAGCAACCCAACAGACTGAAAGTGAGAAAGCGAGAGAAAGCCAAGAGAGGGTACAAGCAACCCGAAAGCAGGAAAGAGGGTGCAAGCAACCCAACAGACTGAACGTGAGAAAGCGAGAGAAAGCCAAGAGAGGGCACAAGCGACCCAAAATAGGAAAGAGGGCGCGAGTGACCCAACAGACTGAAAATGAGAAAGCGAGAGAAAGCCAAGAGAGGGCACAAGCGACCCAAAATAGGAAAGAGGGTGCAAGCAACCGAACAGACTGAACGTGAGAAAGCGAGAGAAAGCCAAGAGAGGGTACAAGCAACCCGAAAGCAGGAAAGAGGGTGCAAGCAACCCAACAGACTGAACGTGAGAAAGCGAGAGAAAGCCAAGAGAGGGTACAAGCAACCCGAAAGTAGGAAAGAGGGTGCGAGCAACCCAACAGACTGAACGTGAGAAAGCGAGAGAAAGCCAAGAGAGGGTACAAGCAACCCGAAAGTAGGAAAGAGGGTGCGAGCAACCCAACAGACTGAACGTGAGAAAGCGAGAGAAAGCCAAGAGAGGGTACAAGCAACCCGAAAGCAGGAAAGAGGGTGCAAGCAACCCAACAGACTGAACGTGAGAAAGCGAGAGAAAGCCAAGAGAGGGTACAAGCAACCCGAAAGCAGGAAAGAGGGTGCAAGCAACCCAACAGACTGAACGTGAGAAAGCGAGAGAAAGCCAAGAGAGGGTACAAGCAACCCGAAAGCAGGAAAGAGGGCGCGAGTGACCCGACATGCTGGCAAAGTGAAAGTGAAAGTGAGAGGAAGCAAAGAGAGGGTACAAGCAACCCGAAAGTAGGAAAGAGGGTGCAAGCAACCCAAAATGATGCAGGAAAAGAGGGTACAAGCAACCCAAAGGCTTAAAAAGTGAACGTGCAAGAGGCACAGCAAAGAGAAAGGAAGGTGCACAGGTGCACAACCAAAGGAACAGAGTAACAGGGTGTACCAGGGGCAAGTTAAAGACAAGAGGAGTGCTCAAGAGGCAGAGTAAAGTGAGAAGAGGGGGCATGTGTGCACAGCAAAAGGAAAGAAAGTTGAAAGAGAAGAAAAGCCAGAGTGGAAAGGGCACAGTAGCGAAAGGTGCCATTAAAAAGATATAAAGTACCAAGAGAGGGGTCAGAAGTCAGAGTGGTCGCTCAGCGGAAGAGCCAAAGCCCAGCATTTTCAAAAGTTTCTAATACTGCCCCAAGGAAAGAATTGTGTGTTGAAACTGTGCATCCTGACAAGGTGAACTTTTGTTTGAAACTAGAGGGGACTAGGCTTTGGGAAGGGAATCCTAAGAGGAACTCTAAGGACATTGTGGAACTTTGTGAAGAAAGGCATAGACTTGGGGAAGTGAACCCTGAGTGGCCTAACAGGAAATGTGTCTTTTTGTTTAGAACTGGACGGATTGACGCTTGGGGAAGGGAACCCCAAGAGACCCAGAGACTGTAAACTTCATTGACATGCTGCAAGAGACCTGCGTGAAAGGTTCCGAGGGCAACCCTTTTTGAGTTGAACTATTTTTGAACTGGCCGAACTACACCTATTGGTAAGACTACCTGAAATCCGCTGTGGTTTACATTTCCTTTTTAGCCACCATTTTCCCTTTCAGAAGACCTCCTATCACATTTGGTTTAAGAGTGAGGGCAAGCAACGTTTTGGACACAAACAAACTTTGGTTTTGGATTTACGGACATCAACAGCATTAGGTGAGGGACCAATCCCCTTAGAGTTAGGGCCAAGTAGGCATTACGCCAACCCCACAAAGTTTGATAATAACGGTTTTCAAACTGTTACTTTTGAATCTGTGTCTCGCTTGATACCATGCCTGTCTCACAGTGCCCACAACAAATACCCACATTGGCAGGGTAAAGCAACCTTTCCTGATGGCAATTCCCACCATATATTCTTGCATTACCACTGTAATACATATTCACGATGACCATGCCCCCAATAAATGCTAGCATTCCACTGTAACATATTTTTGAAATGTGGGTCACCAAAACCACAGATCTTTGGTATGTAGTGATGTTATCGAATAGATAACAAAGGATGCAAATTTAGACGAACCCAAAACATCGGGGAAAAAATGACTAATTTTAGAAGACTCATTAAATGTGGTCGGGAATGGGAATAGTAGTTTTAGGGGTGTGGAAAAAGTATTTTTTAAAAAGGGGGCTGGGGAACCCCCCTAAAAACAACAAAAAACAAAATGTTTTTTTTGTGATGTTTTTCGTTCATTCAAAATTGATTCTTTATTTTCTCATTAGATACAATCACATGCAACCAGATGTTTGACAGACCTATGCAGCAAACACAGGTCCAGTGAAAGTGCTGTCCACTTTCTATGTTCAGTATTCACTGCACGGAGGCAGGAAGTGGATAATGGGGATCTACCTGAATACTGCGAATCGAAAATGTCAAATCCAAAAAAGCTGAACTGCTTTTCTACAATCATTTCCTCGAAATGATATGCAGGGGAGACCCCCGCAGCCACCCCGCATACGCCTCTTATATTGTGTCTAACCTTAAACTCCTCTACATATAATTGTGGGGAAATGTGCCCCTCGAAATTCTGCATTTATGGATTCAACATTCTGGTCCACTAAGTAATTGGCTGATATCTATTATGGTACTGCAAGGACAGACAGGTAAGTAGATCATGGAGGGAGGTATAGGGCTAGGGGCCTGGAGGGGGGATGAGTTGGATGAGGGACTTTGGGCTTGCTGGGTCTTAGGGTGGAGGACAGTGGGTGGGATGGGCCTCGGTCCAGGAGCATGATGGGCAGAGCCACCAGATTGAATGCACAGGTTAAGGGGGGAATGGGGTTGCAGAGAGGAGTGTGGGGAATGGGGGACCCCATCACTAGCAAGGACAGATGTGGTGGCACAGGGTGAGAGAGAAAGAGGGCCAGCTGAGTAAAGAAATCAGTATGCCAGACAATGGGAGAGGGTTCAATGGGTGATATTCAGTGGGCGAGATTTGAGTGGAGGGAAATTTGAAGACCTGTGCTTTAGTCGAAGCACATAGTTTAATGATCATTATGTGCTAACAATTCTTTCTAGCATTGCAACTGTAAAATACACTTCATGATGCCTGTGACCACAATACATGCAAGCATTGCCACTCTCAAGTGCACTTTCATGAACCCTATCACTACAATATATACCAGCATAACTGCTGTAAAACAGATGCTATCATTCCTATGCCCACAAACTAGGCCAGTATTGCCACTATAACATATTTTCATCATGTCTGTTCCCACAATATATGCCAGTAATGTCACAGTTAATCACATTTCTAGATGCCAATACAGAGAATACATGCCAGCATCACCCTTGTAAAGTGCATTTTCATGAACCCTATAACCGCAACATAGGCCAGCATTGCCACTGTAAAGCACATTGTACAATTCCCATGCCCACAAAATATGCTAGCATTGTCACTATAACATATTGTCATGATGCTGTGCCCACATGCCAATGTAAACCACATGTTCTCGATGCCAATGCACACAATATATTCCAGCATTGTCACTGTACCTGTGTCATGTCTTTTTTGAGCGACTTTCACAACAGTTACCAAAAGCAAGTTAGAGAACTATCAGCCTCCCTTTACATCATCGCGCTATAAATGAGCCATGCAAATGCATCAGTGAAAGTGGACAATTACCAGAAACCCCGACGGTGTGCAGGAATATTTGGTGTAGCAGCAGCATGCAGGACAACAACATTGGGAGGATAGAGGGAAGTTGGACATGGGACAAAGGCATGAGCATGAACAGGTTTGGGTAGTGCATGTAATGAGATGGCAAACTAGGGGTGCCTGTTTCAGCAGAAAATGCAGAGGAGCAAGGTAGTAGAAGGTGAGTGGGTATATAAGTTATAGGGGTGGAGCAACTAGTGAGCAAAAGGAAGAAATGGTGCTCTGCAAGCAAGTGCAGGCAAGCCATTGATGGAAAGCACCCACTGATGAGTGAACCCCAAGGAAAAAGGAGCAATGTAAATAGCGGAATGGTAAAGACATATAACCCACTGTACCATCATTGTGTGATGCCTTGACACCAATACATGCCACCATTTCTTGTAAAATATGTTTTCATGATTTCCATACCATCAATACATACCATACATACCACCATTTCCACTGTAAAGCATGCAACATTAAACCTGGGCCGAGAATATATGCCATCATTGTCACTGTTAAGCACTGACTATTTCAGCATTGCCCTGCAAAATATGTTTTCACATTGATTATGTTCACCATATATACCCTATAAAACACAGTTGCTTTAAATGCCACAGAAATAAGTCAGACTTGTACTGCGTGAACATATATATGTGCATATATATATATATATATATATATATATATATATATATATATATATATATATATACACATGTACAAATATACACAGCACATATACACAAGTCTTATAAACAGCATGATTCACAGGAAACACGAACAGTGAATTGCTAATAACATTTTACTTACATGATGTAATTGGCTGATATTTTGAAAATAAAAGGTTTGTCACGGTCCCCCCGCCCCTGGGCTGAACATTATGGGAATCATTAAACAATGAAAAAGTTATTAAGAAAGTAACAAAAATGCGGTTTTTGGCATACTCCCATTCATTTCCCATAGAGAAAAAGTCAACATTTCTGCACAGTGCAGGGCAAAAACTGCTGGACAGAATTGGACCAAAAAAGAAACAGCTGCGGCACAAAGCATTGACTCAATTTCCCGGAAGGGCCTAGGGTTATTCCATCCAGTATTTTTTAAAATATTTGACGGGAAGGGGGTGCCCCCTTCGCCCAAAATTATAGCTACATTTCCCCGATGGTGCTTTGCAGCAGAGAGGCTGGGAGGCTTTTCAGAAGTGAAAAAGCAGCCATTTATTCCACAATTCTATTGATAATAACGTTTGACTTGCTGGATGGATTTGGTTGAAAGTTTCAAAACCAAATTGTCAAGGGCCGCCCCAAATTTGAAATTCTTGTATTAATACATAAAAAAATGAAAACTTATTAAGAAAACAAAAACACCACAGTTTTCATGTCATTCATTTTCCCATAGAGAAAACGGGCAGTTTTTGAACAGTCATAACGGGAAAACTGCTGGGTAGTTTTGGACCAAATGGGAAACAACTTGTGTGTAAAGCATTGATCTAATTTCCTTGACTGATTTGGGGTAAATCCATTCAGTCATTTTTTGCATCAGAGAGGCTGAGAGATGCTAATAACATTGACCTGCTGGATGGATATGGATGAAAATTTCCCAACTAAAGGTTGGCACGGGCCCCCAAAAGTGGAATTTATTTTTATTATGCCTTTAGATCATTACGTACCATCTTAGAAAACTCATAGATGGAAAATACAACCAATACGATTCTTAAACACAGTATTCCCAAAGTGGACATTTTGGGAATAATTTGTTAAAATTAAAATGTTTTTAAAAACCACATATTAACACAGTTTTCAGCCTACTACAATTCATTTTTCCATATAGAAAAAGTGCAGTTTTTTTTTAACAGCCATAGCGTGAAAACCGGTTGGCAGATTTGGGCCAAACTTTAGAATGGACTCCCCCACGCCCTTACAGAGTCGAATAACATTCGCGACATCAGAAAGAGGCTCACAATTCTTCTGCTTATGTAGTCACTCCGAGGGCAACACTGATTTTTTGAAGGACAGTGCTTATATAACCTGGCCATAGGCGCTATATAAATACCAATACCAAGAGCAATCACATAAGGCTCGAGGTCGGGCGTGGGAAAGAAGACACCATGTGAAGTTGGGGATTTGGGAGTGGTTTGGGGGGCCGAGTTGTGGGTAGACCTTTTTCAGTTTCTCAGGAGAAGACCAAGCGAATCTCACGAGATTAAAGCGGCAACGCTACAAGACACCATCGGAAAATAATATGCAACACACGAAAAGATGAGTGATTGCGGCTAGTGGGAGAGGTTAAGGTAGGGAAAGAAATTGAGTGGAGTGAGGGGGCCTGGAAAAAAGAAGGGGAAAACATTGGAGTGCCAGTGAGGACGTGGAAGACTTTAATTCTGAGCAATTTTTCCTGTTATGGCAGGAATCGGCAAACCGCAATTTTAACACAGGTATGTCTGTTATTGGAAATGATTACTGTGAAATTATCACGGGATAAGGAGTTCCAAAAAAAGGTTTAACATCTACAGTGCCTACATCTACTGAGTAGAAGGCAATGGGTGTTTAGTAGCACATTATTGGTGTGACATGGCCAGTGGGCATGGCTAGTTGACCCAAAATAAAGATATTGGTGCAACATGTAAAGAGACCACAGCCCAAGGCCGTAGCTTGTGAGACCGCAAGAAACTATGCAAAATGTTCCGCTCTGGCCACTGGCCATGGCCGAAGACCATTTCTAGTGAGTCCAAAAGACAACTATTGGTACCACATGTACAGGGGCCACGGCAGAAGGCCATGTGTAGTGGGCCCTGGGGAAACTAAGGTATAGCAGAGTAAAGGTGATCAGATTTAACTAAACAAAACCCCTGACATTTTGCACTCACATTTCAAGCAAGCCCACCTCAGAGAAGAAAATGCATTTCATGAACCAAACAGTGATAGGGGGTAATTGCCAGGAGAGGGTCAGGGAGGATAAACATATTTGAGGTGTGTGGGGGGGCATGGAAAGAAGAGGGGGGGAACTTGGTCAGTGCCAGTGAGGACAGGAAAGAGTTATGGATTTTCTAGAGTTATCATCAGGGGATAATTGGGGAATCCCACGAGCATCGTTAGTTCATTGTGTAGTTCATTGCCATTATCCGGGTAATATCAGGGCATCCCGCGGGAACGGGGAGAGAGTGCAAGAAAGGTAATTTTACACCTGCAGTGATCATATCTCCTAGGCAGGGGGTAATGGATCACTGTGCCGAAGGCCATGGCTAATGGCCCCAAAGAAACCTATTGGTGCAACATGTATGGAGGTCACGGGCAAAGGCCATGGCTAGTGGGCCGCGATGAACCCTATTCGTGCAATATGTACAGTTGTCACGGCTCGTGGGGTCCAAAGAAACATTGGCAACGGCTGAAGTCCACAGCTAGTGGGCCTTGAGGAAGCTATTGTATAACAAACCCCTTGAAATTCAGTGAAAAAACTTTAGTTAGGAGAGAGATAAGGTGATAAGATTTAATGCAACAAAAACCCTGAAATCAGCAAACACATTTCAAGCAAGCCCACCTGAATTGTGCACCCCCTGCTGCTCAGTGTATGAACACAATGATGACATCACAGATAACATAACCTATGACATCACTGGTGACATCACTGATGTCACTGGTTTGATTAATTACAACTAGTTTTTATCATAACAAATGAGTGCATATTTCATACTTACACAGTACGATCTATTCTGCCCTTGTTTCTTTAAATGTAATGCACGGAATACACTTACGTAGTATAGGTAACTGATTTCTTTGCATATTAACCAAACGTATAATTCCTAGATTCTATTCTATTGCAAAACACGCAGGCACATACTTCCTATTTCTCAAGGCGCTTCCTTGAATTCTTTCCACATAATCTATGCCTTTTTGTACTGCCAAACCACTATCAATGAACGATTCTTACCTGCCTTGTACAGACAGAGATGGCATTGTTCAGTACTCGGCCAGTAACGTACAAATACTGAAATACAAAACAAAAACAACACATCCTGTCTAGGGTAACATCCTGTCTAAGAGCACCACAGGACAATTTTTCCAAACCCTTAGTGGACTGCCTCTTTGGGCACAGAGTCCTATGTAATGGCCATCTGAGGACACTGAACCACTGATGACACTTAGCCACTGATGACAAATGACTGATAATATGGGGTATTGATGATACTGGGCTACTGATAACACTGAGCCATTCATTATACAGAGCCACTGATGACACTGAGCCACCGATGACACTGAGCCACTGATGACACTGAGTCACTGATGACACGTGACTGATATTTTGGGGCATTGATAATACTGGGCTACTGATAACACTGAGCCATTCATTATACAGAGCCACTGATGACACTGAGCCACCAATGACACTGAGCCACTGATGACACTGAGTCACTGATGACACGTGACTGATATTTTGGGGCATTGATAATACTGGGCTACTGATAACACTGAGCCATTCATTATACAGAGCCACTGATGACACTGAGCCACTGATGACACTGAGCCACTGATGACACTGAGTCACTGATGACACGTGACTGATATTTTGGGGCATTGATAATACTGGGCTACTGATAACACTGAGCCATTCATTATACAGAGCCACTGATGACACTGAGCCACCGATGACACTGAGCCACTGATGACACTGAGCCACTGATGACACTGAGTCACTGATGACACGTGACTGATATTTTGGGGCATTGATAATACTGGGCTACTGATAACACTGAGCCATTCATTATACAGAGCCACTGATGACACTGAGCCACCGATGACACTGAGCCACTGATGACACTGAGCCACTGATGACACTGAGTCACTGATGACACGTGACTGATATTTTGGGGCATTGATAATACTGGGCTACTGATAACACTGAGCCATTCATTATACAGAGCCACTGATGACACTGAGCCACCAATGACACTGAGCCACTGATGACACTGAGTCACTGATGACACGTGACTGATATTTTGGGGCATTGATAATACTGGGCTACTGATAACACTGAGCCATTCATTATACAGAGCCACTGATGACACTGAGCCACTGATGACACTGAGCCACTGATGACACTGAGTCACTGATGACACGTGACTGATATTTTGGGGCATTGATAATACTGGGCTACTGATAACACTGAGCCATTCATTATACAGAGCCACTGATGACACTGAGCCACCGATGACACTGAGCCACTGATGACACTGAGCCACTGATGACACTGAGTCACTGATGACACGTGACTGATATTTTGGGGCATTGATAATACTGGGCTACTGATAACACTGAGCCATTCATTATACAGAGCCACTGATGACACTGAGCCACCAATGACACTGAGCCACTGATGACACTGAGTCACTGATGACAAGTGACTGATAATATGAAACATTGACCATACTGGGCTACTGATAACACTGAGCCATTCATTTTACAGAGCCACTGATGACATTGAGCCACTGATGACACTGAGTCACTGATGTCAAGTGACTGGTAATATGGAATATTGACCAGACTGGGCTACCGATAACACTGAGCCATTCATGAAACATAGCCACTGATGAGACTGAGCCATGGATGACACAGAGCCACTGATGACACTGAGCCACTGAGCCACCAATGACACCGAGCCAATGATGACAAGTGACTGATAATATGGGGCATTGATAATACTGGGCTACTGATAACACTGAGCCATTCATTATACAGAGCCACCGATGACAACGAGCCACTGATGACAGTGAGCCACCCATGACACTGAGCCACGGATAATGCTGAGCCACTCATTATGCATAGCCACTGATGTCACTGAGCCACTGATGACACTAAGCCACTGATGACACTGAGGCACTGATGACACTGAGCCACTGATGACAAGTGACTGATTATATGGGGCATTGATAATACTGGGCTACTGATAACACTGAGCCATTCATTATACAGAGCCACCGATGACAACGAGCCACTGATGACAGTGAGCCACCCATGACACTGAGCCACGGATAATGCTGAGCCACTCATTATGCATAACCACTGATGTCACTGAGCCACTGATGACACTGAGCCACTGATGACACTGAGGCACTTATGACACTGAGCCACTGATGACAAGTGACTGATTATATGGGGCATTGATAATACTGGGCTACTGATAACACTGAACCATTCATTATACAGAGCCACTGATGACACTGAGCCACTGATGACACTGAGCCACTGATGACAAGTGACTCATTATATGGGGCATTGATAATATTGGGCTACTGATAGCACTGAACCATTCATTATACAGAGCCACTGATGACACTGAGCCACCGATGACACTGAGCCACTGATGACACTGAGCCACGTATGTCATCAAACGATTGTTAATATGGTAAGATTTAAGAAACTGGGCTTTTGGTAATACTGAGCCCTTAAATAGAACCACTGATAATACTGAGCCATGGAGTGCAACAGAGAAGACGTCACCACTGATACTATAAAACATTCTGGGCCACTGACGATTCACGGCCATGGGTGATATTGAGGCACTAGTGACACCAAGTGACTGATATTATCGTGAATCTGATCGTACCAAGCCAAGCCACCACCAAGATCATTTGGAGTGAGTAACACCACAATAATGATACTAAGAGACACATCATACTGAGCCACTGACTTTACAGAGCCAATGAAGAGAAGCGACTGCTCTAATATGGAGGCATTGATAATGCTGGGCTTTTGATATTTTTTTAATTTATTGTTAAGGTGTTGGGCTTAGTCATAAACATTTCACCATACTGAATAGCAAAAATATACATTAAATATCTCCTTTGCCCTTATACATTTTAAAATCACCATAATACTTCTAAACACAATTTCAACTTATCATGGAGTGCAGTTTTGCCCCTTTGATGAACACAGATTTTAAATACTATTTCTCAATAATAACTCCCTATGTTGGCAGTACCCCTTTACAATTCACGGGCCCGTGAATAGTGCTCTTCATCTAACGTTCCCATTCCCTCAAGCACGTCATCCAAGAATTGAATCAGGGCTATAACTACCTTCACGTGTTCCCCCCTGCAAAACATAGACCCCCAATTGTCTGGGGTGTTGGTTGACATTTCACCAATCTTGCCCTGGTGCGATGTTCTCTTTCCTGTCAACCCTCGACAAGAAAGCAACAGATGACGCAGCGTTTCTAGAACCTTCTATGTTACAATGTCTCCAGTTCAAGTCTTTACCTCCCACTGCTTCCTAGTCATTAAAACCTCCTTTGTTGGGTACAAGTTCATCCTAAAACACAAAATCTGAAGTCTGTAAAAGTGGAATGGGAACAAGCTGAGGTATTTCGGCAAGGTGTTATAAGCTCGGTTTTCTGCTGCAAACAGAGGCGTTGCTAGGGGGGGGATAAGGGGGCTATAGCCCCTGGTCGTTTGGTTGTAGCCCCGGATAGAAACTCAGGAGCTACAGCCAAAAGGCTAGCTAGCCCAGAGTCCCTACAGTTCCAACATTAGCGTAGCAGGTCTTTTCTAGACATAACAACACCGCTGGCTGCAAAGTCTTGGTAGCAGTTGAATTGTGATCTCTGGGTCGTTGACTCGACCCAGTCATTTCTCCACAATTGAATTTTAATAGAAGTAAGGTTTGTGCACAACATGTCCTCTGAGGTCCCCAAGTCTGCCAATATTTTGTTGGCAAGCTATTTTCCACTCTGCCAATATCGGCTCACTGTGGTTAACGGGGGTCTCCTTGATGATCTATTCCTGATGATTTAGTTATACATTTCCTATATAGTGAAAGCGACTTCCATACAACTATAGCATATAGCGATATGAGACCTCGTTCGCATCTTATATCGCGCATGGAAATCCCTCGCAGAAGATGCAAGATTGTCCTCCAGAATACCCCCGCCCCATAAGTCAAAATCGCCACTGCTTTCATCTTACAGAAAGTCACTGCCTGCTCTGACGAAATGTGGCCAAACCATGTCATTATAATTGAGCCTTGGACAGAATTTTCTTAGTTTTTGACATAGTTGCGCGCCATAGTTGCGCGTTCATAGGTGCATCATTCACACGTTTGCTTATCAGCGTACCTTAATAGGTGAACGATTGAGCCGTGGCAATGCAGCCCCTACAAGTGATCGGTTTAGTCATTGTTCCAACAGACCGACATGCAATCAAAATCTTTTGTTTGGCCACGTTGATCTTCAGCCTATTGTGGTCCACGTATAATTGGAGAGCTTGCACTTGGCACCGAAGACCTAGAGGTGTGTGATCCATGAGGACTAAATTGTCCGCAAAGAGCAGATGCCCCACAGGTCTACCACTCATCCTAGGAGGAAATGTTGTCAGGTCACTCAATATATCAGCCATGTGAGATATGAACAAATTAAAAAGACTGGAGCCAGGGGGCATCCTTCTTTTAATCCTCTCCATGTAGTTATCGCTCGTGTTAGCTGCCCACATCTCTCCAGGCTAACCCTCAGAGAGGTATCCATATAAAACGCCGGATTTGCCTGCAACAAACCCAATGGGCACCCCCATTTTGATAACTTACTTCAGAGTAGGTCCCTCTTTACAGAATCAAAGGCCTGCTCAAAATCAACAAATGCTCACAGCCCAGTCAGTTAATCTCCCCGGAACCGAGGTGGCAAATACATTGCCAATTACATCAAGAAGGGTGATAGGTCAGTAGTTCTAAGGTTCCTACCTAAAGTCCTTCTTGAAGATTGGAACCACAATCAACGTTTTCCATGAAGCCGGGATCAGCCTCACTCAAACAATCTCTGCAAACAGGACCATGAGAAATTCTACCCACTTTTTTATCTCAGCTCCTAACATTATGTTAGTTAGCCCATCAGGGCCAGGAGCCCTCAAGTCACTAGCTCCCTTTACCACGTCAGACAAAGGATTGTGGGATGTTTTTACCCATGCATCCAAGCCCTACAATAAAACTGTGCAGTACTGGCATGGAAAACATCATGATGGCCAGAACTCCCCAGAGAGTGCACAGGGAAAACATGAAGAATAGGCTGCCACCCATTTTTGCCTATGTTGTGAGCACAGGAGGGCACTGCCTAAAACCACCATTGGGCTACACACACAGTAGCCTGAAACCATTGGGAATGGCAATGCTGATTGCCAAAAGCAACCCAGAACTGTGGGGTATTCATTTTCTTAATCCCAAAAATGGTTGCATTACCAGTACTCACCACTATCAGAAAGCTGGCGTTTTAAAACCACCAGACTTTTTTGTAAAACTGCACAAATGAAACAAAACCAGACCAAGGAAAGACTTGCTAAGAGGTGGAAGAATGTAAAACCATATTCTGAAATGACTTGAAGGAAGTAATTATTTAATGTATAGGTACAAATTGTCAGTTTGATTTGAATGTAGAAAACTGGGAACCAAAATTGACATTTAGCTGAAACCTGGCTTAGTGAAACTGGATTCTGCCTGACAACTACCCCCGACAGGAGAAACCTGTTCAGCCACTCTTCCCAGGCCTAGCTGAATCCTGCTGCCCCTTGCCAAAAGGAGTTGTCACCTCTCTGATTAGATTAGGGGTGGAGCACCTGGGAACTGGAAGGAACAGAACAATGCAACTCCCTTGACTCAGGCAAATGTTATATTGGGGCGTCGTAAAAATAGCTTCCTCTTGGGAGAAACTGGGGGGCAGCTGTGCCTCTGTGAACAAGCTGGCTTGGGGGAAGTGGATAAACCAGTTATTCCACCCTGTGATGTGGGAAGCCACACCCCTTTTTGACCAGAGCATAATTTTAAAAAGATAGATAACTCATAGTGCGGACTTGTCAGAATTATATAAGTAATATCATTATTTTTGTGATTTTTCTGTGAACATTTTGAGAGGCGTTAGGACCCTGTGGTGTATCCTGGGGGGTTGCTAGCGGAACATAGGGTCTCACTCCAAATGTCTGCATGTTAAAAAGCTGACACTTCATCAATTAATGTCCATACTCCTTGCGCACATGTGTGTAATTTTGGTAAATGTCCGATATTGCGAAACCAGTTAAAAAGCCCAAAATGTTGTCATTTTTGAATGCAAGCCCCCAGGAAGATCAGAGGCGGACAAGCATGGACCATAAGGAATATATAATGTGCACATGTAATTTCAACAAATTGTATATCTGGGACAATGTATTTGAATCAAATATAGATTTGTGGGCAAACTGACCAGGGGAGGATCCTCTGACCCATAAACAGACCTCATCATGATGACAATCCACTTCCTTCTCCCAATCATGAGAGAGGGAGAATTGGGCCAATGACAAGTAGAGAGGGGCAGGCTTAGCTAGGCCCAGGCCCACACCCATTTTCAAAACACATAAAAAGAAACTGCTGGGACAGGTAGAGACATTCAATTCCATTTGCTGCGGAGCATGCTGACCGACGACTTCACATCCAGAGATCCAGACTTCAAATCCATCAATCTCCAAAGACCAGAACTTTACTTCAGAACTTAAATCAAGGGCCTAAACCCACAAACTGAGAACTCTTCTCAGCAGGCCTCAGCAGCCTTAAAATCATTTGCAAACTATTCCACAGCCGGGCGAGCTGTTTGAATTCTTTTGCCAAGAACAATTGCCAGAGACCAGACAAGAGATCCAGAGTGACCCAGACTGCTGTGAGCAGAACCAGAGAGCTGACCCAGATCACTGAAGTGCCGAGACCAGAACCGGAGTCCAGTAAAAACCTGACCAGATCCGTGGCGAGGCCTATTTCAAATTTATATTGTGAGTACCTAGCAGAACTGTGCAGAACCTATCTCTTAGTTAAAATAATCTAATCCAAACTATTTTAACCTAAGTAGAACAGCCTCCTAGAAATCGTGTCATCTGTCATTTGTAAGCTGCACAACTGTCACCTGTCAATTCTGAAGCTGCAAGCTGTCACCTGTCATTTTGAGTTTTACTTTAAATCCGAAAATCTACCTTTATTTAATCGTCCGTATCTCTGGAGCGGTTTTGGGCTAGGAACGAGATTTAACTTTCATCTGAAAGCTTAGAATCTAGGCTTTCCAACAAACCTAGAACCAACTCCCTATACTTTTTACGCAATCGCGAGACACGCACTCACAAAATTTACTGCGATTTGCGATTTTGGCTCAATTTCTCCACTTGTAAAAATAGCAGCTCCATTCTTTCTTTTGTTAAAATCCGTTTGCAACTTGGTAATAACTCATAGAGCATTGCTAAAGTGAGCCTGAACTAATATAAAGTAGCCATCACCTTCCCTGAACCTCTAGAGGGGATTAAAAGCAATTTTAGCACCTTTTCACTTCCTTGCAAACTACATTAAAGTAATTCACCTGTGTTCAAAACTCATCCCTGTTTTCCCTAAGCTTGCTGGGAGAACTGGAACTGTGTATTGCATTATAAAGTGTGATTTGTTGGGATTCTTGAGAACTGTGTGCTCCCCTTTCCATCTCCTTCCATTTCTTATATTGCATAGGGGAGGGGGGTGAATTGCCAGAGAAAAAGTGATTATCTTATCTTTTGCTAAAATCATATCAAGTATTTCTGTACTGCATTTTATTCCTCATTGCTTTTCCCTTGAAATCATAAAAGTATGTTTGCTACTTTATCCATCCTATACTAACTCCTCATTGATTGTAAAGAAGTGTGATAGTGCCAGATTACCCAATGTTGATCAACATCATATGTCTAAGTGTACTATCAGATATTAATTTATTATAAAGTGTGATATATATATATTGTTTAAATTCTCAAATAAACCTTTTAATTTGCAAAACAAACCTACTTCTTGGCTCAGTAGGGTCAGGGGGATTCTAAGAGGGGGTGTTATACAAGGGTGGTCATCCAGAATACTGAACTAGACATAAAAATACATTAATAAGGGTTTTCCTCAGCATTCCAGACTAGGCATTGAATTGGCTGTAGTGTTGATTGAATATTGCTTAAAAAAGTGGGGACTCATCCGGGATATTCTGGTTTAGATTTACCATTTGTGCAGATTAATACAGTGTGCCAACTGACCAGATACACATATCCGGTTAGATCACCATGCTGTTTTACACTGTGAAAGCACCCCTCAAAGGAACGCTCTAAGGAAATGGTCTGTTTTGCAAAATAAAATACAAACTTCTGTAAGTCAGGAAGGAACTCAAATTCCAGAATGACGACCTTGGTAGATATGAAAATAGCCAGAGAACACTTCTTACATAAGCTATTTGTGAGAGGTGAGTGGACTCATCAGGACCAAACGGTCTGGCTGCAGGCAATCGCGCAACAGGTCACTGAAACAGGGTCAGAAAAATGAAGAGATCAGGGTCCATTACATGTGGCCCTGAGTGAATTATACATGGCTCCTAAAGTTAAAGATGAACACGACAAGATGGTTAGGATAGCGGCATATTTGTATCTAGATATGGGAGCCATGCAGGACAAATGTGCTGAAGGCCAAGATCTGGCAAGTAGGCAACAGCTGGCGTTAGAAAAGGCCCAATCTGACCTGGTCTCTTCTGAGCAGAGGCTGCAGAGGAGCCAGGAGTCAGAAAATGACAGTAGGCAGTATATCATTAAAATAAAAGAGGACATGGATAGACTGCAACAGGAGAAGGCTGACCAGGATACCAGATTTCTGGTCTTGCAGAAGGAGTACCAAGAAGGTTTGGACTCCCTTCTGCAGAGCCAGAAAATGCTGGAGCAACAACTGGACTTCAACAGGGCATGCACAGAGCAGGTAGCCACCCTGCAAATTTGATTAGACAGAGAGAAAGAGGAAAGCAATAAATTGATTCTGAAATACCTGGACCCAGGCAGAGTTTGATCAGGAGCGCCAGAATGCTGGTGCCTTCCAAAGGCAAAGGGACGACCTGGCGGCAGAGATGCAGGCTCTTAGTCAGGAAAGGGAAACCTTAGGCCAGGAAGTCTGCCACTTAAAAAGGAAAATGGAAGAAAATCACCTGGCCGTCCAGGGACTGGGTGACCTCCAAAAAGAACACCAGAACTTGTTAGAGCACACCAGGAGGGTGGAGGATGCTCTGGCAAGAAAGGAGCAGGCCAATAGGGACACAGCTTAGGAGGTAACCCTCCTGCAGCATAGACTGGCCCAGTACTCCAGGACCAATCAGGAGGCACAGAGAGAAAATGAGGCTCTCTGTCAGCACAATAATAGGCTCCAGCAACAGGTAGCGATGCAGGAGAGACTGATAGAGTCTAGTAAGGCCTTAACTGAGGAACTGAAAGCGCAGGCTCTTGCATTGCAACAGGAAGCAGGGGCAGATAGAGATGAGGTTCGCTGGGAAAGAGAAACTCCTGAGCATAACCTCAGGAGCCCTAGTACCAGAGGCCTTAATCTCTCCCAGTCCCTGGACTCTGCCACCCCCATGTCCCCTCGCGCACATGAGCCCAGGGCCACGGGGATGGCAGATTACTATCCAGCTAGAGGTATGGGGCTCATAGGCCAGTACCTCCCAGGAATGGATGGGCGGGTATCCGGGTATGGGCACCCAAGCACAGTGCAATTTAGTGGGGAACCCCAGGAAAGTAGGCCCATTAAGGGCATCCTGAAAACCTTTGCCCAGTTAGGTCATTGGGGGATACCAATCAAATCCTGGCAGCAAAGAGGGATCTGAAGACTCCTCTGAGCATTACAGGACACAGGAGACCAGGTCCCCGCATTCTGCCAGCCATTCCCAGGCTCGCAGAATCCGGGAAAACCTGGAAGATCAGGCGGGCACCTCTGGGAGCAGTGCTTCTGAGTCAGAGGATGAATGGACCAGGGTTACCCAAACCAAAAAGGCCAATAAGGCAAAAAGGGCCTTGCTTAAGGACCCATTGAAACAAATAAAGGCAATAAGGAGTGTCATCACGCCTTATCATAAGAACGCCAAGTATTCTGTTTGGGAACACTTGGAGTTCTATGAGCAAATGATGGAGACTTTCCATTTGAAGGACAGCAGTAGCTGCATCCAGTACGTCAAATGGACATTCTCCCCAGAATACTCCAGTTTCTTTGCGGGGCTGGAGGACCAAAATCATTTAAGATGGTCCACCTATAAGGTGGCCATCTTGAAACATTTTTCTGTTCACAGAAATCCTCAAGAGGCTCGCAAGCCAGCCTACAATTTGCAATGTGGGGAGGATCAGGCCCCACAAGAGTTTGTGCAAGAATTAAAACGTGCTTTTGCGCAGACCACCAGAAGGGTGCGCACGGATAGCAGAGAATTTATCAATACGTTTTTCCATGCCTTACTCAAATACCTAATGACCCAGCTCGTGAGAGATTTTCATGAGAAAAGATCTTTAGACTGGGTCATTGAACAGGCTACCCGGAACTATGAGGTGCAGAAGCCTATCGAAAATAAAAATAACGCGCCGAAAAACCCCAAAACCAACAGCACCCCTGCTGCTGCCAAGGTGGCAGAGGTAAAGGTTGCCCCCGTTTTAGATTTGGAGATGGGGGGGCCTAAAAACCTGCCTGCACCAAATAATTCACAGCCCAGAAGGCCCTCGGGCCAGTCACAGACAGGGAGTCGAGGAGGTAGTCCCACAAATGGGGTCCCCCGCTCCCCTGACTATGTACGTCCCCGCTACAAGGGAAACCGACCCATCCTGGGTTATGTGTGGACTCCTCCAGCCCAAGGGTGGGATCCAGCCAAGCGCCTAACCCGGGGAACTTCCCTCCTAACTTCCCCCAGGAGGGCAGAAATTCACCAAATCCTTGGCAGAATTTTTTTGCCAGGTATCCACCCAATTTCCAACCCCAAAACCATCCATCCTTCTTTCCCCAATTCCCTGAGCCCAGACAACCTAATCCGGGAGAGGGGAGGCCAAGGGTGGAGGGGTACCCAAATCTTCCCAATCCGGGGTATTACCAGAGAAGGGATAGCTACCCTTCCTGGGATCAGCCCAGGGGAGAAAATAGAGCCCCGTATCAGCCTGAGCGGGTTTCACAACTTGAGCGCCAGGTCCAAAATATGGCACGAGATCTGGATCACATACTGAGGGCTCAACAGAACCCTCAGATGAGCATGCCACCGCAGAATGCCCCAAACTCTGGACCTGGTGCTCCAGAACAATGACAGGGGCAGCACTCCGATAACCCACCGGTTCCCAGGGAGGAGGCACAAGGGGAAGGGGGGTGTAAAGCCTTGGAGGAAGCTCCCTTCCCAACTTGTAAACAGCCCCTGGAAAACCAGGAACCGGAAACAAAATCTCCTGCCCCTGAAAGCCTGCCTCCCAAGGAGCAGAGGGGGGGTAGGGGAAACAAAGGACCCAAACAGACCCACTTTGTGGAGGAGGTACAGGTCTTCCAATTTGAGGGAGGGGGATCCTCAGAAGATCCTGGGAAAAGGATCTTCTCCTTCAGAGATGGGGGAACTCCTCCCAAGGAAAAATGGGTCCCAAGGGATTCCAATCCAGACCGCCGCCCATCATCTCATCCCAGAACTGACGATACCAAAATCCCGTGGGTCAAACCCATCCTGAAGACTGCCTCCAAAAAGGGGGGGGTGGCCCAGAACCCGAAACCATTTCCAGTTGCCAACTTTTTCTTTCAGATTCCCATGGCTCTCCACAGAATTCTGCCCAAATCTCTTTGCTAGCAATGTCCAAAACCAGAAAGTTAGCCCACCAGTTGTCCAAAAATGTGCATTATCTGTGCCCCCTTGAGGAGAAGGAGGGAAGATACTATGCCCCGGTACAAGTACAGGGGCAGGGTACAATTTTGGCATTGGTGGACACTGGATCCCAAGCTACCCTTCTGTCCAAAAGGGCCTTTGAGGAACTAAATGCAGGAAGGGGGGAGAATTACCGAATTCCTCTCACCTCTCTTCCTGGACAACTGCAGAACTTCGACGGGAAGGAAATTCCTGTCGAGGGGACTGCAGATCTGGACATCAAAATTGGGCGACACAAGGTGAAACACCCGGTCATAGTAGTGACTCCAGAGGGCACCCCTTGTTTACTAGGGAATGACCTCCTGAGAAGGTTGTCACCCCTAATAGATTGCGTAAACAAGGTCCTCTGGACCCAGACTAGTTGACCAATAAAATTAAAACAGAGTGTCAACCATGTTAGTTTAAACGCCACTTGCCACATGGTTGAACAAAAATCTGACCAAGTAGAATTTCTCTTCCAGAACAACAAAACTCCAGACGTGACAGTAATAGCAGTAGGACAACAGACTGGTGATGGGGGGTCCTCTCTATTTCTGAAAATCAACCTTCCTTCCAGTTTAAGGTGGTATTCCACACTGGAAGGAAACACCCTGAAATTCTTTACTAATCCACAATCAGAAACTCCCACTCCTATAGTCCAGAAAGATGTGAAATCAGCAAATTGGAGAGCAGTTGTTCATCCCTGTTCAGTTAAATGATGGGAAGGACTCTGTTCTCGCTCGAGTGTGTGTGAACAACGGTAAGAGCTTCATCAGCGAAGCCATGTTCCGCCAACTCCCAAAAGATCCAGTCATTCCCACATTCAAACTGATAGGCAAATGGGAAATGGACCTGGAAGCACCTAATGCCAAACATCTCCTGCCCAGCATGTGTATGCTCAAAATCTCCATTGGCAACAACAGCATAGTCCATAATTGTTGGGTCGTGCGAGAAGTCACTGCCGCCTTTTACTTAGGCAGTGACATTCTCAATCGCTTTGCCATTAGTTTGGACCTATTAAACTTCAAAGCTTGGTCCCGATTAGCGGATAATCCCATGGGCTTTGATGATCCAGAAAAAGCATTTAGGTCAGCTCAATTGCTACCTTATGCAGTTGAAATTCAGCTCGAAGAGGAAGTCACCATCCCAGAAAGGACTCGACAATTCTCCCTGGAAGTGAAAGTTAAAAGAGGACAACAATTGCAAAACCCTGATGCTTATATCCATCTAAATGCTTCTCTCCAACAGCAAGGGTTAAGGGTAAACCCAACACCATTAGTCAACATAGAACATGACACCATTCCAATAGAGGTGGATAACAGCGACTTAAAGAGTATTACTCTAGCCGCAGGCACCATTATTGGAATGGCAATTGATGACCGACATTTCTCCATTGATTTAGGAAATTAACTGTTAGGACCAATCCCCAAGGACTGTTTTGAGAGTGACAGTGAGGACAATACAACACCAGACAGGATTTTCACCCGGCATGGGGGGAACTTCCTGGTGTACACTTCTTGCCCTTATGGTAAGGAAGATGTGACTTGTGACTTCAGGAGGGATGAGGTGATTTTCCAGGTCCATGAGGGCTGCCTTTCCCACCTGAAGCCTCCAGTCCAAATCAGCACTCTGACCAGGGACTTCTCCACCCAGCTGGAGGAGGCTGCTGAGATAGCCAAACCAGAAGTCTTTCCAGGCTTCAGGCAGATGGTGGAAGAGAGAATCAACCTAGCTGATGCCTGTGTGACTCTGGAACAGAAGCAAAAGTTGAAACAAGTTTTCTTGGATTTCCAAGATCTCTTTGCGGTAGACTCATATGACTGTGGTCGCACCGACATCCACACCACAACAATTCCCATAGACCCTGGAATGACTCCAGTGTTTGTGAAGCAATATCGCTTGCCTCTCGCATCCATGGAGTCCCTTACTGAAATAATTAAGAACCTTGTGTCCCGGGGAATAATCCGTCCAGTCCACAGCACTTTCAATAATCCGGTGCTGGGAATATTGAAGCCAAACGGCCAGTGGAGACTCTGCGCTGACCTTAGGGAGCTCAACAAACTGGTCCATACTTCCCGATGGCCTCTGCCCTACATTGACCAAGGGCTGGCCCAGATTCAGGGGTCACAGGTATTCACAGCAATAGACCTGACCAGTGGATACTGGACCGTGCCTGTCAGTGGGGAGGGCCAATACAAACTGGCTTTTACCTTTGGGGGCCAGCAGTACACATGGACCCGGACTCCCTTCGGATATCTCAACTCCGGCAATGAATTCAACATTTTCCTACTTAAGGCCATGCCCGACCTGGGTGCGAGGGGTAACCTGGCTTATGTAGATGATGTCCTCATCAAAAGTTCATCTGTGGAAGAACACATAGCGGAGATCTGTTATGTTCTGATGCAGTTGAGGGCTGCCGGGGCAAAACTTTCCTTTCAGAAAGCACAGTGGTGTAGAACCCGTGTTAATTTCTTGGGGCATGAGATTACTCCTCAGGGTCTCTGTCCCCAAGAAAAGAAAGTGGAAGCACTCCAGAAACTGAAAGACCCCACAACTCTGCGGGAACTAAGGAGCCTCCTTGGACTGACTAATTACAGCAGAAAGTTCATTGAAGGCTACGCAGAGATCACTAGACCCCTGATTCATCTCTTGAAGGGGGGGTCAAGTGGGAATGGGGTCCAGAACAATCCGAGGCGGTAAGACAACTCAAAAGAAGCCTCTCACAAGCACCTTGCCTAGCTTACCCTATCAGAAACAAGGATTTCTTCCTGGAGACGGGGTTCTCTAATACGTGCTTGACGGCAGTATTATACCAAAAGCATGACAAGGTCAATAAAGTAATCTCCTATGCAAGCAAAACTTTATCCTCTGTGGAGGAAAAATTCAACGATTGTGAGAAGGCACTCCTGGCAATGGTGTGGGCATTGAAGAATTACCGCCGGTTTATCCAGGGGGAACACATCATAGTGGAGACTCCACACCAGCCTCTGCAATATCTCCAAAGTGACAGAATCCGGACCGGAAATGTGAGTAATTCCCGAATTACTTCCTGTATTCTGTCAATGCAAGGCTTTCCTGTGGAGGTCAAATATGGCCAAAACAAGAAGAGTCCCCTCGCGCAAGGTCTGGCTGACTTGCATGATTGTGCAAGAGAAAACTGTCTCGAGGACGAAAGTCTAAAAATCAAGGACAACATGGAGGCATACCTTAATTCCCCACACAAAGTCTTTGAAGAAGACAAGTGTGAGGGAATGCCCACTGTCTATGTGGATGGATGCTCTTACCATGTTGACAACGACGGGGAGAAAGAACTGGTGGCTGGCGTAGGGAATGCATGGGTGAAGGAGTTTCCAGAACCCTCCGCTGGATACAAAATTGGTCCCCGAAGTAGTCAGGTGACAGAATTGATGGCTGTGCATCAGGCCATCCTCACTGCAGTCCAACATCAACTCCACGAACTGTTCATAATCACAGATTCGGATTATGTACGGAATGTGTTCGTGGAGCACCTGGTTAATTGGAAAACCAGAGGCATGTTATGTGCTAATAACAAACCCTTGAAACATGGGTAGTTAATCAAAAACATTGATGATCTGGTCACATCGAATGGGATGACCATCTACTGGAAAAAAATCAAGGGTCATTCCAAAGTAGAGGGACCAGACAAAACTGGAAATGACTTAGCTGATCAGCTGGCCAAAACCGGGGCCATCCAAGGGGATCTAATAGAAATAGAGTCCCTATTGGGGGAAATCCAGGTCACTGCTATCACTAGGTCCCGGACGAATGCTCACAATGATCTTTCAACTGCACAATGGAGTAAGGAGACCCCTGATGCTGATTTAATTACAGCTCAGAAGGGGGATCCAATTATTCGTAAGTTTTACCAACACCTTGAGGACCCTGAGAACTTTCCCCTGACGGACACAGATTACATTGGGAAAGAGGACCTAAGAGTGTTGATGAAATGTCCAAAAATGTTCTGAATCCAAGACGGTTTGTTGGTAAGGAAATCCCAAGCTGGCCATGATCAGTGGGTGGTTCCTACCTCATTCCGAAGCCTGATGTTAAGTCACGCCCATGATGCGGCCACCGCCGGTCATAGGGGGTTTCACACAACACTGGAAATCTTAAGAGAGGTTGCATACTGGCCACACATGGGGCAGGGCCTCAACCAATACTTGAAGGGGTGTCTTGTGTGTGCACAATTTCAGCCATCATCCCTCACACACCGTGCGCCTCTCCAAAAGAGGGGGATGACACTGCCATGGTCAGATTTGCAAATCGACTTTGTAGGCCCTGTAATCCGCTCGTCTAGAGGAAACAAGTACATGTTGACCGTTACATGCTTGTTTACTAAGTGGGTGGAATGTCTCCCGGCACCAAACTGCAAGGCAGAAACAGCACATCTTTTCCCGTTTTGGTCTACCTCAAAGGATTGAGAAAGACAGAGGTAGCCACTTCACCAGTGAAGTAATGACAAAGATGTGGGAGATACTGGGGGTCAAAAGAAAGCTACATATTGCTTACCGGCCAGCTTCTTCTGGGGCAGTAGAGAGATACAACCGAACCATTGTGAGCATCTTAAAAAAGTTTGTGGCAGATTCTGGGCTAAGTTGGGATATCCGATTACCTCTGGTCCTAATGGCCATCAGATCTACCCCTTCATCTGCAACCAAAATGTCACCATTTGAGTTGATGACTGGACGCAAGATGGTGCTTCCCCAGCATTTGCTCTACTGGACTCAAGAGCAGACACTGATAAATGCCTCCACAACTCATGAGTATGTGGAGAATTTAAGGAAACACCTTCAACATGCTTTTGCCTATGCTCAGCGGAATCTAGAAAGATCAGCCGAGAGCATGAAGACCCACTATGATTTAAAAACTACCCGAAAGCAATATAAGGTGGGTGATCGGGTCTATCTATACAATTTCCAAAGGAACCAGGCCAAAGAGCGAAAATGTTTGCCTACATGGAAGGGACCGTTTGAAATTATAGACAAAATCTCCCATGTGGCCTACAAGATCCGCATCCCCAAAGGCGGTTTGGCAGAGGGGGAAGACAAGTTGGTACATATAAATCAGCTAAAGTGTTGCCATCCCAGGCACACGCTGCAACAACTGGAGGAATCCACTGGAATCCCAGAGGGGGCCACTCCAGAGTAATTCAGTTCCAACCCTAAAATATTCCACATATAGCATATACAATTCTGTGATCCTTGTATATATATATATATATATGTTCTTGTCTCCTAAGTTAAATAACTTAATTAAACCATTAATAGTGGTGGAAAAATGTCTAGAAATGTGTATTGCCGCTTTGCTTTATCATCCTAGGAGAGATGAAACCATGGAGATTGACCAAGGAGGACGACCGGGGACCGGAAGCAGAGACCCGAGGGGCCCGGGGTACCGCCCAATCCTCCCATCAGGACCAGCAAGAAGAACTGATTGATCGACTGGAGGGAGGAAAAGATGCTGAACTGTGCCATCCATGGAATTGGAAGAAGATGAGGAGAACATCCCAGATCTTGCGAGTTCCATCTGAGAAAGGACAGAATGGCCATCGCAAGAGGGGGGGCTTGTGGGATGTTTTTACCCATGCATCCAAGCCCTACAATAAACCTGTGCAGAACTGGCATGGAAAACATCATGATGGCCAGAACTCCCCAGAGAGTGCACAGGGAAAACATGAAGAATAGGCTGCCACCCATTTTTGCCTATGTTGTGAGCACAGGAGGGCACTGCCTAAAACCACCATTGGGCTACACACACAGTAGCCTGAAACCATTGGGAATGGCAATGCTGATTGCCAAAAGGAACCCAGAACTGTGGGGAATTCATTTTCTTAATCCCAAAAATGGTTGCATTACCAGTACTCATCACTATCAGAAACCCAGCGTTTTAAAACCACCAGACTTTTGTGTAAAACTGCACAAATGAAACAAAACCAGACCAAGCAAAGACTTGCTAAGAGGTGGAAGCATGTAAAACCATATTCTGAAATGACTTGAAGGAAGTAATTATTTAATGTATAGGTACAAATTATCAGTTTGATTTGAATGTAGAAAACTGGGAACCAAAAGTGACATTTAGCTGAAACCTGGCTTAGTGAAACTGGATTCTGCCTGACAACTACCCCCGACAGGAGAAACCTGTTCAGCCACTCGTCCCAGGCCTAGCTGCATCCTGCTGCCCCTTGCCAAAAGGAGTTGTCACCTCTCTGATTAGATTAGGGGTGGAGCACCTGGGAACTGGAACGAACAGAACAATGCAACTCCCTTGACTCAGGCAAATGTTATATTGGGGGCGTCGTAAAAATAGCTTCCTCTTGGGAGAAATTGGGGGGCAGCTGTGCCTCTGTGAACAAGCTGGCTTGGGGGAAGTGGATGAACCAGTTATTCCACCCTGTGATGTGGGAAGCCACACCCCTTTTTGACCAGAGCATAATTTTAAAAAGATAGATAACTCATAGTGCGGACTTGTCAGAATTATATAAGTAATATCATTATTTTTGTGATTTTTCTGTGAACATTTTGAGAGGCGTTAGGACCCTGTGGTGTATCCTGGGGGTTGCTAGCGGAAAATAGGGTCTCACTCCAAATGTCTGCATGTTAAAAAGCTGACACTTCATCAATTAATGTCCATACTCCTTGCGCACATGTGTGTAATTTTGGGTAAATGTCCGATATTGCGAAACCAGTTAAAAAGCGCAAAATGTTGTCATTTTTGAATGCAAGCCCCCAGGAAGATCAGAGGCGGACAAGCATGGAACATAAGGAATATATAATGTGAACATGTAATTTCAACCAATTGTATATCTGGGAAAGATGTATTTGAATCAAATATAGATTTGTGGGCAAACTGACGAGGGGAGGATCCTCTGACCCATAAACAGACCTCATCATGATGACAATCCACTTCCTTCCCCCAATCATGGGAGAGGGGAGAATTGGGCCAATGACAAGTAGAGAGGGGCAGGCTTGGCTAGGCCCAGGCACACACCCATTTTCAAAACACATAAAAAGAGACTACTGGGACAGGTAGAGACATTCAATTCCATTTGCTGCGGAGCATGCTGACCGACGACTTCACATCCAGAGATCCAGACTTCAAATCCATCAATCTCCAAAGACCAGAACTTTACTTCAGAACTTAAAGCAAGGGCCTAAACCCACAAACTGAGAACTCTTCTCAGCAGGCCTCAGCAGCCTTAAAATCATTTGCAAACTATTCCACAGCCGGGCAAGCTGTTTGAATTCTTTTGCCAAGAACAATTGCCAGAGACCAGACCAGAGATCCAGAGTGACCCAGACCGCTGTGAGCCGAACCAGAGAGCTGACCCAGATCACTGTGAAGTGCCGAGACCAGAACCGGAGTCCAGTCCAAAACCTGACCAGATCCGTGGCCAGGCCTATTTCAAATTTATATTGTGAGTACCTAGCAGAACTGTGCAGAACCAATCTCTTAGTTAAAATAATCTAATCCAAACTATTTTAACCTAAGTAGAACAGCCTCCTAGAAATCGTGTCATCTGTCATTTGTAAGCTGCACAACTGTCACCTGTCAATTCTGAAGCTGCAAGCTGTCACCTGTCATTTTGAGTTTTACTTTAAATCCGAAAATCTACCTTTATTTAATCGTCCGTATCTCTGGAGCCGTTTTGGGCTAGGAACGAGATTTAACTTTCATCTGAAAGCTTAGAATCTAGGCTTTCCAACAAACCTAGAACCAACTCCCTATACTTTTTACGCAATCGCGAGACACGCACTCACAAAATTTACTGCGATTTGCGATTTTGGCTCAATTTCTCCACTTGTAAAAATAGCAGCTCCATTCTTTCTTTTGTTAAAATCCGTTTGCAACTTGGTAATAACTCATAGAGCATTGCTAAAGTGAGCCTGAACTAATATAAAGTAGCCATCACCTACCCTGAACCTCTAGAGGGGATTAAAAACAATTTTAGCACCTTTTCACTTCCTTGCAAACCACATTAAAGTAATTTGCCTGTGTTTAGAACTCATCCCTGCTTTCCCTAAGCTTGCTGGGAGAACTGGAACTGTGTATTTCATTATAAAGTGTGATTTGTTGGGATTCTTGAGAACTGTGTGCTCCCCTTTCCATCTCCTTCCATTTCTTATATTGCATAGGGGAGGGGGGTGAATTGCCAGAGAAAAAGTGATTATCTTATCTTTTGCTAAAATCATATCAAGTATTTCTGTACTGCATTTTATTCCTCATTGCTTTTCCCTTGAAATCATAAAAGTATTTTTGCTACTTTATCCATCCTATACTAACTCCTCATTGATTGTAAAGAAGTGTGATAGTGCCAGATTACCCATTGTTGATCAACATCATATGTCTAAGTGTACTATCAGATATTGATTTATTATAAAGTGTGATATATATATTGTTTAAATTCTCAAATAAACCTTTTAATTTGCAAAACAAACCTACTTCTTGGCTCAGTGGGCTCAGGGGGATTGTATGAGGGGGTGTTATACAAGGGTGGTCATCCAGAATATTGAACTAGACATAAAAATACATTAATAAGGGTTTTCCTCAGCATCCCAGACTACGCGTTGACTTGGCTGTAGTGTTGATTGAATATCGCTTACAGGATCTCTGTCAAACCGGAGGTTTCAATCAACAAACCCGACGTCTTTATAGAGGGTCTTAGCATTCGCTAAGGCGGCAAACAAACTCGAAAAGTGGCTCACCCATGTTTCTCCAGAGAAAGCATTTTAGGAGCAGAGCTTGTTTTGGTGTACCCGTGGAATTTAGTCATTCCCAAACCTCAACAAGATTTTTGCCGCAGTGTTTCGACAACATAGTGTGCTCTAGCACGTTGAAGCATGGTAGATGAAATTACCAATAAAGATCTCCGACCAAATAACTGGACAGTCTCAAAGAATATGGCAAAGTATTACTTTATTCTCATTTAATAAAGCAGGTCAACTGGCAGACATTGGACGGATGCTTGCACACTCACACACAAACTTGATTACACAGGCGTCTTATACCCCAATATGCATCTTCTATGATGTCATCCTATATGGCAAACAGTAAAATATGTTAGCGGGAGGGATTGGTTAGGGGAACATATCTACTTATAGAATGCATAGGGGTTAGTACACTATAGGCTGTCTATTATCTGTGAGGCACGCCTCAAACTACCTCTAAATATGTATAATACTGATTATAGCGAACGAAATGGCAGCAGATTTGTCTATGCAACATTGTATAGCAGGTTGCCCCATAGACCCACTGATTGGATGGCATTCCCACCCAATCTTAGACTTTCGGCTCGGCTAGCAGCACGTAAGAAAACCGAAACCCATGTGCTTGAATCACGTCAGATTACTCCCCACTTTCCCAATGAGTCCATCATCTCTCATCAGTCCGGCCATGAGCCAACATTTCCTGTCTGAGGTTGACCTTGTAGCCTGCTCGGTGTTCATTCAGGTAGTCTATGCACATCACTATCTTCACACGAGGCTTAATGAATAGCCCTTGTGTTTTAATTCTGAATCACATGTGAAGAGACCACAAATTTGTCAATTTCAGCATCTTATTTACTGCTATTTGATTTCATTATACTGCGTGGCATTGCTCCTTTTGGCCTCTAGAGACTTGTACACTCTACCGTGTATAGACTGTATACACTTTTAATTGTCCACCACTTGGCTCTTGCAGATGTTTTCTTCTTCTATATTCTAAGAGAAATATGTCTTGTCCATGGTTTATCCATCTGCCTACCTTCATACTTTGCAGCTATTCCTTAAAAATAGCATCCTTGATCCCAAGCCAACATAGACTCCTCTTTGTTTTGCACACAAAGCTGTCCTTCCAGCATCTCCTGACTCTGCAACCCTGATCGTTTTCTGAGGTAGCTGAATTGAATCTAAACACAAGCCGGTGTCCATTTTCTAATTATGGCCGTCCTAGCCACGCTATGTATTCCTCTAAATCAAGCTTCTATATAGCTTTTTTACCTTACGTTACTGCATATTTACACTTGTTGGTTAGTAAGTTACTTTGTCTTCTTTTGCATTCATGATTACTTTATCATTTCATAAATGTTTCTCTTGTCACTCCAGTTACATTGTCTCTCTTAAGTGTTTTCATATCATTTCAGTATGGCTTTGTATAGTTGCTTTATGACATCACTCTTCCCTCATCAGGTTTCACTCAGCGCTCCATGATGTCCATTGGTGCGTGCTGACATCCTTCACCACGGCATCCTTCCACACCATTAGTGTGAGGGCACATTTGGTGCGGCTGTCTGAGTGCATATCGTCTCTCATACACTCAATGTGGTATAGGAACAACACATGGGGTCCCATACAAAGCTCTTCTACTACTGGTGAAGGGGTGGGAATTAGGGATAATGCATCCACTGCTCCTCTACAATAGTTTAAGCATCGTTTAACAAGAGTGCCTTCTTATATGCTTTGACCCAGTTTCTATATTTTTGTCTTGTCCTTTTCAAGGTAGTCAACTCTTCTAGACCCCCCCATTAGTTGATTTTGTTCAGGTAGGCTTGAAGCCGCCTTTTTTCGATCCCCGCTCGGCATACGAAATCTATTAAAGATATCGGGTAGTCTATAGAAAAGGAGTTGTCAATGCTCAACTGCTATGAGTTGGTCCCCATTGTTTTATGTCATAATTTCACTATGTTTTTTGCAGTCATTGTCACATGGTTTCACCCTTGAGAAGGATCAAGCTCGGCTCTGTAAAGCTGGTCCCGGAAGCACGTAGTTGATAAACCAAGTCATTATCAAAATGTTCTGGTCGCTGGTAGTTGAATAGATAACCCTAAATCTAGTTACTAGAGGCGGAAGGTTACCACTAACAAATATGTACTGTCAAACTGCCGACTTATCTCCTAATTTCCATATCGAATTTCCTGGAATTTCCCCCCTATTTTCCGTTAAGCATTTGCAAGTTTATGCTAGTGATTTCCTCCATCCATAGCTTTTTTCCTCTTATCCAAAGCATTATGTCTACCATACCCCATATCCATTAACTTGCCTGCACCTTGTAACCCAGGCAGGTATAAGTCACCCCAAATGATGTTGTTGAAAACAGGAAATGGTTCACAACATTCGTTTAACGTGTCACACGTTTTGACACACTTCTCTCTGAAGGCTACAAGATGCTCTCTCTGCCTAGACTAAACAGATCAGCTGGCGAAGTAGCAATGATCTTCCCTGAGTGGATTCCTGTGTCTGTCATTCCCACTCAGGCCTACTCATCCTTTGAGTATCTGTTGTGCAGGCTCTTCCTCTCTCCTAGCTCTTCACTCCTGCTGGCCACCTTCTATCGGCCACCTGGTCAGCCCTCCCTCTTCTTTTCAGAATGGGCTGACCTGGCCTCCTCTCTCCTTTCCTCGTCTTCTCAACTCCTCCTACTGGCTGATCTCAACATCCATCTCGACTGACCAGATTCCTCAGGACCATTCCACAATTTTTGCAACCCTCCTGCCAAAGCACACTGCTGGCCACACCCTGGATGCTCTCGTCTCAACCAACATTCCTCTTTCTATCCCTCTCACTACCTCTCTCTCCTGGAATGATCAATCTCTTCTCTCTACTCACTTGAAGCTCTCTTCTCCTCTTGCATCGGTAAGCCCGGCACTGCCTCCCGTTTAGAAGGTCATCCGACCCATGAAAAGAGTGTCAGTGGCTGCCTTTGCCTCTACCTACTCTGCTCCTTCTACTCCTGCAGCTGACTTCTACCCTGACCCAGCTTTCTCTAACTTTAACCTCTCTTTTTCCAACACTCTTGATATTCTTGCCCCTGTCATGAGGGTACGACTGAAGCCTACCAAAAAGTGCAACTCTTGGTACGACTCCGAACTGGCTTCCCTTAAACGCAAGGGCAGCCGAACGGAAATGGCATGGGCGTAATTATAGGGAGGTACATGGGGTTTTGTCCCCCCCAACTTCTGTGGCATGCCTTTTTGTCCCCCCATCTTTTGGAGGGAGGGCAGGGGGGCCACAATCGTCAATTATCTAATTGGACAGCGCAAGCCTGGCTGGGGTGCTCAGCAAGGCTTGCGCTGCCTCATTACATAATGCAGAGATGCCTGGCAGCCGTGCTGCAACACATTCAGGGCGGGATGCCCTGCGTGCAGGGATGTCATTTAGGGGTCGCCAGGAGTCGCAACTGCGACCCCTGACTTCTTCCTTGCTACCCCTGTGGTCTCCCTTGCTACCCCTAAAAAAACGAAAAAAATAAACTTTTTTTTTTTAATGCAAGCTCTTGTGCTGTGGCCAGCGCCATGTGGCTCTTTGCTTCTGGAGGGGCTGGCTTTCTTGTTCAGGCCTCTTAAAAAAAATAAAAGAAATAGGGGTTACACTCTAACACTTTAACCAGTGACCCTCAATATAAAAAAGAATAGGAAAAGAAAATAATGTGTCTTTCTGGAATTCTATACAATAAGTGCTAGACTCATTAAAGGTTTATTTCAGGCACACTTCAGGATGTGAGTCACTGATTTAGTCTGTTGTTAACCACCTCAATTCAGCCTTTCATTCTTCTGAGGTCGATAAATGAGTACCAGCACAGGTTGGGTGAAATTGTATGTATATTTTTTCTATATAAAGCGCTTAAGCGTAAGTGCTATATAATAACACATCATTACCATTTGGCCATTGACGTCTGCCTGCAATCGCAGTAATTTGGTAATATGGGCCTATACACACTGATATTAATGATACATATGGTGATTCATTCTTGTATGAAATGTACATCACATTACAGTGATATCGTAACCATGTCTTTTGTAATGTACTTAGGAACAGTGCTATGTGATGCCACTTCCTGTTTTGTCAAGGGTTGAAAGGTTGTGTTCCATCACTTCCCGCGATATCACTTTGGCGTGTGGTCAAATGACATCACTTTATGTGATGTCATCAGAGGTCAAGGTTCATATGATGTCACTTCTGCTACCCCTTGCATTTTGGTGAAATGACGTCCCTGTCTGCATGGCTCAGTCCCTCACCCTGGCTGGCCTGACTCAAATTCAGCAGCCAGGGTGCTGAACTGGGTGTTGCAGGGCCTGGCGCCTGTGCTGTCACGCTAGCAGCAGCACTTCCGAGGCCATTAGCATAGAGCATCACTTTCCGGCTTTGTGTTCGTGTGACACACAGACAGGAACTGGGAAGCTCATTCAGCTTCCTGGTTTCTGTCTGGAGGCACGTGAGTGTGAAGAGGTTAGGTCGGTGTAACATGAGACGTGGCCCGGGCAGCATTTGAAAGTAGAGCAGAGGTACTTTAAAACATTTTTTTTTTATTGTGTTTGTTGGGGAGCTCTGTCCAAGCCCTCTGAGGCAAAATACATGCAAACTTTCTAATTAGCATATGGATTGTACCAACAGCAGTGACTTCACAGAAAAGGACATTGCAAGGCGCATCATCAGTATTTGACACTTGGAGGCACCACAGGAGTGACTTTAGAATAAGTTGCCATAAACAAGCCAAGTGACAAATAAGTTTGTGGTGCAAAATACCTAAATTGCACTATTGTTTTATATGTGGAGCAACTCTATAGTCATTAGGCTTTTACATTATAATAGCATGATACATTAACATAAGCTTTGAAGTGAATCAGAGTCACTTACAGAGCTGCAGACACAATGTGATTAAATAATTTGCTCAGGATCACACACTTGGTTAAATGGTGAAACTGGTATGCGGACAATTTAACCGACAGTGCACATCTTTCCAGGCTTAGTTGATATAGATATTTAGGAAGGTTTTGCTTTACATTTCATGTGCTTATTATTTATATAATACATATAACATATAATTATTTGTAGCAATGCATTGGAAGCAAACCACATTGCACAATAAACTAACCTTTCATAGTAAACTAACCATACACTCTATACATTGTCATAGAAACATGCTGAGCAATGGGAGTATGGCTTTAGTTTCATTCTCCCCATTCTGCATGCAAAGTCACAATAGCAACATGCAGATTAATGTGAGCCTAACAAATCCTCCTTGGGTTTTAAAGCCATAGTCATTATTTCATACAGCAGGCAAAATGATGCACCCATCTCACTTCTGATCACTCCCTCCCATTAACATTTCTAAAGGGACATAGGTCCCTGCTAATAGTACCCCCCTCCCTCCAGTCAGTGCCTAATGGATCACATTGTAATACTCTGTTGATAGAGAGCAATATGAGGACCCTCTGCTGCCCGCCGTTCCTTGGGACATTGTCCTGGCAGCGGGACACCTCTAGCATTCGGAAGGTGTAAGGTGTCCTGCTGTCAGGACAATGAGCATGTTGAACAGGAATTGGGCAGCACACATTGTCCTGGCGCGGGACACTTTTGCCGTTGGGCACCCTCTTTGAGATGCCGAATGGGAGAGGTGTCCCAATGACAAATGTCCCGGCCTGGCTCTTAAAAGAGGTATGGGGGGGCAGCTTGATTACCTCCTTGTGACTCTCCCGCTCGGTACTCAACTGCTTGGAGCCATTTGAACACAAGAAAACATACCTTAATATTAATCAGTCAGAATCTTGTAGAAAAGATCCATCAGCACGTAGACATATAAGGTGCTGTGCAGAACCCAAGTTTGAAGATATATGGCATTTAAAAATCTACACCAATTATACTTGATCACCCACTGCACTGCATTAACCAATGGTTTCTGGCTTTGAATGAAAGGAAAAATCTGGCAAATTGCAGACATTCCAGTGAATCTGGTCCTTTCGGCCATGCCTTTATAGTTCAGCTAAGTCAAGTCAACATACCCCAATATTTCAGGTATCACAGGGTGATAAAGTCTGGTCTGCTCAAAGGATGTTATTGTAAATGTACATATAAATGTTGTGTACACACAGTGTATTTTAGTGGAGGTGCTGGGTGCATTTGTGTGTGAGTGAGAGTGTGTGCAAGCATGTGAGTGTTGACTTTTGTGTCTGAATTGAATGATAAATAATGCATTGTTTGTATGTTCTAGTGGAATTATGTTTGTGAATGTTATGTTGTGTCACTGGGTGCATGGCAGGCCGGCCGGCAGAAGATGTGTAGGGGCCCAATTGAATTTTAAAGATACGCCACCAGTCTTATGAAAGTTATAACAGAGCGTCAGGAATGGACTCTTGTGGTGTAGTAGTTTAATGTTATCCCTCAGGGATTTAGGTTGTTTGACAGACGTACAAAATCACGGCGCAATTAACCATAGTAATTTTTGCTGCGAATACATTTTTACCTCGGTACAAAAAACCAAACCCATGTGCCAGGACACCCATACCCCCCCCCACCAGTTACCTTTTCTCCATCCGCTGCCTCTCCTGTAACCTACAGCGTCACATCCATCCCTGTAACGTGGGTCAGATCTGATGCTGTCACCAATGCTGAGGAAACGGGGGACATCCCCACAACTGCCAAAGCCAAAAATACCGAACATGGGCTGAAGGGGCCACCCCTGCAACCACTGCTCTTCATGTTTGCCATCTTCGGCTTCGATCTAATGGTAGTGACTGAATTCGGTCAAATATACGATTCGACCAAATTTCTTTTAACAATATGGCCGAAACAATCCCTTAGTGCCACCATCCCCCCTCCCTTCACCCCACCCCTCTCCTTCAGTTGTCATGTCCTGTCCAACATTTTCAGCAAAGTTACTCCACTGGGAAACGGGATTCCTCGGATGGAGCCTCTGACAAAGTGGCCTGCCGCCTCCTCCAAAGGCAGTATAGACTCTGCATCCACTCAAAGAAAAGAGTCTTTATTCAAGGCCACATCGCTGCGGCATCCAGTTACACAGACAAACGTTTCACAGTCTGCAAGGAACTAGCCAACCTTACCGCAGCCTCCTCCTCTACTGCACCCACCAACGCCCTTTTTTTTGGCCCTGGTGGCACACTTCACCTCAAAAACAAGATATCCTAGCCTCTCTCTCTTCCTCACCAGCTCATGCACCAACATCTCCTGTACCTCCCTTGACCACCCCACCCCTCCTCTTCTTCTCGCTTCCCTCTCCCCTATCACACCTGAGGAGGTCACTAGACAAGTCCAGTCTATGAGAGCCTCTACCAAACAGGTGGACTCCTGTCCCTCCAAAACCATCAAGGACAACATTGATGCTCTCGTCCCAGCCTTGGCCGACCTCTGCAATCTCTCCTTTGCAACTGATTTTTCCCGACTGCTCTTAAGCACTCCCTTGTGCCCCCTCTCCTCAAAAAACCTTCTGCTGACCTTTCCATTCCGGTAAACTATCACTCCTTTCCTGGGCAAACTCCTGGAGAGGATGGCTATTTCCCAGCTTACACTCCACACTGAATCTGTTGGCTGCTTTCATGACCACCATTCTGGTTTTAGAGCACCCAGAGGCACGGAAAGTGCTCTTCTGAACACCCGTGAAGATCTGCTCCCAAATCTTGATTGTAACTCTCCCTCTGTCGTTATTCTACTCGACCTCTTTTCTGCCTTTGATACGGTGAACCACAACATCCTGATCGCACGTCTCCGTGATACCCTGGCCATCGCTGATCAGGCCCTGGCGTGGCTAACCTCCTTTCTCTCTGACCGCCCATCCCAGGTGGAATGGGGGTCCTTTCTCTCCCCTGTCACTCTCTCTGCATGCAGTGTCCCCCAGGGATCTAACATATCCCCCTGGTTTTTCAATGGCTACATGGCCCCCACCGGGCCGTAGGATAGACACTTTCACCTCCAACTTTCAGTGTTACGTGGATGACACGCAGCTCTCCTCCAGGCTATCCTGGGCCTCTTCCTCACTCATACCGGACTGTCTGTCTGCAATTCAGTCGTTGTGTGCTGCAAATGACCTTTGCCTCAATGCCAGTAAGGCAGTGATTGTCCTCATCATGACACCTGCTCCCGCCTTCCCTCTTTCTCTCTGGCCGCCTTCCCTTGGCCCTCCACCGCCACCTACCAATGAGGCAAAAAATCTGGGAGTCATCTTTGACTCCACTGTCTCCTTCTCGTCTCACATCGCGGACAGATCTAAAAAGTCTCACTACCAACTGCACCTTCTCAGAGGTATTCTACCTTTTCTCATTTTCCCCCAGAGGCTCACTGTCGCAGAGCCCTGGTCCTCCCTAAGCTGGACTAGTGCAACAGCCTCTTTTTTGGCCTTCCTTCTTCTACTGCAGAGCAAACCACACACTCGTCTGCACACTCCATTTGCACTCCACACAGGAACAGGAATATTAAAGGGTTTCCTCCTTCTTTTGATGGACACAGAAATGATACTGTGCCTCCCCTCCAGCAGCCAGCTGATAAACAGGACCAGAACAGACCCCACACTCGTCTGCACACTGTGTGTGCGCTGTGCACGGGAACAAGTGTTTTAAACGGTTTCCTAATTCTTTTGATGGACACAGAAAAGAGACTGTGCCTTGCCTCCAGCAGCCAGCTGGTAAACAGGACCAGAGCAGACCCCACACTCGTCTACATACTCCGACATTTATTATAAGAGCTTCAGATAATGCCGAGCCGCTGCTGAGATCTAGATAATCTGGAGTCAATGCTACTGCAACAATGACACTAAACCAGAGTCAATACTGAACCATCGATGTTCATTTATTTTATTTATTTATTTAACATTTTTGTAATGTGCTAAATCACCCACAGGCCTCAAAGCGCATATAAAGGACCCACAAGACAAACCACAAATATGCAATCAGGTCAAGAAAAGGTCAAAGCAGATGACAGCGGACGCCTGACAAAATCGGCGTTAAAATTGCTCAATATTAGTGATGTTGGATTTCAGATCCAACAATGTAGTCTCCGTTCCATGTTTGAAACTGAAACCGCATTGTCTGGGATTCAAAAGACGATTACTCTCTAGAAAATCCCAAAGTTGAATATAGGCAGCACATTAGTAATAGCGCGGTAATGGTCTGCTATATTAGGATCAAGGGGGTCTTTTTCAAGAGGGGAGTAATCCAGGCCTCTTTAGGAATCAAGGGTACGCTAGCTTCAGAGAAGGAGAGATCACAAGGCGTGTCACCCATGAGTCGAGAGTGCTTAACCGGCTTTGAGATGCTGAACAGACAACTATTGCATGAGCGGGCAGCAGATTCCATATCTGCAGAAGTTCTGCAAATCTGGTCCCCAGAGTAAGGTTTAAAAGAAATAGTGTAACCCACTGGTAAGTGTCACACTGCGACACTGTGGAGCAATATGCTGTAGCATTTCATATATATTAGCTCCTGGCAGTGACGGGGCATCTTCTCTTGTGCACGGATGTGCATGCTGCATGGTTGTGGCTTCCAGTGTGAAAATGCAGTGTTGATCATGGCAACCTCAGGTGTTGTTTGAAGGAAAGATAGTTCAGTGGGTGAATAACCTCCTGTAAAGAGAGAGAGAGAGAGTGAGAGAGAGAGAGAGAGAGAGAGTGTGTGTGCATGTGTGGTGTGTATAGTGTGTGGTGTATGGTGTGTGTGGTGTGTGGTGTTTGTGGTGTGTATGTGTGGTGTGTGTGTATGTGTGGTGTGTGTGTGGTGTATGCGTGTGTGGTGTATGTGGTGTGTGTGGTGTGTATGTGTGGTGTGTGTTGTGTGTGTGGTGTGTGTGGTGTTTGGTGTGTGTGGTGTATATGTGTGGTGTATGTGTGGTGTGTGTATGTGGTGTGGAGTGTGTGTATGTGTGGTGTGTGGTGTGTACACATGTGGTTTGTATGTGTGGTGTGTGTGATTTGTGGTGTTTGGTGTGTGGTGTGTGTGATGTGTGGTGTGTGCATGTTTGGTGTGTGTGTATGTGTGTTGTGTGTGTGATGGGAGCATGTGTGGTGTGTGTGGTGTATGGTGTGTGTGGTGTTTGTGGTGTGTATGTGTGCATGTGTGTGTGCGGTGTACGTGTGTGGTGTGTGTGTGGTGTATGTAGTGTGTGGTGTGTGTTTAGTGTGTGTGTGGTGTGTATGTGTGGTGTATGTGTTGTATGTGTGTGGTGTGTGTGGTGTGGGGTGTGTGTGGTGTGTGCACATGTGGTGTGTATGTGTGGTGTGGTGTGTGTGTGGTGTGTGTGGTTTGTGCAGTGTGTGACTGAGTAAAGAGCTCAGCGTTCACTGCGGGTAATTCGACCTGCTCTATAACACAAATGCGCCGCTCGGGCGGTTCCCTTCCTGTAAAGTACCGGCAGTTGTCACGTGATCAGTCACGTGGGCAATGAAAGACCCGCCTCCTCCAGGAAGCAGGGCGCGGGGGCGGCAAGAGCTGTACTCGCAGTGCCGTAAATCCAGACTGAGTAAAGAGCTCAGCGTTCACTGCAGGTAATTCGACCTGCTCTCCAACACAAATGCACAGTGTTTGGTGTGTGTGATTTGTGGTGTGTGTGATGTGTGGTGTATGTGTGTTTTTGTGTGTATGTGTGGTGTGTGCTTGTGTGGTGTGTGTGATGCATGTGGTGTGTGTGGGGTGTGTCGTGTGTATGTGGTGTATGTGGTGTGTGTGGTGTGTGTGGTATGGGTGTGTGGGGTGGGGTGTGTGTGTGGTGTGTCCGTGTGTGGTGTGTGTGTGTGTGGTGTGTGTGGTGTGTGTGTGTGGTGTGTGTGGTGTGTGTATGTGTGGTGTGTGTGATGTTTGTGTATTTGTGGTGTGTGTGCTGTGTGCTTGTGTGGTGTGTGGTGCGTGTAGTGTGTTGGTGTGTGGTTTGTGTGTGTGGTGTGGGTGTGTGTGTGGCTATCAGAGGGCAGGTTTGCACCCCAGGCATTTTGCTCTGCCTGTCAACCTTCGAAGTTTGATGTTTTCCTATGCTATGTTAGCAGAGCTTGTATAGCGCTGAGATCCCAAAGACATTAAAGCGCTTTTGGAGATCTGATATTGGGCTAATAATGCTAGATTACTTTTTTGATAGAATAGGTAGTATGAATGAGAGGCATGGTGCTACATACTCAGATATTGCCCAAAAGGGGGCGGGGGGCATTTTTTTTTGTGATGAGATTGTGTTTGCCCCCCAGGTCAATTGGAGTTGGTTCCAGGTTAGAGGCGCTGATATGGAGGCTGGAGTTAGGAGCAGTCCCAGGAAGGAAGGCAATAATGCTATATTCAGGGAAGCAGCAAATAAACTGTGGTGGGTGGCAGTGGCCAAGATGAAATGACCCTGCGTCGTGGACCCTGGCCTGGGGAGTTTGCGCCGAACAGGTCTAGCCTGGGCCAGCGGAGGGACATCAGGGGCAGGGCAGGCTGCGGTATTTTGCAGGACTTTAAGTCCAGCGTTGCATTTTATGATGCATTGTGGGTTATGCAGCTCTAGCGATGCATTTTATGATGCATTGTGGGTTATGCAGCTCTAGCATTGCATTTTATGATGCATTGTGGCTATGCAGCTCTAGCGATGCATTTTATGATGCATTGTGGGTTATGCAGCTCTAGCGATGCATTTTATGATGCATTGTGGGTTATGCAGCTCTAGCATTGCATTTTATGATGCATTGTGGCTATGCAGCTCTAGCGATGCATTTTATGATGCATTGTGGGTTATGCAGCTCTAGCGATTCATTTTATGATGCATTGTGGGTTATGCAGCTCTAGCGATGCATTTTATGATGCATTGTGGCTATGCAGCTCTAGCATTGCATTTTATGATGCATTGTGGCTATGCAGCTCTAGTGATGCATGTTTTGATGCATTGTGGCTATGCAGCTCTAGTGATGCATTTTATGATGCATTGTGGGTTATGCAGCTCTAGCGATGCATTTTTTGATGCATTGTGGCTATGCAGCTCTAGTGATGCATTTTATGATGCATTGTGGGTTATGCAGCTCTAGCAATGCATTTCATGATGCATTGTGGCTATGCAGCTCTAGTGATGCATTTTATGATGCATTGTGGGTTATGCAGCTCTAGCAATGCATTTCATGATGCATTGTGGGTTATGCAGCTCTAGCGATGCATTTCATGATGCATTGTGGCTATGCAGCTCTAGCGATGCATTTGTTGATGCATTGTGGCTATGCAGCTCTAGTGATGCATTTTATGATGCATTGTGGGTTATGCAGCTCTAGCGATTCATTTTTTGATGCATTGTGGCGATGCAACTCTAGTGATGAATTTTATGATGCACTGTGGCTATGCAGCTCTAGCGATGCATTTTATGATGCATTGTGGGTTATGCAGCTCTAGCAATGCATTTTATGATGCATTGTGGCTATGCAGCTCTAGCGATGCATTTTATGATGCATTGTGGGTTATGCAGCTCTAGCGATGCATTTTATGATGCATTGTGGGTTATGCAGCTCTAGCAATGCATTTTATGATGCATTGTGGCTATGCAGCTCTAGTGATGCATTTTATGATGCATTGTGGCTATGCAGCTCTAGCGATGCATTTTATGATGCATTGTGGCTATGCAGCTCTAGTGATGCATTTTTTGATGCATTGTGGCTATGCAGCTCTAGTGATGCATTGTGGGTTATGCAGCTCTAGCGATGCATTTTTTGATGCATTGTGGGCTATGCAGCTCTAGTGATGCATTGTATGATGCATTGTGGGTTATGCCGCTCTAGCGATGCACTGCCAGTCATTTTCAGAAGCTTGAGGAGCCAGAATTGATAGAAGATAGTTCCCACTTCGTTAAAAATAAAGACGTAAAGTTGTTACTTTCAGCAAAAAAGTTACTTGGATTGAGCCAATGGAGAAAGATTATTACACGTTATGCGTTTGGCAATAATACAGGGAATTACCGCCAAACTCGTTTACCTTTTCCACCAGCTGTCCCTGCGACATTACCACGGGATTACGAGCGGTAGCACAGCGGTGTAATGCCTCATTTTTGGAGTCCTTAGGTCTACACGAAGATGTTTGCTGAATTACCACGAGTGGTAACTTTATGGGGTGGGGGGGGGGGCAAGTGAAAAGTCTAGTTCCAGCAAAATGTTGTAGGTTGAGCCTCTACTTTACCTCCAAACCTCATAGTACGGTGATGTGCTGATCCAGCGGTAAAGTGCAGGCAGCAGAATTACCGCCGCCTCACTGCAAGGTTTACCGCACACCTGTACTCAGTGCCAGTGAGGGCGAGCCCGTTTGCGTCTTTCCAGATCTCCTCACAGGTCTCAATGGAATTGAGTTCACTGCTATGTGGGGAGCAATACTTTAGAGTTTGCAACATGTCCCCACGTTGCAGTGTCCGTGACGTAGCCATGACGTGTCCGTGACGTGTCATGACGTGTCCGTGACGTGTGCATGGCGTGTCCACGCATCAATATTACAAATTACTGGAGTAATCACTGACCCCTGTCTGATAAAATAAGCTCTATTGAGTTGGATAAAAATAACACGGAGTAACATATTTCAGATTTTCCTGTGACATGTTATTATTTTAATATTATTCCCAGAGGCGCGTTTATGCCAGCTGGGGAGCAATTTCATTTAAATGCACTTGTCACGCGTGTGCTATTTTTGGTGTCTGCTCGTTTCTTCTAGAAATGGAACAAGCGCCTTAAAAAATCGCGTTTTCCATCTTAACTCTGACAATTAAACCACCTTTTTCCTTCAGGCAATAAATAGCTTTCGAAGAAACTACCGAAACCATGTACGTTTACCCACTGAGTTAGTCCATAAGTGCTAAAAACTGCCATATTTTCTCCATTTATTTTTTTCAAAAGTTATTGAGCAAAAAAGTCTGAAGGCCGCATTCAACGGTGTTGCAGCGCCTCGTTAACCGAATCCTGTCCTAGCACTATGCGAGTGCATTAATTACAAGTTTGACTATTTGTTCTTTTTTCAAAAACATCTTGTGGGAGGGAGAGAGTGCCCACTTTTTTCATTAAAATGATGTCCCTAGAATCGAATGATAAGTGAGGCTTGAGGTGCTCCTGCAGGAAAGTGTGTGCTGGCCAGTCGGCCTCGCTACGTTGCCAGGCATGTCTCACCAGTCGGTAGAAGTCTTGCATCTCTCTCGTCAAGTCCACCTTCTAGCACTCTTTCTCGCCTGTTTCCCACCCTCACGTCCTTCTTCCTGTACTGAAGTGATGCCCTCTTTTCGTCCTCTTTCTAGCTCTGATATCGCCACTTGTCTGTCTGCGTCTCCTCCCACTGCTGCCCCTGGAGCCCCCCCACCGTCTTCTTTAATTCCATCTGTTTCCTCCTTTCTTGTTCCTACCTCACCGTCCTCTTCAATCTGTCACTCCCCTCTGCCACCTTCCCTTCATCCTTTAAGCACCCCTCTCTTCCCTCCGATGTTCCCGCCCATTTCTCCTCTGCCGAGCTTATCTTTTATTAGAATGCGTCGTCTACTCCCAAGTCTCCTCCTTTGTTGATCAGCATTTTGTTCTTCCTCCCTTTCAATCTGGGTTTCGTCCCCGTCCTTCTACCAAGACTGCTCTCTTGAGTATCGTCCTTCTTCATGCTATGCCAAACACTCCTCTCTCTTGGTACTAGTAAATCTGTCTGCGGCTTTTAATACTGTGGATCACTCTATTCTGATCTCTCATCTTTCCCATCTTGGCGTACGGGGCTCCGTTTTGAATTAGTTTCAATCTTATCTCACCAAATGCACTTTTCCCGTCTCTTGGGCTGGTCTTTCTCACATGTTCTCCACTTTCCTACGGTGCCCCCCGTGGGTCTCTCCTCAGTGCTCTTCTATTGTCTCCCCTATTGCTTCTATTAGCCCTTTCTTTGCCTTTTCTTACCACCTCTATGTGGACGACTCACAGCACATTCTTTCCTTCTCGTCCTTCTGGGACTCTACTGGCTCCCCTCTTTCAGCCTGTGGACTAGCTCTCCACCGCGGCTATCTTCTCATTATCTACGTCTGAATCCATCTCAGATAGAAGTTCTTTTCTTTCCCGCTCTCACCATTCCCTCCTCTGGTTCCATTTTCTATTTCCTTACTCCCTTCCTTACCCCCTAACTCTGCCTCAACTCGTAATCTTGGAGCCATTTTTGACTCCTCCTTTCATTTTCATTTCACATTTCTTCTGTCTCCCACTCCTGTCAATTTCAACTCATCAAAATCCGCAAAGCCCGCTGCTTCGTAACTTTTCAGTCTTCCAAAATGCTTATTTTGTCTTTAGTTTGTCCTGCCTTTTCTATGTCTTCCAGGTTACAGTCTTGCCTCACTCTGCTCTATTTTTCACTCTTCGGTGCACATGCTTTGCACTCCTTCTCCTTATGATCCTATTTCTTCTGTTTTGCATTCTCTGCTGTGTTTGACCTTGGAAGCCTGACTTTTTTCCTTTTTCCCTTTGTATTTGAGTGTCTCTAGGGTCTTGCTCCCTTCCATCTCTGCTCCTTAGTTTCGTTCTATTCTCCTTCTCCTTCCCTTTGCTCCCCGTCCATCTCTCTACTGGTTTTCCCTCATCCTTCCTGTGCCGCTTGGCATTTTTGCGCTTCCTCCCTTTTTGCCTTGAAGCACTGGAGTTACCCTCCCTCTCTCTATTTGATCTCTGACCCCACTCTCTCTTTAAAAGGGCTTTTGGTCGCTAATTGATTTACTGTCATGTCCTATTGGTGTGCCATGCTTGACCTTTCTTAAGTGCTTAGGTGTTAAGCGCTATATAAATACAATAAATAAAAAGTCACTCTTTGTCACAACCACTTTGAAAATGGGGAACTAGGTCATGTGAATGCTACCTTGGCTTTCATACATTGAAAAAAGAGTCGCAAAGCACATGAACTGTGCATATGTGCAAGTGGGTCTCTGCTTCCCTCGCTGCGTGCTTCCGACTGTGCCTTGCATAGTGCTCCGTTGCTTCCAGAAGTACGGTCCGTGCTCAGTAAACGTTATGTTAACACTACTACTATTAGTAGGAATAATATTAATGATGATAATGATGATGATGAAATAATAAAGACCTTCACCCATTGCAATCATTGTGGGGTTTAAACATTGATGGGAAGGGGAGACGACCTTCCTGCACCCCCCCCAACCCCCAAGCGGTTTTGAATACAGCAAAGGCTGTGAGATGTAATATAAGGAACTAGGGGTAACATACAGAGTATAAGAGACCAGGGGGAACATATGGGGTATAAGAGACCAGGTGGAACACACAGGGTATAAGAGACCAGGGGGAAGATAAGCGGGTACAAGAGACCCAGGGGAACATATGGGGGTATAAGAGACCCGGGGGAACATAAGCGGGTACAAGAGACCCAGGGGAACATATGGGGGTATAAGAGACCTGGGGGAACATATGGGGTATAAGTGACCAGAGGGAACATACAGGGTATAATAGACCAGGGGGAAACATAAGCAGGTATAAGAGACCCGGGGGAACATACGGGGGTATAAGAGACCCGGGGGAACATACGGGTTATAAGAGACCAGGGGGAACATAAGGGGGTATAAGAGACCTGGGGGAACATACAGGGGTATAAGAGACCCAGGGGAACATATGGGGTATAAGAGACCAGGGGGAACATACAGGGTATAAGAGACCAGGGGGAAACATACGGGGGTATAATAGACTTGGGGGAACATACGGGGTATAAGAGACCAGGGGGAACATACGGGGGTATAAGAGACCCAGGGTAACATACAGGGGTATAAGAGACCAGGGGGAAAATTCGGGGGTATAAGAGACTAAGGGGAACATATGGGGTATAAGAGACCCAGGGGAACATACGGGTTATAAGAGACCCGGGGGAACATACAAGGTATAAGAGACCAGGGGGAACATACGGGGTATAAGAGACCGGGGGAACATACAGGGGTATAAGAGACCTGGGGGAAACATACGGGGTATAAGAGACCAGGGGGAACACACGGGGTATAAGAGACCCGGGGGAACATACAGGGTATAAGAGACCAGGGGGAACATACAGGGTATAAGAGACCCAGGGGGAACATACAGGGTATAAGAGACCCAGGGTAACATATGGGGTATAAGAGACCAGGGGGAACATACATAGAATAAGAGACCAGGGGGAACATATGGGGTATAAGAGGCCCGGGGGAACATACCGGGTACACGAGACCAGGGGGAACATACGGGGTATAAGAGACCCGGGGGGAACATACGGGGTATAAGGGACCAGGGTGAACATACGGGGTATAAGAGACCAGGGGAAACATATGGGGTATAAGAGACCAGGGGAACATGCGTGGTATAAGAGACCATGGGGAACATACGGGTATAAGAGACCAAGGGGAACATACAGGGTATAAGAGACCAGGGGGAACATACAGGCTATAAGAGACCAGGGGGAACATACAGGGTATAAGAGACCCGGGGAAACATACGGGGGTATAAGAGGCCCGGGGGAACATATGGGGTATAAGGGTATAAGTGACCAGGGGAACATAAGGGGGTATAAGAGACCCGGGGGAACATACGGGGGTATAAGAGACCCAGGGGAACATACAGGGGTATAAGAGACCCAGGGGAACATACAGGGGTATAAGAGACCAGGGAGAAAATACGGGGGTATAAGAGACCAAGGGGAACATACGGGGTATAAGAGACCTGGGGGAACATACGGGGTATAAGAGACCCGGGGGAACATACGGGGTATAAGAGACCAGGGGGAACATACGGGTATAAGAGACAAGGGTGAACATACAGGGGTATAAGCGACCAGGGCAAAACATATGGGGTATAAGAGACCAGGGGGAACATACAGGGGTATAAGAGACCAGGGGGAACACACGGGGTATAAGAGACCCGAGGGAAAATACGGGGTATAAGAGACCAGGTGGAAACATATGGGGTATAAGAGACCAGGGGGAACATACAGGGTATAAGAGACCCAGGGGGAACATACAGGGTATAAGAGACCCAGGGTAACATAGGGGGTATAAGAGACCAGGGGGAACATACGGGTATAAGAGACCAAGGGGAACATACAGGGTATAAGAGACCAGGGGGAACATACGGGGTATAAGAGACCCGGGGAAACATACGGGGGTATAATAGGCCCGGGGGAACATCTGGGGTATAAGAGACCAGGGGGAACATACAGGGTATAAGAGACCAAGGGAACATAAGGGGGTATAAGAGACCCGGGGGAACATACGGGGGTATAAGAGACCCAGGGGAACATACAGGGGTATAAGAGACCCAGGGGAACATACAGGGGTATAAGAGACCAGGGAGAAAATACGGGGGTATAAGAGTCCAAGGGGAACATACGGGGTATAAGAGACCCGGGGGAACATACGGGGTATAAGAGACCCGGGGGAACATACGGGGTATAAGAGACCAGGGGGAACATATGGGTATAAGAGACCAGGGGGAACATACATGGGTATAAGTGACCAGGGGGAAACATATGGGGTATAAGAGACCAGGGGGAACATACAGGGGTATAAGAGACCAGGGGAAACACACGGGGTATAAGACCCCCGAGGGAAAATAAGGGGTATAAGAGACCAGGGGGAAACATATGGGGTATAAGAGACCAGGGGGAACATACAGGGTATAAGAGACCCAGGGGGAACATACAGGGTATAAGAGACCCAGGGGAACATAGGGGGTATAAGAGACCAGGGGGAACATACAGAGAATAAGAGACCAGGGGGAACATATGGGGTACAAGAGGCCCGGGGGAACATACCGGGTACAAGAGACCAGGGGGAACATACGGGGTATAAGAGACCCAGGGGAACATACGGGGTATAAGGAACCAGGGTGAACATACAGGGTATAAGAGACCAGGGTGAACATACAGGGTATAAGAGACCAGGGGGAACATATGGGGTACAAGAGGCCCGGGGGAACATACCGGGTACAAGAGACCAGGGGGAACATACGGGGTATAAGAGACCCAGGGGAACATACGGGGTATAAGGAACCAGGGTGAACATACAGGGTATAAGAGACCAGGGGGAACATATGGGGTATAAGAGACCAGGGGAACATGCGGGGTATAGAGACCAGGGGGGACATACGGGTATAAGAGACCAGGGGGAACATACAGGGTATAAGAGACCAGGGGGAACATACAGGGTTTAAGAGACCAGGGGGATCATACGGGGTATAAGAGACCCAGGGGAACATACAGGTTATAAGAGCCCAGGGGGAATATACAGGGTATAAGAGCCCAGGGGGAACATACGGGGTATAAGAGACCAGGTGGAACATACGGGTATGAGAGACCAGGGGGAACATATGGGGGTATAAGAGAGCAGGGGGTATATACGCTGGTGCTCTTAAAGTCCTTTAAACAATCACATTATTGCACGCTTTGTAGATATAGTGCCCATACAGGAACAAACGCCATTTTAGATATTAATAGCCATATTGAAACGTAAGGCCTAAATGAGGCACGGCAACAAGCCTCGCAGGCCTTGGACATGAGGAAAGGAATAGCTTGTATCCTGGCCACTGATGAGAAAGGCCAGTGCCGCAGAGATCCATACACCCTTCATTGTGTTAAAAGTTACCAGCCTTCGTGCTCTGGGAAGAATAGGCCATGCAAGGCCACGGGAGGAGGGCTGAGCGTCTTTGTATGATACAATCCCATGAGAAGGAGGGCACAGGCCTCCTACCCTCACCAACCCCAACTCTAAGTCAAAGCACTCAAATGCCCTATCCTCAATACCTCTGAATTCCAAGGTACCAGCCAGCCTCAGACCACTGATCCCAAACCTGACAGACCCCCAATCAATCAAGAAAGCTCAGAAAGCCGGGCTGTCTTGCCTTCACTTCTGGGACACGTGATTTGTGCTACGAGGTTCAGGGAGGGATACAATTAAAGTCCAGAAAGAGGGTGGAAGACCTTGGAGAGGTGCCAGCCTGTCTGGGATCGAGCAAATTCTGTGAGTTAATATGACCTCGGCTTTTCCCTCTGGCCCCTGTCGGCCAGCACCAGGTGCACTGCTACATAGATAAAGATGTATTGTTTTGTTTGCGAATAATTGCCAATAAACCACCACCTCATGAGCAATGACGAATGCAGCATCACCCAGTGGAAGAAGATGGACAGACGGGGCTGGGACCAGTGGCCGGGCGTCCCGTAAGGAGCAGGCAGCCTGTGTATACGGTCTCATCAATCAGCCGCAGAGGTTTCCACTGTATGTGATGACATCACTGATGACGCGATGTACCTTCTTAATGTCCTGCTCATGCAGATTTTGGCAGAACGTTCTGTGGCAGCACAGTGCTTTGTTAGTGCTTTGCATTCCAGTGTGGAAACAAACCTTGTTACCTTTGCACGAGGTGTAGTGGGCTTTTTTCCCCAAGTGGGATGTATTTTTCTGGTGTGAATGTCTAGTGCCATTCCTACAACATGCCTAAACATAATTATAGTTTCCTGTTTGTTTACGTACATTTTATCTCTTCTATATGTTGTGAGTTTGACAGAACTCCACTGCAGTTCCTATGCCTGTTTGATCAGAAGGCATTGAGACATACGTCTTCTATAAGGGAGAAACAAGAGAAACATCAGTGGATTAGGGTGTGCATGGAATAGGCCCATTGCTCGGATCAAAGTGAAAGTCTTCCGCTTCAATCCGCATATGCCCGCTTTGTTGCTCCTTCACATTCGCACCTTAAGTTTTGATGTTTCTTTTGATCACAGTAGGCAGGCCACATAGCAGAAGCTTGACACACAAAAGGTTGCATATGAAAGGACGATGTACATTGTGTGGGGGGCTTCTGGTTACTCGGCCTGAAGGCCTGCAAATGTAGATGGCAGGGCGGCAGTAGGCAAGTTAAGGGGCGGGGGATGGGGGTTCAGGATCAGATCGGGAGAAGGGGGTAGGACCAAAAGACCAACCTGATGGGGTTGGCATTTGTTGGATGGATTTGGGCATGTCACTCTTTTGTTCTCATCCTTCGGAATCTGATCCGTCTCCTTTGTGTATTTCTAACCAATCAAATGAACATATAGGTATGATAATTCAAGTTGCCTTCAGTCATCCAGGACAAAATACGTATTTGGACACATCACATATCTGTATTGGAACCCTTGTCCCTTTCTTCCCAAAACACCAGGTAATCTCTGAGCATCTTGTAATGTCTGCTCAGTCGCTTTGCATAAGGGCGGTTCTTCCAGCCTGGGCCAAGGTCCCTCCTATGTGGCACTGTCCTAAACCAGGCAATGCCAAAAAAAAAGGGTTATTAGACCCCTTGAGATTTGCAATGCGGTTTGTAAAATTGCTAGTTATTCCTTTATGAGGTAACATTTGACATTGGGTAATTTTGTATTTCCAAGAAACTCTCAACTCAAGCAAGGTCACCCAAGAGCCGAGCAACAACTGCTTTAGTTCACCTTTCGGTTGGTCCTAATGCTCGACATCGCCTAAACATCTAAGCAATTCCTGTACAATGCTACTTAAAGATGACTGATGGTCCAAGACAAGTTTGTACTCAAGAGACTCCTCGCTAGCGTATGCAACCAACCTATGCAATAAGCCCAATAGTACTTAGTAGTCCAGATTTCTGAATCTCTTTGGGTACCTTCACTGACTCTTCTGCTGCTGGGCCAGGAAGGCAATTCAAGACCCAACAGTGAGGTGGATATCTTACCACCATTTCTTTTAAATTTTAAGTGACAACACAGGTTTTTCTCATGTTGTTAATTCTATTACTTTCTAATATCCCATGTTCCCATACAATTAAGATAAATCCTGGTGGCCCGATTCATGGAAATGTGCGCAGAAATCCTGCAAGGGCCGCACAGCGAGAAGGACACTGCGCGAGCCTGTGCACAGATTAATAAATGTGTGCACTGCGTATTAATGGAATTCTTCAGGCAAAGTAACTGCATTCTTAAGTCGCGGCCGGAACGCCCCCCCGACACGCCCATACGCAAAGCATAAACAGCCAGATCAGCCACCTTTGCGGGGTCCCCCTGGGCGCGAATACACACACCCTTCAAACAGTATGTCGGGTCCCCCGCAAGCAGGCTTGCATCTCAGGTACCCTGGGCAGGGTCCCCCATAACTGTTCCCGGCATACGACAAGCTGCGTATGTAAAATCGTAACTCGTTTTAAACTGGGGAAATCTGCGTGCATACCCCTGTAAACCGTACCTGCACCCCAATAACCTGCTTACGCGCACCCCTAAATTACATCGGAACCCTGGTTGTGTAAACACACCCCGAATTCCAACATGCAACCCCACCTCCGCGCTGGAAATCCTATGTGCAAGTGTACTTACGAAGGCCTTGAGTGGCAATTTCACGGCCGAGAGGCTGCAAGATCGAATCCATGAATACACCTCGTACCATGCAATTGTGGGCGTGCGAGGGACTGCCTGCAGGCTGTCCCTCGGAACGCCCACTTTTGTGCAAGTTCTTCCCCATTTTTGGTGTTCTGCCCCCTTCCCAGCCTTCTACGCAAGCCACACCCATGCTCTTCATGCAGTCTCACGCAAGGACCTTGACGGCTCACAGAGACGTGCCGAGCTAGCGCGAACTCCATGCAAGTGCAGGTAAAGTACCACGCATCCGATTCCATGAATCAACGAAGGCGGATTTTCGCACAGTTGCGTGTGCATGTACTCTATTTTCTGTGCTAATAATTCCATGAATCAGTCCCAAAACATCTGCCTCTCCCCACATGCGTCAGCAGGCTGTGCACGGATGTCAAAGCGAGCGCTCTACTCGCTGTGCCACTTGACTGGTGTGGTGGTGCATAAGACCACTGTGTTGAGACTAATACAGAAAAGTGAGCGGTGAGTATGTATTTTTGTAAGCCCCTATGCAGCATCAAGCCTATAGAGTGTGCTAAATGCAGGTCCGTATGCTTACTGGATTGCATGTGGCAGGAGTAACGGGACACTGTTCACAAGGATTACATGGTGCAGTGTCTAATGGTATCTCTGTATGCTTGATACTGGCTTATTGACTTGCATCCAAGTGGCACAGGCAAACTTTGTTACACATGTTTTGGGTAATGCTGACTGTTACCTAGATGGCCTCAGGCAGTAATGTGAGATCAGACAACGGAAGCTACCGTTCTTGGTCACGCATTGAGGGCTCCGAACCATAGTGCCCAATTGGTGGGAGCTGGCAGTGAGCACAGTGTCTCCTGGCACTCTGAATTGGGCTGCTTTGCTAGTCAAGATTTAAAGTTGCCATAGTGTGTTATAAATCACAGATATCAATGGTGGCCTCTTGGGGTCCTATCATGAGAGAGATGTTTTAATCCCTTAACTGCTAGGCTATTATGCAAGTCTATACAAAAAGGACGAGCACGCTCGTCCTGATGTTCACACCTCAGTGCCACAATTGTGTGATATGATTATGATGATTAAGTGAAGGGAGTTTATACGTATTGATAATGACTGTGGAATCACGTATATATGTTCAGCACAAAAAAAAGGTTTGTAGAAGTGACGTTAAGGTGCTGATTTAAGACACTAACCCCTGAAGAAATGTGGCAGGTGTTAGATGCAAGGCCACCTTAATTAACTATGATGCCCCCACTTCACAGCCCCTAAGCACACTGATGACACCACTTGGGACACTCACATGAGAGGTCACCACCTATGACCTTTGACTTCTTCTGAAGATATAGAGGCCTCGCAGAGAAGTGCCGAGCCTGCACAAACTCCCTGCAAAGTATGAAAATGTGCTGCACAGTCGATTCCAGGAATCGACAAACGGGATTTCGCACGCAGTTTGGCAGGCAAGGTCTCTATTTCCCGTGCAAATAATGCCATGAATCAGATCCTTTCAAGGCCCGCTATCCTATAACTGCTGAGCTTTCTTTTTGGGATCCGCTGGGTTTCTCTTTGTAAATCCTAACAGGTGATTTTGTTTTGAAGATTAAAACCTTTGAACATTGCAGTGACTCTTGTGGAGGTCAGTGCCCTAAACTCCATACCTAAAATCGGACTTAATGTTTAGATGCTGCATTTTAATCTCTGATCTCTATAGGGAGCATGTTTTTATGAGTATATGGTGCGGGCCTTCGCTGATTGTGTGTTGCGTTGCACTTTTTAGCCCCCTGCACCCCTGTTAAGAGAGAGAAGCTTGACTCCTCTGCCCCACTTACTCCAGGGAGAATTAGGAGTCAACGGCTGAGAGTTGCTCTTTCTGTGGCCTACACTTGAAAAGGGAGTGCTGGATTCACGTGACCCCCTCCCCGAGGGGCACAGGGAGGCCTAATGCTCTGGGCTGTACCGCCCCTCCTGCCTCATGCCGGCTCGGCCACTCGTCTAAGGGGCTTGCTTGCTGCTTGTCTGGACCTAATGACTATCATTGGGGCACATGGCTCGGGCTGGGAAGGGGACATTCAACCTGCCCCACGTGCAACCCCTTGTGGCATTAGTCGAGCAAACTCCTGACAGACAGGACGAGGGGCAAAGGAGCTGGAAACGGGGCCACGCCCCACACGCTTCAAGAAAAGCAAACCGGTGCCAGAGCTCGCTGTGTTAATTAATCCACTGATAATAGAGAGGCGAGCTAGCACGAGCCGAGCGTGGCACTGCCACCCGCCAGAAGGGTCTTCGGGGAAACATTGGATGCGCCGCCCTTCACAGCTCCTCTCTCTCCAGGGAAGTGCGTGATCCCAGCTCCTGCGAAGCCATGGAGCTGGGAAAGGCTTCTGGGAGCCATCTGCCAGAGCAGGGCAGGTGCCAGGCAGGAAGAGAGCGAGAAGGGCACCGTGGGAGGAGAGGAGGGGGCGGAGGAGAAGGAGAAGGAACAGGGAGAAAAGGGCAGTGCCTGGGGAGGGGAGAGGGAATCAGAAAAGGAGAATAGGTGGGGGGTGGGTAGAAATGGGAAGAGCAGAAAAGAAAGTGAACAGATGGGGAAGAGGGGGGGCGAGTAGGAAAGGAAGTGAAGAAAGGGTGTTGCAGAGGTGGAGAGTGCCAACAACAGTGGGGGGTGAGCAAGGAAGGTGCAGCGAAAGGGTGGGGAGGAAAGGAGCAGGGCAAAGATGTGGAGGCCGAGGGGTGCAGAGGATAAGAAGAAAGAAATAACCCCACTAGATAGAGCAGGGCATGAGGGGCGGATCAGGAGCGGAAAAAGTGGGGGCAAGGCAAAAGAGGTGCACTAGCAATGGTGGGGTAACAGGCTCATCGACTGGGCATCTTTGTAAAGCACCCTGAAGCGGCAGAAATGTGAACACAGGAGGCTCCATAGGTCTACCTTGGAAGAAGGCGGCCCCAGCCTCCTTCCTCAGAAGACGAACCACGTGCCTAGAAGCCTCAAGACAAAGCTGCTCCATCCTCGGATCTCGCAACACCTCTCGCCATAAGGGCCGCTTTGCCAGTGCACTCAGGGCTGTAAGTGAGCTGGGGCTAGCTGGGACTCAGTCCTGGCAGGGTCTGAAAAGTGCACTCAAGGCGATCCTCGGCCGGGGAAACCCCAAATGAACTTCCCCTGTTTAGTGGCAATATAGGCCTTCCACGGCAGATGTCATTATCCCCCATTTTTAGATTCACAGCCGCTTTCATATTTTTGTAGTGCATCTGTTTTGTAATATTTAGAATAGGAAAGATAATATAGAGAATACATTGTATGATGTTTAGATACAAATATTGAAGTCGTGTCGTTAGACTGATTTGATAAAATAAGTGCCTACGTGTCATGGATTGTCTTCAAAAGCAGTAAGGGGTTGGTACATGAATTGTCCTGCTTTCATTTTAGTCGCTGTTTGACTGTTGATTTATTATTTTACATGAAACCCACTGTGTGCTGTCGATGTTTCCCCCTTTCCATCCCATGTATGAAAACGGAACCGTGTTTGTTAGGCCACTCCTTCATTTAGACAGGCCACACCTCTTTTAAAAGTTCCCTGGCTGCTTGTGGTTCTTCGGCATGGCCGCCCCCAACCCCCCTCCAAACATTGTTTGGGGCTCGTTAGAAGCCCCTCAATTTCTTATCCTCATAAAGCACTGGGTGCTGAGACCCTCGCTCCAGTCCATGGAGGTTCGTCGCTGGAACCTCAAGTGTTCTGCTGGGGGTGCGGACAGTAGGTGCACTCCCTTTGAAGTCATGGGATGAAAAGTAAGCAACGTAACCTCTTCCGTGCAATGGGGTCCAAGGGGGGTAGGGGGCGTGCGGTAGCCGCCACAAAAGCCCACCTTGGTTCGGTGCTGAAGGTCAACCTTGATCATTTGGAAAACCTTCCCTCTTGACAGGCCATGGCACCCTAGAAACAACACGTGCCCGAGTGAAATGGTCAGTCTTCGGTGATTGGTTCCCGAGCAGCCAATGGGAATGCTTCCCCTTGCTTCCTTTGCTGCCTCACCTGCTGGATCAGCCGGGTCACGTGGTTGTAATGCATGTTGAAAGCGGCAGGGCTTTGACCAGAATACTGTATGGAGTGCACCTATCCGGGCCCAGGGGGTGGGACGTTCCCAGAGGCGGGGGCGTTACAGGGCTGGGGCATGCGCTGTCATAGAGATAAGGCCAGATGAGGTGGGGGCCCAGGGGTACACTGACCTGGGGCAATACAAGCAATTGCTAGGGATGATGTGCTCTCCGCGTGGCCCCCATGGCACACAGGGGGCGGTGCACAGCAACAAAGCTTGGCGGGCTGTCGGAAATTCACATTGCCTGTGTCTGCTGCCATGGGGGGGGGGGGGAGTGCCCGGAATGGCGCAATTTCGCCCTGCTGGAAAGCGTGCACATTCCAGGCTCTGCCAATTCCACACAGCAGAACTGCCAATGGGCGGCCTTTTCTCGCCCGAAAATTCGTTTATCAAAATAATTGTTTTGAAAAACGAAGTGTCATGTTTTCCTCCCTTCAATTTCATTTTTTGCCGGAAATTTCGTTTTTTGTGTATACTTAAAACACAAATTAAAACGGAATTTCATAGAAAAGGGACATTTAGAACCTACAAAAAACATCAAAAGATGTGGCAGAAAAGAGAAAACCACCGGCCTAGCGGAAGGGAATTGTTGTGAAATGTCCCCAATTCCGGTGACTGTCATTTTGCCCACCCCTCGCTGCCACCGCAGTTACACACACGGCAAACCAACAAGAACGAGTCAAAGCCGCAATCGGGCTCCTGGGGTCTGCAACCTCTTGGTCTTCTGGGATTCCAGACTCAGTTTCCCATGATCCGACCATCGCAATGGCCTCTGCTGGCAAGGGCTGGAGGGGGTTGTAGTCCGCAACACCTCGAGAGGCAAAGCTTGAAGAGCCCTATGAGAGCGCATGGCAAGTGAGACCATTTTAAACCCTAAACACATAGACGTGCCTTAGTGGCAAAAGCAGGCAACTCTGTGTACAGTGCCTGCTCTGCTAGGGCCCGCCATCAATATGCGTCTACAGATTGGACTATAAACCTTCTCTTGTTAAAACCCTAGATGACACTTGCTGCGTAGTGTTGCATTAAAATGCAATTCCTTGTAGGTTTTAAAATATTCAACATGTGTCATTAATTACTCACAGCAATGGGTCCCCATAATATAGACTTATTTGGCAGAGTTGGGTGGGCTGGGCTGAGACCCTGGTGCCAGACGCTGTAGGGAAGCCAGACACCATGTCACCCCTGCCAGCCTTTCAGCGATCCGTTTGGCATGTGGCTGGCACTTCCCCAGCCCAGCCAGCTTGGCTGGGTGGGTGAATCTACCCCAGCCTGGGGCCGGCTGGTGAAGTCCGGATGTGGAGGGACATAAGTGGTTGTTCCCCATGTGGCATGCACGAGTGGTGTGGCAAGCGGGGGGGGGCTTGGAAGATTTCCAGTGTATACAATAATGGGTAGAAAGGAACAGACTGCACATCACTTCTTCTGGGAACCAATACTAAGGCCAGTAGATGCAGAACACCACCTTTACACAGGCATATTTTCAAAGGGATGTTCAAGACACCTGTTCTGTACATTGGCAACGCTGGCATATATTGTCAGCCCGATTTCAGGCCTGTGCACAGAACATTGGCAAATAAACCACTATTCATTTACGCAAGTGGACATGTGTTTTAGAAACTTGCGGGCCCCATGTATTTGACTGGATTACTGTACGGAAAGGGTTCCCACCCGGCTTTGCCACATTTGCCTTTACTTTACGGAGCAGCTGGGGACCCCATCTCTCTTTGTGCGAAGGATACAACATGTTGCTCTTTTCTGCTCTTTGACTCTGGCTTCCCAGCGGGGTGAGGCCTTCGTTGTGTCTCGTAGATGGGCAGAACAGGCCGCCACCTACCTACCCCACTGGTAACAAGGATGAGACCATGCCACACTGCGGCCGTTCGGCATATCATTTGGATACTGCTTTGAAAATGTAAAGGCTTTTCCATCCATACTGAAACAATCCCAGCACCGGCACCGGCTTGTGTTTATTGTAAAAGCACACACGAGAAGAGAGATTGTTTTCTCTCCATCTACTTCCATCCCATCATTGAGCTAAAACCCGCCAGCACATATGACATGTGATGCCCACAGTCCTCGTGTCTGATGAACCTCTCAGATGTATTTATGATGGAATGCCATCTGTGATGGTGGAAAGGCCTGAACTTTTTTGATTTTTAATATAAAGTGGTGCCGGTAGATCAGTCTCTGGAAGTGAGGTCTGGTAATTAGATCCCACTTCCTAAATGATCTATGCTGGAACGTATAGTGCAAACATGTGACTGTGCCGAACTGGGTGGTCAGTTAGGGTTTCTGTTCACTACGACCAGACATAGAGCCAACTCTACGTAAGACGCTATTGTCGCCAAAAGGTTTGAATCCTTTGAAATAAGTGCAATTTACAAGAGATCACATATTTTAGGAAGGTCATTCAAACATCCATTTAATGTGTTTTGATTAGTCCCTACTCCTGAGTAAGCATTTGCACACATGTAGCAGTCTGACAAGGTATTCCGATTGGTTGCTCAATAACGCCCCATAACTGCTTCCGCTACACAGAGATTGAGGAGAAACCTGCCCCTGCCCCGTATACAATGGGCAAGCTTGACTCACCCCAACTTCGGAGGGGTTAGGTTTAGCAAGAAATTCTAAACATGACCAATGTGTAGCGTGCGCATTGGGTCAGCCAACAGTGACGCCTCCAGACAGGTAGTGCTTTCACGGGGCGCGCGAGCGAGGGCTCCCCAATCATAACCTATGTAACAGCCCTCCCCCGCAGCTGAGGGTAGACGTGTCACATCTGGGGATGCTCTGCTCGCTGGTTTGCGGTGGGAGCTACATGTCCCTTCATTAGAGCAGATGGCAAGTTCTGTTGCCCCCTCTCCCAAGCAACCATGAATATTTGCGGCCCACCACCCTTTTACGGGGGGGGTAGGGGGGCGTGAATAGTTCTGCTTCACTCTTGGGTAGCATTACAAACAACCACATGGCTTTAAAATACACACAGTGTGACTTTCCATGTTCAAGCTTTGTAATTGTCTGCTTGCATATATGTAAATCTCCCCGTTTTCCTTTTTTCAAATGTGCATTTTTTAATTTTTTTATTTTCTGCATAATTCAGCCGATTGGGGACTATCTAGCGCACTGCGCAAGAATGCTGGGGCAAGGCGCTGAGATCTTCAGGAATTTCCCCTCAATGGTCCTTGGGCGATCAGTGGGGTTTAGGCCCCAGACCCCTGCCCCATACAGGAGAGCCAGACTTGTGTGCTCGAAAAACAGAGCCCATTTTTACTGGTTTTTAGACATACATACAGACGGATCACGTGGTTTCCTTCCAGTGTTTATTTGTAAACACGCAGAAGAGGGGACCTGCATGTCTCCTGCTGAGGTCTCCAGGTTGTCACTCATGCTTTGCAGGCCAGTGGCTGTGCAAAGTGACACAGCCGTGTGGCTTTCACGCTGGATTCCTTTGCCTTTCAAATGGCTGCATACATGTGTCTCCTAGCAACACCAGGCCACGTGTGTTTAGGGGGCAATTCATTGTTTCTATGCAGCTCTGCGATTATTCTATTGCTGCCTTCTAAACCCTTCATTTTAAAATATATAGAATAAAACTAGCTCCAACTTATTTTTTTAAGAGAGCACACACACCACCATACAAACAGAAATGTTGAAAAAATAAATACCATAAAACAGGGATCCTCGCTTACATGATTCCTCAGTCGCTCTAAAGCTGGCTGAAGAAAGTCCAGGATAACCTGCAGAGAACTGTTTCCAGTCCTAATTTTATTTATTTATTTTATTCTTTACATTGGTATAGGGCACAAACAGCCCCTGGGCATCGAGGCGCTGTTACTTGCGGATAACTCAGTTACAGGGGGTGGTATACGTTGTTTAGACCTATTTTAATAATGTTACATGTATACAGTTTCTGTCGGGTTACAGGATTTTGCCTTCATACAGTAGGTGGTGATTAGGTATACAATTGCAGGTCATAAATATACAATTGCAGGTCATAAATATTTAGGAGCGCAGATTGAACGAGATAGCTTGGTGGGTTGAGAGGCTGCTTTTCAGTTTTCGGAGCCAATAAAGTGGTTAACTGATTTCAATAAGAATAACGGTTATGAGGACATAATTCAATCTGTGGTTTCTGCTCATAAACGGTCAATATTCTGATTATTTTAAGTCTAACCACTATTCTCGATGGGAACCGTGTTCCTGGCACAGCGCGGATTTCTCGGGCGACACTGCATATCCAGCTTGTTTGCAGAAACCCACTCCCAGTCTGTGTTTGGAGCAGCATTTCCAGAAACAGAAGCAGGCACAGCCGGCCCAAAACATGGCATCTGTGTTTTCATCAACTCCCTCTTGCCTCTGTCATCACTGGAGTTTTCCCATTCATTTGGCGCGCAAATACATTATCTAGGATTGAAGAGGAGTGTTCGGCTGAAACATTCTGCAACTGGTACATGCGAACACATTCTGATACATTTTTTTTTTTTTTAAATAAGTGGAAGAGGTCAATAAATACGCAGAGTAACAAGGAAAAGAAAGGGGGTCGGGTCATTTTCCCCTCATCCAGCCTAATTTAACTGTCACCCACTCTGGTTACTTTCCTGGGAGGCGGGCATTTTGGAAGACTTTTATGCGCTCTCTCGGAGTGCTATAGGCTCGCATTCTCATCCAACCCAAGAGCCACAACCTTCTGTCTGTTTCCAATATCATAATATCGTTATTATTTAATTCCATGCACTGTTACAAACTTGACCTCCTGACCCTCCTCATTAGGAAGAGTCATTTCCCAGCAGTGCAACGGAAAGAATGTTTGCCAATGTGATGTTATCATGCTGAACACCACAGACACCCACTCCAAAACACTGCCCAATTATAAGTGTATGTTTCCCTGTATTCTGTTAATCCTCTCGACCAAGCCATTACTTCTAGGGTTGTACAATGCAGTCTTACTCACAAAAACCCACAATTCGTATGATATTCGGTCATTTAAAAGCAGTCAAGCAGTCGCATCCCATTGTCATTGAAAGGTTATTTTGGAAATCCCCGTCCGTGTGTGATATTTGGCAGGAATGGAATAAGCTGTGAAGTGGAAACTTCTGACATAAAGTGTTCCTCCGAAAATTCGATGGGTAATCAACTATCACAATGGGGAACCAAGCACCCCTAACGAACAACTGCATTGGAACCCTAAAGCCAAACATTAAGTTATCCCACATCGTGCCCACTGCCTCCACCAGTCTCAATTCAAGAATGCACTCATGTGCAAAATGTTTCTGTTTCTGACACAAGCCGTACAATCCTGGACCGCTTTATCAACTTCAGCTTCCTACTAACACTCCTCCCCAAAAGGCCTTTATGGGCTACTTTTACTAACTTGGGTTCAGAGCAGCGGATCTTACATTCTAACCCTCTTGATAAACATCACTGTCATCAGACCCATTTCCCTCAACTATTTTCTCATATTCTTAGGTTGGTTCCTGACTTTCATCAGCGACTGTTGCTCAAATATGTTGCCTCCTTCGCATTCCAAGTCATTATCATTTGATTAATTTCTTGACAAATAATCTGTGATTCCATTATCCGTCGCTGGAACAATTGCTAGAATGATGTCATACTTTTCTGATGCGATTTACAAGCTAAACTTAAAATGTATAGAGTGCCCCATATACATGTCCAAAATGCCCACAGTAGCCCCAAAACACACAAGGATCTCCCTCTCAATCACAGAATATGTTCTCTACACTTTTGTCTGGGCAGGCAAAGGAAAGGTAGTTGCCCCTTGTAACCAATTCTGCACTAACTCCACACCAACTTCATACTTACACAGATTATTAAGTACGTTTTTGCATCAACTATAAATGTATGCAACTTTGGTGCGGCATACATTACTCTTTTCAGCCCCTAAACTGTTCACTGGCATCCATTATAACACTCAAACCAAGAAATGAGTGCAGTTCACCCTTGATGTTGGCATCATCTGCATTCATTATCACTTGAACCATTCTTGTGTAAGTCTTAGCACATCGTCAACAATACAATATTCCAACTTGGACATCTGATGCACTTTCATTTGACAGCTGTCTCTTTTTTAATAAAACATTTTATTGTTTTTGGTAACATAAAACATACAGCCCCACACAACGGGGTAAACAAAACTTCCCTTTCCCGCCCACCAATTGTTTCCCGCATGGTCTTCTACTAATGGGCCTGTAAACATGCCCCGACACTTTGTTCCTGTCATATCACACAACCTGGTACACTTGCGAGTTCTTGGGAGACACTCCGGTTTGTCTCCATAGATTACTTTTAATGCGCATCTTCCCATGTTTGCCATATTTTCTGGGCTTTCTCAGGACACCCTCTGGCAGTGTAAACCCTTTTTTCCATTGCAATGCAAATGTCCACATCCGTGATCCATTGTTCATAGCTCGGTGGCCTTTCGGAGCCCCATAATTGTGCTATATTCCTTTTGAGTATTGCAGTGGTGGTGGATAGGAACGCCTTTTCATACCTAGTTCTTCTTCTATTCCCAGCAATAGTTGTTTTGGATTTACGTGTATTCTCTTTCCCATTACCCTTGACAGTTCGTTGCAGCATCGCTGCCAGTATTGTTGAATGATGGCACATTCCCACAGTATATGATAGTAGGACCCTTCCTACCTCTTATATCTCAGACAGTTTGGGTTGTTGGTCTTCCCCCAGTTGAACAACGCGACTCTTGGATAGTAAGTTCTATGTAATATCTTCAGTTGAATTCATCTAAGCCTGGAGGAAATAGCTGATTCCCTGGGGTACATTAATGCAGTTACCCATTCTTCTGGAAGTATGTTACCCACCTCCCTCTCCCATTTGGTTTTCAAACCCGACAGTTCTTTTGTGGCAAAGGAGTTTATGGCGCTGTACATGCTGGACGTGACTTTATGTGTAAGCAATTCTGGGAATACGTTGCGTTCCAACGGGGAGTAGTCAGTCATATCAATCAATTCCGGGAGGTGAGCCTGCAGCACATGTTTGAATTGCATATAGTGGTATTGCTCGTTATGATGGAGTGCGAAGGTGGCAACTAGATCCGCAAATGATATTATCTCGTTCTCCTTTATTACATCTCCAATTTCCGTAATGCCTAGTTGGGCCCATGCTTGCCACTTAGGGAGTTTGTTCACTTCTGGGAGATGTCTATTGTTCCACAGTGGTTGTGCTAAGGTTAATTTTTTGTCCCAACCTAAGTATTTGTGTGTGTCTGTCCAGACTAGGGTTATGTGTGACAACATAGATGGGGTGGAAGATCGAACATTTTTTTGGTAAAGAGGTTCATAACGGGCCTTTCTTTTGTGTCGAGATCCTGTATTTTGTTGTGCGGTAGTGTGATGTCCCCATGCAATTTATCATTTATCATTGCCATTTGGCTGGCCCAGTAGTAGGTTTGCAGCCGGGGGAGTCCAATTCCACCCTCCCATATGGATCTTTGTAGGGTAGTAAGTGCTAGTCTTGGGTGATCCCCTTTCCATAGCAACTTCCTGAGTGTTTGGTCTATCCTGTGAAACTCGCTAGTCGCAATGGGTAGCGGTGCATTTTGTAATATGTAGAGAAAGCGGGGGAGAGCCATCATTTTGAAGAGTGCAGCGCGCCCCAGTAGCGTGAGTGGTAAGGACATCCAATGGCGGACATCCTCCTTGAACCTGGTCATTATCGGGCGTACGTTTTTCTCCACATAGTCTGACAGCTTATGCGTAATCAGTATACCTATATATCTGAATTGTCCTCTTTCAACTCGGTAAGGGCATTCGTCTGGTATTGCATTATTTATCTGCTGTACTGGAAATAGTATGGATTTTGACCAGTTGACACGAAGTCCGCTGAACCTGCCGTATCTCTCTAATAGACGTGACACCACTGGGCAGGAAACCCGTGGGTTCGCTAGGTATATTAACAGATCATCTGCGTGTAAGGACACTCTGTCCTCCGATCCGTCCGCCCATCTGAAGCCACTCCATGTTTGTGTGGATCTTAACAGGATCGCTAAAGGTTCGATTGCTAACGCGAAGATCAAAGCTGACAGGGGGCAGCCTTGTCTCGTGCCCTTACCCAGCTGGAAGGGTTTTGAGGTGTACCCGTTCACTTTTGATACTGCAATCGGAAGGTGGTATAGTAGCTTAACCCAGCTCATGAAGTATGGGCCTATACCCATTCATCGCATGATTTCCCAAATTGCTTCCCAATGCACAGAATCGAAGGCCTTTTCAAAATCTATGGACAGTAAGGCCAGGGGGTTTTGTAGCCTAGGTAGATTCTCTAATGCTGTGTGCAGTCTGTATATATTTTGCCTGGTGGATCTTTGTGGCATAAACCCACATTGGTCTGGGTGTACGAGTTTGCGTATGACTTGCTGCAGCTGTTTGGCCAATACCTTTGAAAGTGTTTTGGCCTCACAGTTAATAAGAGAGATGGGTCTGTAGGAACTGCACTGGTCAGGTGGCTTCTCTGCCTTTGGCAATACTATTATTGTGGCTTTTCTAAGGTCTGAGGGAAGGCAACCTGTGAATGTGAGTGTTGGAATAGGCGCAGAAGTTGTGGGGAAATTACGTTTGCGCCTATTTTTTTCCATATTTCAACAGGAAAGCCATTCGGGCCTGGGGTTTTCCCTGATTGGAGTTCTGCCATTGCCTACGTTACTTCTTCCTCAGTAATTTCCTGTTCTAATAGGCCAGCTTGCTGTTCATCTAAGGTAGGGAAGGTGATTTCTTCTAGGATATCGGTCGGTGGTGGTGAAGATGGTGCGCTGTATAGCTCAGCATAATACTTTGCAAATCCCTCCGCAATGTCGTGATCTGTTAGTAGTGGTACTGGTTCTTCCGTTATTAGTTTCCTGACTTGGGTGAGTCCTAAGTCCCTGCGCTCTAACCATGCCAGTATTTTCCCCACCTTGTCCCCTGTTTCGTATACTTTCGCTCGCATTGCTGCGTGCGCTTGTTTTGCATTATCTAGGGCTATGTGTTGTAGTCGTTTTTGTGCTAGTTGGAGCGCACGTTGTGTCTCGGGTTGGTCATGGGATAGGTGATTAACCTCAGCGTTGCGTACCTTTGCTTCAGCTGCATGTAATGCTTCAAGATGTTTTTTTTTGTGGGCTGTAGTCCAGGCTATGATTTCACCCCTAAGTACTGTCTTTAGTGCCTCCCATAGTATTGTTGGGCTGTCTACAGAGTCTGTATTTAACTCAAGGTATGTTTCAGTGGCCTTCTGTATGTGCTCGACCAGTTCTGGGAAACCCAGGTAATAGCCATTCAATCTCGAGCTGGATGGGGAGATTGTTCTGTCGGTACTAATCGTGATCGTAAGTGGGGAATGGTCTGAAATGCCTCTGGGGAGTAGTTGGGCTGCACATGCTTCATGTATGTTACTTAGCGGTAGGAAGAAATAGTCTAGCCTGGACAGTGAGGCGTGTGCACCAGAGTAATACGAGTATTCTCTCGTGTTGGGATGTAGTGATCTCCATACGTCTTGCAACCCCAGTGCATTGGTGAATGTGGCCAGTTTAGTACGTATGTCTAGGTTCCTGGATCGTGCATGCGTCCTGTCAAGGTCTATATTCATGACCTCATTGAAGTCTCCCCCAATCAGCGTGAGGTCTTCAGGGTTGTTACGCAATTAGGGGCGTAATGTCAGTCAACAGAGGGGTTAGTAGGGTAGGTGGTGCATATACAGCGATCATAGATATGGTGCGTTCCCAGAGGGTTCCTGTCGTGTGAACAAACTTGCCTCCTTGATCCTGGTTGACCGTGTTGGGGCTATAGGGAAGCCTTTTGTGTATTAGGATTAATACCCCCCTTGATCCCATGGTGAATCCGGCATGAAAGGCTTGCCGGTAGTTTGTACATCTAAACAATGTACACCTCGTGCCCGCCAGGTGTGTCTCCGTTAGGAAGGCTACATCTGGGGAGTGACGGTTCAGCGCTTGTAGGACTAGACGCCTTTTAATGCTATTACCGAGCCTGTTTACGTTCCATGTCATCACTCGGATGGTTCTGTTTTTAATTACTTTGGGGATTTGTGCCATGTAGTCTGTGTATATGTGCAGTTGGTATGTTGTATTTCTAAGGATTTTGCATGATCGAACAATCTGGGTAGGGTTCGATCTTGATCATACCTAGGTACAGTGGTAGTCGAGACTCGCTTGCTCCTTCGTTTTACTGGACTTATTCTCAAGAGAATTACCTCTAAATGTGTGTTGGCATTGGTGCGGTTTTTAACATCTAAACAACAAATAACTCCCCCCTCCTTATACTTCTCCCACAACTGAAGCATCTGTCGGCCCAACTTAAACTTATAAACAGTTAAACTTCAGCTCGCATGTGCCCGCTCCGTGTTAGCCGGGGTCCACAATCCTAGACCGGCTTGCGATTGGGCAGTGTCTCGCCCCACACTAGCCAGTCACTACAGTTCGTGTTAGCCAGGTGTTGCAGTTCAAATATAGCTTGGGGTTGGGCAACAGAACATCACTTTCTGGTGCTCTGGGTGCTCTTCCCTGTCCGGGGGGCGGCTCTTTGGCTGGACGCCAGCCGTGCCGCGCATTGCGCCTGATTTGGCAGTGTAAAATGTGTGCTCTTGTTTCGTTTCTTTTGGAGTGTTTGATCATCTTGATTAATGTTGCTTCATATTATGCGCCGACTTGCTGCAGATTCTCCATTTGCTGTTGCTGTTGCGGCTTCAATTCTGGCGGCCGCTCAGGATGTGGTCTGTTGCGTTCTCTTTTCCTTTTCCCCTCAGGGCTCCAATCACCATCTATATGTCTTTCGGCCCAGGTCCATGCTTCCTTAGGATCTGTGAAATGCACTGTCGTGTTTTGGTGATAGATTTTGAGTTGGGCCGGGAAGATTAGCCCATATTTGACACTCATTGATTGTAATCTTTTCTTGAGCGGGTCAAATGATTGACGTGCTTGCTGCACTTCTTTGGTAAAATCCGGAAAAAAGGCAATTTTTGATCCATCATACGTGACTGACCCTTTAGATCTCGATAGTTGTAGCACTGTGTCCCTGTCCCTATAATTTAGGAACCTTTCGATGACTGTGCGCGGGGGCGCACCTGGCTTGACTTTGCCGGTTGGGATGCGATGGGCCCGCTCAATAGAAAAGAACTTGGAGAAGGACTGAGCGTCATATATGTCCATAAGCCATTCCTCAAGGAATAGTTCCATGCAGGCCCCTTCTGCCTTTTCGGGGAGGCCGAGTATGCAAACGTTATTTCGCCTAGACCTGTCCTCGCTGTCATCCACTCTCGCTTCTAGCAGCTTTATACGTGTTAACATGCCGGACATCTGACGGTTTACGCCACGTAGACTATCTTCGGTTTTCGAGATCCGAGCTCCGCTTCCCCGGTGCGTGAAGTCAGCTTTTGCAGGTCATGTCTGAGTAGGGATACGTCCGCGCCAATACTGTCCATCTTCTTCTCCATTGAGGTTCTAGAGCTGGCAATGGCACTCATTATGTCTTTGAGAGAGATCTCTTCTTCCATGCAGTCTGTATCGGATAGTACCAGTCGTTCTGGGGAGTGATTCACAGGTGTGGTTGCGTATTGATCAATTCTACTTTGAGTAGAGGTTTTTCTGGGTTTATCTTTCCCCATTTCTGGTGTTTTGGTGTGCTAGCTATGGAGGTTTGTGCCTTGCTTGTAGGGAGAAGCCAATGAGGGAGTGGATAGGCCAATGCTTCTCGGGAGAACCAAGGTGGTTACAGTTCGCTTTGGTGCTATATGGATGGTGGTCTCGTGGTTTCGTTTCAGATACGTGTATACTGTCCTGTTTCCGCCTTATGGGTGGGATGTGCACAAGGTGCAAAGTTCCACCTGGGAAGACGTTAGGAATGATCCTGCGCAAGGGAGTAGGCCTTTGTGGATCCGTACTTACATGTGCCCTACTTGTTATGGACGCCTTGCTTGGTCCCGCACGTGTTGTAGCATTCAAGAACTTTTTCCCCCTTTGTGTATGAGGGGAAAAATGACGGGGTAAGCAGGCGTGAGAGTTCTGGGACCTTGGTTGTGGTTTGCTCCGTGGTCTAGGGTGGCGAGGGCAGCGGCCGAACAGGGTCTTTTGGTGGCAGTCCTGGTGCCTCACTTACACTCCATGGTGGGGCGATTATCCACTTTGTGCCCTTGTGTGGGATACGTGCTTTCGTGCTCCCTTTTGATTGCGGGCACCACACTTATTCCTGCGGTGTTCTGCTACTGTTCTTACCCCTGTCCCTTTGTTTGCAGATTGGTAGCAGCTGCGTCTAGTTACTTGGGGTGGGAAGTGCACTAGGGCAAAGGATTCGCTACTGTCGTTGTTGTGCTGTGCCCACTACGGTTGTGGTGTGTGTTTGAGCCCATAGCCCCATAAGTAAGACATCTTCAGTTTGCAACGATGTGACCACACACCCAGGGCCAGCAGCACGCTTTTGGAGCGAGGAACAGGGCCCATTCGATGGCGCACTGCCGTTGGGTTGGGCAGCTCCTGAGATTCGTTTGGTGGTAGCGCGGGCTACAGCGCCTGTCACTTTCCCATCCCTCATGCGCCTAGTTGTGCTACACGCTTATGTTTATGGGTTAGTTCTTGCGGGTGGGTGCACCAGCCCAATTCCAGTGACATCTGCACGGGGAGAGGGTGGGGGGCTGGGTGGGCGTCTGACCCCAGACAGTCCCCTCTTGTGGTTCACTATGGTGTATGTCCAGATAGATCAAGGCGTGCACAGGATGTTTCAGTGTGTGCAGTGGAGACCCTGGGGTAGTAATGCACCACTGGGGGAATCGATCAGGATTGTCGCTTGTTCCCTCCAGCCCCGATCTCTTGCTCCCCTTCCTCCTTACCGCTGTGTTGACTGTTCTTCATAGGCAGGCAAGTGAGTGGATATTATACCGTGAGTCCTGCAGGCGCTCTACGCAGAGTGGAGCGCCCGCGACTCTGATGCAGCCAGTGGCTCTGTGCTTCGGTCTTTGGGGCGTTGAGATGAGTTGCAGGCGCTTGTGTCGTCACAGCGGTGGTGTCCGCTGGGCCGCCTGTTCACTCAAGGGCACAGGCCACTGGACGCGAATTCCTCGCGCCTGTCGCCGAGGCCGCTCAGCACTCACTCCCCGATGTGTGGCGGGGGGAGGAGATCGGCCGCCACAGTTCACATCCACAGGCGGGAGGCAGGGAGACGCCCGCTGGGACTTGCCGGCATGTAGAGGGGGAGCGGCGGCGATGGCGGTCCCTGAGATTCTCCACCCGCACGGGGACTCGCTACCACGAGCCTCCGCTCACCGTCTCGTTGTTGCCTCGCAGGATGGATCGAGCGTCCGTTGGTAGCGATCTCCATTTAGCCGTGACAGCTGTCTCTTTTTACTGGCAAACAAACCTTTTGAGGCTTCTGTAAAACCCCATTTAGTAAACATTTGGGCTCCTCTTCGGAATCCGTTCACACCAAAATTCGATCCCAAAAACACAAGACACTATGAATCTCACATAACCATTTTTCCATTGCTCTCTTCACTACTGCTGACGAAGGTACTAATCCAAATGGCTTACGTCTATACCTGTGCACTTCCAGGGGCATTATAGAAAGATGTAGCTTCTTGGCCCAGCTGAATATCAATCTGACTGTAAACTGAACACAATTGTAGGGATTACTACTTGAACTTTCAAAAAATCTTCAACATGTCGCCACTGTATGGTTATCTACCTATATGTTATAAATCTCTTCGGTCTCTGCATATACGGATTCTATTATCTGATTTTAATGTACTCACTATTGGGGCTACCCATGTGTATGTGATTGGCTCTATAATTCCATCATCACGCACCCTTCTGAACTCTACATATACATTCTCTTTAACCTCCACGGAAATAGGTCTGAATGTATGAAAAGTTGCAGTAGCACTCATAAGCAACATGCTATGCTGGAAAGTTTTCAATAGTCCTATCTTTCATGCACGCACTCTGCGATATATTTCATGGATCCCTTCTGCAGCCTGGTGATCATATTTGCTTGTACTTGCTCAACCAAAACTGGGTCATGCTCAACTTCTGGTTATTCCTAAAGGCTCTTAATCCACCAAGTTAACTGTTTATGGAGCATATAAATTATGAACTAGTATTTTCATGCCTTCTTGTTTTCGGATCCGAGAACAAAACAGAAGACTAAGTAGCAACTGCATTAGCTAGAATCTCAGACTGGCCAAAAGAGAGGGACTCTGGAAGATGTTAAAAGAATATTAACGTACCCATGGCATGTTTAGCAATATTTATAAATCTCCACAACTGGACGTCATATTTTAAACACAATGCCATTCATGGAGGAGAACTCCTTTCTCTAACAGTTTGTGTTACCATCAAATCATCAATAATAATGAAAAAAACATCCTAAAAGAATAGTTGAAACATATTAGCAAATAAAACACCATTAATCATCGCAAGCATGATTTAACATATCGAGCAGCATATCATGTAACCCACAAATATCTTCTTGATGCTTATTTGCATGTTTTCAAGAGGAGCAGTGTTGCCAAGTATACTGCACACAAAAAGCCCATGGGTATCCCTTTGAAGTAAGCCCAAAATAAGCAAGCCCAGGGCAACCCCAAATTTCCATGATGACAGAAAAATCTCTGAACATTCTGCAATGAAATCACTGCATACTGAGGAGAGTGCCCACAGTCAGCTGCATGACTGCCTCAGGGGCACACATGGGAGCTCATTTCCTGCATCCAGCGAAGGGACCTGTGAACCATGAGGTCTCCATCTGCCTGCATCGGCCCTCCAGAAGAAGGCCACTCCAAAAAAGAGAGCTCATGCTCGAGGTCGGGTCCCAGCAATAGCAGATACCAGCTCCCCCTGTGATGACACGACTAGGCCGGCGCATTGACATCACAGTTAAGCCCCAACCCCTTTTTTCTTATAAAAAGATTGTATTGCTATTTCATAAGAACAATAATAACAATTGAACAGAATAGTTGCGTAAAGTGCATACAGAGGGGGCTTGCACATATGGCTGAGATCTACACCCCGATATTCTTTCTTGGGAACATTAGGACTCTGCGCTGCAACCTATGGCTACAAATTTTCCCATAAACTTCAGACTTTCCTGAATCTGGCTGCATATTTCCTCCTGTTAAAAATCAGCCAGGCCACCTTTTTACAGTCAGTTGGACACTTCCAGGTTTTTTTCTGTCTACGGCTAAGGGCCAGATTCATGGAAATGTGCACAGAAATCCTCCTAGGGAGGCACGCAGAGAAGGACACTGTGCGATCCTGCACTCAGAATGAAAAATGCACGCCTGCGTATTCATGGAATTTACTGCACAAAGTAACCATAATCGCAAGTTGTGGCCAGAACGCCCCTGACACACCCACATGCAAAGCATTAACAGACAGAATAGCTACCTATGCACGCTCCCCGGGGCACAAATACACACACCCTTCAAATTGTGCGTGGGGTCCCCCGCAAGCAGACCTGCATCTTGTGGACCCTGTATGTGGTCCTCTGTAACTGTATCCGGCACCCCGAAAACATGAGTATAAACAATCGTAGCTCCGTAGTTACTCTGGAAATATGCATGCGAACCCCCGTAAACCGTTCCTGCATCATGACTGCTAAACTGCATACGCGCACCCCTAAGTTAGATCGGAACCACGGTTGTGTACACGGACCCCTATATTTGACATGCAACTCCACCACCGCACTGCGATTCCTATGTGCAAGTGTAATTACACCTGCCCTTGGGTGGCACATAGTATGAAGGACTTGCATGGCCATTTCCCAGCTGAGAGGTTGCACGATCAAATCCATTAATACATCTCGTGCCACGCAATTGTGGGCATGCAAGGGACTGCCTGCAGGCTGTCCCTCGGAATGCTCACTTTTTAGCAAGTTATTTCCAAGATTTGGTGTTCCGCCCTCTTCCCAGCCCTCTGTGCAGGCCACGTCCATGCTCTGCATGGAGTCTCGCGCAAGGCCCTCGACAGCTTGCAGAGACCTGCCGAGCCCGAGCGTACTCCACGCATGTCCAGGAAAAGTTCAGAGCATTCCATTCCAAGAATCAACGAAGGCGGGATTGCGCGCAGTTTGGCGCAGAAGTGCCCTATTTTCCACGCAAATAATTCCATGAATCGTGCCCTAAATGAGTACCATTTTACCAGGACCGTTGGCAAGCTTATGGCTGGTTGAAAACAGGGCTACTTAGGGGGATTTGACGCATGAATTCGACTTTATTTTTTTTTTAAATGTGCTGCTTCAGGGACTTTAGCCACAGGTGAGGTTGTAGTCCTTTTATTGTTTCATTATTGATGGCCTAATTGTCCACATGTATGTGGGCAATTTTCTGTGTCATGTGAAACAGTGGCAGCACAGATGGGGGCCTTCACGATTCCCTCCGCAATCACATAGGACTAGTGGCACAAGCGTATGCCGACCTTCGCTGTGTATAAATATCTCAGGATGTCTGTGGAGTGGTGAGTGGGTAAGAGCCTACACACAGACTCTGACACTCCTTTTCTAAACTTCTCCAGGGCTTCCAACCCAGGGAAAAGCTCTTCCTTGGGAAAATCCACAATATTTGTCAAAATGAGAAGCAGAATTAGCTCAGACTCCAGGAGAGATATAGAAATCACAGCCATTGTATCCTTACATCCAAATCCAAAGGCCTTCCAAATGAGTAAATATGTTTCTTGGTTATTACAAACACCTTAATGTTAGGGTGAATATTTTAAAAAACAGAATGAGCACCTGCCCCAGTGTGCATTATGTCTCCTAATTATTCAAGACGCATGTTTAAATATAAAGACCTGTGATCTTTGTCATGCTCCCAAAATGCTCTTTGATTTGGTGGAACACAGCCAGGAACCCAGATTAGTGCTATTTGTTCATATTCACATAGGGATATTTGGGAAGAGTACATAGGTTTGTGCCAGACTATCTGTCTTGAATAAGAAAATACTGTATTTCTTGTTTTAGTTTTGGTAATCATTACTGACATTTTTAAAGCCATGTTTCACCGATCTGGCAGTTTAGAAAATTAACCTCCCTGCCCCCCGCACCCCTTCCCCCTGCACCACCCTTGATTTCTTGGGCTCTGTGATAAGAGACAGTGTGAAAATGCAAATGACACTGCATGCCTGGAAAATGTGATAAGAGACAGTGTTGCACCACAGGTAACACTGTGTTCATAGGAAATGCCATCATTAAAATCCAAATAACTTTTTACAGTCCTTAACAAACTCAAAAATCCCAACATTAAACATAGGCTCACTATAAACAATGAATGGTGTCAAAATATACACAATAGCTTCTGTCACAAAACTGAACTTCACCAAGAACGCATTAGGGAGAAAATTGAGTCACAATGTTTAACTGATACATCACTACCCCCTCCTCCCACTACCCCCTCCTCCCACTACCCCCTCCTCCAGAACCATCGCATCAAGGTATAAAACCCTTTCACTACCCCCTCCTCCAGAACCATCTTATAAAGGTATGAAACCCTTTCACTACCCCCTCCTCCAGAACCATCGTATCAAGGTATACAACCCTTTCACTACCCCCTCCTCCAGAACCATCGTATAAAGGTATACAACCCTTTCACTACCCCCTCCTCCAGAACCATCGTATAAAGGTATACAACCCTTTCACTACCCCCTCCTCCAGAACCATCGTATAAAGGTATACAACCCTTTCACTACCCCCTCCTCCAGAACCATCGTATAAGGGTATAAAACCCTTCTCTTTCATTAGCATGACAGAGATAGAGGTCTTAGCGATTATTGATGGCCTAAAACCTACATCATGCAAATTAGATTTTTTTCCTACTACACTTTTTAAGGAATTTGCAACCACCCTCACTCCGTGGGTAGCAGAACTTGTTAACCACTCTTTTGAGGAGGCTGTTGTTCCCATCAGCATAAAGGAGGCATGGATTACCCCTCTACTAAAGAAGGACAACCTGGATCCTTTGATGCCCGAGAATTACCGTCTGATCACAAATGTTCCCTTTATACTTAAAATATTGGACAAGATAGCTTATATACAGCTAGAGAAATTTGCCGAAAATAATAACATTCTGGCCATGGAACAGTCCGGTTTCAGAGCTAATCATGGAACGGAGACGGCACTATTAGATCTTAAGGCCAATATAACGAATACTTGAGGAAGGTAATTCTGCCCTCTTGCTTCTGCTGGATCTTTCCTCTGCATTCGATTTGGTCGATCACAAACTACTAGCTGAAAGACTTCAAAAAATTGGTTTATGCTCCCCTGAAGCAGTACTTTGGCTTAAATCATTCTTGGGTCCTATAAATGCCTGTGTTGCGAAGGGATCTTCTAAGTCTCTGAAAATTCCTGTTACATGTGCTGTCCCCCAGGGATCTTGCCTATCCCCACTACTTTTTTAACATTTATATTAAATATCTATGTGATTTGTTAAAATCCATGGGTATACAATTCGCTAATTACGCCGAAGACACACAGATAGTGATCAAACTATCTGGGGTCTATAGAGACGACTTGGCTACCATAAATGAAATCTATGATACTATTCAAAAATGGGTGGCTCTCAACTCTCTTGCCTTAAATTACAAAAAAACAGAGTCGCTGGCCATCAGTACACCTTATAGGCAAAAATACATGGATACAGATTACAAAGCCTTTGTAATTGGTGGTAATAATATCCCTGTATCTGAATATGTAAAGACTTTGGGAGTTTACTTTGATACCCATCGGCCATTCCATGTATCCTATCTTAAGTCATCGTGCAGCTTCTTCACTCATCTTCTATGGCAAATACGACCGTACCGGTCCGAAGCTAATAGAGCATCCATTGCAGCAGCCATAGTCAATACCAAGTTAGACTCCTGCAATAGTCTCCTGATAGGTACCTCTAAGGGGAATATCAGGAGTCTCCAAACTATACAGAATGGAGCAGTCTGAGCTGTATGCGGCTTAAGTCGTCAAACCCATATCACAGAGCATCGAAAAAAGCTACACTGGCTCTCTATTGAGCAACGGCTTAAATTCAAAGGCTTAGTGATAGTCTTTAAATGCCTCTCAGGCAAAGCCACAGAATATCTAAAATCCAGGCTTCATATGGCTGTACCTAAGCGTATGTTACGTTCTAACAGCCTTTTGCTACTGGTACAACCACACACCTTTTTGAGGAAATTGGGTGAAGCAAGCTTTGCTGCCTGGGGCCCGGAAAGCTGGAATATGATCCCACTCAATCTCAAACAGTCCACTGCACTGCAACAATTCAGGAAATGCCTTAAGACTTTCCTTTTTGATGTCTAATCTTTATGCACTAGTGTAGGACAACTGGCTAGTCGCCATGATCCATGGCGTCTATCTCCTTTGCTCCATCTCGGAACCTATGTGTTATGTGTTTGTATATGTCTATGTAAGCGCCCTGAGACCTTTGGGTGAATGAATGCGCTATATACATTTTTTTTTAGTTAGTTAGAGATGAGTTGACAGGACAGGTGACACTGTGTGCCTGGGCCCTGTGATAAGAGACAGTGTGACAGTGCAGGTCACACTGCATTCCTGGGCATTGTGATAAGAGACAGGATGTCACTGCGTGCCTGGGGACTGTGATAACAGTGAGTTTGACAGTGAAGGTCACACTGAGTGCCTGAGCACTGTGCAAAGAGGCAGTGTGACAGTGCAGGTCACACTGAGTGCCTGAGCGCTGTGATAAGAGGCAGTGTGACAGTGCAGGTCACACTGAGTGCCTGAGCGCTGTGATAAGAGGCAGTGTGACAGTGCATGTCACACTGCATTCCTGTGCATTGTGGTAAGAGACATGTTGTCAGTGCGTGCCTGATGACTGTGATAAGAGTCAGTGTGTCAGTACAGGTGACACTGCATGACTGGGCACTGTGATAAGAGGCAGTGTGACAGTGCAGGTCACACCGAGTGCCTGAGCGCTGTGATAAGAGGCAGTGTGACAGTGCAGGTCAAAGTGCATTCCTGGGCATTGTGCTAAGAGACATGTTGTCAGTGCGTGCCTGATGACTGTGATAAGAGTCAGTGTGTCAGTACAGGTGCCACTGCATGCCTGGGGACTGTGATAAGAGGCAATGTGACAGTGCAGGTGACACTGAGTGCCTGAGGGCTGTGATAAGAGGCAGTGTGACAGTGCAGGTGACACTGCGTGCCTGGGCCCTGTGATAAGAGACAGTGTGACAGTGCAGGAGACACTGCATGCCTGGGCACTGTGATAACAGTGGATGTGATAATGCAGGTCACACTGTTGTGGAACATGCTAACGGGTAATGTGGTTGTGCGATAAGGATCTGTAAAGGCAGTGCTAATGTGGGATGCTTGTTAACCCTCCTGTGTATTTTCATTCATGCTGGTAACATGTGTTCCCTTCAAACAGGGACATACATATATATGTGTGTTCATGTAACATCAATGTGCAGCATTTCTGGAATAGAGCCCCCTGTATTTCTGAAATAGTGCATGTATGTCCTGGGAGGTGAGCTGATAGAAAACTTGCAGCATTTCAGAAATCCTGCATATATGCTAGAAATGTAACTCTGGCCTTTCCATGAGCAGTAAAGGCAATTACCGCATGTGGAAATTCATGGTGAATACCGCCAGACGCATAATAAGGCTCCACGCACTCTAAAAGAACAGGCGGTAAAATGTCAGGTCATTCTTACACCTTCGATCTGACCACCACGAATACAAGTTATTCCCGGGCTATGCGCCTTAACCACACAATATACTTCATAAATGCATTGCGATATTACTGCATGCAACTGCGGTGACATGGATATTGCAACAAACACTGCATGCATGCGGTAGCAGTGCGCTCATGAGGCAACATGCGGAGGCACTTCTAAATATGTTGCACCTCTTGAAAACGAGCCTACCTCACCCATGCGACTGCTCTTACAGTGGTGCATGGCGCGCAGATGCAGAAGTAGCGCTTCGTGGCTGCAGTGGGACGGAGGAGGGGACCGAGGCTGCACCAGCAGAGGCGGGGAGCACCTGCCAGCATGTCAGAGAAAATAATCTCAGTCCATTACTGGCCTGGCATGGAGGCCGGAGGTTTAGCATGGGTGACATCTGGAGGTCCATCATGAAAATGTAGTCATGTGAAAATGCAGCCAGAAAAAAAGTTATTTAAATACACAAAAGAAGAAGGCTTTGACCCTAACAAAGATCCAAGCCTCTGAAACCCCCACAATCACCCCAACTCCATTCCTAAAACTCCCCCTGACTCTACTTACAGCCCTAATCCTACCCTGATGTCTCAGAACACGAGGCTTTCTGCGCGCTAAAGCTTTGCATTTGCATATACTCAATACAAAATAAATAGGAAGTGAACAGTGTCCTTGACTCCAACCCCATCACCAGCTCGCTACAAATTGCAACTTGCCCTATCCCGAACCCTTGCTCTAATACTAACCTTAGCCTTACCCTAACTGCGACTCTGGCACTCACCCTAATGCTTGCTTTACCAGTGCCTTAAGTGGCACTACAAATCGAGCCGGGGTTCATCGAGGGGGCATGGCCTAACAACGGGGGTCTTCATGGCCCGTTAGGCCACGCCCCCTCGACGAGCCCCGGCTCAATGGGCTACTGGCACCCCTGCCAGGCAGCCTTTTGTAGAGATTAGCACCCTCTCCCCATGGGGGAGAGGTGCTGATCTGCATTTATTTTGCATAGGTTTGCCTGGCAGGGGACAGCGCCTCCCTATTCAGCCTTAATGGTGGTGCTGCCCCTCGCCAGCTGGGGAAGGGCAGCGTCACCAACAAGGCTGAAAGGGTGAGGCCACTGGAAGCAGAGGCCTTCTTCCTAAAGACTGAAACTCCCGCGAATCCGTGGGAGCTTCAGTATTTAGAAAGCAAAGAGCGAGAGCTTCAGGCTGTAGAAAAAAAATGTCTTTTTTTCGTGTAGTGGCTGGGGCTGCCAGGGGAGATTAGTGGGCCCCGGCAGGGCCCCGCCTCAAAACGAAATTTCAGAGCCTGCCGGGGCCCAGCCCCGGCAGGCCCCGGCCCACTTAAAGCCCTGTGCTTTACCAAAAGCACTAGGTTCATCCTAAACCCTATCCTATGCCAACATCGCCAGCCCTCTCCAACCTCCCTAGCCCTTTCTTTAACACTCACCCAAACCATGCCTCTATATCGTAACCTTACAATAACCCCGGCCCTAACACTTACCCCGATACTTGATCTATCCTAGGGACAAACCAAACCCCAACATCTTGACACTAGACCCTGTCCTAACCCTAAACCAGGCAATCACAAGCCCACTAAATCCTCCTTAACCCTAACAAGGAGCCCGCAGCACTAGGATTTGGGCTACATATCCGATGCATGTATTGACTACTTTTTGCTTGACAGCTTTTTCACTGCAGAGGTATTTTCACCACTACTTTTTCACAGACTATATTTGTGTTGGCTACATTTTCACTGGAGGCCCATCCGGCATGGCCATGAATCCAACAGCAGTGTCAGGACTGCAGCCCCTCGTCCACTGACGTCCTCACACAGTCCTGCATTTCTGCACCATCTTTCCAAGGTGCTGCGGCTTCTGCGCACAGAACTCCCCAGCCCACCACCGCGAGGTGCTGCCACACGTCCTTGCAGGAGCCCTTCACCTTCCCTGAAGACCCTCACACTGAGAAGGGCAACGGTCATGCTACTGCCGGCTTCTCTGATCTGATGGCTCCACTGTCCTGCAGGCACGTGGCCCTGGTGCCGCCCAATGCCATGAGAAGGTGTCGCCACACCCAGTACATTCTGCTCACAGCCCACATCTGCATAATGTGTGCATAGCGGTTCCCCCGGGCCGCCCCTGGCTCAGTGGCCATTCACTCATGGAAGAACTAGCACCTAAAGATGGCTGAATGTCACATCTGCCACACACGTGTTAGGAGCAGTCTGGCTTCAGCTGCCATGCACTGGACATGTGCTCTAACACCTTGGCAGCCCCCAGTGGGCCACTCCCCTTGTAGATCCACCGCCTATTGCCCTCACCCAGGGCCCTGGTTGCAGACAGGATCATGGACATGTTTTGCCCATGGGGGGTGCGGGGGGGGCATTTGAGGCTGGTCTGCCCCAGCTGAATCCTGATGGAACCTGTAACGGTGGGTAAGTCTGACCCAGTACCCCTTCATGGCTGGCAGCAAGCCAGAGGCAGGGCCTTCCCTCCTCTTTCTCGATGGAAAACTCCCACAGTAGCTCAGCAGGTTTCTGCCACTGCTGCACCTGCAAACTCACAGATGCCAGGGTGGGCTAGGATGCTCTTCTCCTCCACTGCTCTGCTGCTGTGCATTGAGTGCCACGCATACGAGGATGCAGGGTCTAACTTTGCCTCACACTACTCGTGTCAGGATGTACAGTGTAGTGTGCTTAACATCTCCCGTCTCTAGAACTGTGGCTTCCTACATCCCCTGCAAGTCAAGGGTGGAGGGTGCTCATCTCGCCCCAGGTGGGGGCTCATCTAGCGAGGAACACGTGGTGGTGTTTTGACCCCTCCTTGTGCATATAACTGGAGTGGAAAGCCGCTTTGTATGGCTGGCTAGCAGACTGTAACTTGAAATGTTTACCGCTGGACCTCACTGACTAGGTGTAGCTGGCCTCGGACTACAGTCTGGTCTGGATGCACGGTAGTCTCTTGGTCAACAGCCAGCAGCATAGGCAGCCATCGTGTTTAGAATGCCACCCTCCAGAAGATCCTTTCATCACTGGAGAATCACGTTTCTGGGTCCTTTAAGTCTAGGGTGACCAGATTTAAAAAACAAACAAAAAACGGGACCTGCCATAGACATAGAAGTAGGACTATGGTCAACACAAAGGTCTACGATAAAACAGTAATCCTACTTCTATGTCTCTGGCCTGTTGCAAGAGTGTGCTCCAGACATACTCCACTCATTGGAGGAGCATGACCAGGGAGGGGAAGGGGGAGGAAATGGGGTTGTGAAAAGTCTTAATGCACAGGAAGAGTCAAGCCGGGCCCCCGATTTCAGGATATCTGAATCGGTTCCCAGGAAAAACCAGGACCGCAGCCACCCGCCCATCCAAACCCGCGACGGGGTTCATGAATTAAAAAAACTCTCGGGAACCCGGGACAGAGGGCAGTTTACCCGGAATGTCCTGGGAAAACCGGGACGTCTGGTCACCCTATTTAAGTCATGGTCCTGGCAGATTCCTGATGGTGTGAGGAGGCAGAGGTCCTGAACCCAGCTACAGGCAGATAGGAAAGGCCAACAATGGGAGGGTGTGCAGAGAAGCGGGGGTGACCAAGCAGGGGGCGCTCCTGGGCAGGGTGCACTTCAAGGAGGATGGAGGCAGCTGTCATGGTCTTCACTGACAGGAGCGAGTGCAAGGAGTGTAAACCCTGTAGTAGGGTGGCAAAGCATAGCAGGCACAGGGTTACAGGTGGCAAAACATGTCTGGGCATCGTTCTGGGCTCTGTGCAGTGCTGCAAACATAGGGTGCCTGGTGAGGAATACACTCACAAGACATGTACTTGACAGGCAAGTATCTCCCCCTGTCTCCATTCTGAAGGATGAGGTTTTGCAAACCTGGATCAGGTTTCACAAAACATTACGCCCAGTTGACAAATGATGGTAGATTTCCCCCAGCACACTGCTGCCAGCTTACATTATGCTCACTTTGCACACCCTTGCCAGTTTCTGGCAGGTCCACCAATCATGGCCGGTTTGCTGCAGGCCCTACCTTTCTTCCTGCCTTCATGAGGCCAAGCCTGCACCTCCCATCATGGCCCAGACCCTGAGAGGGCAGCAAGGATGCAACCAGCTCTTTTCTTTCCTTTTCTGATCTTTCCTTTTCTGATCTCCTTCATGCAATGAAATTGGGTGTTTTCTCACTCCCTACATCTTCTGCTGTGCTGTCCTGCTCGTTTCTGGTCTTTCTCCACTGCATTGTGTCGACCCTCCACTTCTCTCCCCCTTTCTTCTCTGGCTGGTATATGTCGGTTCCAACACTAGAAATGTCTATGAGGGAAACACCCAATTTGTTTATAAAATAATGCTCCTATGAGGCATTTGACCGAATTCGGCCAGTACCATTAAATATAGAAAATGAGGAGCGGCGATTGCGGGGGTGTACTCCGTTCCCCATGTTCAGTATTATGGGTTTCGGGGGTTGTGGGGTCCTTGACATTGGAAGTGGGGGACCCGAAAAAAACGAAAATAAGCAAACAAAGAAAAAGGGACCCTGTGGCGTCAGATGTGATCCACGTTAGAGTGACCGAGCTGACGCCGCAGGGGTATAGAAGAAGCGGCGGTGGCGCCCAGCGAAACCTAAGTAGTGGGGGCTGTGTGATTGCTCTATGGCCACATGTTGGTTGTTAAACCAGTTTTGGGTATTTTTACCGAAGTAGAATTGCAGCCGAACCTACTATGGTCATTTCTGCCACAAATGTTTCTACTTCAGAAACAAAACCAAATGAGTGTATAGGCCCAATGTTCTTACTTTTCTGGCTACAAAGACACTTAGGGTGCGAATCAGGGCATTTTTTTGCGCAGTGACAAGTGACTTTGCAATACCAACAAACACGCTGATTCACAGCGCAGTGCAAAAAGACTTTGCACGGATGCAAAAGTGGTGCAAAGTCACTTTCAACTGCAAAAATGCACTTTGCACCGCTCTGTGAATCAGCGTGTTGTTGGCAGGGCAAAGTCACTTTGCAACGTGATAGTAATTGCATGAATTGTGCCCAAATTCTGAACTTGACCCTGATGCTCTCTCAGCGAATCAGGGCCATTCCTCTTGCGCGGAGTCACTGCTACTGCCCTCTCCCCACCACAGTCGATCTTTATTTCTGCGTTTCACAGTCTCTTTCCTCTTACATCCCGCTCCCACATCTCTCCTTCTCATGCTTCTCCTATTACACCTCGCTCCCACATCTCTCCTTCTCATGCATCTCCTATTACACCTCGCTCCCACATCTCTCCTTCTCATGCTTCTCCTATTACACCTCGCTCCCACATCTCTCCTTCTCATGCATCTCCTATTACACCTCGCTCCCACATCTCTCCTTCTCATGCATCTCCTATTACACCTCGCTCCCACATCTCTCATTCTCATGCATCTCCTATTACACCTCGCTCCCACATCTCTCCTTCTCATGCTTCTCCTATTACACCTCGCTCCCACATCTCTCCTTCTCATGCATCTCCTATTACACCTCGCTCCCACATCTCTCCTTCTCATGCATCTCCTATTACACCTCGCTCCCACATCTCTCCTTCTCATGCATCTCCTATTACACCTCGCTCCCACATCTCCCCTTCTCATGCTTCTCCTCTTACATCTCGCTCCCACATCTCTCCTTCTCTTGCTTCTCACCTCGCTCCCACATCTCTCCTTCTCTTGCTTCTCATCTCGCTCCCACATCTCTCCTTCTCATGCTTCTCCTCTTACACCTCGCTCCCACATCTCTCCTTCTCATGTTTCTCCTCTTATATCTCGCTCCCACATCTCCCCTTCTCATGCTTCTCCTCTTACATCTCGCTCCCACATCTCTCCTTCTCTTGCTTCTCACCTCGCTCCCACATCTCTCCTTCTCTTGCTTCTCCTCTTACATCTCGCTCCCATATCTCCCCTTCTCATGCTGCTCCCCTTACATCTCGCTCCCACATCTCTCCTTCTCTTGCTTCTCACCTCGCTCCCACATCTCTCCTTCTCTTGCTTCTCATCTCGCTCCCACAACTCTCCTTCTCATGCTTCTCCTCTTATATCTCCCTCCCACATCTCTCCATCTCTTGCTTCTCCTCTTCCACCTCGCTCCCACATCTCTCCTTCTCTTGCTTCTCACCTCGCTCCCACATCTCTCCTTCTCTTGCTTCTCCTCTTACATCTCGCTCCCACATCTCCCCTTCTCATGCTTCTCCTCTTCCACCTCGCTCCCACATCTCTCCTTCTCATGCTCCTCCCCTTACATCTCGCTCCCACATCTCTCCTTCTCTTGCTTCTCACCTCGCTCCCACATCTCTCCTTCTCTTGCTTCTCATCTCGCTCCCACAACTCTCCTTCTCATGCTTCTCCTCTTATATCTCCCTCCCACATCTCTCCTTCTCATGCTTCTCCTCTTACATCTCGCTCCCACATCTCTCCTTCTCATGCATCTCCTCTTACATCTCGCTCCCACATCTCTCCTTCTCATGCTCCTCCTCTTACATCTCGCTCCCACATCTCTCCTTCTCATGCTCCTCCCCTTACATCTCGCTCCCACATCTCTCCTTCTCATGCTTCTCCTCTTCCACCTCACTCCCACATCTCTCCTTCTCTTGCTTCTCATCTCGCTCCCACATCTCTCCTTCTCTTGCTTCTCATCTCGCTCCCACATCTCTCCTTCTCTTGCTTCTCCTCTTCCACCTCGCTCCCACATCTCTCCATCTCTTGCTTCTCATCTCGCTCCCACATCTCTCCTTCTCTTGCTTCTCATCTCGCTCCCACATCTCTCCTTCTCATGCTTCTCCTCTTCCACCTCGCTCCCACATCTCTCCTTCTCTTGCTTCTCCTCTTCCACCTCGCTCCCACATCTCTCCTTCTCTTGCTTCTCATCTCGCTCCCACATCTCTCCTTCTCATGCTTCTCCTCTTCCACCTCGCTCCCACATCTCTCCTTCTCTTGCTTCTCCTCTTCCACCTCGCTCCCACATCTCTCCTTCTCTTGCTTCTCATCTTCCACCTCGCTCCCACATCTCTCCTTCTCTTGCTTCTCATCTCGCTCCCACATCTCTCCTTCTCTTGCTTCTCATCTCGCTCCCACATCTCTCCTTCTCATGCTTCTCCTCTTACATCTCGCTCCCACATCTCTCCTTCTCATGCATCTCCTCTTACATCTCGCTCCCACATCTCTCCTTCTCATGCTCCTCCTCTTACATCTCGCTCCCACATCTCTCCTTCTCATGCTCCTCCCCTTACATCTCGCTCCCACATCTCTCCTTCTCATGCTTCTCCTCTTCCACCTCACTCCCACATCTCTCCTTCTCTTGCTTCTCATCTCGCTCCCACATCTCTCCTTCTCTTGCTTCTCATCTCGCTCCCACATCTCTCCTTCTCTTGCTTCTCCTCTTCCACCTCGCTCCCACATCTCTCCATCTCTTGCTTCTCATCTCGCTCCCACATCTCTCCTTCTCTTGCTTCTCATCTCGCTCCCACATCTCTCCTTCTCATGCTTCTCCTCTTCCACCTCGCTCCCACATCTCTCCTTCTCTTGCTTCTCCTCTTCCACCTCGCTCCCACATCTCTCCTTCTCTTGCTTCTCATCTCGCTCCCACATCTCTCCTTCTCATGCTTCTCCTCTTCCACCTCGCTCCCACATCTCTCCTTCTCTTGCTTCTCCTCTTCCACCTCGCTCCCACATCTCTCCTTCTCTTGCTTCTCATCTTCCACCTCGCTCCCACATCTCTCCTTCTCTTGCTTCTCATCTCGCTCCCACATCTCTCCTTCTCTTGCTTCTCATCTCGCTCCCACATCTCTCCTTCTCATGCTTCTCCTCTTCCACCTCACTCCCACATCTCTCCTTCTCTTGCTTCTCCTCTTCCACCTCGCTCCCACATCTCTCCTTCTCTTGCTTCTCCTCTTCCACCTCGCTCCCACATCTCTCCATCTCTTGCTTCTCCTCTTCCACCTCGCTCCCACATCTCCTTCTTTTACTTCTCATCTCGCTCCCACATCTCTCCTTCTCTTGCTTCTCATCTCGCTCCCACATCTCTCCTTCTCTTGCTTCTCCTCTTACACCTCGCTCCCACATCTCTCCTTCTCTTGCTTCTCATCTCGCTCCCACATCTCTCCTTCTCTTGCTTCTCATCTCGCTCCCACATCTCTCCTTCTCTTGCTTCTCATCTCGCTCCCACATCTCTCCTTCTCTTGCTTCTCATCTCGCTCCCACATCTCTCCTTCTCTTGCTTCTCATCTCGCTCCCACATCTCTCCTTCTCTTGCTTCTCATCTCGCTCCCACATCTCTCCTTCTCTTGCTTCTCATCTCGCTCCCACATCTCTCCTTCTCTTGCTTCTCCTCTTCCACCTCGCTCCCACATCTCTCCATCTCTTGCTTCTCCTCTTCCACCTCGCTCCCACATCTCTCCTTCTTTTGCTTCTCATCTCGCTCCCACATCTCTCCTTCTCTTGCTTCTCATCTCGCTCCCACATCTCTCCTTCTTTTGCTTCTCATCTCGCTCCCACATCTCTCCTTCTCTTGCTTCTCATCTCGCTCCCACATCTCTCCTTCTCTTGCTTCTCATCTCGCTCCCACATCTCTCCTTCTCATGCTTCTCCTCTTCCACCTCGCTCCCACATCTCTCCTTCTCTTGCTTCTCCTCTTCCACCTCGCTCCCACATCTATCCTTCTCATGCTTCTCCTCTTCCACCTCGCTCCCACATCTCTCCTTCTCATGCTTCTCCTCTTCCACCTCACTCCCACATCTCTCCTTCTCTTGCTTCTCCTCTTCCACCTCGCTCCCACATCTCTCCATCTCTTGCTTCTCCTCTTCCACCTCGCTCCCACATCTCTCCTTCTCTTGCTTCTCATCTCGCTCCCACATCTCTCCTTCTCTTGCTTCTCATCTCGCTCCCACATCTCTCCTTCTCTTGCTTCTCCTCTTACACCTCGCTCCCACATCTCTCCTTCTCTTGCTTCTCATCTCGCTCCCACATCTCTCCTTCTCTTGCTTCTCATCTCGCTCCCACATCTCTCCTTCTCTTGCTTCTCATCTCGCTCCCACATCTCTCCTTCTCTTGCTTCTCATCTCGCTCCCATTTCTCTCCTTCTCTTGCTTCTCATCTCGCTCCCACATCTCTCCTTCTCATGCTTCTCCTCTTCCACCTCGCTCCCACATCTCTCCTTCTCTTGCTTCTCCTCTTACATCCCGCTCCCGCATCTCTCCTTCTCTTGCTTCTCCTCTTCCCCCTCGCTCCCACATCTCTCCATCTCTTGCTTCTCCTCTTCCACCTCGCTCCCACATCTCTCCTTCTCTTGCTTCTCATCTCGCTCCCACATCTCTCCTTCTCATGCTTCTCCTCTTCCACCTCGCTCCCACATCTCTCCTTCTCTTGCTTCTCATCTCGCTCCCACATCTCTCCTTCTCTTGCTTCTCATCTCGCTCCCACATCTCTCCTTCTCTTGCTTCTCATCTCGCTCCCACATGTCTCCTTCTCTTGCTTCTCCTCTTCCACCTCACTCCCACATCTCTCCATCTCTTGCTTCTCCTCTTCCACCTCGCTCCCACATCTCTCCTTCTTCTCCTCTTCCACCTCGCTCCCACATCTCTCCTTCTCTTGCTTCTCCTCTTACATCCCGCTCCCACATCTCTCCATCTCTTGCTTCTCCTCTTCCACCTCGCTCCCACATCTCTCCTTCTTCTCCTCTTCCACCTCACTCCCACATCTCTCCTTCTCTTGCTTCTCCTCTTACATCCCGCTCCCGCATCTCTCCTTCTCTTGCTTCTCCTCTTCCACCTCGCTCCCACATCTCTCCATCTCTTGCTTCTCCTCTTCCACCTCGCTCCCGCATCTCTCCTTCTCTTGCTTCTCCTCTTCCACCTCGCTCCCACATCTCTCCTTCTCTTGCTTCTCATCTCGCTCCCACATCTCTCCTTCTCTTGCTTCTCATCTCGCTCCCACATCTCTCTTTCTCATGCTTCTCCTCTTCCACCTCGCTCCCACATCTCTCCTTCTCTTGCTTCTCATCTCGCTCCCACATCTCTCCTTCTCTTGCTTCTCATCTCGCTCCCACATCTCTCCTTCTCTTGCTTCTCATCTCGCTCCCACATCTCTCCTTCTCTTGCTTCTCATCTCGCTCCCACATCTCTCCTTCTCATGCTTCTCCTCTTTCACCTCGCTCCCACATCTCTCCTTCTCTTGCTTCTCATCTCGCTCCCACATCTCTCCTTCTCTTGCTTCTCATCTCGCTCCCACATCTCTCCTTCTCATGCTTCTCCTCTTCCACCTCGCTCCCACATCTCTCCTTCTCTTGCTTCTCCTCTTACACCTCGCTCCCACATCTCTCCTTCTCTTGCTTCTCATCTCGCTCCCACATCTCTCCTTCTCATGCTTCTCCTCTTCCACCTCACTCCCACATCTCTCCTTCTCGTGCTTCTCATCTCGCTCCCACATCTCTCCTTCTCTTGCTTCTCATCTCGCTCCCACATCTCTCCTTCTCTTGCTTCTCATCTCGCTCCCACATCTCTCCTTCTCTTGCTTCTCATCTCGCTCCCACATCTCTCCTTCTCATGCTTCTCCTCTTCCACCTCACTCCCACATCTCTCCTTCTCTTGCTTCTCATCTCGCTCCCACATCTCTCCTTCTCTTGCTTCTCCTCTTACATCTTGCTCCCACATCTCTCCATCTCTTGCTTCTCCTCTTACATCCCGCTCCCACATCTCTCCTTCTCTTGCTTCTCCTCTTCCACCTCACTCCCACATCTCTCCTTCTCTTGCTTCTCCTCTTCCACCTCGCTCCCACATCTCTCCTTCTCTTGCTTCTCCTCTTCCACCTCGCTCCCACATCTCTTCTTCTCTTGCTTCTCATCTCGCTCCCACATCTCTCCTTCTCTTGCTTCTCCTCTTCCACCTCGCTTCCACATCTCTCCTTCTCATGCTTCTCCTCTTCCACCTCGCTCCCACATCTCTCCTTCTCTTGCTTCTCATCTCGTTCCCACATCTCTCCTTCTCATGCTTCTCCTCTTACATCTCGCTCCCACATCTCTCCTTCTCTTGCTTCTCCTCTTCCACCTCGCTCCCACATCTCTCCTTCTCTTGCTTCTCATCTCGCTCCCACATCTCTCCTTCTCTTGCTTCTCCTCTTACATCTCGCTCCCACATCTCTCCTTCTCTTGCTTCTCCTCTTCCACCTCGCTCCCACATCTCTCCTTCTCTTGCTTCTCCTCTTCCACCTCGCTCCCGCATCTCTCCTTCTCTTGCTTCTCCTCTTCCCCCTCGCTCCCACATCTCTCCATCTCTTGCTTCTCCTCTTCCACCTCGCTCCCACATCTCTCCTTCTCTTGCTTCTCATCTCGCTCCCACATCTCTCCTTCTCATGCTTCTCCTCTTCCACCTCGCTCCCACATCTCTCCTTCTCTTGCTTCTCCTCTTACATCCCGCTCCCGCATCTCTCCTTCTCTTGCTTCTCCTCTTCCCCCTCGCTCCCACATCTCTCCATCTCTTGCTTCTCCTCTTCCCCCTCGCTCCCACATCTCTCCTTCTCATGTTTCTCCTCTTCCACCTCACTCCCACATCTCTCCTTCTCTTGCTTCTCATCTCGCTCCCACATCTCTCTTTCTCTTGCTTCTCATCTCGCTCCCGCATCTCTCCTTCTCTTGCTTCTCATCTCGCTCCCACATCTCTCCTTCTCATGTTTCTCCTCTTACATCTCGCTCCCACATCTCTCCTTCTCATGCTTCTCCTCTTACACCTCGCTCCCACATCTCTCCTTCTCATGTTTCTCCTCTTACATCTCGCTCCTACATCTCTCCATCTCTTGCTTCTCCTCTTCCACCTCGCTCCCGCATCTCTCCTTCTCTTGCTTCTCATCTCGCTCCCACATCTCTTTCTCTTGCTTCTCATCTCGCTCCCGCATCTCTCCTTCTCTTGCTTCTCATCTCGCTCCCACATCTCTCTTTCTCTTGCTTCTCATCTCGCTCCCGCATCTCTCCTTCTCTTGCTTCTCATCTCGCTCCCACATCTCTCCTTCTCATGTTTCTCCTCTTACATCTCGCTCCCACATCTCTCCTTCTCATGCTTCTCCTCTTACACCTCGCTCCCACATCTCTCCTTCTCATGTTTCTCCTCTTACATCTCGCTCCTACATCTCTCCATCTCTTGCTTCTCCTCTTCCACCTCGCTCCCGCATCTCTCCTTCTCTTGCTTCTCATCTCGCTCCCACATCTCTCTTTCTCTTGCTTCTCATCTCGCTCCCGCATCTCTCCTTCTCTTGCTTCTCATCTCGCTCCCACATCTCTCTTTCTCTTGCTTCTCATCTCGCTCCCGCATCTCTCCTTCTCTTGCTTCTCATCTCGCTCCCACATCTCTCTTTCTCTTGCTTCTCATCTCGCTCCCACATCTCTCCATCTCTTGCTTCTCCTCTTCCACCTCGCTCCCACATCTCTCCTTCTCCTCTTCCACCTCGCTCCCACATCTCTCCTTCTCATGCTTCTCCTCTTCCACCTCGCTCCCACATCTCTCCTTCTCATGCTTCTCCTCTTCCACCTCGCTCCCACATCTCTCCTTCTCATGCTTCTCCGCTTCCACCTCGCTCCCACATCTCTCCTTCTCTTTCTTCTCCTCTTCCACCTCGCTCCCACATCTCTCCTTCTCTTGCTTCTCCTCTTCCACCTCGCTCCCACAACTCTCCTTCTCTTGCTTCTCCTCTTCCACCTCGCTCCCACATCTCTCCTTCTCTTGCTTCTCATCTCGCTCCCACATCTCTCCTTCTCTTGCTTCTCCTCTTCCACCTCGCTCCCACATCTCTCCATCTCTTGCTTCTCCTCTTGAACCTCGCTCCCACATCTCTCCTTCTCTTGCTTCTCCTCTTCCACCTCGCTCCCACATCTCTCCTTCTCATGCTTCTCCTCTTCCACCTCGCTCCCACATCTCTCCTTCTCTTGCTTCTCATCTCGCTCCCACATCTCTCTTTCTCTTGCTTCTCATCTCGCTCCCGCATCTCTCCTTCTCTTGCTTCTCATCTCGCTCCCACATCTCTCTTTCTCTTGCTTCTCATCTCGCTCCCGCATCTCTCCATCTCTTGCTTCTCCTCTTGAACCTCGCTCCCACATCTCTCCTTCTCTTGCTTCTCTTTGTTGGCTCTCTTTTTCTTCTTGCCTGCATTTCGCTATCTCTGCATTCCATTGAGGCATGTTCTTGGTTGGCCTCCTTCCTATTCACACACTTACCAGGGACCTTCACTGCTCTATTCCTCGTCTCTTAAGTGTTCCCCCTCCCCATGCCCTCAATCACGTTTCCGCTCTCGTTCTCTGTTAGCTCCTAATTCCTAAAGATCACCTTTGCCACTTTCTAGTCCCTTCTTAAGACTCGTTGACTTTCTTCTTCCCACTTCTAATTGCTGACTCTTGCCATGCCATTTGCATTTTCTTTTCATTTGTAGCTGTTTGTTAAATTGTATGTACAGCACACAGGCGAAAAGTCAAATATATAAATAATTGCCATGATATGTCATGATATGACATTTCATGCTAAATGGTTCCACCTTGCTTGACAAAAAGATCACCATTTCTGGATGCTAATGTAAACAAAGCAATGTAGGAGGGAGAATCCCAGGTAACAAGCCTTTTCCTGCTATGCACCCTGTCTCTGGAACATGTTACCAGTGCAGATAAGACTGGCCCCCCTATCCTAAACTTCAGGAAGGGCCGGAGACCCTACTCTTCAAAGATCATCTCGCCAATTGCTGCTCGTTCCACTCAACTCTACTCCCCCCAAACTCCCTCATCCAAACCAGCCACCTCTGCTGTTCCCCACACTACTGCCCAAACCCCTACCTGCAACACAGCGGGTGTGTCAGCTATAAGCAGGGCTCTGTTCCCTCAGAGCTGGCTTTACACTACATAAATCATATTCTTACAGACATACATCAGTTGCCAGCACAAATATCCTGCTAGGATATGCCATGGCATATGCAATATCATGGCATGCCAAGCTACGTAATGCTATGCCCGGACAGGTCATGGTATGCCATGGCAGCTCATGTTATATCATAATAACCTTGGCATCACGGACCGGGCACTCGCCTGGCTGACCTCCTTCCTTTATAACCAACCATCCTAAGTAGAACTGGGCCCTTCCCTCTCTGCCACCTCACTCTCTACCTGCTGTGTCCCTCAGGGCTCTATCCTATTGTGGTTGCTTTTCAATATCTACCTCGCCCCTCTGGCCAACTTCATCTCCGCCATCTCTCCTCACTTCCGGTGTTATGCTGATGACACACAGCTCTCCTTTCGCCTTCCCTCCTTTACCTCCTCTCCTTCCTTCCCCACACCTGACTGCTAGTCAGGCATGGTGCTCTGCTAATGATCTCTGCCGTTATGCCAGTAAGGCGGAGATCCTTCTCATTGGCACCCCAGCTCCCTGCTTCCCTCCCACTCTCTGGTCACCCCCTTGGACTCCCTCCCCTTCGTGTGAGGCAAAAAACTTTGGGGTAATCTTCGACTTCTCTCTCTCCTTCTCCCCTCAAATCACAGACCTATCCAAGAAGTCCAACTTCCAGCCCCACCGGCTCCGATGCATTGTCCCCTTCCTCACCTTCCCCCAGAAGCTCAATGTCTCCAGAGCTCTGGTTCTCTCCAGGATGGACTACTGCAACAGCCTCTTCCTCAATCTGCCACTTTCATCCCTACGCCCCCTCCAGCTAATGCAGAATAGGACTGCCAAACTTATCCTTGGCCTCAAGCCCAGTGACCACATCTCTCTAATCCTAAACTCTCTCCACTGGCTCCTGGTAAATGCACAGATCATATTCAAGACCCTATGCATCAACCACAAGCTTTCTGGGGCCCGGGACACGGCTACATCCAAATTTCTCTCCCGAAAAACCTCACTGCTAGAGTCCTTTGGTCCTCTGCATCCAACTCTCTGCTGATCAGATGTTTCGGGTAGATCTCTTACTTTGGCAGGATCCTCCCCCTCGAACAGCCTTCGTGCCCCCCACAGACTTGAGCCTGATCTCCTAAATTCCGGAAACTTCTCAAGACTTTCCTTATCTCCTCCTTCCCCTGCCCCCTCCCTTGATAATATCATCCCCCTGCCATTGCGACTGGCACCTGGTCCCTTATGTGCCTTACAGGGGCAAAGCCCTCCTCGTCCAGTCTACCCCAGCACCCTTTAATCAGCACTTGCCCTCGGGCACCCTTCCCTGACTACCCTGAATCTGGTCCACCCCATCCTCGCACTAGCCAACCCGTACCCCTGGTTCCCATGGCACTTGCCCTCCTACGTTCCCCTCAGCACTTGCCCAGCCTTTTGGGGCCCCAGCCTTCCTGCACTTCTCTCCTCCCCCCTGCCATTCCGGCCTGTCCTGCCCCTCCCTCTGCACTTAGTGTCACTGCACTTGCCTAATCCAAATGTCACAAGGCCTAGTAGGACAATTTTTTGCTGTTTCTCTCCTAACCCCCCACCTTTTTTTATGTCTTGTGGTGCCTTGAAACAGTTGTGTTAGGCACCATACAAGGGCCCAATAAATAAATAAATAAATACAAATGTTACATAGGCCATGGTATGTCATGCTAGCTTGTGTTATGTGCCAAGTAATTTGTCATGTCACGATATGTCTCAACGTTTCGCATTTCATATTTCCTATCAGTAATTGTGTCATTTTATTTCAATCTATTTTTACATGCATTACATCTCTCCTTCCTCCAGAGCGTTGTGACCTGCTTTGCATATGCAGTACATTAAAGAAATAACGGGAAACTATAAACAAACTGGAAAGCTAAAAAATAAAAAGACAATACAAATAAAAACAGCAGGAAGCCGAGCAAGACATTTCACTAATAAAAGCGACTCCACTAAAAGAGAAAAAACACATCAGCCGGGGACCAGCATTAAGAAAAGCTTTCTTGACTTGGAAAGCTCTCGGAGCACCCCGGGGGTCCGTGCTGACCCACCGGAGGCACTCAAGCTTGAATGAACTGTGGGCAGGTCTGGTATCAAGGCCTTTGTATATGCTGATGTGAAAGGGGCGCCACACCTTGGCAGTGCCCCTGTAACTCTGACAAAGAAAGCTTAATAGCTTTTCAGAGAGTCCCAGATAATCTGGAGCTATTGCCCCCCCTCCTCCTTCCATTGCCTTATCAAGAATTCCTCCAAAGCAGGAGGGTGGGGCTGATTGCATCCACGTGCTGCCCAAGGAAGAGGCGGTCTCACAAGGTAAAGGCTGTGTCACTTTAAATGTGTACCTGACAGCCAAAGCCAGACCTGTTTGAGAGTTGTTGTGGCTCACAGACAGGGGTTGCCCTTCCTTCAGCTCTATGGTGGAGGGCGGTCACTATACTTATGAGTGACACAGTGGGTCTTACGTCGTATAAGCCATGTCATGTCACCCATGTAGCTCATGTCATGTAACCTCAATGGTGACACCAGGTGCATGTCCCTTCGGAGTCTGCTTTAGGAAATACCCCATATTAATCTATGCACCATACAAGGTCCCCAAAACATCATTTGGAGCTGGGCCCCCACGAGCCCGCAAGCACCCTCAGCTATCATTGGATATTTATAAGGCGCTTATATGGCAAGACAGTGTATCAGAGTGCCACAAGGCAAAAGGGAAGGGAGCAAGGGAGGAAATAAACATTGAATATTTACAATAAATACAAAGAAACAAACAACGGTCCTACTAGGCCTTGTGACATTCAGAGCGTGTGCGTGCAGTGATGGGAAAGGAAGAAGGCGTTGGGGGGGGTAAGTGCTATTAGGGACCTCAGGGTGTCGGGGGTGCCAGGGCGCCTGTTGGAAGGCAATAGATAAGCTTATGTGTGGAGACCTTCTGGGGAACAGGTGCCCCAATAGGAATAATCTCAGTCTTACTGGCATTAAGCCAGAGATCATTGGACGTGCACCAAAAGTGAATAGCAGAAAGGACACAGGAATGATAGAGGAGGAAGAAGACGAGGAAGAGGAGAGCTTGAAGAAGAGCTGGGTGTCATTGGTGTAATACTGGAAGTGAGGAGAGAAGGCAGAGGTCAGGTGTGCAAGAGGTGCAAGAGGGGCAAGGTAGGTGTTGAAAAGCCAAGGCGAGAGGATAGAGCCCTGGGGGACACCACATGGATGGAGGAGAAGGATCCCAGGAGAACCTGCGATGGGTGATCAGTGAGGAAGGAGGTCAACCAATTCAGTGCACGGTCTGAGATACCAACGGTATCAGGGAGCCACTTTGTGAGAATAAAGTGGTTGACCGTACTGAAGGTAGAGGCGAGGTCAAGGAAAATGAGAACAGCAGGAGAGTTAGAGTCCAGAGATGCCAGCAGTTCTTCACGGGTGTTCAGAAGAGCAGTTTCCGTGCCTCTGGATGCTCGGAATCCAGATTGATTGTCATGTAGACAACCAACGAGATCAGAGCGTTGGGTCAGCTGGGGGAAGACCAACTTTTCCAGGAGTTTCCCAAGAAAGGGTGTAGTAGAGATAGGGCGGTAGTTGGCAGGGCACACAGTGTTGGCTGGAGGTTTCTTTAGGGGGGGTGCACAAGGGAGTGCTTGGGAGAGGAAGGGAAAGAGCCAGAGGCTAAGGAATGGTTGCAGAAGTCTGCAAGAGCTGGAGCGAGGGAGGAGCTATTGTCCATAGTGGTTCTGGAGGAGCAGGGCGATAACTGTTTTGATGAGACCAACATATAGTGGACTACTGTGGAGACCTCAGCTGTTGTGATGGGTGAGAACGAGGGGAAAGTAGGTGAGGGTGTAAGAGAGGCCAAAGGAGGCAGGGGGATAGGAGGAGTGGAGGAAGGAGAAGGAGAGTGAGGGGTCAGAATGTCCTGAGGTTTAGAGGTGAAATGGGTGGCCAGTGCAGTTCCAAGGGCCTCAGAAGGAAGAGGCATGATGGAGACTGCATATGGATTGGCCATTTCCTTGCAGATTTTGAAGAGTTCAGCCGAGTTGTCAGAGGCTCTGGAGATATAGGTCTGTATGAGGGCCCTCTTTTTGGAATGGATAGAGAGACAATATTGCCTTTGGAGAAGATGGCAGGCCAATTTGTCAGAGGGTGAGCCCGAGGTCAGCTACTTGTGTTGAGCAACTCTGCACTCGCGTTTCAGAGTGGCTAGATCAGAGTCATACTAGGTGTTACGCTTGGAGGCAAGTTTCAGGCGAATCCTCATGACAGAAGGAGCAATTGCCGCAAGGCAGGATGATGGAGGCGGAACATTGAAGACTTTCTTCAATGCCGGTCAGGTTCAGACAGGGGCCTTTGCTCTCTCACCTGCTGGCTCACAATTGGCCTTAGGATGATGAAGGCAGCCGATCATCAGGATGCAATGAGAATGGCGTGGAAGTGGCACTCATGTGCCTGGAGGGAAATCATATTGGAGAAGAAGAAGGGCCTCAGCAAAAATGGCCCCACTGTGGCCACAAGGGCAATTCGAGCGCGGCAACAACTGTGCAGTGTTGGAAGATTAATAAAAAGGCCCTGATGTAAAAAGGAGACATATAATATGAACATGCACAGTGAGCGCCAAGAAATTGAACAATTACACTAGAATAGCCCTACTAGGCTTACCAAGTGTGGTACTGCTGTCCCAATGACCATGCCGCCTCGTGGGTCCAGTAAGGGTGGATAGCGCCTGAAAGTGCAGGTAGGCAGTGATGTGGAGAGAAGTGAGGAATGCAGCATAACTTAAACTGGAGACATCAGAAACAGAGTGCTGTGAGAAATTGTAAAGGAACAGGTGAGCAAGCGAGCCAGGGATGCCGGGCAGAGAGGCCAAGAGTAGAGGCAAGGGAACCAGTCTCCAGTCTGGATTAGACCAGCGCCTCGGCAGGTGTCATCATATCAGAGGGAGGTAGAAATAGTTTCATTTTCTCATTATAAAAGAAATCCTATCCATATGAGGTCTGGAAATTACACATGAGGGGCAAGAGTGAGGGCCGGGGGTCTCACAGTGGGGACGAGTGTGGGTGAGGTGCCTACAGAGGGCAGGGTGGGGAGCCTGTTTTTTTTTTTTATGACAGGGGAGTGGAGGAGCGGATATGGAGAAATTCAGTTTGTGTAGGGTTCAGTTTTTGAAGAAAGATCCAATCTTCAATGGCACAAAGACAGTCCTCAACTAGTGGACAGCACCATTTGATAGCGCACAATATCATTTTGTGCTGTGTGAACTGGTTTGAGGATAAATCAGACTAGTTACATTTTTGGATATCTCGATATCCAGTGAACCTTTCAAACATTTCCGCAGAATGATCAGGAAATGTTGGAGATGTGTTATCTGGGGTAAAATATGGAGGGCCCTGAAGGGAAGGGCAGGCTGCTGGCATCCCCCACAGGACCCTACAACAGTCCCACTGCCCTAGTGCCTGACTGGCACTGGAAATAGAATCTTTAAACAATAGATTGGGAAAACAAGCAAATTATAAACCCCATTGTTCAATTTTGGTAACGTGGATGGAACGGCAGGCTTATCTCCGCAACGCCATGGATCCTTGGTTAGTTGTAACACAGCAGAATTACAATTATTACCCAATGATATAAGGGACTGTCCAGTCAAGGTTGTATAAGAATATCTACGTTCTTATTATCAAAACAGACAGTTCTAGCAACACTACAAGATGCATCCCACCCTATAAAAGAACGCAGAGGACAAACAGTTTAATAGAAGAAAAAGGGATGCACTCTGGATACTGACAGTAGGCTGGTCGGTAAAGTCATTAATCACAATAGTTCAAGGATGCTTGGCTTCAATACAAAGGGAGCAATGGGTCATAAAATGTCACTAGGGACCTTTGGAGAAGGACCAGGGGGAAAGAACCACAATGGACCTGTGCTTGTAGAAGTTCTTGGTGCTTGACAGCTGTCGGTTTCATGGAGTTTTGCAGCTTCTGCGACAAAGTTCAAGATGGGAGACAGCTGTGGGTATCTGGATGCAGGCAGTTTGTAGAGCGAGGCTGGACACTGCAGGCTGGTATACACGGCAGCTCGAGTCTCTAGGTCAAGAATCGCTGTCTCAGTGCTGGTTGGCGGGTCTGAAGCACTGGTAGAGGAGTCTCCGACGGCATGAGTGACTGCAACACACCAACAGTTAGTGGTGCAGTCGGCTGCAGCTCGAAGGGGCACGACTGGCTCAAAAATGTCCTTTAATGCAGACGCTGGGTGATGCTTGTCGATCCACTCCTACTAGCTTCTTCATTGAGCTTGTGTCGTCCTTTAAAGCAGACGGCTCTCAGCTGAGGAGAGTGTTGCAAGCAATGGCATTCTCCTTGGTTTGGTTCAGAGACTCTCTGGCACTTCCCACCTAGGAAGCTTGCTTTCAGAGCCTAGCAGGGCATGCTGTGTGCTGACTGAGTACCGGGTTTGGAGCTGCTGGAGGGTCCACTGTGTCCGGTATCTTCCTCTGTTCCCTGGGAGATGTTCAGGGGGGATATTGCTTCCCCCTTTGGAAATCCTGGCCTTCCTTCACTGGCAGAAGGTGTAAGGCAGACTGTACCTTCAGCCAGAGTCCAAATGAGTCCTCCTTCTTACTCCTTTCGAAGTTGTCGGATGATGATCTGCCAAAAGAGGTGCTCTTCCCTCTTTTAAAGCCAAATGGGCCACAGTGATTGGTGTAGGCCAAGCCTACCTTAATGAAGAAATCCTGGGCCCCCGTCAACAACCTTCTGTTATGCATGAGGTCATAACCAGAGTGCTTTGCAACAGAAAAGTTTAAGTGGTGAAAACATGTAGTACTAAGTCACATCCTTCTTCCTGTCTGTTGTGGATCAAAGGGTCTCTCTGGTTAATGGAGCTCTCTGTGGTTCCTGATTAAAGCCGCGGATCTCCCTTGAAGCTGTGGCAAAAACAGACTTTCTGTCTCCATCAATCCACATACTCAACTATGACTCCTTCATAATTGACAATAGTGCTACCGGCGCCGTTGCTACCATACCACCACATTACGAGTTCTGAACCACTGCTACCATCCTCCCCGTTCCCATTGAGCCCTAGGGGGGCTCAAATGGGAATGGGGACGTACTGGCTCTGGGTCCTGCGAAAGGGAAATTACCAGGCCCTCCAACGTCAGAATGGCCCGGTAATTCCCCTTTCGCGGGACCCGGAGCCAGACCTGAGTTTGGGGGTAGACATGCTCTTATTAAGGGTATGGCTACCTCCAACCTCGTAATGAGGCCCATTGTCTGGCTTGTGATGTCACTGTGCAGCGTATGTCCTACGCTGGGGTTTGATTTTTTTGATTTTGAAATATTTGTATCACGCTCATGACGGACCAAACCGTATAGTGGTGAAGCTGACATTAGAACGGCAATGAAACAGATAGATTGTAGCCACCCTCGAATTTAAGCAGGATTCATAACAGAAACCCAGTAATAAACAGTTATCTGAACATTCACTGTTTTAAGAGCCCTACGGAACTAATAGAGAATCTAAAATCCTGATCGCTTGTGGTACGCTAGTCCAGAGCCTTGGGCCAAAAACCACAAATCTTCTATCCCCTCTTGATACAAAGGTAGATGAGGGGATATTCAGGAGTAGTTAACCCAGGAACGCTGACAATAGCTGATCGTATCCCACAGATAGTCAGGGGCTAGTCTGTTCAGGCATCTAAACACCAGACATGCCACTTTGAACTTGATGCAATCTTCCACATCCATGCCAGTGGAGTGTTCATCGGGAGGGAGATACATAGGCCATTTTACTCAGTCCGCAGACCAGTCTCCCGGCCGCATTCTAGGCCTTCTGAAGCCTTTGGAGTGGTTTTGCTGGGATGCCCATCAGCAGGCTATTACAGTAGTCCAGATGGGCATTGGTTAGAGCTCCAACCACCAAGGCATGATCCTCGTCTGGCATGTATGGAAGAACCTGGCAAAGTAATCTCAGCGAGTAAAGAATTGCTTCTACCTTGGCCCTGACATGGCCTTCACACCCCAGGTTATCCTGGCGGATACAGCACACATTCTTTACCTTAGAGACAACATTCCCCTCCATCCCAATAGATTAGGGAATGGCTAGTTTTTGATAGCTGTGAGTAGATGTTTAGGCCCAATCAAGATGAACCCTGTTTTAGAGGCGTTCAATTGAAGTTGGTTAATAGACATCCACTCGCTAATCTCATGAAGACACTGACTGACCCTAGCAAACGTTTCTTCAATATTGCCAATTTTGCTGAAGATCTGAGTATCATCGACATAGGATTGCTAACTCAACCCATGACATATCTAGATCTCCTTCAGTGGTTCAAGATATAGATTGAAAAGAAGTGGGGATAAGGAGGACCCCTGCGGGACACCACATCCCATCGTGACGGGATCTGAGGTGAAACCTCCAAGTCCGACACATTGTTGGCGGTTCTCCAGAAATGATTTAAACCACTTAATAGCAGGCTCCGATACTCTGCCGACTGACCTCAACCGATCCAACAGAGTGGTATAGTTGATTGTGTCGAAGGCGGCAGACAGGTCTAGTATTACCAGAAGTGAAAGTTCACCCTGGTCGGCATCTTTCAGAAGCTCATCTTGAACTGCCAACAAAGCTGTCTCAGTGCCAAACTTTGGGGGGAACCCAGATTGAAAGGGGTCAAGACGTAACTCCTCTTTCACAAAAGCCTGCAACGGTGACCACCTTTCTCCAGGACTTTCCCAGGCCATGGCAGGCCTGTAATAGGGCGATAGTTTTACAGAACCAAAGGATACAGGTTTTTTCTTTTTTTAAAACAATTGTTTTAATATTGTATATTCCAGTGTCTGAGGCACTGAACACTGATCTAGGGATGTATTATTAAAAGCAGTCAACAAAGGAGAGATTGCCTCCGCCATGCGCTTTGCTGCCAATGCGGGAATCATTGGTAGGTTTCATATGTCACCTGTGAGTATCCTGGATACTATGCCAGTATGCTCCGCAGTTTAGTTATCTTGCCATGCATGTCCTGTAGAGCTAGCTAAGTTCTGTGTAAACCAGGGCTTTGAAGCCCTCCTTCTCTTAGGCTTCATAGGAGTACAATGAGTGCATCGCATCCGTAAGCTCAGTCCCAACAGTGAGGACATCCTCTCGGATAAGGTGGCATCAACCGAGACCAATAGTTCCTTGACCTCTGATGCAGGGTTTTCTCCAAGTCTTTCCGATTCAGTGTTCATAGAGCCGGTTTATCTATGAACCCTTGACTGTTCCTCAAGGAAACATTCAAGGAAAGAAGGAAGGAAGGAAGGAAGGAAGGAAGGAAGGAAGGAAGGAAGGAAGGAAGGAAGGAAGGAAGGAAGGAAGGAAGGAAGGAAGGAAGGAAGGAAGGAAGGAAGGAAGGAAGGAAGGAAGGAAGGGAGGGAGGGAGGGAGGGAGGGAGGGAGGGAAGGAAGGGAGGGAGGGAGGGAGGGAGGGGAGGGAGGGAGGGAGGGAGGGAGGGAGGGAGGGAGGGAGGGAAGGAAGGAAGGAAGGAAGGAAGGAAGGAAGGAAGGAAGGAAGGAAGGGAAGGAAGGAAGGAAGGAAGGAAGGAAGGAAGGAAGGAAGGAAGGAAGGAAGGAAGGAAGGAAGGAAGGGAGGGAGGGAGGGAGGGGGGGAGGGAAGGAGGGAGGGTGAATGAAATGGAGGGAGGGGTGGAGGGAGGGAGGAATAAACAAGGAAGGGAGGGGCGGAGGGAGAGGAGGAGGAGGAGGGAAGGAAGGAAGGAAGGAAGGAAGGAAGGGAAGGAGGGAGGGAGGGAGGGAGGGAGGGAGGGGAGGAGGAAAGGAAGGAAGGAAGGAAGGAAGGAAGGAAGGAAGGAAGGAAGGAAGGAAGGAAGGAAGGAAGGAAGGAAGGAAGGAAGGAAGGAAGGAAGGAAGGAAGGAAGGAAGGAAGGAAGGAAGAGGGAGGAAGGGAGGGAGGGAGAGTGAAAGGAAGAGAGGGAGGAAGGCGGGAAGGAAGGAAGGAAGGGAGGGAGGGAGGGAGGGAGGGAGAAAGGGAGGGAGGGAGGGAGGGAGGGAAGGAAGGAAGGAAGGAAGGAAGGAAGGAAGGAAGGAAGGAAGGAAGGAAGGAAGGAAGGAAGGAAGGAAGGAAGGAGGGAGGGAGGGAGGGAGGGAGGGAGGGAGGGAGGGAAGGAAGGAAGGAAGGAAGGAAGGAAGGAAGGAAGGAAGGAAGGAAGGAAGGAAGGAAGGAAGGAAGGAAGGAAGGAAGGAAGGAAGGAGGGAGGGAGGGAGGGAGGGAGGGAAGGAAAGGAAGGAAGGAAGGGAGGGAGGGAGGGAGGGAGGGGAGGAGGAAAGGAAGGAAGGAAGGAAGGAAGGGAGGGAGGGAGGGAAGGAAGGAAGGAAGGAAGGAAGGAAGGAAGGAAGGAAGGAAGGAAGGAAGGGAGGGAGGGAGGGGAGGAAGGAAGAGGGAGGGAGGAAGGGAGGGAGGGAAGGAGAGTGAAAGGAAGAGAGGGAGGAAGGCGGGAAGGAAGGAAGGAAGGAAGGGAGGGAGGGAGGGAGGGAGGGAGGAAGGAAGGAAGGAAGGGAGGGAGGGAGGGAGGGAGGGAGGAAGGAAGGAAGGAAGGAAGGGAAGGAGGGAAGGAAGGAAGGAAGGAAGGAAGGAAGGAAGGAAGGAAGGAAGGAAGGAAGGAAGGAAGGAAGGAAGGAAGGAAGGGAGGGAGGGAGGGAGGGAGGGAGGGAGGGAGGGAAGGAGGGAGGGTGAATGAAATGGAGGGAGGGGTGGAGGGAGGGAGGAATAAACAAGGAAGGGAAGGGAGAGGAGGAGGAGGAGGGAAGGAAGGAAGGAGGGAAGGAGGGAGGGAGGGAGGGAGGGAAGGAGAGTGAAAGGAAGAGAGGGAGGAAGGCGGGAAGGAAGGAAGGAAGGAAGGGAGGGAGGGAGGGAGGGAGGGAGAGGAGGAGGAGGAGGGAAGGAAGGAAGGAAGGAAGGAAGGAAGGAAGGAAGGAAGGAAGGAAGGAAGGAAGGAAGGAAGGAAGGAAGGAAGGAAGGAAGGAAGGAAGGAAGGAAGAAAGAAAGGGAGGGGGGAGGGAGGGAGGGAGGGAGGGAGGGAGGGAGGGAGGGAGAGAGGGTTATTCATCACTGAACAGAGAACGGGGCATTCATTCGTTCATGTGTGTTTCGGAGATGCTGTGTTCTCACTACCACCCCTCGCCCCCCTCTTTCATCCCCAGACATCATGAGGGAGCGATGGTCCGTTCCTAATGCAAACAGACTTCCAGTAAAGGCCAGGGAATGCCGGATGTTTCCAGGAACCGTCGTGACTACACTCTTAAAAGGAGTCATTTTGCAGCGTGGGTCCTCGATGCATGGCTTTTGCAGTGTAGTTGCAGTGTGGCTCCTCGATGCATGGCTTTTGCAGTGTAGTTGCAGTGTGGCTCTTTGATGCATGGCTTTTGCAGTGTGGTCCTCGATGCATGGCTTTTGCAGTGTGGTTGCAGTGTGGCTCCTCGATGCATGGCTTTTGCAGTGTGGTCCTCGATGCATGGCTTTTGCAGTGTGGTTGCAGTGTGGCTCCTCGATGCATGGCTTTTGCAGTGTAGTTGCAGTGTGGCTCCTCGATGCATGGCTTTTGCAGTGTGGGGCCTCGGTGCATGGCTTTTGCAGTGTGGTCCTCGATGCATGGCTTTTGCAGTGTGGTTGCAGTGTGGCTCCTCGATGCATGGATTTTGCAGTGTGGGTCCTCGATGCATGGCTTTTGCAGTGTGGTTGCAGTGTGGCTCCTCGATGCATGACTTTTGTATTGTAGGTCCTCGATGCATGGCTTTTACAGTGTGGGTCCTTGATGCATGACTTTTGCAGTGTGGATCCTCGATGCATGGCTTTTGCAGTGAAGGTCCTCGATGCATGGCTTTTGCAGTGTGGTCCTCGATGCATGGCTTTTGCAGTGTGAGTCCTCGATGCATGGCTTTTGCAGTGTGGTCCTCGATGCATGGCATTTGCAGCATGGGTCCTCGTTGCATGGCTTTTGCAGTGTGGTCCTCGATGCATGGATTTTGCAGAGTGGGTCCTCAATGTATGGCGTTTGCAGCGTGGATCCTCGATGCATGTCTTTTGCAGTGTGGTCCTCGATGCATGGTTTTGCAGTGTGGGTCCTCGATGCATGGCTTTTGCAGTGTGGATCCTCGATGCATGGCTTTTGCAATGTGGGCCCTCGATGCATGGCCGGGCTCCGTGAATAGTGAAGATCGGCCTGCCTTTCAGAAGGATCAAGACATGCACAGATAGATGCCTTCTAACTCAATAAATGTGCGTTCTACTCCTACAAAGGTCAGGCGGTAACACTGGAGACCTAACTGCATTGCACATGGGGTTACATTTTCACTGTCACTATAAAATGTTCCCCGTTTGGGAACCCGTCCTCCATATCTTGTTGGTGTCTACGTCTGATGAAGGCCAGGAAGCGTGACAGAAGCGCAGAGCAAGAGTGAGGCAAATGACGTCATTCCACTTGGCAGGCAAGGTCTGGATGCCACCCGAGAAGCCAGCACACATACAGGATACGCCCAGCAGTCACCCTCTCAAGATGCAAGATAAGAGCGGGGCACATGAGCAAACGTTGTCAGACCTGCTAGCGCTTAGACACTGATTCAATTAGGTCAAGGTGCTCAGAAAGCACATCCCTACTATTAAAACATCGAACAACAGAACCTGCCAGTGAAAATTAATTAGCAAAATACTGGGAGTACAAATAGTACTGTGCATCAGAAGAAACATGTGCTGTCGAAAAAAAATCCCTTTTGAAAATGTATTTTTATCCTGATGAAACTATGGTGTTATCCAGCTGAAACATGTTGATTATTCTACATCGTCATTAAATACTTACTTGGAATTACGAAAGCACTTCCATATGGCTCTAAACAGAAACCTCATTTACAAGCTAAGCAAGCCTGGTGTTGACTCAAGGGACAGGAAATGGCTATACTACAACAGACAAATTAGGGGGGGGGGGAGCGGAGGGCCTTTAAGATGGGGATTTGGTCTTTAAGCCAATTTGGCGAGGTCCACATGTGGTCTTCCTTAAGATCCCTGATACCTCAATGTATACAACTCTTAATCGAATGCCAGGCAAGGCGTTTATGAAAACACGTGGTTCTACATTTGGTAGCAAGGCTGAACGTGCAGGCTGCACAGAGGGTCGACAGGCGCGGATTACAGACAGCACACACATGCAAACTCACTAAAAATAAATAGCGTCTGGATGGGAAATGTAAAAAAAAAGGATATGACTGCACAGAAAACTATTCATAATATAAGTATGCAAAACTATGGCGAATCACATGGCATGGTGAGTAGTAAAAATGGATTACAGTTGTGAATAGCTTCTCCAGTGATTCTGGGCCAATGAGTGTCTAGTAAAGCTGGAGACTAAGGATGCTTAAGTCGGTCCAGGATCAGATGTGGAAAGTTCCACAGTAAGTCGGCTTGGTCTCGTATCAGATGCAGGACTTAGGTCATTGGGCCGATTTACATAGTTTTGCGCTGGAGCAAATCAGGAGCTGCCCTGAGTATCTCGGATTTGCTCCTCCTACTGCACACCTGATTCACAACGCCCAAAACGGAAGCAAACCTGGAGCTGCCTGGGGCATTCCTGAGATGCGCTTGTCGATGCGCTTGTGGAAATGTGATCAGGGCCGGCCTTAGGATTTGCAGGGCCAAGTATGGCAAATTTAGTGCGGGTCCCTTAATTTGCATTTGATACTATCACCGGAAGTGACATCCCAGGATGTGACATCACAAGTTAATAACCACTAAGTATGCAAGCACCAGCGAAAACTTTGTAACCCAAGATGAGAATGCCCAATAACTACACTAGCAAAGTATAAAAGGTGCCCACCTTTTAAGCTCAACAATTTATAATGGAATATTCCAAAGAAAACTAAATCCAAACATGAGACGTGCTCTTTAATGGCACATGTATGTGTTCTTGTGGGTAAGCGTCTGCATTGCAAACATGGCAACCTGGTTTCAAATTCTAGTAGCTGAACACTTGTGCACAAGGCCGGCCTTACGGCATGGTGGGATGGGCGATCGCTCGGGGTGCTATAGCCCCCAGGGCACCAGCTGATGGGAGCCTTTCCAGGGCTACCCCGAGCTAGCGTGGTGGGAGAAGTGTCCTTTTGAAATGAAATGCGCTCGCGAGTTCGGGCGCATTTAACAACAATAGGGTGCTGCCACCTATTGAGATACTGACCTGCCCGCTGCTACGCGGGAGCGGGGCGGTTTCATTAGAATCGGGTGCTGATGCTTTTCATCCTGGACTCTGTTTGTGTCAGCTGATCACCTCGGCCTTTGTTGGGCCGGCTCTATGTATACACATTACGTTCTATATTTTTCTCTGTTTTTGGATTGTGCGCCCTAAAGCCTACGAGTCCCTGGTTGCGGATTACAAATGTTATGAAGTAAAGTGATTAACTCCCTGCTCCGGCGCGGGAGTGGGGAGATAATCAACTTAATAGGGTGACGCAGCACCCTACTGTTGTTAAATGCGCCCGCTCCGGCGATCACATTTAATTTCAAAAGGTCACCTTCTCCCACCACCGAAAATAAACATTTGGCACCTCCAACACCCCCTCTGCCCCTGAGTGACCAGGGGCGTGCCAAATAGTTATTTTTCTGCCCAGGGCAGTACCGCCACTAAGCCAGCACTGCTTGAGCAAGCACACTTTTGATTAATGCTGGCCTCAAAAACACAGAACAAGGGTTGCATTTACCCATTCAAAAAGGCGGCTGGATGCTGTCCACCCACATGTATCGACTTGCGCCCTGAAAATCAGTACATGGCCAGAACCAGAGAAAATATCCCCTCCAGTCTCCAGGACGACAACCTCTCCTGCCACATCCTGGGCACGTATTCATGGCTCCCTTGCAGGCTTCTTGTACAATGTGAGCAACATGTTACATTCTACTTAAACACCTTTTTGGCTTGGTAAAGTTAAGGCAAATGGTTAAAACGGTTTTGTGTGATATGTTTAATGGTGCTGGAGGAAGGCACAGACTGTAGGCAGCTAATTGCTGCTTTGCAAGTGCTTTCAAAATAAAAATGCTCCTTTGCAGTTCTTGACACAACAATGGTCTCTTAAATAGGCCATCAATAGTAAATTGCACCCAATTTAAACGCTCTGCTTTAAGAATGAAAGTGATCAGCAGTGCTTATGAGGCCCCCAGCACCTATTGGGCTGCTTGGAGGGGGGTGGCGTTTGTCTCTCCAGAGTCGCAGCAGGAGGTTGACAGTGGACACTTACCTCACCAGAAGAAACAAAAGAAACCTCGAGGGACAGCCGCTTTTGAAACAGTGGTGCCAGCAAGCCTCCCCATCATCATGCATGCCACAGCGTGTGTCTCCCCTGTGCTCAGAGTGCACTGCAGCAAGCTTAGGGACTCTGGGCACGTGGCCCACGCTGTAGCCCTCGGCTCGGGGCCCTAGCAGGAGCAGGGCCAAGCGCAGCCGCAACTGCTGCACACGCCTAGTGCCGGCCCTGAATGTGATTCAGAAAGACTTGCGCCAGGGCTTCTGAGAGATGCAGCCGAAAGCTCCCGGCTGGCTCTGGTTTTAGGGTCTGTGAATCAGGCATGAGGTATCAGGAGCAGCGCTGGTGACTCTGGGCATCAGGAGCAGCGCTGGTGACTCCGGGCATCAGGGGCAGGGCTGGTGACTCCGGGCATCAGGAGCAGAGCTGGTATACTCTGGGCATCAGGAGCAGCGCTGGTGACTCCGGGCATCAGGGGCAGGGCTGGTGTACTCCGGGCATCAGGAGCAGCGCTGGTGACTCCGGGCATCAGGAGCAGCGCTGGTGACCAGGGACGTCATTTGGGGGTCGCCAGAGGTCGCAAGAGCGACCGCTGGTGATTGGCCAGCGACCCCTGTCAATCTCTTGCGACCTCTGGCTACTGACCAATCAGAGGAGGGGGGCGTGGCCACAGCGTGCTGGCGCTGCGACGCTTGTCCAGGACCTCCATTTTGGCTGCGTGTTTCTCCTCGAGTCGTGCTGCCTGCTCCTCACAGTTTGTGTCCAGGCGCTGCAGGCATCCACCACGGCAGGCAGCAGGCCATGAGGCCAGTGACTACTTCGACCGTCGAGGTTGAGTCGAGTCGAGGCTCAGCTTAGGCAGGTGAGTGTGTTGACTGCTGCGCCGTGGTAGAGGCCGGTCCCGGCCGCTCCAGCGCCAAATTCATTTTTACTAAAGAAGTTACAAATGTGTGCCGTTGGCGGCAGCTTAACCATTTGCAAGCTGCCGGCAGCACATATTTGCAACATTAGTTAAATGAATTCGGTGCCACAGCCGTCCACTCCGACGGCAGCACCAAATTCATTTTACTAATGTCGCAAATATGTGCTGGCGGCGGCTTGTGCCGGCGGCGGCACATATTTGCAACATCGTTAGTAAAATGAATGTGCCGCAGCCGACGCCCAACGGCAGCACCAAATTCATTTTACTAACGTTGCAAATATGTGCCGGGCCGGCGGCGGCTTGTTAAGCTGGCGCCGGCGGCACATATTTGCAATGTTAGTAAAAATGAATTTGGTGCCACAGCCGACGGCAGCTACAGCACCAAATTCATTTTACTAACGTTGCAAATATGTGCCGGGCCGGCGGTGGCTTGTTAAGCTGGCGCCGGCGGCACATTTTTGCAATGTTAGTAAAATGAATTTGGTGCCGCAGCCGACGGCAGCTGCGCAGCACCAAATTCATTTTACTAACGTCGTTGTATTGAGTAATTCCACTCAAGCAGTGAAGTGGGATGGAGCAAACCCAATGTATATAACATGGTATAATCACTGCCACACCATTCGGCTACCTGGAGTACAAAGCTGGGTGCACTGGTTGGTAGAGTGGCCTACATAAATGTCTGCAACTGTCCCCGTGGGCCTCTGCACAGTGACCCTCTATTGTGTGGCTACTCTTGACCTTTTACATTGATGCACAACACACACAATGATGATGTGGAAAAAGGCAAAATCATGTGCACTCTAAAGAGGCTGGTACGTGTATCCCTTTGTTTCTTGAAAATGGGAGATCGGAGGTGCTGACGTTCCCTCTGAAAGTGCACGCACAGCTGCTGGCATGCGGTGCATCACACATGGGTGGGCAGAAGGAGTTGGCCACTCACCGACCACAGGGGCACGAACAGGAACTCCCTTTAAGGGCAGCCTTAGTAAGCCAATCCTGGGACAGGTCCAGGTCCAAAAGAGCCCATTTCTATTTCATCTGCCCTGTGAGTAGAGGGACACTTGGCAGGAAAGCTAGTGAAGGGCCTTCATGGAGGTTTCTATGAGGAGGGAGAGCAGGGTTTCATGATGTAATAATAATAATGTATAATTTATATAGCGTTATGAACCCTCAGGCATCTGAGCACTGCTTGTTATTACCCAAAGGGTGTGGTACTCATTTATCGACCTCGGATTGCGTCAGCAGGGTCTGCACAGATGTCAAAGCGAGCGCTCTACTCGCTGTGCTATGGGACCATCTGATGTAGGTTATCCACAGCTTTCAGAGGAAATGGGAACGCGAATACTAGCATGCAAGATAATCGTATGGCCTAAAGAAGTTATTGCTATTAGATTATTTGAGCTCTTTCTGCAGTGCTAGTTTATTATGTGTGTGTATATACATAGGGGTCCCATCCGTTAAGGATTACATGAGCACATTGCTTAGGTAGCAAAACCTTGCTAATTTATGCTACGTAATATGTCTATAAGGCAGCCTCTAGGCACAATAAAAGCTATCCACGAGAAAGTATACATTAAAATAGCTTGTTTAGAAAGTCAACAATATATTAACATGGACGCCAAACCTTTCATTGTTGGGTTTTGTTGGGTATGTCAGAGAGAAAGTACACTAAAAACGAATTTGTAACATATGGGCAATGCTCTGGTGTGGTTGCCAGCCTAACCACTGGATCCAAAATATATGATCAGTGCACTGCACACCTAACAGAACTTTAGTGGGTACTTCTTGAAGCCTGGATTACGTTTAACATTGCCCGTCTAAATGATAGCTCTCCATCGGAACCAGAGTAAAACCTGTTCACCATCTTTGGGTGCTACCGAGGCCACACAAGTCAAGTCAATTTATCACAAAGTGTACTGCAAAATTCACTATTTTAACCCCTCCTTTACACATTTTTCTCAGGGGCTGAGTGGGGCAATCCCAGCTCGGTGGGTTTGCTCTTTCTCGCTACGCTCAGTAGCCCCTACGGATTCGGCCGCGGGCAGAACAAGCCCAGTTCCCTCTTCGGGCTGCCCTTAGGGTGAGCCCTACTACATTAGCCACAGGCCCCACTTGTTACACAATTTTGGATGGGCCCATGCTGAGTTGGGGTTAAAGTGAAAGATGCACCTAATGGGACAAAGCAAGGCATAAGAGCTATTCATCCTCCTGGGCACAATGGGTTTAATGACCCCACTCACAAACAGCTTTCAAAACTGCTCTCCGGTCCCCCTAAAATGTTGTGGCTGGCTCTGCCCCTGCCGCTCCAGTCCCCCTAAAATGTTGTGGCTGGCAGTTTTTATGGGAGGGCAAAAAGTGCACTTGCGCCGGGGCCCCACTTGGAGGGGGCCCCAGGAGGCTGCATGATCTAAAGAAGTAAGATTCCATTCTTCACCTAACTTAAATATCACACGTCAGGATATTTTATGAGGTGCTGCTGAGGCTCTAAACCTATTGCCTGTCTGTACATTCTGTTTGGTCAATTCATTGTGTAATGCTTTCTGTGTTCACTGTCATTGTGTAATGCTTTCTGTGTTCACTGTGGTATCCATAGTTTGTGTATTCCTTACGGCACAACTCTTGTAACAGGCTTTCCTTCCTGTGGGAATTATGTTGATCATGTGCAATAGCCAAAGTTGAAATGCATATTGATAACACCCTTCTATAATCTATTGCTTTTAAAAATGGTCATGTTTGGTAATGTGTTTTGTGTACTTTCCAAGTCAGTTTTATAAAGTTAGATTATTTTAGTTCATGGTAAGAACTGGAAAAGAAAGTTTTCAAATGCAGAGGTTTCAGAGTTGGCACACATCCCAGCTTCACCCCGTAACACATGTGCGATCATGGGCATCTCATTTTATCTTGTATTGCCTAACCTCTCGAAATTGCCAGTCCCTAAACCTTTCAAAATTAGGTGGAGGAATGGGGCGCAGCCAGATATTCTTGATCACTTAATTCCTTTGGTTTGGTGGAGGGGGGCCACAAAGATGTCTGCGCCGAGGGCTCCAAAAGTGCTTAAGATGCCCCTGGGTTTCACTGATACAGCTGCACGGGGCCCCAGCTAAAAGGAAGGGTTGGGTCATTGCAGTCTTCTGTTATGCTGGGGTCATGCACATGTCAGCATGGCAGGCATGTGTTTCATGAACGCCCTCGTTCTCCCAGGTTCAAGCCATCGGGCCCCACTCAGTGCACCACCCCCGAATGGCTCACTTTAGGGGCCTGATGCATCATCTCTGGGTCAGGAAGACAGCCCTGTCGCGCCGGCCCCCTCCCCGACTCACATCTGTAGGCGGTAGGATTGCTTAAAAAGCAGTAGCCTACTGCCTAAATCTGTAGGGTTGGCAAGTATGTTAGAATAATGAATTCAGTGCTGCACGGCAGCGGCTTAACATTAGGGAAAGTAAGCAAGCCGCTGATGCCGGCAGCACCAAATTCGTATTACTAACGTTACATTTTGTCTTTTATAGATCATCTGGCTTTCTCCTATCCCCATGCCCGCCTATCCATCCCTGTCCCCCCAGAATGTGATTTCGCTCTGTAGTCCTGTTGAAATAACAGGGCAGATCCACATAAAGAGGGGATTGGGGTTCATACACTTCACGTGGCAACATGGACCTTGACACTGCTACATATGATGATTCATTCTTGTATGAAATGTCACAATACACTGATATCGTAACAATTGTTTTCTTAGTGCACTGAGGGATAATACTTTATGAGGCCACTTCTGTGATGTCATGGTGGGGGCGTGGTCAAATGACATCACTTCCCGTGGGGTGTGGTCTAATGACATCACTTCCTGTGGGGTGGGGTCAAATGACATCACTTCCTGTGATGTCACTCTTGGGGGCGCGGCACTGTGATGTCACTTCCGCTACCCCTGGCATTTTGGTGAAATGACGTCCCTGCTGGTGACTCTGGGCATCAGGGGCAGGGCTGGTGTACTCCGGGCATCAGGAGCAGCGCTGGTGACTCCGGACATCAGGAGCAGAGCTGGTATACTCTGGGCATCAGGAGCAGCGCTGGTGAATCCGGGCATCAGGGGCAGCGCTGGTGACTCCAGGCATCAGGAGCAGCGCTGGTGACTCCGGGCATCAGGAGCAGCGCTGCTATTCTCAGGGCATCAGGGGCAGCGCTGGTATACTCGGGGTATCAGGAGAAGCACTGGTGTTCTCAGGGCATCAGGAGCAGCGCTGGTGAATCCGGGCATCAGGGGCAGGGCTGGTGACTCCGGGCATCAGGAGCAGAGCTGGTATACTCTGGGCATCAGGAGCAGCGATGGTGACTCCGGGCATCAGGGGCAGGGCTGGTGACTCCGGGCATCAGGAGCAGAGCTGGTATACTCTGGGCATCAGGAGCAGCGCTGGTGACTCTGGGCATCAGGAGCAGAGCTGGTATACTCTGGGCATCAGGAGCAGCGCTGGTGACTCCGGGCATCAGGAGCAGCGCTGGTGACTCCGGGCATCAGGAGCAGCGCTGGTGACTCCGGGCATCAGGGGCAGGGCTGGTGACTCCGGGCATCAGGGGCAGGGCTGGTGACTCCGGGCATCAGGAGCAGCGCTGGTGACTCCGGGCATCAGGGGCAGGGCTGGTGACTCCGGGCATCAGGGGCAGGGCTGGTGACTCCGGGCATCAGGGGCAGGGCTGGTGTACTCCGGGCATCAGGAGCAGCGCTGGTGACTCCGGACATCAGGAGCAGAGCTGGTATACTCTGGGCATCAGGAGCAGCGCTGGTGAATCCGGGCATCAGGGGCAGCGCTGGTGACTCCGGGCATCAGGAGCAGCGCTGGTGACTCCGGGCATCAGGAGCAGCGCTGCTATTCTCAGGGCATCAGGGGCAGCGCTGGTATACTCGGGGTATCAGGAGAAGCACTGGTGTTCTCAGGGCATCAGGAGCAGCGCTGGTGAATCCGGGCATCAGGGGCAGGGCTGGTGACTCCGGGCATCAGGAGCAGAGCTGGTATACTCTGGGCATCAGGAGCAGCGATGGTGACTCCGGGCATCAGGGGCAGGGCTGGTGACTCCGGGCATCAGGAGCAGAGCTGGTATACTCTGGGCATCAGGAGCAGCGCTGGTGACTCTGGGCATCAGGAGCAGAGCTGGTATACTCTGGGCATCAGGAGCAGCGCTGGTGACTCCGGGCATCAGGAGCAGCGCTGGTGACTCCGGGCATCAGGAGCAGCGCTGGTGACTCCGGGCATCAGGGGCAGGGCTGGTGACTCCGGGCATCAGGAGCAGCGCTGGTGACTCCGGGCATCAGGGGCAGGGCTGGTGACTCTGGGCATCAGGGGCAGGGCTGGTAAACTCTAGGTATCAGGAGCAGCGCTGGTATACTCGGGGTATCAGGAGAAGCACTGGTGTTCTCGGGGTATCAGGAGCAGCGCTGGTGTACTCTGGGCATCAGGAGCAGCGCTGGTATACTCCGGGCATCAGGGGCAGGGCTGGTGACTCCGGGCATCAGGAGCAGAGCTGGTATACTCTGGGCATCAGGAGCAGCGCTGGTGACTCCGGGCATCAGGGGCAGCGCTGGTGTACTCCGGGCATCAGGAGCAGCGCTGGTGACTCGGGGCATCAGGAGCAGCGCTGGTGACTCCGGGCATCAGGAGCAGCGCTGCTATTCTCAGGGCATCAGGGGCAGGGCTGGTGTTTACTTGGAGTATCAGGAGAAGCACTGGTGTTCTCAGGGCATCAGGAGCAGCACTGGTGAATCCGGGCATCAGGGACAGGGCTGGTGACTCCGGGCATCAGGAGCAGAGCTGGTATACTCTGGGCATCAGGAGCAGCGCTGGTGACTCCGGGCATCAGGGGCAGGGCTGGTGACTCTGGGCATCAGGGGCAGGGCTGGTGTACTCGGGGTATCAGGAGCAGCGCTGGTATACTCGGGGTATCAGGAGCAGCGCTGGTATACTCGGGGCATCAGGGGCAGGGCTGGTGACTCCGGGCATCAGGGGCAGAGCTGGTAACTCCGGGCATCAGGAGAGGAGCTGGTATGCTCTGGGCATCAGGAGCAGCGCTGGTGACTCCGGGCATCAGGGGCAGGGCTGGTGACTCTGGGCATCAGGGGCAGGGCTGGTGACTCTGGGCATCAGGGGCAGGGCTGGTGTACTCGGGGTATCAGGAGCAGCGCTGGTGACTCCGGGCATCAGGGGCAGGGCTGGTGACTCTGGGCATCAGGGGCAGGGCTGGTGTACTCGGGGTATCAGGAGCAGCGCTGGTGCACTCCGGGCATCAGGAGCAGCGCTGGTGACTCCGGGCATCAGGAGCAGCGCTGGTGACTCCGGGCATCAGGAGCAGCGCTGCTATTCTCAGGGCATCAGGAGCAGGGCTGGTGTTCTCGGAGCATCAGGAGCAGCGCTGGTGACTCCGGGCATCAGGAGCAGAGCTGGTATACTCTGGGCATCAGGAGCAGCGCTGGTGATTCCGGGCATCAGGGGCAGGGCTGGTGATTCTGGGCATCAGGGGCAGGGCTGGTGTACTCGGGGCATCAGGAGAAGCACTGGTGTTCTCGGGGTATCAGGAGCAGCGCTGGTGTTCTCAGGGCATCAGGGGCAGGGCTGGTGACTCCGGGCATCAGGGGCAGGGCTGGTGACTCCGGGCATCAGGAGCAGAGCTGGTATACTCTGGGCATCAGGAGCAGCGCTGGTGACTCCGGGCATCAGGGGCAGGGCTGGTGATTCTGGGCATCAGGGGCAGGGCTGGTATACTCTAGGCATCAGGAGCAGAGCTGGTATACTCGGGGCATCAGGATAAGCGCTGGTGTTCTCGGGGTATCAGGAGAAGCACTGGTGTACTCGGGGCATCAGGAGAAGCACTGGTGTACTCGGGGCATCAGGAGCAGCACTGGTATACTCGGGGCACCAGAGGCAGCACTGGTATACTCGGTGTTTCAGGAGCAGCGCTGGTATACTCGGGGTATCAGGAGAAGCACTGGTGTTCTCGGGGTATCAGGAGAAGCACTGGTGTACTCTGGGCATCAGGAGCAGCGCTGGTATACTCGAGGCACCAGGGGCAGCACTGGTATACTCGGGGCATCAGGAGCAGTGCTGGTATACTCGAGGCACCAGGGGCAGCACTGGTATACTCGGGGTATCAGGAGCAGCGCTGGTGACTCTGGGCATCAGGAGCAGAGCTGGTGACTCCGGGCATCAGGAGCAGCGCTGGTATACTCGGGGCGCCAGGGGCAGCACTGGTATACTCGGGGTATCAGGAGCAGCGTTGGTGTACTCTGGGTATAAGGAGCAGCGCTGATATTTGTGATGCTGGAAATGCATTGGAGGGACAGGGCTTCCGTATCCTTGTCCTTTATTGCCTTTTATTGTGTGTTCTGTCGTGTTTTCCACGCAGGAGTTCATGTGGGACTCCTGGCGGTGCAGCTCTCTCTTTTGGTTTGGTGTACAGACCCATGGGTTACCCTTATGGCACTGATGAGCTCGTGGACACCATAGGTGCTGCCAAATTTGTGAGCACCTTTGACCTTACCTCAGGCTATTGGCAAGTAGCTCTGACAGACCATGCCAAGGGAAAGACGGTGTTCTCAACACCAGAGGGACTCTACCAGTTTAGGGTCATGCCTTTTGGGTTGAAGAATGCCCCTGCCACCTTCCAAAGATTGGTCAATCATGCGCTCAGTGGGCTGGAGGCCTTTTGTGTGGCCTACCTATACGACATTGCCGTCTACAGTTCCACCTGGGAAGAGCATTTGACACACCTGGATAAGGTGTTGCAGGCCTTGAAAAGGGCTAACCTCACTATCAAGGCCACCAAGTGCTAGATAGCTCAGGGGAAAGTCACGTATCTTGGTCATGAAATAGGAGTGGGTCAAATCCAACCTCTCCCCAGTAAGGTACAGGATGTACGTGACTGGGAAACTCCCAATACTCAAGCCCAGGTGAGAGCCTTTTTGGGCCTCACTGGGTACTATCGCAATTTCATGGCAGACTATGGAACCATAGCTGCACCCCTGACAGCTCTAACTTCACCCAAACAGCCTAGGAAGGTTAATTGGACCTAAGACTGTCAGGGGCTTGAAAGAAAGTCTGTGTAGGGCACCTGTGTTGTGTGCCCCTGACTACAGCCGACCCTTTATCGTCCAGACGGATGCCTGCGACACCGGAATTGGAGCTGTCTTGTCCCAGTTAGATGACAAAGGGAGGGAACATCCTATCGTATTCATCAGTAGACAACTCACGGGTAAAGAACTTAGGTGGGCTACTGTTGAAAAGGAATGTTTTAGCATAGTTTGGAGCCTTCAGCGTTTTAGGCCCTACCTTACAGGGTCTACCTTCAAGATCCAAACAGATCATAAGCCCCTCTGTCCCTTCCCCCTGTCCGGCTGTTGGGTGGATGTTCCATATATGGGCCCTCATTCCAACCCAGGTGGTAAGTTCCCTACTCTACCACCATGGTGTAAACTCCGTTTACACCATGGTGGATGGCGGATTTACCGCCCCATTCCAAGGTGAGTGGGGCGGTAAATCCCCAATACCCATTTACCCTTCCCCATTCCCAGTTTTGCCCCATAGGGCATAATGGGAGTGGGGAAGGCGCTAATTACGGCACCGTAAATTACGGTGCCGTAATTAGCGCCAAGGACGCTTAGCGCCTTGGTACTTAACGCCTGCTAAAAGCAGGCGTTAAGGTGGAAATCAGGCGTTAAGGGTTAACGGCGCCGACGGCGCCGTTAAACCCTTAACGCCTGGGTTGGAATGAGGGCAATGGTGTTGTTGTGAAGTCCAGGCCAGACTGGCTGGAGCCTTCCCAGTGACTGTATGTTGTGGGTACACCCTGTGGGTGGGATCTGGGTGAATGGAGTGTGTGACGAATACGCATTCTGTGTTTTGGGTGTCTAGTATCTGGTGTTTGACACAATGACTGAGATAGCCCTGCCCGAAACTGGCATGAATGCAGGGTCGAGTGTTGAATGGCTGGGTACTTGTCCCAATACACATAACTTGTTGTGAGTGTCTGGATATAAGTGAATGGCCTGAATGCCCTATGCACCTGATTGGCTGCCTGCCTGCATGAATGCCCTTCTGACCGATTGGTTGCCTGAGTGTGACCCAGCAAAATGAATGGGAGATCAACTAGTATATCTGGGGACCTCTTACTGCAAGAATTCGTGTTCAGAAGCTAAAGAGTAACTGGAGTGAAACTGAAGCTTAACCTTGAAGCCCTGCTGGAAGAGAAGAATTGCAGTTGCTCTCCTTCACAATCTGAAAGCTGCTGTGTCTCCAAGAAATGACCCAGAAGAGGACCTGATAAGGCGCCCTCTTCCTGAGCTACGAGGGACCATCGTGCACCAGCTGATCTTTGCCAAAGCTCCCTGGTGGACAGACCTTCGACAGGCTGCCGACCAGAGACGGGGCCTGCTGCAGAATCCCAAGGAAAAGTGCCCAGACTGTTGTTCACCACTGTTGATGACCGCTGTCGCCGACCGGAACCGTCGTGCTCCCGTTTGCCTAGGAACTTAATTTGAGCCAAGGACGCTCTCGTCTGCATCACCGCCCGCTTTATCCCGCTGGAGAAGGCCCGACCGTCAACGCACGGAGGAGCATCTGCCAGTGGGTTTCCCGCCACCTAAAGACCTCAGAGACGCCGACAACTCGACCCCGTTGCTGGGCCACAGTTCTTCATCATCTCTTTGCGGTCCAGAACTATCGTCACCGAGGTGCCCCGCACGCCTCCTCCTTGCAGGACACTAACGCTCCGTCGTTGACGAGCACCGCTAGGAACGAAGCTGCCACTTCACCGCCGTAGTTCACCCTGTTCTCCGTCGGACGTTAGATGACCCGTGACTCCTGCCTTAAAGGGAGGGCACTCAAGAAGGGCCGTCGATCTCCCATCGAAGAACGGTACAACGCCAGGTACTTTGGGGTTGCAGAACTATTGGGAAGCCTAGTGTGAACAATATATGGACTGGGCTTGTATCTTTATTCTACAGGTTGCCCAGGTGGGGGGCTCTACACACAGAACAGAGTCTAGGTAGCGGGAGCAGTATTCTGCCATTTGCTCAACCGTCTTGTTTTCCTTCCTCTCTCTATTGCTGGTTTCCTCTTTATTGATCTGTGTGACATTTTGACAGTATAGTTGATGCACTTTAATGAGATCTGATAAAATTTGTGGTACCACTGTAGAACTGTATATATTTACCATTGTTGATTTTCTGAGCACAAAGTGCGTTATTGTGATCGTGTACATACCTTTGAATATTAATTATATAAAGACTGTGTTTTCAGTAATACAGTGTGTGGACATTCCTTTGTGGGGGTTCGGGGACTACACTGAACTTAAGAACCAGCCTGCATCACCTCCTGAGAAGCCAGGCCTTGATTGCTCGTCCATTGCTACCGAATAGAGAATCTTGGCAGGGGTCCTCCGTGCCTCTCCTCTACCATATAGAGAGCAGAAGTACAGACACCCCCCTCCAGTCTTTAAAGTATACTCAGGCCATCAGGAGCAGAACTGGTGTAATCGGGCATCATGAGCAGCGCTGGTATACTCGGGGCATCAGGAGCAGCGCTGGTATACTCTAGGCATCAGGAGCAGCGCTGCTATACTCGGGGAATCAGGAGCAGCACTGCTATACTGGGGGCATCAGGAACAGCACTGGTATATACTCGGGGCATCAGGAGCAGCGCTGCTATACTCGGGCATCAGGAGCAGCGCTGCTATACTCGGGGAATCAGGAGCAGCACTGCTATACTGGGGGCATCAGGAACAGCACTGGTATATACTCGGGGCATCAGGAGCAGCGCTGCTATACTCGGGCATCAGGAGCAGCGCTGCTATACTCGGGGAATCAGGAGCAGCACTGCTATACTGGGGGCATCAGGAACAGCACTGGTATATACTCGGGGCATCAGGAGCAGTTCTGCTATACTCGGGGTATCAGGAGAAGCAATGGTGTTCTCGGGGTATCAGGAGCAGCGCTGGTGTTCTCAGGGCATCAGGAGCAGCGCTGGTGACTCAGGGCTTCAGGATCAGCTCTGGTATACTCAGGGCATCAGGAGCAGCGCTGGCGTATTTGAAGCATCAGGAGCAGCGCCGGTATACTCGGGGCATCAGGAGCAGCGCTGGCGTACTCGGGGCATCAGGAGCAGCGCTGGTATACTCGGGGCATCAGGAGCAGCGTTGGCGTACTCGGGGCATGAGTAGCAGCTCTGGTATACTCGGGGCATCAGGAGCAGCGCTGGCGTATTTGAAGCATCAGGAGCAGCGCCGGTATACTCGGGGCATCAGGAGCAGCGCTGGCGTACTCGGGGCATCAGGAGCAGCGCTGGTATACTCGGGGCATCAGGAGCAGCGTTGGTATAACAGGGTCATCACGAGACGCGCTGGTATAACAGGGTCATCAGAATCAGCTCTGGTATACCCGGGGCATCAGGATAAGCGCTGGTATACTCGGGGCATCAGGAGCAGCGCTGATGTACTCAGGGCATCAGGAGCAGCGATGGTGACTCCGGGCATCAGGGGCAGCGCTGGTATACTCTGGGAATCAGGAGCAGCACTGCTATACTCGGGGTATCAGGAGCAGCGCTTGTGTTCTCGGGGTATCAGGACCAGCGCTCGTATACTCGGGGCATGAGTAGCAGCTCTGGTATACCCGGGGCATCGGGAGCACCGCTCGTATACTCGGGGCATCAGGATCAGCTCTGGTATACTCTGGGCATCAGGAGCAGGGCTTGTATACTCTGGGCATCAGGAGCAGGGCTTGTATACTCTGGGCATCAGGAGCAGATCTGGTATACTCAGGCCATCAGGAGCAGATCTGGTATACTCGGGGCATCAGGGGCAACGCGGGTATACTCTGGGCATCAGGAGCATCGCTGGTATACTCTGGGCATCAGGATCAGCTCTGGTATACTCTGGGCATCAGGAGCAGATCTGGTATACTCGGGGCATCAGGAGCAGATCTGGTATACGCTGGGCATCAGGAGCAGATCTGGTATACCACAACTGTGTGGTATTAGATGACACATACTGCAAGGTGCATGTGGGCGTTACTCATACAGCAGAAGCATAGTAGTAGATTGCACATACCGCTAGACAGTATTAGTACATTGCACATATGGTGGGAGTGTAGTAACAGATTACACGTACCAAAGGAGCATCATAGTGGATTGGGCATACCGTAGAGCATAGTAATAGATTACACATACCGCAGAAGCGTAGTAGTAGATTACACATACCAAGGAAGAGAAGTAAATTGCACATAACACATAAATACATTAGTAGTTCATACTTAATGTGAAAGCGTAGTAATACATTACATATACCAAGTGAGTATATTAGTAGATTACACATACCAAGGAAGTGTAGTAGATTATGCATACTGCTGTAGCATAGCAGTAGATTACACATGCCATAGGAGCATACTTGTATATTACCCATACCATGAGAACATAAAATCTGATAACACATACCGTGGAAGTAGGTTGCCATGGTCGGTGGAAGACTACACATTCTGTAGGCATAATACTGATTACACATACCGTGGGATCATACTACTAGATAAACATACCGTTGGAGTGTAGGAGTTGATGACATATTCTTCGGGCTTGTAGTGGATTACACATACCATGGCAGCATATTTGCATATTACCCATACCGTCAGAACATGAAAACTGATTTCACAGACCGTGGGAGTAGGTTACATATAGCACTGACCATGGAGGTGTCATGATCATTACATAGTAGATTACATATTTCGCGGGCATATGGTTGATTACACATACCGTGGAATGGAAGTAGTAGATTACACCTACCGTGGTAGTGCAGGAGTAGACAACATATTCTGTGGGCTTCTACTTAGTGGATAACGCATACCGTTGGAGTGTCATGGTCGTAGCAGGCATTTTGCAGTTTACACATCCTGCAGGACCTTAGTAGTAGATTACACATACCATGGGTGTGCAGGAGTAGATTACACATCCCGCGGGTATATTTCAGATTATACATCTGGCAGGATCGCCCTAATAGATTACACATACCGCGCGTGTGCCAGAGTAGATTTCACACTCCCCGGGTATGTTTCAGATTACATGTCCCGTGGGATTGCCCTAATAGATTACACATACCGCGGGTGTGCCGAAGTAGATGTCACACTCCCCGGGTATGTTTCAGATTACACGTCCCGCGGGATTGCCCTAGTAGATTACACATACCGCGGGTGTGCCGGAGTAAATTTCACATTCCCCGGGTATGTTTCAGTTACACATCTGGCAGGGTCGCCCTAATAGATTACACATACCGCGGGTGTGCCTGAGTAGATTTCACACTCCCCGGGTATGTTTCAGATTACACGTCTCGTAGGATCGTCCTAGTAGATTACACATACCGCGGGTGTGCCGGAGTGGATTTCACACTCCCCGGGTATGTTTCAGATTACACGTCCCGTGGGATCGCCCTAGTAGATTACACATACCGCGGGTGTGCCGGAGTAGATTTCACACTCCCCGGGTATGTTTCACATTACACATCTGGCAGGATCGCCCTAATAGATTACACATACCGAGGGTGTGCCGGAGTAGATTTCACACTCCCCGGGTATGTTTCAGATTACACGTCCCGTGGGATCGCCCTAGTAGATTACACATACCGTGGGTGTGCCAGAGTAGATTTCACACTCCCCGGGTATGTTTCACATTACACATCTGGCAGGATCGCCCTAATAGATTACACATACCGAGGGTGTGCCGGAGTAGATTTCACACTCCCCGGGTATGTTTCAGATTACACGTCCCACGGGGTCGCCCTAGCAGATTACACATACCGAGGGTGTGCAGGAGTAGATTTCACACTCCCCGGGTATGTATCAGATTACACGTCCCACGGGGTCGCCCTAGCAGATTACACATACCGCAGGTCTGTGTCAGTTTGTCTCTCGGTGAACCCTCAGTTCCTCTTCAGTGTGGCAAGACATATTTTGAGAGACATCACTTTTCCATTTGCGCTCTCATACATGTTTCTAGACCTTCCCGAGTGTAGGGGCCGGATCAACCTGGCCTTCGGATCCCGCTCAGACTCTCTTGCCTCTGAGAGCACCACTGATACGGGGCCTCTCCTGAAACAAAATGTCCATGATTCTTCGAGAAACCCATAAAAGCGGCTTCATAATTAACAGCGCTCTGACCGCCCACAGCGATCCTGGCTTATCAACATTCACCGCGTGGTCATGCCATTAAAAGTTATACCCACGACATCAAAGCAGATTAATTACCGCCAGGCTTTACAGATCGATAAAAAAATAAATTTGCTATTTACAGGTGGTGCCAAAGTTAACTGCGAAGCCTAGCCCCGGTTAACCCTGCCGGTTCTGGGCCTGTCTCGCACTCGAGGCTGCAGCCATGCGGTTGTGCCAGTGGGGGTTTGTATGAAGCATTGCAGGCACGATAGCTCGGCACGTGCTGCAAACTCTGTATTTAAGATGCGTGCCACCTTGGCCCGATCCGGGTACTTGTACGCCATTCTGCACACAATTCCCCATTCGTCGATTCATGGAAACAAATGCACTGTACTTTTCCTGGACTTGAGTTAAGTTCGCGCAGTCCTGGCACGTCTCTGCGATCCATCGAGGGCCTTGTGTGAGACTCCATGCAGAGCGTGGGCATGGCTTGTGCAGAGGGCTGAGAAGAGGTCGGAATACAAAAAATGTGGAGGAACTTGCTCAACAATGTGCGTTCCGAGGGACGGCCTGCAGGCAGTCCCTCACATGGCCAGAATTGTGCTGCATAAAATGCATTCAAGGATTCGATCATGCAACCTCTCGGCTGGGAAATGGCCACGCGTGTCCTTCATAATATCCGCCACCCGATGCAGGCATAAGTACACTTGCACGTACAATTCGCAGAGCAGAGGTGGGGTGGGGTTGCATGTCGGATTTCAGGGTGCGTGTACTCAACCGTGGTTCCGATATAACTTACCGGTGCGCATACACAGTTTAGCGGGGTGCAGGAACGGTTTACGGGGGTTTGCACAGAGATTTCCTGAATGATTACAGAGTTACGATTTTTTATACGCATGTTGTTGGGGTGCCGGATACAGTTATGGGGTACTCGGTGCAGGGTCCCCGAGATGCAGGCCTGGTTGGGGGAGATCCCACGCACTGTTTGAAGGATGCGTGTAATCATGCCGGTGGGAGCGCGCAAAGGTAGCTGTTGTGGCTGTTTATGCTTTGCATGTGTGGCGTGTCAAGGGCGTTCCGTTTACTTTGCGCTGTAAATTCCATGAGTACACAGGACGAGCATTTTTCATTATACGCTCTCGCAGCGTCCTTCTCGACGCGCGGCCACTGCAGGATTTCTGCCCACATTTCCATGAATCGGTCCCCATATCTCAGTCCCATTTCTGATAGATTCATGTGAAAATCTATGGGTCACAGATTTCAATTGCAGTAAGACAGCCCAAGAGGTTAGCGCACATGTAGTGCGGCACTGTGTAGTACATGAACTTCAAAGGTGTCTCTCCCAGCAGGTAGCTGAGTGGGTTGAGCACTGGTGCAGATAGGAGTGTGTACCCTGGAGATGATGACAGATTTCAACCCCAGAAAAACAGCTCAGTGTGTTAGAGGCTGGTGCTGCACGCTGGCTGCATTGATATGAGTAACCTGCAGGTCATAGGTTCTAAGCTCAGTTAAATATCTCACGGGGTTAAGGCACTTGCTGTAGTGATCTGGTTGCAAACGTAGCAGGCCACGGGTTCCAATACCATTAAGTTGTTACAGTTTGTTGAGCACCTGTTGCAGAGATGGATGTGTAAGACGGAGGACCCTGATTAATAGTGTTTCTGTTGCAGAGACATGTGTGTTAGATTCCGATCACGGGTTCAAATCCCTGTCGAATTGACTCAAACTCAACTTTCGTCCTTCTGACGCTGATGAAATGAGTACCATGTAGTTGGTGCACAGTGCGTCAGTTCCGCCTTTTATGAGGTGTCTTAAGAATGTAGCGGTATCTCTCTCACAGAAGTAGCGCCACGAGGCCACCAACAGGCAACGTTAATGTTTTACAAGCCTCAGTTACATTACAAGCGAGACTAAATATCACGTGTCACATTTTAGCCAACTAGAGGGCTCTCGCTGTTATGAACTGCGGAATGCGTCTAACCTCTGAAATGTCTGCAGCAGAACCCCAACCCGCAGAACTATCTCACACTATGGGGATGAAGACTGGCTGGCCCTGTAATGGAGAGGTCCCGCTTCTAAGGGCAGAGTTCATGCCCCAGAGTATCTGGCTAGCACTGCATGGCAAGGCCCAGCAGAATTTAAGAAAAAGTTACCCAAGACTGTGCTGCAATGAATCCCCCAACCCTTTAACGGCCAGGGCTTGCTTGTTTTGAACCCATTACAGTCGTTGGGTTTTTGGGTAGGGGCAGCCAGTCCATCCCAGAGATTTGGGCACGAGGTCACGGTGCTAACAAAGGTCACCCCCAGAGTAGCCCATCAGGCCACCAGGATGGGGGGGAAATGGGTTTTGCGTGAAACGACGCCTGCCATTGGGGTACACTATTCAGTTTAGGGGGGACCAAGAAAAAAGTAAATTCCAATATTTCTACTTGCATTAGTGTCTCTAGGGCGCCATTTCAAGCTGAAATGCCATAAAAGAAACCCCCTACTGGCGACACAGGCGGTTCCTGGACAAGGGGCCATTGCATTAGGGTCAAGGGACAGTGAGGTGGTAGAGATGGGATAAAGAACGGGGACTTTGAGGTGGGAACAGACTTAAAAAGCGCCTAAATCTTTACATTTGGCGCCTAAGAGTTGGGTGACAAGACATATTCATTCATGAGCACCCCTGCTGACTTTGAAATATGGGTACCAGAAACAAGTGGGGAACCACTACCCGTGCACTCCAAATTTGCTTCTCTAGTGATTGGCCACGTGAACCCAAGTGTGGAGATGTGGGAGCAGCCCCCAGAGGCAGCCTCGGGCCCGCGCTGTCGAGAATGCGCCCTGGACCAGTGGCGGGGAATCCAATGGGACGGCTGCACGTGCCTCAGTCGGGTGGGTGTCTTGCCCACCCTGCAGCCTGGGGTTGGTCTTGGCTGGGTCAGAGCGCATTGTGGATTTCACGCCACGGCACTGAGGGCAACAGGCAAAGCGAGCAGATAACTGTTGAATGTGAAAGGTGGCAGGGTTGAACCCTGGGGGACACCACAGTCGCCTGCCTTCTCCCGAGGCTATCAGCAGTAAACCTGCCATCATCCCTTCTGGCAGCAGCGCCCCATGGCAGAGTGGCATCCCACAGTGCTGGAGACTGCGGGAAGGTACTGGACACCATTTTTTTGTCGTGTCAAGGTCAACCCTTCCCCCTAATGCTTGGCGACGGCAGCGGGGCACCCAGATGGGACCCCGCTGTAGTTATTGGTGTCGTATTTGTAATGATGCGGTACAGTCCTTAACAGTTTTGATTATCGAGGCTCTATTTTCGAACAGCTTTGTATATCCGACGATAGATGGCAAAGGAACGGATTTTGGGGTAGGATTCGGGAGGGAGAGCACGCGGCACTCCCGCCTGCAGTATTTGCCTGTAACATGACCGTGCTGACAGTAAACAGAACGCAGGGTTACATGTTTATTTATTTACTTCTCTTTTTTCTCGTTTTTAAAATGTATTTTAAACATGAATTGTAGTGTCATATTTATACATCCTGTATGTGAAATTGAGTGTTGTGAAAGATTTTTTTATAAACCAAAGTTTTTTTTTTCCAACAATAAGATACGCTTCTGGTCAAACAGACCAACATGTCTGGATCGTGTGTCCAATGGCAATATTCATGGGGGAAACTCTTTGACATCTTTATTTATTTATTTATTTATTTATGGTATTTTGATTAATAAACACATTATAAACCTTTCACATCATGCGTATTGTACAAAGAAGAAACAAACACGTTAGATCAAATCAGATAAAAGGGAAAACAGAATAAAAGCCCAATTTAAACCGCTTACAATTAATAAAAGAAACGTGGCGTGGGGTAAATTCCCTCACTTCATTTTCTCATTGTGTACAATGTCAACTCCAAGTTAAAATGACATGTCCAGAGTTGAATTGCGCCACTAGGTTTCTATTCGGCACATTTCCATCTGAGCCCCGATATAGCGAGTCGCAGCCCCACACACTGCTGTGTCTGGCTATTCCATAGGGCAGAAATCCCATTTGGGCCCAGTGAGGTCTAAAGTCCTCCAACCTTGTTCTTAGAATCCTTAAAAAGGCACACAATGATAATATCAAGGTTTGGGAATGGCCCCACATTAGCTGAACCCATGTGAGCTCTGACGGCTGCGTTGACCCCACAAAACGTACTCTTGACTCTCTCAACGCATAACAATCCCGACCCACATGCTTTAGACTTTCCATAACACAACCAACCATTGTTCCTGAGCCTGCAGTGCAAGTCAGTTCTAGACCTGTCCCATTTCCCTATCCACTCCAACGTTAGGAATAGGTTTACACAAACGCGTAGGTACTGTATCCGAGTGCTGGGACGTGGACAAGGGGAGATACATTTCATGGTATCCTCCCTTTTCCTAATAAACTTTGCGTGTTCTTGCTAGAGAGGGTAAGATGGCAGCAGATCCGTTGTCTCACGCCAGTCACATTTAAACAGCTTCTTTTTAATGTTGCACATGTTGTTAGTTAGCTCCTCCTTTGTGGAGCCAATTTGTAGTAACATTTTGTTCATAGATGTTTTGAAGTCGTTTAGTGTGCCTGCTGTGTTTGAAGTCTGTTCTTCACCCCACTGTTGATAGCGAGAGTTTATTGGAGCATTTAGCAATGTGGAAAACTCTGCAGGTTTCCTCCATTTTCCTCTAGCGGCCAAGGAGATCAGACCAAACTCCTGTCTGAGGACTGCATTTGGAATCGAGTTTGCCAACCCCAGAGGTTTTTTCCCCCATAATAGCCCTTGTAGTGTGTTCGAATAAGCCCAATGTCAAGCAGTGACATATCTAACCTGTACAATAACGTTGGTTCCACCTTTCAGAGGTAAAACTGGACAAGTGGCTGCAAAGAGTACCAACACAACTGAGAGTAGATTCTCTTCATCGTTGCCAAGAGTGGGCTTCATTTGGCCTTTAGAAACAGCTTCCATCCTGCCATTGCGCAACTGTTTGCCAAACAGTAGCCCAAGTATTTTAGGGATTACACTCTTTCCAAGGATTGGTCACCCACTCCCCAGTTAAAGGTCTTTGGCCGTCTTTTGGTGGTGAATATCATGACCATTGGGGTTTTCTCCATTTACCTTTAATTTGCGATCTACTGTGTAGCTATGAAAAAGGGAAGTCTTCCTATACAGACGGATTGGGGGTTTGTCCAACAGTACAATGTCGTCTGCAAATTCGAACCAGTCCAGCGTCACTGTGTCCAATTTTACTGTATTTGTTGTTCCCGCCACCCATAGTCTGCCAATGTCAGACGTGTATAGATTGTACAGGGTTGGAGTGAAGGCACATCCCTGGCGCACCCCCACATACGTAGATATTCGAACTGTCAAGGCTCCTTCCCGGCTTAACCTGACTCTCACTGTCGTCTTGGTGTGAAATAAAGCCAAGACCTGCACCATCTTTATTGTCACCCTCCAAGCAAGCAGCTTTGTATTGTATTGTATTGTATTGTATTGTATTGTATTGTATTTATTCTTATAAAGCGCTTTATACCAAAGCGCTGTACAGTTACAACTACATTTAGCATAACAAAAATTGTAACAGAAGCAAATTACAAACATGAATCAGTCCCAAAAACAGAATGTAGAGCAATTATTCAGAGGGGGAAGGGGAGAGGAAGGGGAGGGCAGGGAAGAATAGGGAGGGAAGGTGGGAGGAGGTTGGAATGAGGGGGTAGGAGAGGATAAGGGGTGGGAGGAGGGGAAAGGGGGTCGGAGAGGGGGGTGTGAGAGTAGGGGGGTGTCATAGCGGGGAATGGAGAAGGAGAGATTTGAGGGAGGTGCAGAAAAAGGAAAGGGTAGGAGAAGAGTGGATAGAGAGAGGCAAGGAGTTCCAGTGGAGGGGGGGGCAGGAGTTGGAAGGAGCGGAAACGGGAAGAGGCACAGGGGGATGGAGGAACAGTGAGGAGGAAGTGGTCAGCGGATCGAAGCGAATGAGAGGGCATGTAAAATGAGAGAAGGGAAGAGAGATGGGGTGGCAAGGTCATGGAGAGATTTGAACACTAGACAGAGGAAGTGAAACTTAAGTTGAGAATGAAAGGGGAGCCAGCCAATGGAGGAAAGAGAAGCAGAGATGGATTCACAGGGGAGAGGAGACAGAGAGTACGGATGGCAGAGGGATAAATAGATTTGAGGGGGCAAGATTTGAAGTAGGAAGGCCAAAAAGTAAGGAGGAGCAGAAGAAGAGGCGAGAAAAGATAAGGGAGGAGATTAAGAGTTTAGTAGCATGAAAAGTAAGAGGGGCGAACTTTGCGAATATTGTAGAGGTGGAAGCGACAAGCACGAGAGGTGAGTGAGATATGGTGGGAAAAAGTGAGAGAAGAGTCAAAGTGAAAGCCTAGGTTACAAGCGTGGGGGGAGAAAGTGAGGTTAGAGGGAGGAAAATGAATGAAAGGGGGAGGACAGGGAGAGGGAAGAGAGTTGGAAGGGAAGAAAACGAATTTGGTTTTGTTAGAGTTAAGGGAAAGAAAGTGGGAAGCCATCCAGTTTTTAATAGCAGTGAGACAGGAGGAAAGTTTAAGGTGGAGGTCAGGAGAGAAGGAAGAGAAGGAAAGAAAGAGCTGTGTGCCATTGGCATAGAAATGGTGAGAGATGCCAAAAGAGGAGATCACAGGGGCAAGGAGGGAGGTGTAGAGTGAGAAAAGGAAGGGACCAAGCACAGAGCCTTGGGGAACTCCGTATTCAAGGGGGTGGGAAGAGTCCAGAGTATATGCATGGTAACCATGTCAAACACACAACATGTCAATGGAGGCCATATGTACGGTCCCCACCACCCCTTTTTTAACAGCAGCCAGAAGATGTGACATGGTGAAAGCATTCAACGTGGTCTCCACCCCTGAGCGTAACCCCACCTGAATGCATTTTTTGACGAGATTTGGGTCTTGAGATCTTTCAGTACTAAAGTAGCAAACATTTTACTAGATGAGTCCAGCAAGGCAATTGGTCTATAATGTTGAGGTTTGGCACTATCTCCTTGCTTGCATATCGATATAATATTGGATTCTCGCCATGTGTGTGTGTAACCCTATGTGGTGTAAATGTCCCTTAACAGGTCTCCCAGTGGGTGCAACTAGGCTCCCGGATGTTGCTTTATCAACATTGGTGGTATGCAGTCCGGACCTGGTGCCCTGGATGGTCTGCTCTACCAAATGTCCACATTATGTCATCCTTGTCCCAGGGGTATTCCCTTTATCATCTATTCCCTCGTAAATAGCATTTATCTCTCCTTCCCCTCATGGCAAACTATATTCATCACTCAAAAAGGCTACCCAGTCTTGTTCGTAAGTTTCCCTTCTATAAGTGACCAACATTTCTCAAGTACTGTTTTTAGGATACCTTGGTTTTCTCTTACATGGGATTCCTTAAGTCGCTTATGGGCTGCCACAATGTGCCTCTTGGACTCAAGAAAGTCAAGGCATCCATTTGCTTTGGAAGCCAAGGCCCATAGTGCACTTCTTTTAAATCTCTTTGTGTTCCTCACCCTTTCATCAAAAATAGGTAAATGCTCCATATTGGAGTTAGCTTGGCCTCTGTTAGTGTTACGGTGACAGTCAACTCAGGGAGTTCCCCCCCCCCCCAATGGATATGGCACACAACAAATCACTATGATTTAGATTCAGATTCAGATTCTATTTGGTAAGGTCTCCAACCTGTCTTCCACACAACCCCACCAACTACCCAGTGCTACAATAGACTAGGAACCAGGCCGGTGAGTAATAGGAATATAGATTTATTAAATTATTTAAACCAGATTTGACAAACAGGCTAACATCAGCCACCAGTGCTGTGGCAACACAAGTACAAAAATGATTTCTGTAAAGGCACCAACACAGAGATGCAGTCACAATTCTTTCTTTTTAAATCACCCACCAATACAGAAAAAGAACAATTCAAGACACACAGTGATTGCTGATTTTGTCATAATACTTTTCTCCCAGCAACCCACACCCTCCAAACATCAATTAAACTTGACCCCGATGAATTGGAGGACAGTGGCAGAGAGTAGGAACACAATGGGGAAATCGTTTTGGGATTAATTCTGATTAAAAAATGAACTCTTTGGAAAAGGGATTGAAGGGGAAAAATCGTTTGTTCTGCTTGTTACCACAGATGCAATATGAGGGAAAGAAAAGTAATGGGAATTTAGTTTTGGCCACACCCTAAAAAAACAGACAGGAAGGGCCTTGGGGTTCCTGTCAGAGCACAATGGGAACAAGGGGGAAACTTCGTTTTGTACCCTGCACATGCAAAGGCACTACCAGGCTTCACACTTCTGATTTAAAATGAAGGGGATCAATGGGGAATTTCGTTTGCACCCTGCCCACTCACGTGGAGCAGGGTTTTGGGATTCATTTTTTTGGCAAATCTTTATGTATATACCGACTCAAAACACACTGGGCAGAGCTTGTTAGTTGCGAATGCCATCAAAACACATCCCGTGATTTCTATAGGGGAATTAATTGATTTACTTTAATTAAATATGCTAAGGATCTACACCGACAAACATGATATTTGGCAATGGGGAAATAACTACAACAAAGCTTGAAAAATGCAGGGCCTGCACAATCTATGGCTTTGTGGATAGTTTTAATTATAGGAGAGGCCTTTGAATGGGCATCAGGGAACAGCAGGTCACCGCTGGGACAGCAAGGGTTTCAGTCAAGGATTTTCTCCTTTGAATCCTCTAAGGTACCCCAGTCAGCTCCTATGTCTCCTGGCTCCTGCCTCCGATGCACGATTTGGCCCTCTCTGCTTGGATGTTTCTGGCAAGAGTTCAGCAGCAGGTTGCCTCCCGTAAAAAGTGAAAAAGCCTAATTTTCACACAAACTGGTCTACTTATAGGGCAAATGACATCTAAACTTGTCATGATTCCCACAAAAGTGATTGGCTGGTTTTCTCTACCCATCTCCCACCTGTGTGCGAATAGGACAAGGAGATGGGGGTGTGAGTTAGGACAGCAGTGGGAGGAGAAAGCTTTGTCACCCCAAACAGACAGTGGGCTCGGCATGTTCAAAACTCAAAAAATCTATCAACATTGCAAGGACCCTAATTTTTCAAATCTTTGCATGTATGAATATGTATTTTTTTAAACTACATTTTAAGGCAAATCAGATGATGCTAATCTCAAGCCGGCACACCCTTCCAATGCAGGGATACGGTTTCTCTTCATCTACTCAGAAACGGTATCAGTGAAAAATATGCCACGTCATAGTTCCCATGTTAATCATTTCCTTTACCCTCACATCAACGTTCAAATCTCTCGGAATCAATGGTAGGCCCAAATCAAATTTTAATTGATAAGTTTAGTTATGTTTATCACACAAAACTCGTTTTAGCATGGTTCAAAGGGGGTTACTTTCACCTTTAATAAAAGCCTGGAATGACCATTGTGGCATCTACGCTGCCCTTTTTATTCAATAATATGTATTGTTCTATTAATTCAACTGCAGCCTTTTCCTTTGTTCTCTTAAGTTGCAGTTACACTTTACCGAAATCAGCCACACTACTCCACAACCTGGTAACGTCACCTCCCAAATATTACAACACTATTAACCCCACACTGGTCACAACCACAGCTTGGGCAAAGATAGTCAATATACACGGCACAGACATGCTATACCACCTAAGCATGACGGTCTGGGGCGCTCATTACATACCACCTACTATGGTCAAAAAAGTAGAGGCACATTGGGGCACTAGAGGTATCATGCAATGGGGACAATTGTTCTGAGATAAGTGCTTTGTGACATGGGAAACCCTCAAAGACATAGTAGAAGATACACCGTAACATAAGCTGCACTACATGCGATTGAATTCTGCCACTGCAAAACCATGGTTTCAATTTCCGGCACAGCCAACGATTAACCTGGGTTTAGGATATATATTCACAGCCGGGAAGGGGAGGATATCTGCTTCGGCTCTATACAAGACCATCATACAAACCCGTCCACCAGTCACACATGATGCCAAAGAAAAGTGGGAGCAGGACCTGGGTCATGTGATCAGTGATAGTCATTGGTCACAAATATGTGCCCTAACAAAATCCATGTCGTGCAATGCTAGATATAAACTGATTTAATATGAAGTTGTGCATAGACTCCAGCCAAACTGAGACGGATATACCCCACCACTGAAGGTCTGTGTCCTAGATGTGGTTGTGATATGGCTGTCACTTTTGAGGGACTACTGGGCAGAGATCTGCAAAACACTCAATGACATGGGTGATGAACCTATTGAGTGGTCGCCAACAATAGGCTTGCTGGGGGCCACAGGGAAGATGAATCCAACCTGGCGGAAATTGTTGTACGTAAGCCTACTACTCGCCAAGAGAGCAATATTACTGAAGTGGAAAAGCAAGAGTCCCCCACTAAGAATGACTGGGATAAAGATATGATATTGTCAAACGATAACAAAGAAATATATATTGATTCACTGCAAGTCGATACAAGGCCAAAAAATATATGGTCCAGATACAAACAATAGCCATAGGATAAAGCCGAAAGTGAGGAAATGTAGTGATGCGTGATGGTTTCCTTATTCCTATTCTTTTTTAATTTCTTGGTAAACAATGTATAAGTTGTGTAATTGACATATTCATGCAACTCGATGTACCTGTGTGGTATAATAAATACAGTTATTAAAAAAAGTTTTAAAGGCCATCTACTATGCAAAAATAATTTGACAAGAGAACTAATACTAAATAAATATATGCATGCAACATTACATCTGTCTCGGCCATTTAAGATGCTGGTAAATGTGCATCTTGATCATAATTCCAAATAAAATTTGGTTAACAAGCACAAAAAATAAGAAAAGTTGCAGTTACACTTGAGGATGTGAACAGCCGGAGCCTGCCTCTTGTTTATGTTCGCCTCCCCTTCAAGGCCTGTGCTGGCCCTGATAGCAACTCTAATGAACATGTTATGGGAATTGTGACTTCAAGGTCACTTCTGCTAAAAGAACAGGCTGGCCTTATCTGTACCCACCGTGGTTTAAATCTAAGAAGTGTATTTCTTTCTATATTTTTAAGTAATGGCCCTGATTGATGGTTGACAACCAGACCCCTCTCTCCAAGTCAGCAGAGGAAAGGTCTTGGAGGTTAAGTTTTATTTTTGGAGAAATGCCCAGCTCATGTAATCCTGCAAGCAATGGCTTTTAAACTTGCACACAATGCATTTTACATGACATTTTATAAGGCATCTGGGCCTTATTCATCGGTAATGTACTTCTTTAATTCCACCATTTCAAAATACACGAGTATGACTTCTGGATTGTCCATATGTATAGGGCCGTTATATGAGAAACCCATGTTCAAACTTTGAAAGTCTAGTGAGCACTTCTCTCTGCATACTGTCATTTGGATGAGGAAAAACAAAAAGGAAATTATTTTATTTCTTGTAAATGCAAGAAGCTTGGTTTCAATTTAGATGACTGGAGCACCATCTGGTATTACATTGAAGATAATGTACACACTGCTGTCCCTTTAAGTAAAAGTGCAGCTCTCCATGGATTGAGTAAAACAGCACTGTCAGCCACATGTCTTTTTTTTCCTTGCTCAAATGCATGGCGCATATCTTTTACTTTTTGAGATTCAAGCCCACATTCTTTCCTTAGGCCTGTTTTTAGTTCAATAGCCTCATGTCTGACATCATCATTTCTGTGCTAGCCTTCTATTTCAATGGGAATTTACAAATGACTCTGGCCTCTTTATTTCTGGCAAACAGGGGCTATATTTTACACAACATTAGTAAGCTGTTTCATACAGGGTCTGGCTAAATTTATTAGCAAGGAAGCACTCAGCGTGGCTTCCCATGTTACTCAAAAGACGCTCCCAGTTCAACATGAAACTTCTGCAAGCTGCAGCGTTCCATTTTATCGTGAGACCACCCCTATCTGGGGCCAGAAACACAGTACAAGGATCAACATATGCCATATAGAGTGGTACAGATAGGGTAGGTATTAATGGAAAATGGTCACTGCCATAAGCTGCACCCTTAGTCAGTGGTTCACAAAACTTGCCTAATCGGAAGAGACATAGAAGTGGTCAATCCAAGATTTGTTTGTCCTCTGCACCAAGTGAAGAAACCATTTCCTATCTTTTCCTACACAGGCAGGCATATGTTTATATCCCAACACATCAAGTATTAGTCCCACAGGGCTCCCAGTTCCTCTCCCCCTGTGCATTTGTACATCTTCTTTACTTCCAGACCTCTCTTGCTCTTAACCTCAACACATTTTGCGTTTAGATCTTACCCCAAGATAACGTGCACTTTTTCTTTTCTTCCCAACCATCCCAAGAGCAGGTCATCTGTTTCTGCATGAAGGTCCACCAAAGACACTCAGTAGACATTTACCAGCAGAAAATTAGCCTGCTGACTCGGGAAACAGATGGTATTTGAAAGTAGGCCGTTTGTACGAGTTGTTACCACCGTGTAGGTGCAATTAAACTTTAGGTGGACAGCAATAACTAGAGCACCCCTTAGGGCGTCCTTTATTGCCTTTTGTAGCCTCTTTGCAGTATGTGTGATAGCCCTCTAGTGCAACTTTCTCCAGTGACGTTGATTCCCGCATGAAGATTATATTCGCATCAGTCAAACATTGAGAGAGGGACACACTCAATTTCTGAAATCCACATACATTCCACAAAAAATGTGTGTTAAAGGCAATTTTTGTTCAATTTTGACTTTTTAAACATTTCCAATGCAGCCTCAAGCCACGACCAGTCCTCAACCTCCATTTCTACTGCCGCATTGGTGCCCTCTTGATTGTCAACAGTGGACAACGTCTGCTATGTTAAGGTCATTTGCTTCAGAAATTCGCTCACGTGTTTTGGTTCACAAGGTTCCAACAGCTCGTACCCCAGAGTCTTGAGGACTTCCCTCTCTTTCCAGACAATTTGGCCAATCAGATTAGAGGTATAATAGCATTCTGCTTTCTCTGCTCTTTTTTTTGGAAAGGCAACCCTTTCCATATCATCAGAGCGCAAGGCCCGCAAGGTCAGTATTGCTGGAAAACCTTTAATCATTTGGCCCCTGTTCATATTTAGCTGGCCACACATCTGAGTGTTTATTGTCTGACCCATAGAGATATCTGCTTTTACATTCATTCATGGCTCCAGAATCTCTTGAGATTTCTCTTTTTCCGCCTTGTAATTTTTCTGAATTGAGGGTGTCTGGGCTTGACATGAGATTGTCAGTGATGGGTTGTTTTTCTACACTTTCCACGTGTGTTGTTGAATTTTGTGTCTCTGTTGTTGATTTGACAGCCTCTTTGTTACTTGTGTTTGGATCGCCCAAAAATCTGGTCATTTTTCCTCTTTCCGTTTTTCTTTAAGGCCTTGCCCATACTTTCCAGATTTCGGTCAGAGTCTTCCTGATTGGTGGGAAGTCGTTCCTATTCATGGTCTTGCTCTTTGTCAGTCAATGCATTAATGAATTGTTTTGAATTGTTCCTTCGATTTCCGTTTTGGGCTGGTATATTTTTTTATTCTCCTTCTTTTCATGTGTCTTTGCCTTTTTCTTACGTTGTCTATTAATGAAGAGTCCCAAGAGGTTCCACGCCGGCCCCTGGAAATCCTTTGTGTTCTACACTCGCGGCTGTGAATGTGCTTCATCAACTTCTTTTGCTTTGTTTTCATGGTTTTCCTCAGACAACAGAGCTGTTAAAGGAGAGGGGTTTTCAGGTGCCTCACTTAAGTGTGTTTGTGAGTCAACCAACACAATTTCCTGTGGTTAGTGTGCCCTATCCATGTTTCTGATCGAGTCCATGTACACCATGTTGCATGTTCTCCCATTACATGTCACAGCATCGATTTTACCCAGGTTTTGCTGTTCCATCGATTCTTCCAAGAGTATTATTACATTATGATCCAATGAGTTCAACTTTGTTGCATTTTCTTGTACTGCTTTTTTAATGTTGTCATAAAGTCTAAGCATTGACTCTAACACAAGGTGTAATGTCGAAATTGAGGCTGGCCCCAGTGAGTCTACCTGCGGCAGAATATTGGATTCACACCGCATGGAGATGTTTCTGGGCATGAAGTAGTTTTCTTTTGTCACCTTTTTCAAAATTGGCCTTGGTCTGCCTAGGGTTAGTTGTTCCTGTGAACTGTATTGGCTGTGTGGGCTGTTTGCCATGAGGTTCGAAGTACAATCTTCTGTTAGTTGGTTGTCCCTGTTTATACAGCCTGATCCAGATTCCGACTCCAATCTCCTCAAACGATATGTGCGCTTTGTAATCGCCTCTGTGTTTTTACAAAGACACTCGAACGAGGGATCGAGCACAGAAGAGACTTGAGCTCTTTTTCTCTAACTGCGTCCGTGTCATTTCCTTCTTTTTTCGCATTTAGCTTGTCACGCACCTTTGAAGATGCATTTTTCTCATTACCCTCACTTGCCAACATAGTTGAGTCTCATTTTCGGTTGGCGAGCACCCTCCACCCTAGGTGGTGCAGCTATTTCCCACCACCACCTGCGAGTAGAGGCTGTTTTGCAGGGTACATTAGCGGCACCTTGATTAAACTCGCTATCAGTTGCGTCCGTACTCTGTGTTTCAGGGACCCCCATAGTCTGAGAGATATCATCACATTGCTGCATGAGTAATTCATCCGTGGGTTCTTTCATTTGTAGGTCAAACTTCTCAAGTCACCGCTACCTTCTCGTCCAGTGCTCTGGGAGCGGCCAGCCCCTTTTTCAGTTATCATTCATTTGCTGTTCCTTAGTTTGGACATTTTTCTCCTCCCGCCACCACAGTTATTTTTGGTGGAATTAGAAGTATCAGTCAACAGTTGCAAGCCTACAAAATCATTCAGCCACCCACCAGCCACCCACCCATCCTCCTCGCCCTCCAAGACCAGTAAAACCACTTCTCACTCCACTTACAGTCTGCGCCGCACTCCGCGCTGGACTGTGGGTTTTGTAAGCAATTCAGGCACCAGCATAGAGAAGCTCCTCCCAACATCTCAAAGCAGCAAACAACAACTGAAAACAGACCAGTAAGACCACTTCTCACTCCACTTGCAGCTCACTCTGCACTGGACTGTGGCTTTTATAAGCAAAGCAGGCAGTAGCAGAGAGAAGCTCCTCTCAACAGCTCATAGCAGCAAATAGCAACTGGATTTATGGTACTTTTGTCCCCACAAAGCCATAAACAACGTAACGAGCAAGGGATATTACGAGCAAAGGTTTCAATTAAGTAGTATATCATCTTTGATATCACAAATAGTCCACCTGAGAACCTTACAACATGGTGCCTCCTACTAATCCAAACGATTGACACATGCACACTGCACATAGTTTCATATACATATGAAGTGAATGTCTTTATTACACTCTTTTCTGCTGTATGTATGCATATCTGCTCAAACTCACCCTACCTACATGTCAGACACGCTTCACATCTTACACAATATTAACATACACCGGTGCCCCCATGCTGGGGAGACCAGTCTCGTAATCCAACAGCAGAGACTGAATTTGAACATTAATTGATTGTATAAAGTGAATCTCTTGTGATGCATATCAGATTGATGAAAATTAGTAGATTGTAAATTTGATCCTCCGATGCCGATGTGAAGGTTTTGTTTAAGATGCATACTATGGGAGTGACACATAGATAGAGTCGATCAGGGCAAATATACCTAATCCTTGCTTAGGTGTTCTGATTAATGGCAAACAGCTGGGCTTCTGAAAAGCTGCAGGCTTCATTTGGGAAATTAGCCTTGTCCAGTAAATCCCCACCTTCTCGAACAGTCTTCTAGACGAGATCAGGAAGAGGAATTCTGAATATATTTCCTAAAGTACTAGACCAGACCCATTCGAGATGGGGATTTCCCCAGGTGACAGAAGTCGGCTGAGGCTGCTTTTGACCTTTGAAATCTCGCGGCACTGGCACTGCCATGTTCACTGAGATCACTCATGATCATGATCACTCCATTTTGGTATCCGATGGTTAATGAAAGGGAGCCAGTTCAAAGGTACCCAGGTAATGTGCGCAGGTCTGATTATAGGTGGTCTGCATTGAGGGAATAAATGCATGTGTTATCTGATGGGAGCCTCGATTCAATTAAACTCTCAGGTCCATGTTGAATGATCTGGATCTCTTACTCAGGAAACAAAGTCTCAATAATTCAGGAAATCAGTAAGACAATGGACCAGCACCATGGAGAAGGGTAGGGAAAGCAAACGCAACACGCAACATCCCAACAGTAACATGAGTGCCATGCAACCTGCACAGCAGTCCCTCAGGAATCGTGTATGGCCACAGGCCTACTGTGAGGAATTTCATCATCCACTCGGTGGGGGAGCGCTCGCCTGGATTTTTTAAAATGTTAACAGAATTTGAATGCTGGCAGATGAACCTCCAGAAAATGTATGTGTCTAATCCACACACATTATCTTATGCTCACTGCACAACATACACATAGGCCCATGTGCTGTGGGTGGGCACAGCCTACAGGGGCCGTCCCATTTGTCACGTTTAGTTGGGATATGACAGCCAAGAGTACATCAAAGCATCTCAGAAGGGCAAAACCTTCCGCCTGCCATGGCCAGCCTAATTAACTAACAAAGGTTCCATGGATCGGCACCTGTCCTTTTGTTAGCTCTGCTGCTGGTTGTAGCTTTGCATGCTAATCAGAGTTTAATTCAAACAGGCCTTCATGGGGCATGGCTTCAGAGGCTAACGAGATAGGAAACCCAAACAACCTTTCAGATGTACCCTGTCAACCTGGAGCCAGCTCCCGCCCTTAGAATAAATGGACAGTGAAATATCATGTTTGACACTGCATGTATTACAGTAGTCATCCCTGCAGGGGGACCCAATTCAGAAGGCAGGAGTATGCATGTGAGGATTTCAACCATCCGGACGAGGAGTCTGCACTCGCCTGGGCTTTTTTTGAAGTTTTATAATGAAAATGAATGATGGGAGATAAACCTCAGAAAATGTGTGGGGCTAATCTACACACATTTCCCTCTGCTCACTGCACAACAAACACATTGTGAAGGTTACTCCAGGGAGACACAACCTACAGGTGCAGACCTCCCTGTCACATTTAGCTGGAATGTGACAGCCACGGATATATCTAAGCATTTTAGGAAGGGGAAGGCAACACCTTTGTTCGGCCATGGCCAGCCTAATTAAAATACCAAAGGTGCCATGGATCTGCCTTCTCTATTGTCCAAGTTCTGCTGGTGGCAGCACAAACTGATGAGAGTCAATTGAAACAGGCCTGCGATAGGTCTGAGCGCAGAACTGACAAAACAAGGCAGGACACTAACACCTCTTTATTATGCAATTTGTCAACTTGAAGCTAGTTCCCACCTCTCTGTATGAAGGGCAGTGGATGGCTGGCATGTCTAGGACAACAGTTTACAGTAGACAACTCCTGCAGGGTACCCCCTTGAGAGGTAAGAAGTATGTAAATTGAGGGAGACATAAGTCTGTTCTCACCACAAACTTCAAGGGAGACCTAAGCTTTTATTAAGAGTCACAGAGAGCTCAATTAACCAGAGTGACACTTTGATCCACAAAAGACAGGACAATGGGTGGCATTTAGTAGTACATGATGTCACCCCTTACCTTTCCTGTTGCAAAGTACTCTGGTTATGACCTCATACATAACAGAAGATTGTTGATGGGGAACCATGATTGGTTTATTAGAGTAGGCTTAGCCTGCACCAATCACTGGGGCCCATTTGGCTTTAAAAGAGGGCCGAGCTCCTCACTTAGCAGATCCTACAAGGACTTTGAAAGAAGTGAGAAGAACTCATTTGGACCCTGGCTGAAGGTACAGTCTGCCTTACAGCTCCCGCCAGTAAAGGAAGGCCTGGATATCGAAGAGGGAAGCAAGACCCCTCCCCTTAACATCTCCCAGGGAACAGAGGGCGATACCGGACTCAGAGGAGACATCCAGCAGCTCCAGAACCGGTACCCAGCCAGCACACAGCGGGCCCTGCTAGGTTTTGTCAGCAAGATTCCTAGGTGGAAGTGCCAGAGAGTCTCTGAACAAAGGACAAGGCTGTTGCCTGCAAACACTCTCCTCAGCTTTGGGCTTTCCACCTTAAAGGATGACACACGCCCTGCGAAGCAGTTTGGAGGAGTGCCTCACAAGCATCAACCAGCCTCCATATTTTAAGGACATTTCCGAGACAGTCAAGCTCTCGATCTGCAACCAGCTGCACCAATGACTGTTGTCACACTGAAGTCACTAAAGCGGTCCGAGATGTCTGGACCAGCGTTCCAGATCTGCCAACCAGCACGGAGACAATGATTCTTGATCCCAAGCTGCCATACAGGCCAGCATGCAGCAGTTTGTACAGCATTGCTTGACGAACTGCCTGTCGCCTGATACCTGCAGCTGTCTCCAGTCTTGAACTCTGTCACAGGAGCTGCAATGTGTCCTGGAACCGACTCGCCGCTGTCGAGTATCAAGATCATCTCAAGCACCAGGTACATTGTGGTTCTGTCCCTTCTATAAAGGCCCCTCCTGAAATGTACGACCCTAGTGAAATTTATGACCACTTGCTCCCATGGAGCTGAAAACAAATAACTTTGAAGAGTTAAAACAAATTGCTTTACCGACTACCCTCCTGTCAGTATCCAGAGTGCATCCCTTTCCTTTGTGAAGCTGTCAGTCCTCTGTGTTCCTTTAGAGGGTGGGTTTGTGGTGTGCTAGAATTGTCTGTTGTAATAATAATAAAGTTGATGTTTTATCATTGGGTAACAATTGTATTTTCGATGTGTTGCAACTATCCAATGATCCACAACCTTTCGGTGATAAGCCTGCCGTTCTGTCCATGTTACCAAAATTGGATAAGGAGGTTTATAATTGACTTGTTTTCCAATCTTTTCGGATCCATTCTGGTGTAATAGAGGTGGGTGGCTGAATGATGGTTTAGAAACTAATATCCATACCTGGACCACTGGTGCCCCAGAAGTTGATTTGTCACATTGGTGCCAAGCAGTCAGATCAGTTGGAGCCTTGCACACAGCTTAGTCACCCAACGATAAAAGTACTGTTGCAGGCAACGTTTAGTGACTGCTAGGTATTAGTAATAGTCATGGATCTTGACATGGAGTGGAGACTGTAAAAGGCAGGACGCAGGATGTCCTGCAAGTCTTATGTCAAGTGGGGAACTTCCTTCCCCACAGCACTAAAGTTAATAAACCTGAGTTACTGACCAGACTCCAAGCTTGTGTAGAAGTAAGTATGGTTGGGGAGAGGGCACCAGGGGACAGACTAGGCCCTGTGTACCCAAACAGACAAGACATTCCAGAGGGGGAAAATGACAAGGACGACCGCATGAGCAGTGTTTCTCGCCAATCATGCCACCGGGGGTATCTTTGGTTTCTCAACACTGGAGAGTGTCAATGAGGACATGGGGTTAGTGCGGCATACTGCAGGTCCCAGGCCTTAGCACAGTCTTTAAGTGGCACAGTAATTGTTCCGGCTGTTAATGAGGTAGGAGCTAAAAAACAGCTCCTGCTTGAGGAGAGGAGACTAACACTAGAGGAACAGAAACAGCAGGACACGGTCACCATAAAGCTGTGCAAGCTGGCTCTTGAAGAGCAGAAGGAGGCCAACAGATCCACTACTAGCAAAAGCAGCAGTAGTGGCTCAAGCCAGAGTGCCCGGGATAAGCCCCGGTGGCACATCGCCAAAGACGAAATGCAAGCTTATGAAGTGGGGAAGGATATTTCTGACTGGCTTGAAGTGCTCCAGCTGGCATTCCAGCTGCAGGAGGTGGATGGGGTACTGTGGGGTGCAGCCCTGACGAGTAGCTTACCGACACCAGGGACTGATGCAATTCTTCAGTTAACTCCTGAGAAAAGGCCCGTTTATGAGAGCATGAAGACAGCCCCCATCAGGAAGTTCTGTAAAACCCCAGAACTGTATCTCAAGAGCTTCAGAGAGCTCGGAAAGAAAGGTGGGCAGACATTTGAAGCTTTCACACACTTGTCGTTGAAATATCTGAGCGGGTGGGTCACTAGTAACAATGTTGACACTTTTAAAGGGATGTACAATTTGATTGCGTGTGAGAGTGAGTTGAAAGATTCTGAGGTTGACCTACACCAAAAACTAGTGGACAAGACTATCACATACCCCAGGGGGCTTGCAAAGGCCGACATGTATGTGAGTACTCAAGTCCAGAAAAAGGCTCAGGCAAGCACACCCAAACCGGAAGAGAAATCGCCAGACAGAAATGTAAACAAGGATGGCAAGGACAAAGGTACAACCCAATCCTATATCAGGTCCCCAAAAGAACAAAGGGAATTCGCAAAACTGTAGTCAACCGCACACACCTAAAAGAAGAGCACAGGCACCCCTAACACTGGGACTCCTGCGTTCTCACCACCCAAAGGTTGCTTTGTGTGAAAGGAGCTGGGCCATAGGAAAGGGGATCCTGCTTGCAAGAGCTTACCCAAGCAAGCCATAGTGAATGTTGGGCTTGTGCAAGAGGCCATCATTAGTGTGGGCCTCTCAGTGGAGGACTTCCCACTAGGCCAAGGAGTGGCTGAATGTGGATTGGTTACACTGAGTGGGAATGGTACCGGGTCTCCAGAAGAGACCCCAGTTCCCAATAATACTGAACTCTATCTAGAACATGTGTATACCAATGGACACAAAACTCCTGCGGTCCATGACATCGCAGCTAGCATCCCGGGAGGATAGCTTAACGGCAACGTGCGCGCCTTGGAAGCAAGACGACACGAAGCAACACAGGTTCAATCCCCGGGTCCGCGGTTAGAAACTTCTGGGTGTTTAAGCGCATTATAAATACGTAACTAAGACAAAAAAAAACAATTACGCAACTAAAAAAAAACGAACAATTCCTGTAACAGCACCTCGATGCCTGCGGGCTGTGTGAGCGCTTTAAAAATGCAAAATAAATTTTAAAAAATAACTACTGTCATCTGGCAGTGGGTACAGCCATGCCAGTCTATTGCTGGGCCTGATTTGTGTATCAGTGGGTTTGACGGAAAGAGTAAGTGCCCCACCGTGGTGATAGTACTGTTCAGCTGGCGAGGTGACATGACCCAATGCTGTGTAGCGAAGAAAGACTCCATCCCTGTCCCATGTCTGTTGGGTAATGATCTTCCTGATCCCAAAATAGTCGCAGCGGCTACCCGATCGAGGGCCAAAGAGAGCGCCAGATTGAACTCTCTGAGATTCTTAGGGCCTGAAGTGCTTCCAGAGGGCTTGTTGGAAGGACTGTCGTGGCCAGTAGTCCCTAGTCCAGTTCCACTGACTGCTGAGTCACCTACTCCTGCAGGAGAGTTGCCAGTAGCCACTGAGGACCCTACGTTGGTAGCAGGGGACTCAGTGACTTCAGAGTTGCCTGGCGCAGCGCAGGAACCTGAGGTGGAGGACCAGGTGGGCGCAGATCTGAAGGGCCTGCCCAAGCTGGATGCGTTCACATCACCTGGGGCCCAGTTCAGACTGACGTCTTCACAGCCCAAAAAGAGTGTCCCACTCTGGCAAGTCTGCAGCAGCAGGTGGAGGAGCAGGCTATGGGTGAGGCCCCTGGCCTGTTCAAAGTGTACTGCGAGGATTGACCCCTGAACAGTGAGCTAAAAGACTCTGTGGGCGAGGGCACAAGGAGGTTGGTGATTCCCCTATGCCACAAAAAGTTTGTTTTGGATTTGGCTCAACAAATTTTTTTAGCGGGTCACTTGGGAGTGATTAAGACATCAGACTAGTTGTCTTCACACTTTTACTGGCCGCAGTTCCACGTAAAGTTTAAGGAACTTGGCTGGTCCTACACAACTTCTCAAGCTTCTGACAAGTCGGGTGGTGCCACAAAGGCCCCCTTAATTCCACTACCCGTGGTTGAGCAGCCTTTCGAGAGAATAGGCAAGGATATTGTGGGTCCTTTGGATCCTCAAACGAGCTCAGGGAACAGATATATCTTGGTGGTGGTGGAACACACCGCAAGATACCTTGAGGCTGTCCCTCTGAGGAGCATCAAAGCCCCTGCGGCTGTGTAGGCTCTGATTGGGATATTCTCCCGTGTTGGATTCCCCAAGGAAGTCATTTCTGACAGGGGATCAAACTCCGTATCAGCATATATGAAGGCCATGTGGGAATAGTGTGGAGTCACCTGCCGGTTCTCAAACTCTGTCCATCCACAAACCAATGGGCTTGTTGAGCGGTTAAACAAGACCCTGAAAGGCATGATAGTTGGCTTGGAAGAGCACCTGAGGAGAACATGGAATATTCTCCTGCCATGCCTTCTGTTTGCCTACAGGGTGGTGCCACAGAATGGAGTAGGGGTTAACCGCTTTGAGCTTCTGTTTAGACACCCTATACGAGGTCCCCTCAGCCGAGTGAAAGAGGAATGGGAAAGTAAACCCTCATCCCCCACACAAGATGTGGTGGACTATGTACTTGGCCTTCGTTCTAGAAAGGCAAAGTACATGGAACAGTAGACAAAGAACCTAAAGGCCAGTCAAGAGCTGATGAAACACTGGCACCACCAGAAGGTCACAGTGACTGTCTATTCTCTAGGCCAGTGGGTGTGGTGTATGGAGCCTGTCAAACCCATAGTCCTTCAAAGAAAATGGAGTGGGCCTTACTCTGAGATAGAAAAGGTCAGTGAGGTGGATTATTTCATTGACGTGAAAGGACCTAAACAGATGTGCAGGGTCTTTCATGTCAACCGACTAAAACCCCATTATAGCCGGGATACCTTGTTCATGGCATTATTGACTGACGGAGAGATTGAGGAAGAAAACGATCCCTCGCAGACCTCTTGCACACTGAAGCCACAGAGGGGTCAGTTGAAGTTGTCAACCTTACAATGGACCTGTCAGAACAACAACTGACAGACTGTCACTGTTTACTGGGACAGTTTGCCAGTCTGTTTTCTCTGACTCCCGGTCACCCAGATTGGTGCACCCATGATGTGGACATTGGAGACAGTAAGCCGGTGAAAAGTAGGATTCACTGGATGTTTAATAAGGTCACGGACACATCAAGGCGGAAGATTCCAAGATGCGGTCCCATTTAATGATAGAGCCATCCCAAAACCCCCGGGCTTGCCCAGTGGTACTGGCCCGACAAAAAGACCAAGATGGAAGCAAGATTCCTTCCCTAAACATTTCCAGGGAACAGAGGGAGATACTAAACCAGAGGACCCTCCAGCAGCTCCAGAATCGGTAGACAGCCAGCACACAGCAAGCTTCCGAGGTGGGCCGTACCTGAAAGTCTCTGAACCAAACCAAGGACAAGACCGTTGCCTGCAACACTCTCCTCAGTTTTGGGACATTTGCCTTAAAGGACGACACAAGCCGAGGGAAGAAGCTAAGAGGAGTGCATCGACAAGTATCTACCGACGTCCGCCTTTAAGGACATTTTCGAGCCAGTCGAGCCCCTTGAGCTGCAACTGACTGCACCCACATGCACAGATGACTGCTGCTACATGGCAGTTGCTAATGCCGTCCAAGATGCCTCGACCAGTGCTTCTGAACCGCCGATCAGTACTGACACAATGATTCCTCCAGCCTGCAGCCGTCCGTCCCATCTCGCTTGACGATCTGCCTGCTGTCTGTTACCCGCAGTTGTCTCCCATCTTGAACTCTGTCGCTGAAGCTGCAAAGCGCCCTGAAACCGATTCAACCCCATCGAGCACCAAGAACATCTACAGCATGAGGTACATCATGGTTCTGTACCCCTGGCCGTTTTCCGAAGGCCCTACTGACATTTTCTGACCCATTGCTCCCTTTGTGTTGAAACCAAGTATCCTTGAACAGTTAAGACTGGTTGCTTTACCAACTACCCTCCTGTCAGTGTCCAGGGTGCATCCCTTTTCCTTCTTTGAAACTGTCACCTATATTCCTTTACAGGGTGGGTGGTATTTCGTAGTGTTGCTAGAACTGTCTGTTGTGATAATAATAAAGTAGATCTTTTTATACAACCTTGACTGGACAGTCCCTTTATCATTGGGTAATAATTGTATTTTCACTGTGTTGCAACTAACCAACGATCCACAACCTGTCAGAGATCAGCCTGCCGTTCCATCCACGTTACCAAAATTGGACAAGGAGGTTTATAATTGACTTGTGTTCCAATCTGTTCAGATCCCTTCTGGTGTAGTAGAGGTGTGGGGCTGATTGATGGTTTAGAAACCGATATTCAACCCTGGACCACTGGTGCCCCGGAAGTTGATTCGTCACAGCACTGGTGCCCCGGAAGTTGATTCGTCATAGCTACATGGCACCCAATGCCACACGTGTGTCAAACATGCTTGTAAGACACCATGAAAAGTGCATTACAAAAACACTATGCAATAAATGCTACAATATGGATTCATCTGAATATTTCGTAAATTGTTAATTGATTTGATTATCACTTGTTCGCGGCACGTCTGAAGGGAGGCGCCCTCTCAGCGACCGGCGAGATGCAGTGATGACCTGAAAAGCATCTGCTTCCGTCTGAGCCAATCAAACCTCTTCTTCAGCGCGCTAGAATCTTCGGTGAACATTTATCGACGACCCCGCGATGATCTCGGAAATGTGTACAATTATTCGCGAACGTGTAAATTGGCAGGATTAGCGCCGGTCGATGGAGATCTTGCGAGCTTTCCCGGGGCTTGTGGAAGCCCAGCAGCTGCTCTGAAGTCTTCACAATCAAAGCTCAGACACCTCGACGCTGCTCATTAGGACGGGCTGCAACGCTCTCCAGAGGCCTGGAGCTCATTCCGGGAAGACCGAGTAGCTATTCCTGCTGCAGAGTACGCCGCGTGCTCATAGTATCATGGCCGGAGATGATCATATCTGAAATCGTCAAGCAGATTCTCCTCGGGTCAAAACTTACTTCAAATTGCCCTTTAATGAGCAATTATTGTCAACAACCCACATCAAAAACCCACCTCCATGAGGAGACCCTGGATCTGCTGTTCACCCGCTGCAGCTCAGTGTGTGCACGAGGCCGACGTCATTTCTGTTCTGGAATAGTCTCGCCGCACTCATTAAATAGAAGCGGTTGAGGATAAATCGTAAGGAGCCCAACTCATGGGCCTCGCTTCTCAATGGCACTCACGGTTGACTCACTGCCAGCTGGGTTTCATCGTATTGATCATTTATGCTGCCAACTTCACAATCTAAAGGTGGTACTCCTTTCACCAGTTCCATAAGCATGAAAGGCATGGGCTGAAAATGATCCACTCGCTGAGATCTCAGGAATCGGATAACGCTCCAACCAGGAGCAAACGCGCACCACTTTGTGGAACTATCAATGTCCTATTTTTGTGGTTTCTGAACAGGGTAGAGTCCCCTAAGTAGAACTTCCTCTTGAGGACGTGGTGCACTCACCTCACTCCTGTTTCCGCCAGTAGGTGCTTGGTTTGGGGCCTTCCAAGCGCTGTACTTTGCTTGCAGACGTTTTGGCGCAAGGCTCTATTATTCTGGGGACGTCCCTTTCTTTCGACAGCCATTTTAGGACTCCAGTATGGCTTTTTATTCTAAAGACTACATGTCCCAGAATGCCTTGCACGCTGCTTTGCCTTTGCCCTTGGATGGCAGGATTGGTGGAGGAAGCAAGGCACCTGTGGGTGGCAGCTTTGGGCAGTGAGGACACCTGAGGCAAGCACTCATTGGCCAGATGTACCAGCCACACTTTACCTAAATTCAGTGTTGGTCATTAGCGCAGTGTTGCTCTTCTTCCTGACACACTGGTTGCTTATCCCTGATATTTCTGAATACTTACAGTGTGAGTTATCTTGGCTCTGCAGCACTTTCTTGCTTCCAGGGTTTACACTGCTTAGTAAGCATCTGGTTATTGAGTGAGCCAGCGCCTTTCCTCAGAATCCCCCTATTCCTGAACAGGACAGTGTTGCTGTGTGACATACGTCTCTAACCTAGCCCTATATTGCAAGATTGCACTGCCTTGAGAGTACCCCCTTTCTCTAGGTCCCTGGAATTGAATTCACTGGGTGATGTAGTGGGGGTGTCTGCAGGGACTGCCTGTGTGTTTATTTCTCTTTCCCCTGCTCTGCTGTCTTGAGTCCCTGTAGTTTATTGAGTGTGGTGTGCTGCATGAATGCTGCAGTGACTGCATTGGTGCTTATTTGTCTTTCCCCTGCTCTACTGTCTTGAGTCCCTGTGGTTGAGCATGGTCTGCTGAATGAATGCTGCAGTGACTGCATTGGTGCATATTTTTCTTTCCCCTGCTCAGGTGTCTCGAGTCCCTGTAGTTTATTGAGTGTGGTGTGCTGCATACATTCTGCAGTGACTGCATTGGTGCTTCTCTTTTCCTTGCTCTGCTGTCTTGAGTCCCTGTGGTTTAAGTGAGTGTGGTGTGCTGCATACATTCTGCAGTGACTGCATTGGTGCTTCTCTTTTTCCTGCTCTGCTGTCTTGAGTCCCTGTAGTTTATTGAGTGTGGTGTACGGTATACATTCTGCAGTGACTGCATTGGTGCTTCTCGTTCCCCTGCTCTGCTGCCTTGAGTCCCTGTAGTTTAAGTCTGTGTGGTGTGCTGCATACATCTGCAGTAACTGCATTGGTGCTTATTTCTCTTTCCCCTTCGCTTCTATCTTGCGCTCCTATGGTTTATTGAGCGTGGTGTGCTGCATGAATGCTGCAGTTACTGGCAGGTTGTTTATTTCTATTTTCCCTGCTATGCTGTCTTGGGCCGTTAGGGTTTATTAAGTGTGATGTACTGCATGAATGCTGCAGTGACTGCATTGGTGCTTAGTTCTCTTTCCCCCGCTCTGATGTCTTGAGTCCCTGTAGTTTATTGAGTGTGGTGTGCTGAATGAATGCTGCAGTGACAGCATTGGTGCTTATTTGTCTTTCCCCTGCTCTACTGTCTTGAGTCCCTGTGGTTGAGCATGGTCTGCTGAATGAATGCTGCAGTGACTGCATTGGTGCATATTTTTCTTTCCCCTGCTCAGGTGTCTCGAGTCCCTGTAGTTTATTGAGTGTGGTGTGCTGCATCCATTCTGCAGTGACTGCATTGGTGCTTCTCTTTTCCTTGCTCTGCTGTCTTGAGTCCCTGTGGTTTAAGTGAGTGTGGTGTGCTGCATACATTCTGCAGTGACTGCATTGGTGCTTCTCTTTTCCCTGCTCTGCTGTCTTGAGTCCCTGTAGTTTATCGAGTGTGGTGTACGGTATACATTCTGCAGTGACTGCATTGGTGCTTCTCGTTCCCCTGCTCTGCTGCCTTGAGTCCCTGTAGTTTAAGTCAGTGTGGTGTGCTGCATACATCTGCAGTAACTGCATTGGTGCTTATTTCTCTTTCCCCTTCGCTTCTATCTTGTGCTCCTATGGTTTATTGAGTGTGGTGTGCTGCATGAATGCTGCAGTTACTGGCAGGTTGTTTATTTCTATTTTCCCTGCTATGCTGTCTTGGGCCGCTAGGGTTTATTAAGTGTGATGTACTGCATGAATGCTGCAGTGACTGCATTGGTGCTTAGTTCTCTTTCCCCCGCTCTGATGTCTTGAGTCCCTGTGGTTGAGCATGGTCTGCTGAATGAATGCTGCAGTGACTGCATTGGTGCATATTTTTCTTTCCCCTGCTCAGGTGTCTCGAGTCCCTGTAGTTTATTGAGTGTGGTGTGCTGCATCCATTCTGCAGTGACTGCATTGGTGCTTCTCTTTTCCTTGCTCTGCTGTCTTGAGTCCCTGTGGTTTAAGTGAGTGTGGTGTGCTGCATACATTCTGCAGTGACTGCATTGGTGCTTCTCTTTTCCCTGCTCTGCTGTCTTGAGTCCCTATAGTTTATTGAGTGTGGTGTACGGTATACATTCTGCAGTGACTGCATTGGTGCTTCTCGTTCCCCTGCTCTGCTGCCTTGAGTCCCTGTAGTTTAAGTCAGTGTGGTGTGCTGCATACATCTGCAGTAACTGCATTGGTGCTTATTTCTCTTTCCCCTTCGCTTCTATCTTGCGCTCCTATGGTTTATTGAGCGTGGTGTGCTGCATGAATGCTGCAGTTACTGGCAGGTTGTTTATTTCTATTTTCCCTGCTATGCTGTCTTGGGCCACTAGGGTTTATTAAGTGTGATGTACTGCATGAATGCTGCAGTGACTGCATTGGTGCTTAGTTCTCTTTCCCGTGCTCTTCTGTCTAGGGTCCCTATGGTTTATTGAGCGTGGTGTGCTGACTGAATGCTTCAGTTACTGCATTGGTGCTTATTTCTCTTTCCCCTGCTCTGCTGTCTTGAGTCCCTGTAGTTTATTGAGTGTGGTGTGCGGCATACATTCTGCAGTGACTGCATTGGTGCTTCTCTTTTTTCCTGCTCTGCTATCTTGAGTCCCTATAGTTTATTGAGTGTGGGGTGCTGCATACATTCTGCAGTGACTGCATTGGTGCTTCTCAAACCCCTCTTGTGCTGTCTTGCGTCTCTGTAGTTTATTGAGTGTGATGTGCTGAATGAATGCTGCAGGGGCTGCATTGATGCTTATTTCTCTTTCCCCTGCTTTGCTGTCTTGAGTCCATGTAGTCTATTGAGTGTGGTGTGCTGCATACATTCTGCAGTGACTGCATTGGTGCTTCTCTTTTTCCTGCTCTGCTATCTTGAGTCCCTATAGTCTATTGAGTGTGTGGTGCTGCATGCATTCTGCAGTGACTGCATTGGTGCTTCTCTTATCCCTGCTGTGCTGTCTTAGGTCTCTGTAGTTTATTGAGTGTGATGTGCTGAATGAATGCTGCAGTGACTGCAGTGGTGCTTATTTCTCTTTTCCCTGCTCTGCTGTCTTGAGCCCCTGTAGTTTATTGAGTGTGGTGTGCTGAATGAATGCTGCAGTGACTGCATTGGTGCTTATTTTTCTTTCCCCTGCTCTGCTGGCTTGAGTCCCTGTAGTTTATTGAGTGTGATGTGCTGAATGAATGCTGCAGGGGCTGCATTGGTGCTTATTTTTTCCCACTCTGGTGTCTTGAGTCCCTGTAGTTTATTGAGTGTGGTGTGCTACATACGTTCTGCAGTGACTGCATTGGTGCTTCTCTTTTCCCCGCTCTGCTGTCTTGAGTCCCTGTAGTTTATTGAGTGTGGGTGTGCTGAATGAATGCTGCAGGGACTGCATTGGTGCTTATTTTTCTTTCCCCTGCTCTGCTGGCTTGAGTCCCTGTAGTTTATTGAGTGTGATGTGCTGAATGAATGCTGCAGGGGCTGCATTGGTGCTTATTTTTTCCCACTCTGGTGTCTTGAGTCCCTGTAGTTTATTGAGTGTGGTGTGCTGCATACGTTCTGCAGTGACTGCATTGGTGCTTCTCTTTTCCCCGCTCTGCTGTCTTGAGTCCCTGTAGTTTATTGAGTGTGGGTGTGCTGAATGAATGCTGCAGGGACTGCATTGGTGCTTATTTTTCTTTCCCCTGCTCTGCTATCTTGAGTCCCTGTAGTTTATTGAGTGTGATGTGCTGAATGATTGCTGCAGGGGCTGCATTGGTGCTTATTTTTTCCCACTCTGGTGTCTTGAGTCCCTGTAGTTTATTGAGTGTGGTGTGCTGCATACATTCTGCAGTGACTGCATTGATGCTTCTATTTTTCCCACTCTGGTGTCTTGAGTCCCTGTCGTTTATTGAGTGTGGTGTGCTGCATACATTTTGCATTGACTGCATTGGTGCTTCTCTTTTTCCCTGCTCTGCTCTCTTGAGTCCCTGTAGTTTATTGAGTGTGGTGTGCTGCATACATTCTGCAGTGACTGCATTGGTGCTTCTCTTTCCCCTGCTCTGGTGTCTTGAGTCCCTGTAGTTTATTGAGTGTGGTGTGCTGCATACATTCTGCAGTGACTGCATTGGTGCTTCTCTTTTTCCCTGCTCTGCTCTCTTGAGTCCCTGTAGTTTATTGAGTGTGGTGTGCTGCATACATTCTGCAGTGACTGCATTGGTGCTTCTCTTTCCCCTGCTCTGCTGTCTTGAGTCCATGTAGTTTATTGAGTGTGGTGTGCTGAATGCTGCAGTGGCTGCATTGGTGCTTATTTATCGTTCCACTGCTCTGCTTTCTTGAGTGCCTGCAGTTTATTGAGTGTGGTGTGCTGCATACATTCTGCAGTGACTGCATTAAAGCTTCTTTTTCCCCTGCTCGGCTGTCTTGGGCCCCCATGGTTTATTGAGTGTGCTGTGTTGTTTTGTTTGCTAACCTATAGCTCCATGAATGTCCTACTTGTTTTTGCTTCCTTATCTTGCACCATTGTGTATTAAGTCCCCCCTCCTTTGTTGCTGCAGTGGTTGTTGTTCACGTGTGATCGACAGATTTTGTGGGCATAGCTGCCATCCCATTTATTGTTTATCTCAGTAGTGTCTGAATTAATCCTTATAAAATACCACCACAGTGCTGATGTTTATTCACCCTGTTATTGCTTCTCATACAGGTGCACTGTGACAGTGCACTAATCGACAATCGGTGCATGCAAAGCTTCAGTGTAATCCTGTGGAGCTCTGAGTGCTCACTCTGCATCCCTCTCAAAAGAGCTGGCCCTAGGAATGGGCAGTCTGTGCGCTGGCCCAGGGTCCCGCTGTCAGGCTCTGTCAGAGGGGGCCAGCAGGCACCAGTGCCTGCCCCAACTTTACCAAGAAGATTGTTTTACGGGGGTGTGCGGCTTCCGTGTACTAGGCTCACGTGAGTCCACAGTGCCGTATCCTACCCGCTGTGGCTCTCTAGAGACCAACACCCACTCCCAGCGGCCCATCAGACGCTGAGGGCCCCTTAATGACTGCTCATCTCTTCCTTTCTTCAAGCAGAACATTAAAGTGGGGGCGATTTACAAGTGACGGCCCATTTAAGATAACCTTGTTTTGGAGATGTCTGTAGCGTTTCTGTGTCAAGAAATGCAAATAGGCATTTTCATTCTGAAAGAACCAGTTGGCCGCCTAAACCTACACTCTCCTCCAGGTCAGTCACGATATATCACACAAAACATTTTCACAATGGCTACATTATTTGCAGATGTTCATATTTAATGCACTAAAAGGCGTTTATTTTTGGTAGAATGTGATTGTTGTCATCACATTGTATATGTAGCCTGCATTTAACAAACACTTAAACACAAACAGGTAACCTTTTCACACATAAGTGCCTAAAAGTGACCAATAAATAAATAAATAACATGTTGTTAGACATCTTGAAAATAAAAAGGCAATTTTCTTGCCTTTTGCTGAATTGCATTCTGGTACTTGCAGTCTCCCAGTCAAGATGGGGGAATAATGCCACACTTGTACACTTTTTGCTTAACATTTCTGTCAAGATGTATATATTTGAGTGGATGCCTTACTATGGTATATGTACTTTTCAAGTTATCTTCATAACGCAGAGTATCGTTGAAAGCCAGACATGGAGTTGAGGAGGGGAAATGATGAGAGGGTAAGTGAGTCCTGAATATTTGCCCAGGGTGTGGCGAGAGAGGTGCAATCCTGGAGACTGGTGTAGTTATTTTTCCCTGATTGTGGGCATGTGCTGCTTTTCAGGGCACAAGTAAAGGATACATGTGGGTGGACAGTGTAACATTTTTCAGAAGGTGGACGCAGCCCCCTTGGGTGTTTTTTGCGGTTGGCAAGCTTGCTCAAGCATTTGGCTACCAGGACCTCCCTCAGGTTGTCATGTTTCCACTGCAGACACATACAATTATCATCAAAGAACATGCTCATATTGGCATTTTGTTTTCCAAGCAATATTTCACTACATATTGCTGGGTTTAAAAGGTGAGCACCTTTATACTTTGCCAGTGTATTTATTGGAATATGTCCTGTCTCAGGTTATTTTTCTGTTGTCGATTACTTTTCTTGCAAGGCCAATGCTCTTTTGTCTGGTGCACTTTCGTCTGAGGGGCAAGGTCAATTGAACTAAATTTGTATCTTCCACTTTAAGATATGTTCACTTACGGTGTGTATTTTTTTTGGGTGCCAGCTTTTGATTTTCCCTACCGAGGCAAAGGTTTCCACACTGAGTGAAGGTAGGAAGCCATGCTCATCTCCATGTCAAAACACCGCACTTTACAGCACATGTTACTGCAGGAATAGGTAAGAAGACACATGATTCACAGGAAGGTTTAAGCGTATAATATCTCAGCAACAGTCTCCTAACCCGCTCAGTTGCCTTTGCAACTTTCTGCTATAGGATCCCCTGCTATTATACCAGCAGTTTTGGCCCACTCACCCCCTCCAATCAAGGTTCAGGGGGTACATTAATGAGGCTCCCTTCACATTTTGTAATGAGCAGCACTTGATAAACATAGTTATTATTTGCTATCATTTTTATTTTTTTACAGTCTAAATCATTTTTATCTGTAGCTTCTGAAATAAAAGCATATTGCTAATTTGGACAACATGTATTTATTAAGTAGTTATTTTTACATTTGTGAAGTGCAGAAAGCGCTTAGGCATCCAGGCGCTAGCATTGCCCAAATATGCACACAATATAAATAAAAACAATCGTGAAAAATCCACAGAAACAGCAGTTAGTTTCAGTGGCAAAACACAATCACCATATGTTTCAATGCCTTCCACAGATAGTGTTTTCAAACCAAAGTTTCAAAAAGGCCTTTTGAAAACAGTATTTCTATCAATTACATCTGGGAACAGATGTGTTCAAGGTCCTGAATTGAAGACTGGTCTCAAATCCCTGCTCCTCCACTTAACCAAAGGGTGCTCCAGGCCAAATCACACTATGACTTATCTGCCAACATTAGCAGTCTGCATAAGGTATTCAGCTGTCTGCTACTTCACTCCTGATATTGCCAGGCGGGTAAATATTAATATTGACAATTCACATACTGGACTTCACAGTGTATTTGTCTACTACCTTACAGATGGAAAAATGTTTCCAATTTAACTTCCCATGATACCTTTGTGTACTAAAGACTCATTCTGTGATATCACTGATGTCACTATTTATGCAAATTAGGGGGGCCCACACATCTTTGCCGTGCATGGCCCTGCAAATCCTAGGGCCCTCTAGATATGTCTGTAATGCACTCCGGATCTTGCAAACTTGGATTTACATCTGTATGTGGTATTGAGTTCCGAGCGACTGCAGTGAGTGCAGCAGCCCTGTGTGATCTTGGGCACATTTTCTTTGTCAATACACTGTGCATGGCGTGTCATCTTGACACTTGAACTTTTCTGGAGCCTCCAGAGAGTTCAGAACACGGCGTCACAGGTGCTGAGGCGCCCCTCAGCTTATGAGGGCACGTCACGTCCATCTTCTCCATCCCACGGTGGTAACGCGCCGCTCCCACCCCTCTCTAGCTTTGAGCCTACCCCTCTCATTGCCTGGGCCTCTCACGTCACATGCAATCCTGACATCATTTATTTTTTATTTCTTTGAACTCATCACACACATACTCACGTCGAGGACGCCGCTCCCATGTTCGCTTGGAGCACATCACTCCCAGGCCCTGCATTGTCTGCCTTGAGCACAAAACCTCAGCGGTCTGTAGAAAGTCGCAGCTGAGCTGCCAGAGGCGCTCTGCATGTCTAGACTGGTGCAGGGCCAATCTTCTATCAGAGCGGCCCTCCGGCTAGTACCTCTCCAGACCAGAACTGCCTACGGATTCCATGCCCCACACCCAAGTTAGGAGCCTTCTTGAGCTCAATGCTGCCCCACCACCCCTGGCACTGTTAACCTACGTGTCTTTCCAAGGTTTAGCCCTTATTAGCCAGTGAGATACCCGAGCGTGTCCAGCGCTCACAGCTGCGAGTGATCTGCAGGTCGAAGGTTCGAGGCCCGGCAAGGCCTGCTTAGCCTTTGATCCTTCTGAAGTCAATAAATGAGTACCAACTTCCGTTGGGTGATAATAATTATATATAAACGTTATATGTAAAGCGATATATATATATATATATATATATATTTTAGATATTTTTTATTTCTGTTTTTCCACTATTTGCATTTTGCATGTACATATGTACTTCTTTTTCAAACACTTCTATTATTTTGTAGAGTTTTTTGATGGTTCCTTAAATGGGGATAAGTGGATTTCCTGCAATGTAAAGAAACAGAAGGCATCCCATAATACTACACTGAATGAATTTGCCCAAAGAAAAGCTATGGATACGTTTAATTTCGCTAAAACGCCATATCTGATGACAACTGGCGCCATCTGACCCAGTATCAAAGTTCAAAGCGGTGCTTTTTTAGCCACTGTTTGATGGCCCACCCCCAGAAACGAACTTTGTCCTGATTGGTCCAAAAAAGCTTGGCTAGAACCAGGACTAAAGAAGGTTCTACTATATATATCTTTGGGCTACACGCTTAGGCTCTCCAGCTGTTTTGAACTACAACACCCGTCAGCCTTAGATAGTATAGTCAATGGTGAGGGATCATGGGAGCCGTAGTCCACAATATCGGAAGAGCCACAGGTTGCTATTATGACACCTTCAGGGGGTCTCCACGACTTCAACCCATGGCACTGTACCACAGAAACCAAGTTAACACGAATGAACTCGCATGTGGGTCGCACCATGTCAATAGTGGCGGCCGCTGTCTTTGTGCAACGGGTCGACACCAGGATGGCCCTGATATTTGGGCACACGTATGGCCAAGTCTAGACCCTTTAACTCCCGGGAAATCCCTCGATCCTTTACAGACTTTTCTAAGCCTCCAGCCAGTGAGAGAAGGTGGAACTCGGAGACTCCAGGTGCCCGCTTTCAAGAACACAAGTTATACTTCACCCGAAAAGTAGCAGCCCTTCCCCGAAGCTTCCCCGCACATCGCCTTCCAAGCGGCGAGATTTCTTTGTAGGAAATAAATCAATGTTCTGATCAGGAAAAGAGCCGGAGGCCGATCCTCCCATCACTGGGGAGCTCTTTACTGGCGATAATTAGAGGGCCTCGCTATT